>NC_137440.1:11781122-12381122 GCF_964374335.1 Astatotilapia calliptera
GTCACTATTGGACTGTGGCAATATTTTTCCTTTTTGAAAATCAACCTCCAACCTTGAAATCTGGGCACTGCAAACTTGATTTGTTACTGTAGCATCAGTGTTTTCCAAAACCTGTCTGCAACCTTTGCAGGCGAATAATCATTTCAAGCTCCCTCGCTTCCTGCACAGCGTCTGACTGCCAGGCCTTTGCACAATTAAATTAAAAGCTCCTTGTTACAGCCATTATGGAGTTTCCTAATATGCAGTACAGTAGAAGGAAATGATTGACATTACAATGTGCTGATGGTGATATTCCATACTGCTGCAGCTACATGTCAAGACAGAGAGATGATAGGCTGCAGGAATCCTTCCATGCTGTCATGTTCCCTCTGATTTGTTTACAGCCGGCGACTGTTTTAAGTGTTTGATTGTATCTGACGCGAACCGCCAAGATCACTCAGAAGGCTTCTGTGCAATCTTTACTGCACTTATCATTTTGCATGTGTGACAAAGTGGGTGAGAAGACCATTTGTCTATATTCTTAGTTAACATTCTTGTTTTGATTTAACCATATTTCACATGTAATCTGCAATAGGCAAACATCTACTATCCCGGGTTTGTTTATGTTTTGCACTTTTACAGATTATATAACATCTTGGTTTAAATCAATTCCTACAAGTTTGTTAAGTTAACATGTTCTTTATTTCAACTGTTAATTTGTATTGTTTAAACTTACCTTACCTACCTGTCTTGCAGAAACAAAAGGAGGAAATGTAGTTTTACTTCCTGCTTTATACCTGCTGGGGGAAGGGGAAGAACTCTTATAATTTAATAAAGTTGATTTTAGAGGGTTTGAGAAGAAATAGATTTATTGTTGTAATATGTATTGATTACACCAGAGTTTATGTTGCCAGTAAAGAGGAGTAGTAGACGTTTGAATATAATCATGTTCATCTTACCTACCTACTGAATGGAATAGTCCAGAGGAGAAATTGTTTGGTTAAGTGGACTATTTAAGCAGAAGAACTCAGGTGTTTTAGGAGAAAGGTTCAGGTCAGTGTAGCTGTGTGCAGTTTGACCTTAATTTCCGTTGATTTAAGTTCAGTTATGTTTATTTGAACTGAGTTAATTATAGAGTTGAGTTTCTTATTTGTTTCTTTGTAAATATTGTTTGGGCCACAAAATGGTGAATAAATCACTTGCTACACTAGACAGCATCAGTCTCCTGCACTTCTTTGCCCGCTTAAGTCGAGTCCTACCACAGCATGTAAAATAATACCCACTGGTCCATTTTTCATTCTTTACTGGCTTCTTCTGGAAAACATTTGCTTAATTCATGCAGGCGCTTTGAGACGGTGCATCAAACAGAAGTGAAACGGCCAAACTAGCTAAGATAAAAAGACCTCAGCCCAAACACAGGCCACGCCAATCATCCTCAGGAAACAGCATTATCATTGTGTAAAAAAAGAAAAAACATTTTGTGCAATAAAATGGTTTTTGCGGGGCTAACAGCTGCATCTGTCTAATTCTTGCTTCATCCTAATTTCCTCTAAGGGTGCTGAAAGGGACAAGCCACACCGAGCAGTTATCTGACAAGACAATCTACTATTCTCCGTGTTATTGTAAGCCAGGTGACATACTACAAACACGATTTCTCAAGTTTAGTGCTTGCCGAAAACAAATTGGTACTGAATAAAGTAATGGCCCAGCAGCTTAGCAGAGCATGAAGCTGGTTTATACATGGGTGTTGTTATTAACATGCATGAACCTTTCAAAATATGGGAAATGATGGTGTCGGTGCAGGTGGTGGATCCACTTCTGATACTAAAGCAAAAGATCAGTGCAAACTGCTTCACAAAGATGCTGGCAGCTTGTGTTTCATTACTTGGGCTTTGTGCAAAACAGTTTGTGAAGGTGATGAGTGGAAGCGCGTGTTTAAACACATGTGCTAATCATGGAGGCACATTAAAGCGCATTAAGT
This sequence comes from Astatotilapia calliptera, assembly GCF_964374335.1. Taxonomy (NCBI): domain Eukaryota; kingdom Metazoa; phylum Chordata; class Actinopteri; order Cichliformes; family Cichlidae; genus Astatotilapia; species Astatotilapia calliptera. The sequence goes on from NC_137440.1 coordinate 11,783,083, forward strand.
AAAAGAGAGGTAAGAGCAGATTGTGTAATCTTATCTGTAGTCACTGCGTTCGTTTGAAGAGTTTAAGAGTTTAAGAGTTTAAGAATGAGTTAATGTTCAATTTACAGAATATGGAGTTCAATTTGTTTTTCTTTGGATACTGTTATAAATTCTGCTGCTGCATTTTATTCTGGTCTAATAAATATGGCAAAAAGACACATTCCTTCATTATGGTTAGTAAGGAAACTTGTGACTTTGAAGTCTTCAAGCTTTGCATATGTGTGCTCATGTACTCTACTGATCCATGAAGAAACTCAATTATTTATGGGTCTGGAACATGAACTGAAATTCACTGACACTTAAACTGGTTCCATGCATTGAGTCACTTGGTTGCTTTTTTTCCTGTTTTAACTGCAAAGGCTGAAAATCAAGCAGGTGAGCTGAGGGTGAATGCATACAGCTGCAGTACAGTGACACTTCAGTGTGACATGGAGTCCTGATACATGCACACACAGCTTGCAGCATTATACACAATAATAATATACAACAGAGTACATGTGTGAGGAAAATCCTGTACAAGTAGTGAGCACTGCCCGGGGGGAGGGCATGGCAGACGAGCCAGAAGAAGCATTTAGTGCTTATAGTTCACACGTTTAGATTATGTCATTACTTAGCATAGTGGCATTATGTGCACAGTTGTACAATGGGTGATAATTCCCCGGGGATCGGTCCACCTGCATCTGCAAAAACACCACACAGCCTGCTGGATGTCACTTTGGATTACAACCATCTGTTTAAATACTGTGAAGTGATAGATAAAGAGCCTCTTTACTGAGCCCACGCTGTCTGTGGCTGAATAACATCGTGTCTCTAAGTAGATTCAGTGTGAGAGTCTGTCTGCAGTGCAGCAGTGAACATCCAAAGCATCTCCTCTAACTGGCTGCTGTGGCTCTGCGCTCCACCAAGCAGCTGATTTACACCAGTAGGTGAGAACCTGGGAACCCAGGTTGTAATTCGTCACCAAGTCACCACCCACAGCGGAACGCCACCCAATACCTGATGAGGAGACGGTGCTGCGCCGCGGACGAGTGTTTCCCAAAAGAGAGCGCGTGCCCTTACGTGTGAGGGCACAACCACAGTGAGCGGAGCAGCGACAAACGATAGCGTTGAAAGGGAAACACACACGCAACAGTACAAGCACGCATGCACACGCATGCATTCAGACTAAAAGCACTTCATTCACAAAAGCCGCCCACACAGAGCCCAGCCCGCTGAAACTTTACATTAGACACATACAACACTGCCCCACACCCACATGTACACACTCACACACCCACAGCAGTGCCCTCTCCTCACAGCGCTGTCACAGAATCTCATTGTTATCATCCCTGCTGCACCGCACTGTGTATGCACTACCTCTGCCACTGCTTCCCCTCCCCAAAAACCACAGTGAGGGACTCAAACACACATTTATGGAGCTACCGTCAGCCCACATCATTTATGGCTGCATGTGGAACGTGCAAACCATTTTACAGCACCAGGAGGTAAACAGAGCTGCCTCAGTCTTTGAACTAACAGTTTTAAGTTGCTGCAGGATTTTTTTTTTTTGCACAGAAGCTCAGCTGGTCTATTAAAAGCACAAAACTGGAGACAGGTGCACATATGTTACATACAGCCTGTGTTGGACTTGTGTTTGTACATAACTTCCACCAACATATCTCCTCATGACAACATATCAGCCTCCTTCAGGGAGAAATGGGTAAACGGAGCTTCTCTGTAACCTGCCACAACAAACACATGACGAACATGAATGAACATGAAGCCAGAGAAACAACTTACCTGGCACACAGTCTAAAAGCAGGAGGCATCTAGGACCACAAGCTTCTCTGTCATCTGGAGACAGCAGAAGATTAGACAGTCATAGTGCATGAGATTAAAGACTTCCTGAGCTCTCTCATCTATCCTATGACTTTTGCCTCACATTGATCCAAACCTTCTGAGAAAAGGTAAGGGGCTGGCAAAAGGAACGGCTAAAAAGGCAAAGAAGGGTGGCAAAACGGCTGCGAGATGCTCAGATCTCCTCCACTAAGACGAGTTGCGAGCGCAACGTGAGGACCATCCACTGCAGCAGAGCAGAGTAGCGCGCAGCAAAGGAGGAGAGGGAGGGAGAGAGGAGCGAGGCAGGCAAAACAGGCATTTACTGCTGCTGGTTCCAAAAGCACGGCTGGAGCGAAAACCTGGGACTGGAGTGTGGATCCTGCTCTTTTGCTTTCATACAGATGGAGAGTTATGGAGAGCATAGACAGAGCAGAGCATCGTTGTAGGACGTGGTGAAAGGCTTATGTCTGCTGCACGACCTCCATCTGACTTCTCTTTTGCACAACATTTAATATTTTCCCCTTCTTGGCAACAAATATTTCATGTTTGCTATCATTCTCCAGCTTCTTCAGAGTTGCTGTGGACAAACTATTGAATCATCTCTAACAACAGCTGTCATATTCTTTTGTTTCCTTACTTTATTTCTCTTTATTGTGCTGTCTCGGTCATTTTCCAGCTATATAAATCTGTACAGCGGAGATCCAAGGTGATGACGGACACTGCATTCCCACAGGAAGTCAAATGATGCACAAGGAGTATTCATTCTATTAACCGCACATGGATATTCATGTTAAACTCTTTCTGACAATGTGGCACATTTTGCTATAATCTCTCTTATGGAGCAGTTGGGCCACCTGGCTAAAGTGTCTCTTGCTTGCTGTACTGTAACAAGGGAACAGGCTTTTAGTTAGAGTCCTTCGGCCCCAGCAGGGCTCAAGGTCGCTTGGCAGAGCTGCCTGCCGGCAGCCGAAATCCTTCAATGATTAACAGCGGCAGACAGGATGGAAAAGCTGTCAATCCAAATCTATAGTCTTGGCCAAGAGAGCCGGCCAGCTAACCCACGTGCATTCTAACAGCGCTCGACCAGGTAGAGCGGGGAGATATATGAACCCACAGAAAAAAGTCAATCCCCTCTCACCGAAAAGGTGGGTACATACAAAATACTGATATTGTTCTGCAGCTCACCAGGGGACACGACAAGGTCAGAATGGCTGTTTGTCTGGGTTTATAATGAGCTCAGGTCAGAGCAACGTTTGATCACATGTTACCTGGTGGATTCATGTTTTCATAGCTTCATTTGATCTTTATTGTAAATCGGTTGTCAAAACACACAGCTGGGGGACGGCTGTTGTACCGGGGGGCACCCCGGAGACAACATGACCAGCGTGACCAGAGAATTTGATTGCTTAAACCGTGCTTTATTAAGAGGGCAAAGAAACTAGGAAAACACCAGACTAACCTTTAACGCTAATTCAGGAAGTCAGAAACAAACCTTATCCTTAGCTATGAAAGCATTCAAGAGAACTAGAAGTGAGGTACAACTCAGAATTCCTATATTACATTGAATGCCTCACCAACAAAAGACTTTAATTGAGTGAATTCTTTAGTTTCAACCGTCGCCAGGGTTTCCTTAGTTCCTTCTGATCTGTTGCATTGTGTAAATAAAACGCTGCTGTTGCATTTTCACTCCTCGCCTCCGGGTGGCATCTGCACTTGGGTCCACAGCTTGTCTACAAGCCTGGCGGCTCAGGAGCTTCTTCCTGTGAGGTGACAGTGCTAGCCACCGTGCTAACAAACCAATACTGGACTTATGAACTTTATATTATTAATTTATTAAAGCTGATAACACGTTACAGTGACATCAGCACACATTATATTTTATGAGACTGATGTTTTCATAAAAGCATTGTTACATGTTACAAATATTGGCTTTCCGTGCTGACTTATTTGTGGTAAACAGAGCAGGGCGATATGACCAAAAATGTTTATCGTGATACACATTTGAAAATTTGCGATAAAGATATAAGTGACGATATAACTGACACTAGACAAGATACTTTACAACTCCACAACTTTATTAGTGCAAAAAATCCCATCAATGTATTAAACAAGCAGCTGTTTTTTATGTGCATTAAAGTTATATAAAAATGTAACAGTGCAAATGCAAATTCCTCGCTGACAGTTTAACCAAAAGGCATTTCCAGTGGAAACTGGCCGACATATCCTCAGCATAACCATGTATAACTTAAAAACAGGTTATACACACACAATACGGTAATGTTATGTTGAAGCACAGTACGTATCACTCCCGCCTACGATAGCCGTAATGCTCCGACAATCCATCAAGCGGTGCGGCTTCGTAGCTTAGCAAAGTCGTACTAAAACATTTGATAGATTTTCGAGCGCCGTGTGCATAAATTCGTTTCGAGGTCAGTGAACACAACCAGAATTCATACATAAGGCACACGGGATTATAAGGGGCACTGTCGACTTTCAGAAAAATCAAAGGATTGATTTTAAGTGTGCCGTATTTTCCAAACAACACGGTAATAACGACGGCCCGCTAGCATGGGCTACCAAAAATAGTGCTTTGTTGTGTATCTGACGGACGAAAGCTAAACCAGTTCCACACCACTGAAGCTGCAGCATTTTTACAAACCAGTTCTGGTTCATCCGTTTCATTCAACGATCCGCTTCCGCTCTCCTCATTCTGCGTCGCCGCCATGTGCGTATGTGCGTTTTAACCATATTCTATCGCGATATTTCATTTTCCTATCGTTGCCCAAAATTACACCGGTATTACCGTGAACGGTATGATATAGTCCAGCCCTAGTGGTAAAAATAACTGTTGTTGTTTCTCACTGCATAAATTAATGCTGTTTGACTCAAAATGATCTTTTTATTTTTTTTCCTTCCCCAGTTTTAGCAAAAACACAGCACTGACTGCCAAGCTCAAGATTTCTTCAGATATTCTTCCTGCAAGCCTTTCAAAAGTTTTAGTGGACTAAAAATAGTATTAAATGATCAATAAACATAAGCTATATTAATTATATATAATTAGCATTAGCTTTTGCGTGGTTAAAGGTATAGTGTATAATTGTTCACAACTAGATGTCAGTAGATTGCAGTCAACTCAATTCTGCCCCCTGGCTGCTGTTATTTTTGGACGATGTCATTACACACTTTGCATTCCTTTATATGACTTTACTAGCAACAGGTCGAATATTTAAGTCCATCTCTATCAACGACAAAGCAGCAGCCTTATTTATATATAAGAACATTATATATAAAGGTGCTAGCTCTGCAACCTAAAATAACTCTTTGTTAGTCAGTCAAAGGATTTACAATTGCTTTTAAATTTAACACATTTTTACCATTAATTACAAATACTTAAACATCTTTATTGAATTTGGCCAGAAATAAAACACTGGAGTAAATTTTGATAAACAGCCATCAGATAAACTTTGATTTCTCAAAGTGTGAAATCAGGAAGGAAAAGTGTGACCTTGAAGCTCACAGTTCATCTGCTAACCAGCCGAGCATCTCGTGCTCTGACTGTGGCTGTTGCCTCCTCGTCAGAAAATCGCTTATTTAGTTTGATTCAGTCCCTTCGCGCAGGAAAAATTTGGGAGCGAAATAAAGCGATTTGTTATATTTTACAAAGTCTGATGAGAAACTGCAGCTCAGAAAAAATACTTACAATATGTGTAAGCGCTCATTAGCGTCCTCGCCGAAAGATATTCATGTTTTCCAGGAGCAATTTGGTCCAGAAGGTAGAATATATGATAATGTAGCTCCTCAGACAAGTTACAACTCTAAACTGGTGCAACATGGAAAGACTGACAATGAAGACTGATTGTAAATATGTGCTTGTTTGGTTTCTACAAATTTACAAGATTTAAAAAAAATCAATTTTCAATGTGAAGTAGGAAAAGAACGCGATCGATTACGTTCGCCCTGGACTAATAACGCTGGTCTGCACATGCATCCTGCTCATTGCACTGCAACATTTAGTTTGCAATCTGCAATTTTGTTTTTCAAACTAGGAAAATGATAAACAACAAAAAAACAACAACAAAAAAAAAAACGCAGAGCGCAGTGTCACCAAATCCCCAACCCGCCTGCAGCCTCTTCATGGCATGAAGGCCATTCAGAGTCATAATCTTAAATACTCGGTCAAGTCACCAAATATTTCATCATTATTTCTACTACCTGCTTTTAAAAAAAAAAAAAAAAAGAATTCTCAATAAAGCATTTATAAATTATACATTGTATCTATTATTGCAAGTTTCAGTATTTAGAAGGATTTTTAAAAAATCAGTTCGTTTAATCACAGTGAGCTGTGGGCGCTTTTGTTTACAGCTTATTTTTGAATATGTTTTTAAAAAGAGTCTTTCTCTCTTCCAGAGAAAGACTAATGGAGCTCTCGTTCTCCTAAAAGCATATATATCTGAAGAGCAATTTTCTTATGAATAAATGTAGCGCTATTTTAAAATCACCACTGTTCATTAAGCAAGTCATTAGTTCACTCAGCTACTTTCACAAAGCATTTGCAGAAGAAAAAATTATGCAGAACACTTGACAGACTTGCACAATCTGCTACATCAGGTAGAAAAAGACAGCTTCAGATTCTCTGTGTAATCTTATGTAAGCCCAGTTTATTTCCTCCCATCTCTTCATCTTCTTCCTTTTTCGGAAGTATTGTCATTCTCCGAGCTCGACACGTCGTGAACGTACAATACCTCTACTCTCCTGTGTCGGGACTTCCTCTTTGTGTATAACAAATCTCATCTCACAAAAATATTCATTTCACGGGTCGCTGTCCCACACAAGCCAATACCCACAGAGGGAAAGGCATTAAGCATTACTCCTTTCTCTATTCAAATTCAAGACTGCAAAGTGCGCCTGTGCAAGAGATATCAGCCTCCCGCCGAACGTGGTTTGTCCTCGTAATGAGGTTTGCGGCCACATCTAACAATTCATTCAAGCCATTCACCAGCAGGCTTATCATTGCTCTCCAATGACTTTGGCTAAATGACGTGCAAAGGAGACACGTCTCACCTGTCTTGTTGCATTGGACTGATGTGCTCTGGGCAGTTTGTCATTGTTTGATGAAGCCCCATGAAGGCCACTCAGTGTTGAGGGAATTATGCATGGAAGGAAGGAGAAAAATGAAAATCTATTGCCTAATTTGAACCATGTCCTCAAAATCAAATGATCTATATATATCTTACTGTTTCACATATTTTGAAACATCCTTGGTAAAGTGATAAAAGTAATAAAGTGACAGAGACACCAAAACAAACAACAACAATCACCACAAAACACACATAAGAAATCTTATAAAATCTACAAAAATGACTTCAGTAAAAAAGAAAAGTAATGAAATTATATTAAAACAAAGCAAACAAATCCATAAACAACAGCAGCTGAAATGACCTTCGGATTAAGGCGAGGGAAGTTTTAGATTCTTCGGCATCTTATTCCAATTAAAACTGGACTTACCAAGCTCATTACAAACAGCAGCACCTGCATCGTATCACCTGAAAGTGTTCGATAAGGCCCCACATTTAAGAACAGGAACAAAGTGGGTGAAAAACACAGGAAGGGTATTATTTAATGGGGAAATATCATCCACTTGGCATTTCTCTGACATTTTACTCTCAGATTTAATCCACACAGCTATAAAGTTTATAACTGTGTAAAAAAAGCTAACAGAATTTATTTTCCCTGCACTAAACATACAACTTCCTGCTGAACACATGCTGCCCCACCACTGTTTATAAAACTGAAATTATAAACGTTACAGGGCCTGTGTAACATGGATGTAAGAAGACTATGCACTAAGTGCTGCACACAGCGGTGCACTAAGGGTGGCGCTCATAGCAGCATGCTCACAGCATCAAGCTAACATGTGGCAGGTATAATGGTTACCATGTAGCATATCACCCCACTGAGGCTAAAAGGTCGTTAGTTTTTCTTTAATTTTCTACCAAAAGTGTAACGACAAATTCAGTGTTAAGGCCTCGGTCACAGAGACCTATTGGTCTGTTGTTTGGGGAGTGGTTGCTGACTGTTGCTGGGTAAAGTTGGCCACAAAGCTGGTGATGGACCGTAAACCTCCTTGTGATTGCTTTGGTGCCTAGCATATTGCGGTGATCGTCCACAGCTTGCATGAAAGATGCAAACTTGTCTCCAAAGACTTGCTAACTAACCACCGAGCAGTAGGGAAATGTTCAAAAGTACGATGCAAACCAGAAACAAAAAATGCTCGCTTTCAAAGTAAAAGCTGTGATTGTTGAAACACATTTAAAAAGGTGCGACTGCTGCTCTGTTTCCACTTTGTGTAACACTTGCCAGTCTGCTAGCAACCAAAGCAAATGCTAGGACGTTTTCAGTGCAACGCTATATTTCTCTGTGCAACCTGTTTCAGCCAGGAAGTTCCAGCAAACCCTCAACAACCAGTAAAGGAATAGACAACTTGTGTCTAGGCTCGTGTGACTGGGGCCTAATATAGTAGTGAAGAGACTCGTGTGAGCCTGCAGGAAGCATGAAAGCAAAGGGTGAGTCAATGAAATGCAGCATAGTGGCAATGATACAGGCTAACTACTATAGCTGTGGGCCTTTTGTCAGAATCTACAGGAGCTCTTCCAGAGCCACGGCCAACGCCCTGCAACTTTTTTCCTTCTGTAAGGTGGTCTTAGTAAATTAGCTTTGAATAAAATCACTCCAGTAAGTCAGCTTCACCTGGACTCACCGTTCTCAGGGCCCCACTATGAGCTGTTCACCTGTTAGGCATCACAAAATAACAATTTGTGAGTAACACAATTTAGTAGCCACTGTTTTCCAGTAAATATCCAACATCTGAACTTAACCAAGCCCACACACATGCATTACTGTGGCAAATTGTATACAGTAGACCATGCGTTACCTGCACAGCATCAAAACTTCTAAACTACCATGACATTAAATGTATCCAAGAGGAAATATCTATCAGACAAATCAAATCCAGAGATAATTTAATACTGTGTCTGTATTCCTGGCATATCTGGCTCTGCTTGCAGCTGGAATGATGGCTCCCCTAGGCGATCTGCTTTCTCAGATCTCATTTGCTGCTAGTTTTGTTTGTGGTGTGGTGTGTGTGTGTGTGTGTGTGTGTGTGTGTGTGTGTGTGTTATGTAACCACTGTACCCTCTGCTAAACACTGCTATAGTTGTTCAAGGTGATATCGTCCACAGTATTGAAAAGCATTTCTCACACAAACCTCACAACCCGGCAGTATGTCTGCATAACAGCGCAGATTCACACCTCAGAATAAAGCAACTATGTAACAACTGAATCATTTACAGTAGATTTTAAAGATATAGGGGGTGGTGGTGTCTAGAAAGGCTCCATTAATATCAGTCCACACCCACTTCAAATTATATGAGGCGTTAACCAAAAGGAGGAATGTTACCTGCGTGCATTTTTCATGTTGCTCCCTAATTCTTATCGCCTGCCACCTGAGCATTGACTGGGTCAGCACAAAGCTTGATGAACGACGCCTGGTTAGCTCTAAGAAAAACAATGTGCTCAAAATGCCAAGTTGTTCTGTTTGCAGCTGACGAATGCATAAGAAATGACTCCAAGCAGGTGATTACTTGACTGAATTAAGTGGTGTGATGGATTTTCCCAAAGGTAATAACAAACCCAACAAAGACGAATGTGTGAGCAAAAGTCCTCCTACTGCAAGTGGATAATGAAGAGGTAAAACACACATGCAACACTCAATTTCTTAAACTGCAGTGCTACTTTACTTCCAGAAGCAGACAATAAATTGTTGCAGCTACAGTTTTATTTGGGGAATTTACCTGAAACCCTCAGAATGAGCTGAGACGTGACACGTGTTAACGTTTTAATGTCTATAATCCAGAATACAAACAAATTAATCAAAGGAAACTTCTAAAAAGTCCTTTTTGGGTCCATTATAAATGATCATATGACCGCGTGGGATAGGTCATCGTCTAGCTTCTTTCCATTTGAAAATAATATTCAAATGCAGTCATTTTTAAGCATTTATGAATTTGGAGTCATCAGAAATATTAGAAAAAATGAATTATTAAGATGCATGTCTTCTTTCTAATCACCTAGAGCTATTGTAAAAGATGTTAGCCAAACACTGACCAGTGTTAATTTGTCACTGTAATTTCCTCTCCAGATATCTTGCTGGTTCAGAGCTTAGTTTGATCAGCCCCTTGGGAGTTCCTTGGACTGCTTTCATGGATTCAAAATGTTCCTTCTACTTTGTCCTGCTGACATCATCATAATCGTTGCTACGTTCCTACATTTCCTTCACATACTGTCAACTTTTGCCGAGGATAATTTGTGCACACATCTTTGTGATACCACCAACTTAAAAGTATCCAATCACCATCGTGCACGGCCATCCACGTGATGCAAAATGACATGAATCAGATGACGAGGCCACCTTCTTCCTTTGATGGAATCTGTTATGATCTTTAGGGTAGCACGGTCGCACAGTGGTTAGCACCTCACAGCTAGAAGGTCCTGAGTTCAATTCCACCATCAGGTCGTTTCCAGGTACTCCGGCTTCCTCCCACAGTTCAAAGACATGCAGTTAGTGGGGTTAGGTTAACTGGAAACTCTAAATTGCCCAAAGGTGTGACTGTGAGTGTGAATCGTTGTCTGTGTGTTAAGCCCTGCGACAGACTGGCGATCTGTCCAGGGTGTACCCTGCCTCTCGCCCTATGACAGCTGGGATAAGCGGAAGAGGATGGATGGATGTTATGATGTTTATCTACATTTTAAAGTTAACCAACCTCCAGTGGTTGTGTGCAGAAGTGTTTGAAGCTAATGCTAAGACTCAATTTATGAGTTCAGAATTCAAGTATTAGCTTTGCTGTGGATTTAAAAGCAAATGGATTTGTCACCACTGAATAATACACCTTTCTCTTGTAAGCTTTCAAAAACATCTCCACATACCACCTCTGAAAGAATTGTTATAAACAACACTGGAGCACAATGTCCATCTCACACCGACCCGCTATCCCAAGGCCTGCTTTCATGCAATCTTTGTAAATGATGTTTGCCTATTTAGAGTCCTGACTCAGCAGGGCACTTTGTGGCTGTGGCCCAATAGAAAGGAGACCTTCAGCAGTTTGTCTCTGATTCATCTAAATCATTAGTTCTTTAAAACACTGTGCTGGAGGGCGGATGTTTATGACCTGCGGACATCAAAGGTGTAAATCAGGGTTGGTGCTGGCTTCTCCTCAGAGGCATCATCAAAAATGTGATGAACAGTCAGCACAGTCAGGAAAACGTTTCATCTGATAACATTTTACCACATCATGAAAGCATGTGTGTGTAAAAGATGACATGAAATGAATCACTGCATACCTGCAAGTCCTTGTATTTCAATTATGAACAGCTGTATTACCTGTTTTTGCCAATTCTAGCTTTCAGTGGGCAAAAGCTTCCTGTAAACCTCGTGTTACGTTTTCTTCGACTGTTAATAACAAGTGTGAAGCAGGACTTTGTCAAACATGCTTCTATAATAGCTTGATGTGAATTGGAAGTGTATAAACTGTAGGGGTTTAGACCATGACCCCACATCTGTAGTTCATGCCTGGCTTGGGGCATAAGCTCTTCTGCAAACAGCACAGCAGCTGACATGTGCAACAGTCGAATGATATTTTTTGTCTCTCGATTGTTGACCCTCTAATAAAAGCTTGAAAACTATGCAAGCAAAGCAAAACAAGGTCAAAATTACTAGGCTCATTCTTATTATTCCGAATAAGAATGATAATTCTTATTATACCGCCAACGTTGCAGAATGTGTTTTAAAACAAAATTAACTCAAATCTGGTAAATTTACAAAATAAGCACATAGAAAATTGTATGCACAAGGTCACAATAGTAAATAACAACGTTTACGCAAATGTGTGTACCTGTTGTAATGCGCCGTGACATGACAGCATGGTGAACCAGGCCCAGCTGCACACATGCAGGCCTACCTGCTGCTTTTATGGCTCTTCCTAATGCTCAGACGACCACATCTGTGAGTCCAGAAGCTCAAAATGTGCATTCTCAGTGGCACAGTGTTAGCAATTCCTCCTCAATAATGTGACACAAGCCTTGGGAAAGGACACCCTGAGTCATGACAAACATTCTCTCAGGATGTTGTTTTTTTCCAGAAAATGGTGACAGAGAGAAAAAGATGTACACAGCATCAGGAAATGAGATGCATTAGAGATTGAGCAGCGGTGATTACTACACTGCCGGGGGTGGGTGGGTGGGGGGGGGGGGGGGGGGGGTGTACCCATCCACTAACCAGTGCTGGACTGAATAGAAAGAAGAAGAAGAAGAAGAGTTGCGATGAAATGCTCACAGGCTGCGAGTCTGCACAACACTACGGCAGATTGTAAGGAGCGTGAATAACCTCACTCAGAGAGAAGACGACTAGTGAACTCAATAAAAACCAAATCAGGGAACTATGCACATGGGGACCGGCTATTACAGGTTTGAATCATTCCCACACTGGTCTCGACTCTATTATAACAGATAAAATGAACTCTGTGATTTGCAAACGTGATTGGCACTAATGTTAATCAAATAAGTCACAAAATTGAGAAATACTCCCCCAAAGTGTGATTGTCCAGTTTTAGGTTAGGAACCCTAATTAAGTGTGGCAGGCAAATGTCTTCTTTCTTTGTAAATGGTGGGAAAAAGTTCCCCCGATCAAAGAAAGAGAAAATGTTCAAATGACGTTTAAGTTATTTCCTTATTAAATTCAAGAGCAAATGTAAGGACTGGGTCTTTGCTGGGCTAACTGCAGACACCAGTTAGTTTACTCGCTGTTACCAAAGGCCAGTGGGATTTCATATATGCTGAAAAGGCTCAGTTCACATGAGTCATCCAATTCTTTAACAAATGTAGTTTGCAAAAGTTGACACAGATGCAAATATAGAAGACTGAGATTTTCACCAATGCAACGTAAATGAGACTTCTCAAAAGATTCTTATGAGAAGTGACGTAGGCTCCACATCACGGAGCAAAATCATTGGACCAATGAAAGAGCTCTCATAAACCGCTAAAAAACAGTAAACAAGCAGGACTTAGCACACAGTCAACCTTACACTGGACATTTGAGCTACCGTCGTCATCATCTTCTCATACTATAAAGTTTGTATCTGTACATTTTACAGCAGACTGCGTCCACTGCGCACACGTTTGTTGACGTATGTCTTTTGGTTTGGGGACGCTCTACACTTGTGCAGCTGACTGCTCCCTGATTATCGATAAAGTTATTGAAATAGAACAGTGACTCCCAAACTGTGGGCGGGGCCCCCTGGTCAGCTGTGAAGGTACATTTACAGTTATTTATGTGAATTTATTTACATTAAAAGTGAATTAAAACTGGTAACTGTGATATTACTCTGTGATGGCCAAACCCGTGGCCACACTAAAGTCGGTAACTTTTGTATTTTCATTCTTCATTTGAACATAGTAATATATTTTAGTTACCAATAACTTTATTGATTGGTTTGGATACATTTGTCCTATTTGTAAGCGCGTACATTTAGTTTACTTATGTATTCATACCACTTCATTTCTTTGTCTTTTTATTTCTTACCTGCCATCATCCCTGGGAGTTGCTGGACAAAAGATGGTAGCCAGGGTTTGAAACCATTAAATGCAAAGGTAGATAATTGGACCACACCACCACTTCCTGCTGAAGGGGAGAATGTGTGTTTTATTTCATTTAAAAATAAAGTATTTGTATTTAATTAAATATTTGAGTTTAGGGTTTAATGGTTTTTGGTTTTCTTCTTTAGTGTTTAGTTTATTAACAAACTAGATTGTACTGCATCGTTTGTGATTTATGATTGTGTTTTGTTTGTTACCCCTCATGTGTCACAGTGGTCTGATCAGCCATTATATATACCCTTGTATGTCACTTCATGTTTAGGTCAGTTATGTTTGTTTGTAGCAGTCATTTGGGTCGTTAGGTTTGCAGTCGTTGCCTGAGTTCAGTTTTGTTTCTTTGACCTCTTTTATGAGCTCAACATTTATTACGCTTGTAAATATAATTTTTGGGGGTTAAATAAATGGAAACTACTGTATATTTTTCTAATAATTCCTGGGACGACTCCTGTTTTTTCAACTCGGTCCATCACATACTCATTACTCTCGCCTGATGTTACTGCTCTGTACTGTAGTCCCAATAGTAAGGCTACAGTTTGAATAATATCTCCGTCCACATGTAAACGCCAAAAACGCAGGCAAACGTTGTCCAGACCATGCAAAACCCTACCTGTGAAATGTCGGCCAATCAGAAGCCTAGAAGCCTTCATCATTTCAAATGTTAATAAACAAAACAGTATTTTGGCCGGTGTAGACTCACAACTTAGGAATGAACAAAATGCAAACAGCATGCATAAATTTAATTTAAATGTTTTTATTTATTTATTCAAAACCAACGTATATGGAACGCCAGGACTGCCATAATGAATTAATTAAATACACCATTAAATAATTAATTAAATGTGGCAATAATTAATTAAAATTGGAATTAATTAATTAAATAAATAGTTATGATATATGTAATTAATTAATTATTGACACATTTAATTAATTATTTATGTATTTCACATTTTAATTAATTATTGACACATTTAATTAATTAATTATTGACATATTTAATTAATTATTTATGTATTTCACATTTTAATTAATTATTGACACATTTAATTAATTATTGACACATTTAATTAATTATTGACACATTTAATTAATTATTTAATGATATATTTATTTATTTCATTTTGGCAGTCCTGACGCCTGGCTCTCATCATGAAATAATTTTATCTGTCAGCCTCACCCATCAAACTCAGGGGGCGGGGTTAACGCTGATCGAGTCAAAACCATTGCTTTGGCCTGGTGGCCATTGTTTCTAGCACACAACAACCGGCATGTGGAAGCTAACAGAACTGAGCTTTGAAAAACCCTGTTTGTGTGTTACCAAATACCGTTTTAATATTTTTTTAGCCGAGAATGTAGTGGTTTAATCTTCATGTGTCTGGTCGGTTTGTCAAGATACAGCCTCTTTGCAAAAGTGTTTCGATGATTTCGGAGATGTCGTCCCAGTCTCACGGCAAAGCGTGGGATAGACCCGCTCGCCTCGCAAGCAATCCCACCGACAAAGCGCAGGCCCCGGTACACAGCTGTAGTAACCCCCGCTGACTTCTTTTACTGAGGTTATATTTATCGGTGTTTTATTTCCTGATGTTCTTATGTGTCCTACGTGTTTCAGTCGCCAATTCTGAATTATAACTAACATTAAAAACATGTTGTGGTGGGGCGTGGTCTGCGGGGCCGTGCGGACGCACCTGCACGGCATCCGCAATCACGCCCGCCGTGTTAAAACACGGGGACTCAGGGGTTGGTGGTGGTGTGGTGTGATGTGAATCAAATAAAGTTGGCTCTGAACGTCGCTCTGTGGTCCCGCCGTGCCTTATTCATGCCACATTGGTGCCGAAACCCAGGAGGCGGCATGGCGGGTACCTACCAGAGCCAGGAAAGGAAAGAGCTGGCCGAGATGGTGGCCGAAATAGCGGCCACCCAGCGGAAGCAGGCGGCGGAGGTGCGTCGCCAACAGGAGGAGCTGCGGCAGGAGAGCGAACGCCACCTGGGGAAGATGGCAGAGCTGGCAGCGCTGCTCTGGGCCTGGGCGCCACCCCCACAAGTGTGTCTCGAGGACAGTGGAGGAGCCGTGTGGGTCACCTCGGCAGCCGGAGGTGGTGGACGAGCCACGCGGGGGTCCGAGCCTGCCGGAGGAGGAGGAGCAGCAGCCGGGTGAAGGGCTGCTCCTGCCGGGAGCGGTGGAGGAGCCGCTCCAATCGGAGGCCGAGGACGAGGCGGGCGAGGGTCTACACCTGCCGGAGGCAGAGGAGTCGCTCCACCCGGAGGGGGGCGAGGGGCGGTGCCTGCTGGGGGCGGAGGCGCAGTGCGGGGAGCCGCTCCAAACGGGAGTGGCGGAGGCGGTGGCGGAGCAGCTGTGCGGGGAGACGGAGGTCCCTGCTCCAGGGCAGCCTGTGCAGCCGGAGTTGGAGGCAGAGGAGCGGGACAGCCCCGCTAGGCCGGGGATCGGCGGGCTGGCTAGTCCAGCCTCGCTGCCACCAGTCGATTCTGCGCGCCTGGCGTCTGCCCAGCCGCCTGTGTGCAGGAGCACACGGCCATGCCGCTGGGGCCGTGTCCGCTTGCTACGCGGCCGACCTCCGGACCAGCTTCGTCGTTGCCGCTGGATGCGCGGGCGGCCACCAGAACGGACGCTTCCCCGTCGCTTGGTCGGGGGCTGGGGCGCCGATGTGTAGGGGCCGAGTCTCGCCCCAGGTCGCGGGGGGGAGTAGGTTTGGCCGGATCACTCCCCGGCCTCAATCGGGCGATGGGGGTATGTGGTGGGGCGTGGTCTGCGGGGCCGTGCGGACGCACCTGCACGGCATCCGCAATCACGCCCGCCGTGTTAAAACACGGGGACTCAGGGGTTGGTGGTGGTGTGGTGTGATGTGAATCAAATAAAGTTGGCTCTGAACGTCGCTCTGTGGTCCCGCCGTGCCTTATTCATGCCACAATGTTTAAGGAGGAGAGAGAGCAAATCTGTTTAACATCTGATCTTTGGGTTTTTGTTCAGTAATCAGCGTGACCTGTGTATAAACACATAAAAGAGATAACGTTGGTGTTTCCGTCATGTAGTAACTGCTGGCTTTAACTGTACAAAGGTTGTTCGACACTATGAAACACATACAGACTTCATGATGTTCGGCTAATATTTTTATTGTGAATATTAATCATGCTGACCTCGCTCTGTACACCACGCAGCGAGGTCAGCATATCCACGATATCCTCAGCTCCATGAGTTAACACAAAGTTTCCCAGCTGACTATCTAACTGCCAACTATTCCAGAGACGTGAAAATATACAGCATAAAGAAAAGTGTAAGAGACTCAGCAGCAGATTAGAATTACAGTTATACATTTAATAAATCACCAAATGAATCCAAGAAACGAGCAAACCTGTTCCGACAATTTGAATTTGTATTCCCTCAGCTGCAGACTCGCTGCTGTTTAAATGTTTGAAAAGGAAGATTAGATATAAAAAACGTCAAACATAGACTCAGTCTGCCTTCACATTTGATATGAGGCCAGCACGTATAGTGGCCTCAGCAGGCTATTACTGAAATACACGTGCTATATCATAAACTATGATATAAACAGGGAGGTCCTATTAACATGTTTAGTTTTAAAGGACACCTTCCTGCCTTTAGTCTCATTCATGAGCAGTATTCGTTTTTTTCTAACATCCAGAAGTCTGCACAATGTGTTTCATAGTTTGTAACAAGCCTTTGACAGGTAAACATAACATGACCGAAAAAGCAAAAAAAAAAAGAGAGAGAGAGAGAGAGTGTTGACATAAGAAGAGAAAATGCTCTCAATTATGGAGACAGGCAAATGGTTCATTTATGTTTGATGTGTGTTTATTCCTCCTTAAATATCGTCGGTGAAGTTTGCCATGCACGTCAGATTTTCCTGCGCATTTTTATACCTCTGCCAACAGAGAGAGAAAAAAAATCACATTCTAACAGACAGCTGGTGCTTAGAATACAGTTGAATAACTATTAAAAAACAGATGATATTTAGATGATAGTTCA
Source organism: Astatotilapia calliptera (assembly GCF_964374335.1). Taxonomy (NCBI): domain Eukaryota; kingdom Metazoa; phylum Chordata; class Actinopteri; order Cichliformes; family Cichlidae; genus Astatotilapia; species Astatotilapia calliptera. The sequence goes on from NC_137440.1 coordinate 11,800,646, forward strand.
GTCTAACACATGTGCCAGTGAACCATTAAACGTCTGTGAAACTATGCAGTTATGAAACGTAACTTTAACCTCAGCCAAACCGATTTGCTCAGTTGTAAATAAAACAGCGAAGTAAACGTGACCCGACAGACAGAACCTGAGTGAATGAAGTCCACTGAGAGCTAAAACTCAGCTGAGGTTTGAAAGCTGTGTGCTGGTGATTGGACATCAGCCGCTGATGAAGCTGTTCGCCTATAAAGTGCTCTGTAAGGAAACGAGCTCCAGCAGCTCTGCGCTCGGGGAAAACACTATATTTACTTATCTTGTGCAGAAAAATGCGCTGACATTGCTTTATATCGAGCACCGGCTGCCCAGTTAAACTGTGACTATCACCAGGAAACTAGGCGTGTTTCTTGAATTAGCAGCAGGTGTTAAACAGCTGACAGATGAGGAGGAGGATGCATGCAGGTAAACTGAGGGTCTGCTGAGCTGATCGCTGGTTTCGTGAGAAAAATGTCAGCTCGTTCTTTATGTTACAGAAGCACAGAGACACAAGACCAGGCGGAAAGAGACGATCGTTCGGTGAAAATGAGAATCTGCGAATGCAACATGTGGAACACGGAGAGTGGAATATGTAAACAAACCGGTTAATGTACCCCCTCGGTGCGCTCTGCATGCTAACTGTTAGCAGAGCTAGTGAAATCTCTGAAAACATCTGAGCACTTTTGCAAACATGTTCTATGTTGACAACCTGACCAGACATACGGCGCGACATTCGCGGCTAAAACACTGTTAAAAGTGTAGCTGGTGACAGAAAAACGGGGTATTTTAAAACTACACCACCACCATTGCTGCCTGTGATTTGATCTGCATTCTGGGATAACTGGCTGCCCCAAGTCTACACAAGCAATCGATTATCTAGGATCGACCTGTTTTGACTTACTTTGCACGGCAACCAATCAAATGTTAGAGAAGCTGCATGGGCAGCGTTAACCCCGCCCCCTGAGTTTGATGGGTGAGGCTGACAGATAAAATTATTTCATGACGAGAGCCAGGCGCCGGGACTGCCAAAATGAAATAAATAAATATATCATTAAATAATTAATTAAATGTGTCAATAATTAATTAAATGTGTCAATAATTAATTAAAATGTGAAATACATAAATAATTAATTAAATGTGTCAATAATTAATTAATTAAATGTGTCAATAATTAATTAAAATGTGAAATACATAAATAATTAATTAAATGTGTCAATAATTAATTAATTACATGTGTCATAACTATTTATTTAATTAATTAATTCCAATTTTAATTAATTATTGACACATTTAATTAATTATTTAATGGTGTATTTAATTAATTCATTATGGCAGTCCTGGCGTTCCATAAACGTCAGCATCGGGATTGTAGAAGTTCACTCTGACGCCTCTGTCTTTGTAAACGGAGGGACAGTAACTGCGTGTGTTTATGTAACTGTGTAAAAACTGCAGATATTCAGATTAACAGCCACAGCATTTTGTGTATATCTGCCATTGTAGAAATGTATCTCATGTAAACAATAACGTGGCGCACACCTTTGATGTTGCGTTACTAAATCTCCATTTTCTTCGCCCTCACGTACACGCAAAAACTGAGTTTTTAAAAATCTCTGTTTTCAGTGATCAAAAACGCCGTTTACGTGTGGACGAAAGGTGCAAAAATACCTGTGTAGGTGTGGTTGTAGCCTAAGTCAGCCACACATTGGCCTTAACGCTTTGCATATGACTGAGGAGCATTATCAATCTATCCTGTACTGCTTAAGATTTTTAAATAAAACTTTGAAGGGAACGCATCACCTCCTCTTGTTTCTGGATTAGAGGGAAGATTTAAGATTGGGCACTTCTGACGTTGGGAATGGCTGGTCTAGAAAATCTGGCCTATGTAAGTTACACCAAATTCTGATCCTAATATCTGGATGATTCCGGTCAATTCCAGTCTTCTATTGTTCAATTCTGGGAAGCCTGTGAGCATTGTAGCCTCATGTTCTCACTAACAGGAGTGGCGCCTGGTGTGGTAACCCATCTGCCTCAAGGTTTCTTCCACAGCATGTCTTTATCCTGTCTTCCTTCTCTCACCCCAACCAATCACAGCAGATGGCCCCGCCCCTCCCTGAGCCTGGTTCTGCTGGAGGTTTCTTCCTGTTAAAAGGGAGTTTTTCCTTCCCACTGTCGCCAAAGTGCTTGCTCATAGGGGTCATATGATTGTTGGGTTTTTCTCTGTATGTATTATTGTAGGGTCTACCTTACAATATAAAGCACCTTGAGGCGACTGTGATTTGATGCTGTATAAATAAAATGTAATTAAATTGTTCAAAGATTGGCTCCTGAGTTTCTCCCATGCGACTGGATGATTCTGGATGTTTTGGAGATCTGTGTGTATACTGGGATTTGTTCTCACCTCCCTCAAAGCACAAATTAACTTCTTGTAATTAGCATGTGACTCATAGTCATTTCACAGGCCCTCTTGCAGAGAAATCTGTCTCCACATGTATAACCCTGCATCTGGTACAGCAGAAAAAAGACAGATTAGGGGTCATCTGCTGATGTTTGCAGAGGAAAATTAAAACAAAGTGCGCACCCGCTAAATTAACTTGACCCACTGCGGCAGAACTGCGCACATATGTGGTCGTTTTTCCCCGACGTGGAAGACAAAAACACACCAGCTGGCTCGACGGCTACAGAGTGCACACACGTGTTCTCCCATGAGCTGGATACGATGTGTATCTGTGTGTTTGCTGTTTATGGAATTAAGCTTTCTTTCAGCTTGTGACAAGGGAAATTAATTCTACTAAGTGGGAAAACGACATTATAACACCGGCCCCCCGTGCTAGTCATGAAACCTATTCATCTCACCAGGTGTGAAATATCACCGAGCAGAAAGCGGCAGGTTTAAAGAAACAAAGATCTCTATTATCAGCTGAAGACATTGCTGCCAGCAATATTTCAGTCAGTGACGGAAACAACTGGAATATCCTTCGTATTCTCTCAGCTAAGCACATAATCCTGTGCTGTAATGTGTAAAAACTGCCCTCCTCCTATCAACATGGTAAATCTTGTGTATATTTGCCTGCTTATTGGATATTACCAGCAACACAGCCCACAAACTGACTAACGTGGAACAGCAGGTTATCTGATCTCTGACTGCAAGAGCTCAGACTGTACAAATCGAAATGGGGATGCTGTTCACTTTACTGTAGTGTGCACAGCTGATAACTGAAGTAGTACTTAGCAGCTTAAAGGCATATTTTGTTTTAACATGTTTTATTGTATTTTACTTCTTTTATCTTATTTTTTATTTGTATTTATTTTTTTGTTCTTACTTTGCCTATGCTATTTGCATATGTACAGCACTTTGTGAACCCTGGTTTTATGTTAAGTACGTTACAAATAGAGCTGGTATGGTATATGCCAGCCACGCTGTGGAGTACTTGGACGCGTGTGATGGAGCATTGTCCTGCATGAAAATCATGTTTTTCTTGAAGGATGCAGACTTCTTCCTGTACCACTGCTTGAAGAAGGTGTCTTCCAGAAACTGGCAGTAGGACTGGGAGTTGAGCTTGACTCCATCCTCAACCCGAAAAGGCCCCACAAGCTCATCTTTGATGATACCAGCCCAAACCAGTACTCCACCTCCACCTTGCTGGCGTCTGAGTCAGACTGGAGCTCTCTGCCCTTTACCAATCCAGCCACGGGCCCATCCATCTGGCCCATCAAGACTCACTCTCATTTCATCAGTCCATAAAACCTTAGAAAAACCAGTCTTGAGATATTTCTTGGCCCAGTCTTGACGTTTCAGCTTGTGTGTCTTGTTCAGTGGTGGTCGTCTTTCAGCCTTTCTTACCTTGGCCATGTCTCTGAGTATTGCACACCTTGTGCTTTTGGGCACTCCAGTGATGTTGCAGTTCTGAAATATGGCCAAACTGGTGGCGAGTGGCATCTTGGCAGCTGTACGCTTGACTTTTCTCAGTTCATGGGCAGTTATTTGGCGCCTTGGTTTTTCCACACGCTTCTTGTTGACTATTTTGAATGAAACGCTTGATTGTTCGATGATCACGCTTCAGAAGCTTTGCAGTTTTGAGACTGCTGCATCCCTCTGCAAGATATCTCACTATTTTTGACTTTTCTGAGCCTGTCAAGTCCTTCTTTTGACCCATTTTGCCAAAGGAAAGGATGTTGCCTAATAATTCTGCACACCTGATATAGGGTGTTGATGTCATTAGACCACACCCCTTCTCATCACGGAGATGCACATCACCTAATATGCTTAATTGGTAGTAGGCTTTCGAGCCTATACAGCTTGGAGTAAGACAACATGCATGAAGAGGATGATGTGGACAAAATACTCATTTGCCTAATAATTCTGCACTCCCTGTAGTGGACTCAGTGACTCTGAGGTTTCCACATCATCATCCCTCCACCGCCGTGCTGATGCTTGTCTGAGGTCTTTGGTTGATGATGTGCATTAAACATTACTCTCCGTAGTCTTGTGGTTTGTTCAGATGCAGCTTTGCAAACCTAAGCTGTGCAGCCATGTTCTTTTTAGGGAAAAAAAAAAAAGAAAAAAAAAAAAAGAAAAAAAAAGTTCACAGACCTTTTGGAAGGATGACCAGTGACCGGAAAACAGGGTCATGGGGAGCTTAGGCTCAGTGACACTCTGCAGAACTAATGTTCAGCACTGCAAACTTCAGTGTTTGCAATGACAGAGAGATTTCAGAACATAAAGTGCAACTTGTTCTGAATCGGGCTGCATAGCTGCAAACCGGTCAGAGTGCCCATGCTGACTGCATAGATCGCCTGCTCTGATGAATCGCATTTCATTCGCATCATTTACCAGGGGAAGAGATGGCAGCAGGATGCACAATGAGATGAAGGCAACAGAGGAAGTCTGATGCTTCTGACTGTATTGTGCTGCAAGTCGTGGCATTCATGGATGTTATTCAGACAAATATCACCGAGCAAAACATTTCTGAAGAGTTTAAATGATCAGGCTGATTGGTGTGTTTCACAGCAATATCACATATGAGCCAAGCAGGCTCATATACTAATTAAAGCCATGACAGTGATGAAGCAGTAGACCTCGTGTGTTCATTATAATTGCCAGGACATTTCCACAGTGGCATCAGACAGGAAAATCATACAAGCTTCACTCACTGGGGTTGTTTCTTTGGTTGTGAGAATGACATATAAAAGGTGATTTTGCAGAAAAGCAAGCATGACAGGACATAAATACTTTGAAAGTGATACGACGGTAAATGTGTTGGTGTGTTGATGTGCAGCGTATGAACAGGGATGTCCCCGCTGCACCCACACGCTTACAAATGGACTCGCTGGTTGGAATTGACATTTAATTTCCAGCAGCAAACATCCCAGACCCTCCAAGACGGAGTCTGTTTGCGACGGATTTCCAAGCTTGCATTTTTTAATATGAGACATTTAGGCAGGTTTTATGAAAGAAAATTCACCTCTCAAAGCTCCAGATTCTCATTAGAAGTGAGACAGAAGATGACGCTCAGCGCTCTATTGAAAAAGGAAAAATTAAAATGAAAAAAATAATTGGGTGGGTGATAAGCTGGGGTTATGTAACGTGCATGTGTCAATCACTGATTGGAAGTCATACAATGCAATGCCCAAAGTTAACAAACACCAGTGCATTAAAATTAACCAACTTGTACTAATCTAAATGGCACTGTATGCCAATAAATGTTTTTAAAAGTGCTAAAATCCAGATTTTTGCAGACACATCTAAAAATGCATGGTCTGTCTCTCAACTGCAGGCAACCATTACTTTTATTTGTTTCTATAGCCTGGGCTCTCTGGAGAAAAGAAGATCAGAAACAGAGTATGACTATACCACTGTTCATTCATTATTTAACAGCAAACTGACACAAAGTCTGTGATGGCTCCAATCTGAAATAAACTAAAGATAGTGTGCGTTACACCCTTTATATCCATCCCTACGTCACATAAACAGAGAATAAATCTGGATTTATTCTCTGAATCAAATAAAAATAAGACAATACAACATTACTGATGCTAAAACAGAAGCAGTGCTTTGTGACTGGGCTGTGGTTCAGAAGGCGGGCAGCATGAAATTGCCCTCCATGCAACTACCAAATATCTGTGCATTACCAGTGTGAGACTCAGCTGTGAGAAAGGTCAGTCTTCTCAATGGGGAAAGCCCTGTGAATTCACTCCAGGCTTTATCAATAATGCAGCGGGTGAATAAGAAAGAGAGAAAGAATCTATGGCGTCTGTGTCCTCAATGTCACGTTCAACGTCCAAGCAAACCTTTTATTATAGTGTAAATATATACATTCCTATAGATTCGCTCTTCCAGGTTTGCTCAGATCCACGTCAGGGCCCGATTTGTTTCAGCTGAGCAGATTTCACTTGACACTTTTTGCTGATAACAGATTTACAGACAGGAAGATGTTGAGCCACCATATGCTGCCAGAACAGCTTCAATTTAACGGAGGGATGGCACACCATTGTTCCAAAGAATATTTCCTCGCTGTGGGGAGATCTGTTTAACATGCTTGTCCAAGCCCTCCCTCAGGTGTTCAGCTGCTTTAAACCTGATGACTCTGGATGGCCTTGGAGTAAGCTGTAGTAGTTCCCTGGTGATTGCATAGATTTTTTTTGTGTGTGTTAAGATTAGATTAATTGCAAGTACCTGAGACAACCGACTGATCACCCAGAGGTTGAGCATGCAATGCAATGCCACTCACTGCAGGAAGGTTTAACTTACTGTCACTTGTCTATATCTACATATATTGACTCAAAAGTACCAAGAAATAGACACAAGTTTCTTTTATTGTTTTTTTCTACTGTTAGTTTTGAATGGTACTACTTAGTTTGGTGACTTGTTTGTCTGAATATATAAGTTAGCAACCTTAAAACGTGCAGTGGTCATAATAAACTGACATAAGGGGCTGAAATGCTACAAATACTTCACAGCTGAGTGGAGATTCTGGACTCTGCTCTCACTTTCTGTGACTATTTCTGAGTTCCCTTGTAATAACTTTTGCATTTCCCCCGACCAACAGTGAAGGCTGAGCTGTATTCTGATAGGGTATCATGCATTATGTAGTAGGCTGCCACTGGTTGTGACTACAGTGAGTCAGTGCAGCCTTACTGTAGCTGTGGCTGTCAGGCACTAGCCTGTCCCGTTGCATTTAGAAAACAGCTGGAGGAGCTCTCTCACTGACTGCTGCGAGCACAGACTGCAGATCTCATTATGACTACAGCCCTGGGATGACATCGCTGTTTCTGTGACTGTAGCCATGGCTGTGCTTTGTTTGTTAGAGTTACAGCGGTGACACATTAGCTCTGGAGATACTGTAGTGCTGGCGACATAGCGGTCAGAAGCAGGAACAGCTGGTAATATCCATAGCACGAGGTTCATCCACATTATCCAGTCCAAACATCTGGCCACATCTGCATCCTCACAGGCAGAACATGCTACAGCTGGATGCTGTCAGGGACTGACCTTTTAAAAGGAATAATGGCCACCAAGTGTCACGTCATCTGTCCTTTCTGAGTTTTTCTCTTAAATATTCAGTGAGAGAAACGGGATTCAGGAAAAACATTCTTCACTTCACTTTTCGAGACACTTTGGGACCGCAGAAAAATTTCACTTTGTAAGACTGACATGATGATTAGAGTATAGAAAGAGGAGCATAAATCGAAGGTGGAAAGGTTGACATGTGCTTCTTAAAAGGCCATATAAAAATGCACGTTAGGCTACAATAGTTCCTAAAATATACGTGTTACATCTTTGTTTCATTTTTAGTGTTGAGTGTTAAAATTAATAAATTCTTTACTTTACAGACTGAAATAAAACAACCAATATATTTTTCCCCATTTGAATGTCCATGTCATGATTTTGTGACCTTATCAACAAACATGCACCAATGACATTTACATTACTTTATGGTAACTTTACTTTATTACTCCTGAGTGCAACAGGAAACACGTTATAGCTGCAGAAGGCCCAGCGTGTATGTATACTGTAAGAAGATCCACTCACACGAATAAATTACAGGTTTCTAACATTTTACTTTCCTGGCCTTTTTATCACAGCCAATAGCACAACATTTTCTATACAAGTGAACATTTATTTAAACTGCAAATCCATGAATTGTTCCAGCGAGCTGAAAGGACCTGAAAGCCTAAAACTGAACGATGCTTCTGTTATCAGTGGATCTCGGTTAGAGCCAGAATTTCTGTGTGAAAATCTGTGTTCATACATGTACCCTATCGAGTGCATCTCTCCGCTGCTGCTTACTCTTGTATCCGCCTGTTCTCCCAGCTACCGTCCAGCACAGAGGGCTGTGCTCGGGAGACCTGCCTTCCTCCACACAGTCTGTATTTGCCCGTTCTCCTCTTTCTTTGCAAATGCTCTGTCTCTCCCCCCTCCTGTGCTTTCATGCCGATCCGCCTGTTCATCTCAGCGCCCAAATGGCAACAGGCAAACCGAGCAGCATGACTCTGACAATATTACAACACTAACGGAGCATTTTTGCCAGAGATCTGGAAGACTCTGATTTTAAGTGAAGGTTGTGGCTTTCTGCAGGTTTTGAAAATGGAGGGCAAAGGTTTGCGCTGCAGGACTGTACAGTAAACACAACATGAGGTGGTGTAGAAATATAGGTAGAAAATGTAAGTCTGCATGAAATTCACAGTACCAACAATTTGCAAAAAGACAAATTTCCCTTTGGCTGAGACAAAGGTCAGAGGAGTGCTGAAATCCACAGAAGAGGAGAGGACAGCCACTCTACGAGGACTTACTATAATCCTTCAATTTCATATTTTAGCTGAGTGCGATAACGGGGCAGCGCTATCTGCCACACGCTGCTGGTACTGTCAGAAAACAAAGACAGATGGTCAAAAGATCACTCTCCTGCAATTAAGATTTTCCTTCAAGGGTCAAATGTGGTAAACGTGAGTGAGTGCCAACGTGAGGCCGTGCGGTACAAATATAGGCACTGTATTCTGACGTTGCTTGGAATAAGAGATTAGAGCTCCCCCATGAGAAAGGACGTTAAAATGACATGAAAGCAAAAGAACATTTAGAGAGACAAAGACGGAGACTCAGACATGCGGAAGCCCGGCTGTGCATCAGTGCATACGTGGAGACGCAACAACAGTGTTTTAAATAGAGAAAAGGGAGAGCCGAGTGGCAGCATACATCTGAATCACGCAGGGAAGGAAAAACCCAACAGCGTGAGGAAAAGGAAGTGGTAGATAAGATGAAGCGCACAAGGGACATTTGAAAAAAGCAACGATTTGAAAATAGGTTTCAGTCCAGGAGCATTACTGAGGTGTATCCCACTGTGAAAAGAGTCGTTACCGGCTGCAACAATGCTGCTGCTATTGTTTTGACCATACCAAAATGTGATTTTAGAGATACTCACAAAGGCAGTTATATCTGTGTGTCTATGGACAGACGTCACAGTGTGCAGTGAAGGGCAGAGTTCAACCACTGAATGCCGAGTACCGGACATGGGACAGGCACATAACATGCTCCTCACCAACGCGATGGCTGATTTTGTTTTCAGCTTGAGCATGTGTGTGTCTGTGTTTACAGTCACATCATGAGGATTTCTTTCCTTCAGTAGAACATGTTATTAGGTTTGGTACGGCCTCAGTCACACAGCCTTAGAGACCAGTTGGCATCCAAACGGTAACCATCAATTACAAGGGAAAAACATTTATATTCCCCAACCGGTTGGCGAGTGAATGCTGCAGGCAACTGTCATTCGCTGTGAAATGAACCAATAAAACCCCATTTAAGTGAGTCTAAATACCTAAGGAAAACCCGTGCATTCATTGGCTGGCTGCCGAGTGGTCGCTGGAGGTTACCAGCAGTCACTAGCTGTGATTATCAGCAGTTTGCACAGTGGGCATAAACATGTCTGCAAATACTCACAAACTCCTGCAAAACAGAAACAGACAGTGTTGGCCTTCAAAGTAAAAGCTGCACATTTTAATGATTGTAGTGGTAAGACACAACTTTTACTTTGAAGCCTAATGTTCTCCGTTTCTAGTTTGCAAACTTTTTCAAGTTCCTCCATCGCTCAGAGAGTAAATGCAGGTGTCTGCAGACACATCGCCATGTTTTATGAAAACTATGTGTGACTGCGGCAATCTGCTAGTGAACAACAAAGCAAAGCAATCAGACTGAGGCTTTTGATGCAACACCTTCTTTGTAACCAATATTACCGATTTCACATAGCCACACAAATTTGCTACCAACTAGTCTCTGGGCCTGTGTGCCTGAGGCCGAAGGTAAGGAAAGACAAAGAGACGCAGTACTCAGATAATACTGAATTTAAATGTACAGACAAAATTCATAATGAGAACAAAGGTTGGCTGTCACACCTACCCCCAAGGAGCCAATCAACAGCTCCCTTCTGATTCATTTAAGGAGCATTTTCAAAATATTTGCCTAAATATCTGTCTAAAGGCAAGACCCTTAATAGCTACAGAGAGACTTTGGACAGCTCAAGTTTAGGTTTAATTTAGATAAGAGTCACAGTTCTGTCAGATAGCCCTTTAAAGTGTTTAAAAATGTAGTAATTACGAGAGTTTTGCACGTGTACTCAGCACGATGATGCGCCCTGTGGCTGATTTTAGCCCACCACAGGAAGGTCCTTTTTTTTAGTTCTCCCAGAAGAAATAGATTTACAGCCCCTAGCCAGACACTTCTTCTTTTCCCTTACACACAGAAAAAAGCCACGCAGCCAAGCCAGCACTTTTCATCCTTGCACCCCTTCTCTCTGGGCCTCGGGCCAGCATGGATGAGTGGCAGCTACAGTCATCTCTAGCATCCTCATGTTCCCCCTGCATGGAGGCTTGTTCCATTACAAAAACTGGCTGGAAATGATGTGAAAGTTCGTTTCTGCAAAGTACTCTTCCTAGAATAAGTCTTTACACCTCAGCAATTTCCCAAATTCCAACACAACACCTGATTTCTACAGTGGGATGAATCTATGGGATTAAATCAGAAAGCATCCGTGCTTCTCTTATCAGCGAGAAAACAAAATGCATTTTGCAGAAAGGAAATGAGTAAAGGCTGCAAGCTGCAAAGACAGAAGTCGCTGCGGGCTTGTACTCAGCCTCTGTCCTCTCATTATGTGCATCTTCTGCCTCTTTCTTTCTTTTTGCTGAGGAAATCCCCGGCTACAGGGCTTAGGCGTAAGACGGCCTATTAATAAAGTATTTAAATGGACTTTCACCAATATACAGTGGGGCAAAAAAGTATTTAGTCAGCCACCGATTGTGCAAGTTCCCCCACTTAAAATGATGACAGAGGTCAGTAATTTGCACCAGAGGTACACTTCAACTGTGAGAGACAGAATGTGAAAGAAAAAAATCCATGAATTCACATGGTAGGATTTGTAAAGAATTTATTCGTAAATCAGGGTGGAAAATAAGTATTTGGTCACCTCAAACAAGGAAAATCTCTGGCTCTCACAGACCTGTAACGTCTTCTGTAAGAAGCTTTTCTGTCCCCCACTCGTTACCTGTATGAATGGCACCTGTTTGAACTCATCATCTGTATAAAAGACACCTGTCCACAGCCTCAAACAGTAAGACTCCAAACTCCGCCATGGCCAAGACCAAAGAGCTTTCGAAGGACACCAGGAAAAGTATTGTAGACCTGCACCAGACTGGGAAGAGTGAATCTACAATAGGCAAGCAGCTTGGTGTGAAAAAATCAACTGTGGGAGCAATCATCAGAAAATGGAAGACATACAAGACCACTGATAATCTCCCTCGATCTGGGGCTCCACGCAAGATCTCATCCCGTGGGGTCAAAATGATCATGAGAACGGTGAGCAAAGATCCCAGAACCACACGGGGGGACCTGGTGAATGACCTGCAGAGAGCTGGGACCAAAGTAACAAAGGTCACCATCAGTAACACACTACAACGGCAGGGAATCAAATCCCGCAGTGCCAGACGTGTTCCGCTGCTGAAGCCAGTGCATGTCCAGGCCCGTCTTTCTGCCAAGGGGACAGGACGACTGATCCGTGTTAAGGACAGAATGAATGGGGCCATGTATCGTGAGATTTTGAGCCAAAACCTCCTTCCATCAGTGAGAACTTTGAAGATGAAACGAGGCTGGGTCTTCCAACATGACAATGATCCAAAACACACCGCCCGGGCAACAAAGGAGTGGCTCCGTAAAAAGCATTTGAAAGTCCTGGAGTGGCCTAGCCAGTCTCCAGACCTCAACCCCATAGAAAATCTGTGGCGGGAGTTGAAAGTCCGTGTTGCTCGGCGACAGCCCCAAAACATCACTGCTCTCGAGAAGATCTGCATGGAGGAATGGGCCAAAATACCAGCTAATGTGTGTGCAAACCTGGTAAAGACCTATAGTAAACGTTTGACCTCTGTTATTGCCAACAAAGGTTATGTTACAAAGTATTGAGTTGTATTTTTGTTATTGACCAAATACTTATTTTCCACCCTGATTTACGAATAAATTCTTTACAAATCCTACCATGTGGATTCATGGATTTTTTTTCCACATTCTGTCTCTCACAGTTGAAGTGTACCTCTGGTGCAAATTACTGACCTCTGTCATCATTTTAGGTGGGGGAACTTGCACAATCGGTGGCTGACTAAATACTTTTTTGCCCCACTGTATGCTGACTCAAGTCAATTCTTGGCACAGTTTAATGGTAATAAAGGGCATCCCTACCATGATTAATAGCCTTAAATCTGCAAGTGGTTTAGCTACAGCAGCAGAGTAAATTCAAACGTGTGGTCAAAACACTGAATAACAAACAGGGGACAATATAGAGGATTACTGAACATGAGAAAACATTATGACCTGTTAAAAATGATCTAAGAAGCCGTGACATTCGAAATGAGCCTGACATGAAATCAAATCCTTCCTGCCTGTCACTTCTGCCGTTTTACGCCGATCACTCCTCCAAACCTGCACACGACACCTGACAGCGTGCTTAAATTCACTCTTCTGCAGCGCTCGTGTTGACCTTGCAGTGTTTAGGCAGGCAACTAAAACCTCTTCAGGTAGCTGTCTGCGTGCAGCTGGTGGGGGGACTGAGTTATGGAGCTGATGTGTAGTGATGGCACACAGGTGGAACGCTTCACAGCTCCTATATGCCGGTGCTTTTTCCTCCCCAGTGCTCTGTGCCACGAAAAAGTGATGTAAATCTATTGCAAAGGCCTGTTCGCTGCAGCCGGAGATTCACCCTCTTAGTCGTGCAGACTAAAGATAAGCTGACTCACAGTGCACGATAGGTGAATGCTAAGCAGCATGGGTGAATCTTATTATGGGTCTGGGGGAAGAATTGGGTAAGAGAGGTTTTTGTCAGCAATGCAGGTCCACATATCCTTGCAGAGTCCTTCACCTGCAGCATGCGCCTATCTAGTTGGATCATATGCAGAAAAAACAGACATGAATCCTGAAATCAAAAACATGTGTATCACTCAACTCGAGCTGGGGATCACTGACGTTATGTGCACCATGTATTTCACTGTGATGACTTTTTCCCCAGTTTAGACGCATAGCACCATCTTATGGTCTTACACAGAAATTCATCTTTAAAGAGAGATGTAATGCAATCAGCCAAGAGTGACACTCGTGTTTAACAGTCTCCTTCTATACTGAACTCGCTAAAGCCAACTTAGCTCCTCCAGCTTTAATCTTTACAGGTCAAATTCAAGAGGTTAAAACTTCCTCCAACAGCAGTTACACACGCTTCTGTTCACCCTGCCATTTACATCCCACTCTTTCATCATGTGAATACAATCCAGCATCTTTAAACAGTCTTTCAATATTTACGATACGATATTAAGAATCTTTTCGTCTGCCATCTCACAGACTTTGAAGCCCTATCAAAGCTGCCTGTGCTCACGCTGCCATGCAGCAACCTCAGACACATACAGTAAAGACAAAAGCAATACGGAGAGCTAAATTATTCACTGCTGTGCCTAAAGTGAGGCAAGGACACAAAGTAATTTAAAAGCAGGAGGTTCAAACCGTCTCCGAGCTGAGGATGTGTCAGCTTGTGGAATTACATAATCTGCCCGGCGCAGCCTGGAAATACTGGCAAAGATAAGATGTCACCTTCTGATGAAAGTAGGCTTGAGTTAAACTTATAATAGTGTAGTAATGTATGGGTTGGTGGTGCAGAAAATTAAATAGATGTTGATGCAGCTTCTTGGGTAACGCATGGACTGCAGACGTGGAATATTTATTTAATGTTAAAAACCTAATTATAAAGGAGCACCATATTAGCTATAGGTGATGATTCTGTGAGGTGCTCAGCGTGTGATCCAAATCGACATTCATCTCTTGACACTCTCCTGCTGTGAGTATGATGGCAGCTGTACGCCAGGCTGCCTGCTGTCTGTGCCGTCCAAAAAGAGAGCCGTCAATCCCACAGATTGGATGTCGACTGCAGACGCATTATGATGCACGAGCCACTTTCCCATTACCGTTAACTTGGACGTATTTTGTGCATTCTTTACGCATCTACTTCCTCAAGATGTCAGTGCACCATTAGGAGAACACAGTGAGGTTTGAGCTGCATCAGAGCTTCATCTTCAGCATGCGGTAACGTAGAGCCGGGGAGTCTTTCCACTGATTAGCTGTGATGCAGCGCAGCAGACAAACCAAAGCTGTGAATCACCAATAATGAACTCTCTCGCTCTAATCCCCAGCACATTCTGCTGAGGCAGGTGTGCAACGGTGAAACACCATTACTGTCGTCTTAATGAGAGTCCCGTGTGCATTTCCCCATGTTTTGGTCCCAGCAGAGCTTTATCTGGGACCGCGCCGCTGGACACGCTAGATGGGACAGATAACCTCCATCTGTCTTCATGACTGTCTGGGCTCTATTGCTTTAGAAGAAGTGCTGCTACAAGCTCTTCCTCTGCTTGGCCAAGAAAACCAATATTTGGTTTGTATCTGACCTTGCGCAATTTGTAACAGGAGAAGTTACATCATTTGAGACACACACACACACACACACACACACACACACACACACACACACACACACACACCTTTAACGTCCTCTCGCCTCATCATTATAGCACGCTGACCCAGGTCACACATTAACTACACGATGATTAAAAAACATGCTTCAAAATGGTCTGTTGCCTTGTTTGTGACCAGAAACATGCACTCATACATCAGTGAGGCTTTAGGCTGCTGTTTCAAACTTCCAGGTTATTGTACAGTTTGTTGATGTTACCTTTCAAATGGACATGCACGTCTGTCCATGAAGGTCTTATATCTTACATCTCTTTTTTTAGAGACATGGTCAGTCTCAGTGTCTGCTGGGTCTGACCGCTACCTCTGACCTGACCTGGACCTCTGACATGTTTGGGTTGATGTTTCTGAAGCATTTTTTATTAAAATGACCTGATAAATAATATGACTCGTAGTGCAGAATGGTAAATGGCCTGTATTTATATAGCGCTTTTCTAGTCCCTAAGGACCCCAAAGCGCTTTACACAACCAGTCATCCAGCCATTCACACACTGGTGATGGCAAGCTACATTGTAGCCATAGCTGCCCTGGGGCGCACTGACAGAGGCGAGGCTGCCGGACACTGGCGCCACCGGGCCCTCTGACCACCACCAGTAGGCAACAGGTGAAGTGTCTTGCCCAAGGACACAACGACCGAACCAGCAACCTTCTGATTACAAGGCGAACTCCCAACTCTTGAGCCACGATCACCCCCTAACGGGGGAAACAGACTACAACTAAAGAATTGTGTTAGTTTCTTATTCAGCACCAATTAGCAGGTATCTGTTGTTGTGCATTGCACATGAATGCAACTTTCTAATCAAGCTTGGTAGTGTTAGCTCACAATTCACCCTGTCATTCAAATATGAGGCACAACTACAACTTTAAGACAAATACAGAGGCATCTATGTTCTCTTTTCGTGCAGTCCACAGAGATCTGTCAGCTAACTGGCCAGTTGCTAATAAAGTGTGAGCGAGGAAGTCTTTAGGGTTCACTCTTGTAGCTAACGGGAGAAGACCTGGTGCACTCTCGTTTTAGAGACCGGAGACAACTGTGCTGGGGAAATAACGGCAGGAATATCAAACTAGCAGCTGTGCAGATCTGCATTTCCCACATCAATGTCTCATCAGATTTAATAAGACTGTTAAAACACAACTTTCAATCTGTACCTTTTCATGTATATTTGAAAACTAACAAACTATTTATAAGGTTTATTCAACAATTTAGGAGATTGTTATCAGATATAATAAATAAATCCAAATAGTTGGTGTTCCTACAGAATATCTCCGTGGCCGCTGATGCTGGCTGAACGTTGTGTCTTTTGAAAAAGGCTACAAAGACATGACTTCACTGTTAACATCACTCACTCTT
Organism: Astatotilapia calliptera; assembly: GCF_964374335.1. NCBI lineage: Eukaryota > Metazoa > Chordata > Actinopteri > Cichliformes > Cichlidae > Astatotilapia > Astatotilapia calliptera. Next base: position 11,817,055 of record NC_137440.1, read on the forward strand.
CAAGACTCTTCTAATCAGATGACTCAACGGGCTGCATTAAATTAACAGCCTAACATAATATACTTTCTCTTTCCCACACTTAATTTGTTGGTAAAAGCTCTGAAATTTTCCACAGACAGTAAAATGAAAACATCAGGCTTTTTTTCTCTTTTGTGCTGCTCCACCTGTTTGGCTAAAAGGGAGAAAGAGAGAGAATAATCAAGGATAATGTAGAGTGACAGACAGAGTCTCATCTACATAACTTTGGGTCACATGTGCTAAATTTCTGCATTAATGCAGAGCAGGTTGTTTTTGAGAGCTAAATGATTAAGACAGACAGAAGAAAACAAAGTAAAAAAGATCCATTAAATGACTGTTTGGATTGATGAAGTAATACTTTGCTCTTTCAGTGATGATGTTTGGATCTTTTTAGCCCATAACTGTCACGGCTACAGCAGCAGACGTGTGGAGTTGTAGAAGGACCCAAAATGCAGCCACTGGCTGAGATGCGAGTGAACTTTATTCCAGAAGGGGTGAAAACACGAACAGAAGCGGAGCTAGAACAGAACTAAGAGCGACCTAGACTGGGGATAACTAACCAAACCAACCGGAAAACATGAAAGCAGAGAAACACGGGATGGTAAGCAGACGATCCGACGACAAACAGAGCTAACCACACACTAAATATACACACAAGGTAACAAGGAAACGGCGCACAGGAGGGAGACATGCCTGCACCTAATTACATGAGACAGGGAGGACGCAAAACAGAACACACGGACGTCAGACAAAACCCAGAAGAAAACAAAGATTAATAACAACAACAACAACAACAACAATAATAATATTATGCTAACCACCGTGCAGCACGGTGGCACGGTGGTTAGCACTGTTGCCTCACAGCAAGAAGGTCCTGAGTTCAATTCCACCATCAGGCCGGGGTCTTTCTGTGTGGAGTTTGCATGTTCTCCCCGTGTCTGCGTGGGTTCCCTCCGGGTACTCCGGCTTCCTCCCACCATCCAAAGACATGCAGCTTGTGGGGATAGGTTAATTGGATAATCCAAATTGCCACTAGGTGTGAATGTGCGAGTGAATGTGAGTGTGAATGGTTGTCTGCCCCTGTGTGTTAGCCCTGCGACAGACTGGCGACCTGTCCAGGGTGTACCCCGCCTTTCGCCCTATGACAGCTGGGATAGGCTCCAGCGCCCCCCGCGACCCTGAAAAGGATAAGCGGAAGCGAATGGATGGATGGATAATAATAATAATAATAATAATAATAATAATAATACAAAAAGTCAAAACACTGGGTCACCGGCCCAGGACAGTAACAACTGGAGATTTTGTTATACGATGTTTCATTTGATATGTTAACTGTGACATTTACTTTGTGATAAAGAGACCATGCAGGTACATCATTCAATACATCACTGAAATATCCAATCATATGTCTTGATGTATGCTCAGTCATCCCATACCCAGGAAGTTGATTCTGATCATGTGACTGAATCTCAAGGTGGTGATAAAAGATACCTCCAGATTAACAATCAGCTCTCTGGGATCCAGTGATAGAAATGATTAAGTAAAAAGTTTGGACAACTGTGTGTTTCATAGATATGTAAACACATTTCTGAACTGCAGGGCTTGTGCCAAGAAAACGGCAGCATTCAGTCACCATATGTGATCATGATGACTGCTTATATTCATCTCATTACGCTAACTGAAAAGATAGGAGTCAAAAATACAACTGTAGCTTTACTAGAAGTACCGACGCTTGTGTTGAACCATTCTCTGGTGAGTTTTTGACTTTTGTACTCAAAGTATAAAAGTAAAAAGCTCATTACTCGAATATTAATGTCATATGAATATAATGTGAAAATCAAATGACATTCTAATTCTAATGAATGTGCTCAGCTTGAACATTTCCCTTCACAAGTAGAGAAAAACGAGCAAACAGCTGCGTCTGTTGGTGCCTGCATCGTAGAGAAATGATTTTCCCTTCACACCTAAACAGAACAACGAGTACGGTCAGAGGATAAAGTGGTGCAAGTACGAATCACTTCAGAACCACGTCTGCTGTGGGCAGCAGGGTTAGAGTACACGCTGCATTTACGCACTGCAGCACAGCAGTTTCTCTGCTAACAGTAAAAACTGACAAACACTCAAATAGAAGCACAGATCCCTGAAAATTCTGCTTCTTACATCGTACTTTTCTACTCTGCTTGAACACTCAGAGTACTTTATATAACGTGCCTCGTTCACCCATTCATGCAAACACAAACACTAAATGCTTTCTATGTAACACTCACACACAGTCGCACTTTAGCATGCACCTACTCCACCGCCTGAGCCTCAAACACCCCAGCTCTGAAGTCCAGCCCTACTTAAGAATAGTAACTTTAGAAAGTTTTGGAGTTGTAGATCTGCTTTCAAACTTTCTTGGTGATTCCAGAGTGAAACGTCATAACACCAACACATTCACATGTCTGCGAAATGACAATGTTCCTCATGCTCCCGTCCTCCCAGATATTATTCTGGCCCTTACATATGCAGACATTGTATTCAGGAATGCCAAACTATAGGCTCTTCTTCTTTTGTCGCACGTCTAAGCCCTCGTGATATCAAAGCCTTCTCCGTGCATGCGTTCATGCTTTTTCATCCCTTCGTCCTCTGATCTCAGCAGGGATATATCACAGTGAGTCTCACAGAAGTTTGGATGGAGGGAACGAAAGCCTGTTGTCAAACATCTGTCGCATCGCAGCAGCAAAGGAAGTGAATTTGCTGCTCCATAATCTTCTCCCCGTTATCTCTCCCAGAGCATTAATAAAGCATCAAGCGAGTACTCTAGCAGATTTACTTTCTAAAGCAATTTGATGAAGTTCAATGCGGCCTCTGAACTACTGAGAGCTTGAAAAGAGCAACTGCTGTCGGTCATCTCTTTGTCCTCAGCGGCACTATAAAAAAGTGCCAGATTATAAGCCTGACATTTAGCCCGTCCACTTTTAACGTCGACTTTGGTGATCCACATAACCGAAACAAGCTCTGGCACTTATATTAAGTGCCACTGAATTTTCTCTAGTACTCTTTATAATCATTTCACTTTCACTCCTTTAATAACGAGCACCAACGTATGTGTAGTTGTCCAGTTTGAAGTTGAAATTTTGGAATCTGATTTGGACGTCCGAATGTCAAGTTTTTATTTCGACTGAAGAACATTTTCAAGTCAAACTCTTGAATCTCCCGTGTGGCGATGAGATTACAGAACATCAGTGCTTAATGAAAAATGTCAACACTAGTGTCTTGACGAGATAATGCTGCCGCTCATCACAAAGACAACTTCAGCATTTGTCCCCTACATGAGCATGTCTGAGCTTCTCCTCAATAAATCAATTATCAGAAACATTTAACTTCTGCTTTTCGACGGATTTAAAATAAAGTTGATTATGTTCGATGATGAATCTGGTGTCTATTTCAATCCCAAACTTCCTGCTGTCTCTCTGTCTGCTCCATCCATCCATCCATCTTCATCCGCGGCCGGGTCGCGGGGGCAGCAGCCTAAGCAGAGAGGCCCAGACCTCCCTCTCCCCAGCCACCTCCTCCAGCTTATCCGGGGGAACACCAAGGTGTTCCCAGGCCAGCTGAGAGATATAATCTCTCCAGCATGTCCTGGGTCTGTCCCGGGGCCTCCTCCCGGTGGGACATGCCTGGAACACCTCACCCAGGAGACGCCCAGGAGGCATCCTTGTCAGATGCCCGAACCACCTCAGCTGGCTCCTTTCGATGTGGAGCAGCAGCGGCTCTACTCTGAGCCCCTCCCGGATGGCCAAACCTCTCCTATCTCTAAGGGAGAGGCTAGCCACCCTTCGGAGGAAGCTCATTTCCGCTACTTGTATCCGCGATCTCGTTCTTTTGGTCACTACCCACAGCTCGTGGCCATAGGTGAGGGTAGGGACGTAGATCGACCGGTAAATTTACACTCAGCTCCCTCTTCACCACGACGAACCGCTGCAGCGTCCGCATTACTGCAGCTGCAGCCCCAATCGCTCTGTCGATCTCCGGCTCCCTTCTCCCATCACTCGCGAACAAGACCTCCTCGTGCCACTTCTTCTCAAATACAGACTCAGCTTTAACCCTGAGCAGTGACTCATTGCGACGAGCTGTGGAATGAGGTCGTCCTTTATCATCTGGCCAGTTGGAGGTCTGACTCTGGCCTTAAGGCCTATCAGGCAGGCAGGACATCATTACAGAAAGAGAGGGTGATGATGCCGCCCAGTTATTCCCGACATCGCTCTGCTTCAGAGCTGAAACAGCACACACCCGTCCTCTCCTATTTAACTTCCTGTCATCACTCTTTAAAGGACCGTCACTGTAAGCTACAGCTTCACACCTTGCTATTGATGTTGTTATATCGAGAATTTGTCATGCAAGTCTGCTATTAGTTTTTATTGAAGTCCAAAAAAATTCAATTCAATTACAAAGAAATGAGAAATGTCTCTATACTCTGTTGTGTCTGGTTTATTTTTCTAAGCTGAAATAAACTGAGCCACTCACCCTGCAACCTTGAAAAAGGTATTTTCAGAGGATTTCTCCAAAGAAGCAAAAATGCTGATTTGCATGTGGAAACAGTTGGAAGATGCGGGGGATCACTACAGACAGAACGATTCCCCCACCTCCCTAATAAAGAGGAAGAAGAAGAAGAAGTGATGACACGTCAAGAAAAATGTGAGGAAATCTTTGAATTGCAAAGACGAGTCCGTCAGAACTTCAGCTGATGTCTTTCTTTCTGTGTCCTTGAAAACAACAAGTGTCTCTCCATGTGTGTTTCTCATTAGTGAACAAACAGCATCAGCTGAAGAAATGCTAATGAACAGTGTGAGGGATGATTTCCATGCTGTTTTCCTGATTATCATTTTCAAGGGGGAGCAGTAGAGGAATGGGCTCGATCTTCTGCTCCCTCTAGGCATAAGCACATTCAATTATCATCAACAAATGGCATTTGGCTGGATGGATGAGGAGTGCCCCGATGGACTGACCCCAAGAAAACATTATGGTCAAAGAGTTAAGACAGGCAAGGAAGCAACAGAGAGTGGAGACTACAGATGGTAGACTCGAGGTGAATTTGGCTGAGAGTATTCTAGAACAGCAGTCCCCAACCCCCGTGCCTCGGACCAGTACCGGTCCGTGAGTCGTTTGGTACCGGGCCGCGAGAGTTGAGGCTCAGGTGTGAAATGTATGGTTTTCAGGGTTTTTAAAATCGGTTTTCAGCGTTATTTTGTTATCGTTTTTATCGTTAACTCAGTTTTCCTTGGTCTTTTCACATGTGTTATGAATAAATCTTTTTTTCGGTACCGGTACTAGTTTTATTTTGTTGTATTTATCCGCGACACCTTAAAGGCCGGTCCGTGAAAATATTGTCGGGCATGAACCGGTCCGTCGCGCAAAAAAGGTTGGGGATCGCTGTTCTAGAAGGTCGATGAGAGACAAGAAGGGAACGAGAGAAAGTTTTAAATCCCATAAAATTCAAACACTGCAAAATATCAGCCATATTAAGACCACAAAATGTGGCAGGAGACCTGGAAAATATCCAGATTTGATTCTGTCCATCTGGATGTTTCATCACAGGGTCGGTCTGAGTCTTCTTCCACTGAAAACACAACGTCCAGATGATCAGAATCATCATACTGGGATTTCCTTATCTGGATGATCGAGCATGCATCAAAACACCAGGGTCCTACAGCAAGCTCGGACTGCCAGCATACAAAGGCTGATCAAGCAAACCAAAGGCGGTGATCATGTGAAACATGGAGGGCAGAATCCCCCAAAAAAACTGGTAACTGGTGCCAGCCACGAGGGGTACCCACAGTTAAAATTCAAGGATGTATGTAAGCATGAAAGCATGCCACATCAACATGGATGCTGGGAAGAAGCAGCTTCTGATCGTGCAGAATGGTGGACTATCAATAAAGCTGGCATGAAACCTGCAGAGGAGATAAGGACTAAAACAACACAGCAAAAGAGCGAAAGCAGCAGAAGAGAGCAAGGCAAACCCGATCGTCATTTGAGTGCATCTACCACAACTGCATGAAGGATGACCCTTCCAGGATAGGCCTACTTAGTCAAAGCAGTCATTGCAGAGTCCATCAGACAGGATGGATCACCGACTCATAAGACAGATGGATGTCAAGAAAAACCATTTCTGCTGAAACTTGATCTTAGAGTTACAGAACGAAGCTGGTGGTGAAAGTGGAAATAATCCAGTCGTTAAGTCTGACGTCACTAGCCGTGTCTGGGCCTAAACTCCGCTGCAGGTCCATATATCAAACGATCACTATGGCATTACTGAGAGTTGAAAAACTGTCTTTCATCTTTAATAAAATGATCAGCGTTCTGCTCTACCAGGTGTAACAATTGAGTTTAACATCCAGGCATCCATGAAAACGGAATTTATGACATTTAACGGAGTTAGAAGTTAGCAGGAAGTTAGCTCGCTAGCTTCTATCTAAATACAATATAGCATGTCCTGACTCCGGGGTTTTGGAAACAAATTAAAACGTACAGCTCTGTTATCACTTCCAACATAAACGAAGACAGAAAACTAAACAGCAGTGACGTTTGTAGGGTTACTGAAGTTTGGCTAGCTGGTATATAATGATGTGCTACGTGACCGCTAGCGACACAGCTATGTTAGCATAATATAAACAAGCTAACTTGTTTTCCACTCGATAAAAGTTAACGTGAGTGTTCTCGGTGGTCGGGAACAAATGTAATCGCATGGCAGGATGCTGTAAAAGGACCAAACTTCAGCCAGGAGAACAACTGAGATAATCCATCCACAATACGAGGTGAGTCATTCATATACTGCTGCATGGGCTGGGCTGTAGTTACATCCTAAGGTTTTAAAAACTGAGCTTAAATAAATGATTAGCGGTAATAAAAGCCGAGGGAGGTCAACAGTGATCACTGACTGTTTTAGGAGCTTTTTGAGATTACATAGAAGAAAATAGATAACATTAAACATGTTAACAACACAAAAGCCATATTAAACGCAGACTACTTTAGGCCCGGAAGTAGGATTCGTCATGTCATCACTTAACGACCGATTAAGTTAGGAAACCAAAGGTTTGCTTTGTTGGCCTCTGTTTCAAAAACAACCTGAACTTTATTGATGGACAAAAACGTGTTTCATATACCAAATAGGTAGCGAAAGAAGATTCACGGATGTAGTGAAGCAGGACATGTAGAGGGTTGGTGTGACAGAGGAGGATGATCTGCTGTGGAGGACTCTAAAGGAAGCAGATAAAAGAAGCAGAAGCAGATAAATGTTCAAAAATGATTTGCTACAACTGCAGTACTGATGGTCTGTTACAAAATGAGAGACCAAAGAGCATTAACTACTGGCACGACATTTATATCTACATTATATCCCAAAAGAAAGAGCAATAGAAGAAACCAAACAAAAGCAAAGTTGTTCTATTTGGTAACACAAAAGTTAATCTATACCTATATTCAATTCTTCACTCATTTATTTTTAATACACACCAGAGAATTGAGGTCAGAACTGTGTAAGGTGTTGCTATTTGACTTCCTGCCTTCTATTTGTTGTGGCTGATAATCAAATCACAGCTCGCAGCCAGTTCACGCCCGCTGGCTACAACTCCTCCACACATAATGTGTGTCCTCTGAAAACAAACCGATGTTGCGGTCACTGCTATTTGTCACAGCAACAGCACAAAAAAAAATGTAATTTGAACTGTGGTAAAAAGCAGAAAGATAAGAATGGTGGGCGACAGGCAGAGAAAATGTTTCTTTGGGTAAAAGTTAATAGAGTGAGTTATGAGTACCTGAACGCCTGACAGAGCACACGGTCAGACAAATGTTTGCATTGACATCGACCCGTGTAGCTTTAATATTTCACTTATTCTAGAGCGCTGGCAATGGTTGCACACACATCAGCAAAGAGAGACAAGCGCTCATAAATGCAAAGAGACGAGACTAATAAAACACACTGTGCATAAACAGGAGAAATACAAGTGTTTGCCTGCAGCAGGTTCAGACAAACAGGTGGAGCTCGGTTAGACTCGCTCGCCAGGTTTCGGGGAGCTCCGGCCTGCCAAACGACTGCCATCTATTCAGCATAGCCGCTGTGCTAATAATGAGGGCTGAAATGGATGGCGTTGCTTTGGTGTAATTGCAGCAGTGGGAGAAACATGTTCGGAACATTGGGTACAACAACAAGACGGGCAACAGGGGAACCAAAGAGACAGAAATAGAGGTGGAAAGCACAAACGGGGATTTTTGATGTAACGTTTTCATCTAAGGCTGAACTAGGCAGCTGTTCAAGGCATAAACCTTCAATGACAAAGTAACTGGCAGAATATTTACAGTCCCATCTGGATGTTGTGGCGTGCAACTTTCTAGGCTACAGTAGTTTGTGCTGTAAAGAGGAGGTTCATCAAAATGTCCTTCTTTGTTTTCTGTCTCTGCTTTCAGAAATGATACCATACATGGTATATAAAAGAAAGTAGTTTCCCAGTCTAGAAAGGGAGGTACCTGAAACATGTGTTCTTTATAATCACCGACCCCTCTCAAAAGAGGCTTGATAGTACAGGACTCTGAGAAAATGGCACCAACGCTGACCTCAGCAAACGCATCTCTCAGTTGCTGGATTTAAGTCTGTCTGTCTCGGTCCTGAGTCTGTGGACTCAGTGGTTTTGATTATCTTATGTTTCAGGTTCATGCTTGTTGCCTTGTTCTGTTTTGTATTTAAGCTCCCTCTGTTCTGTGTCGAGCCTGCGTCCCTTTACCTGCCCACATGTTCCTTCCCTGTTGCCATGTCTGATGTGTTAGTGTTAAGCTGGTGTCTGTGTGTGCCTGTTGTATTTCCTGTTTTACTTTGAAGGTCCAGGTCTCATGTCTATGTGTTCTGTTTCGCTCTCCCCGTCTCGTCTGTGTCATTAGTGTCATTTGTGTCTCTCAACTGTTCACGTCTGTATTTAGTGTCTAATCTTTGTAAGGACAAGAAAGACATTGTGGACAAAACAGGACACCCCACCCCCAATAATCTTTAGTTACAATATTATAGTTAGTTAAATTGTTCTGATTGTTCAAATATGTATTTTCTTTGATTGTTGTAAAATAATGTGTGCCCCAGTCTCCAAAAATGACATAGTGCAGGAAGGGTAGTTATTCCTCCGTTACACCACAAGAGGGAGTATCCCATAAAATGAGCAGCTCTAGCGGGAGTAAATAAGCCCAGCCACTAACCATAAGGCAGTGCGCCTGTAAGAGTTGTGTGAGACTGCAGAAGAGTGTAACGTTGTGCTATGTCTACATATATATTTGCAGATACAGTAAAGGTGAACTCACAAAGCCACACTGGTTTCAATTCATTTTAAAGTGTGCAACATCTTCCTACTGCTCGGTGTCGTGTCGTACCCTCAGTTCGCTGTGTGCTCTCTCGTCATGTCCTAGTTGGTTTTTCCTAGCGTGTGACTGTTAGCTTCCGGTTCCTGATCCCAGTCTAGTTTCTAGTTCTGCAGTTGAGGTTTTGATTTGTTTTTGTAACTTTTGTTTTTAAGAGTTTCCAGAATTAAGGTTAGTTACTAAGTTACTCCCTGTTTCTGAGTCCTACATGTTGGGTCCTTCATCCTGCCCGCCTGCACACAGCCATGACACTAATGCAGAATAATCTTCATCTTGTAAAATGTGTTTCCATTTAGAATCAAAGAGACGATATAAGAGCTTAACCATTGGTTTTAAATTGGCTACAGGTAATGATGTGTGTCCATCTTTCTGTGATGGACTGGTATTCTGTCTGAGGTAGATTACATCTTTCCAATATGTATTTACACTGATCAGACACAAAATTATGACCAGTAACACTGATCATCTCTTCACCAGGGCACCTGTTGGTGGGTGGGATATATTAGTAAAGATTATATCCTCAAAGCTGGTGTTTTGGAAGCAGGAAAAATGGGTGACGCAAGGATTTGAGTGATCTGAGATTGTGATGGGCAGACGACTATGTGGGGTGTTCCCAGTGTGCAGTGGTCAGTATCTACCAAACATGGAACAGTGGTGAACCAGCGACAGGGTCATGGGCAGCCTGGGCTAACTGATGTGCATGGGGAGCAAAGGCTTGACCCTGTTGTCTGATCCAACAGACGAACTTCTGTAGCTTAAACTGCAGAACAAATTCGTGCTGGTTCTGACAGAAAGGTCAGATTACACAGAGCATCACAGTGTGCTGTGCACGGGGCTGCAGCAGACCCATCACTGTGCCCATGCTGACAGCTGTCGAGTGCCGAAAATGTCATCAGTGAGCATGTAAACATCAGAACCGGACCACGGAGCAACAGAAGAAGGTGGGAACACCTGGCACCAGGATGCACTATGGGAAGAAAGCGAATGATGCTTTGGTCAATGTTCTGCTGGGAAACTTTGGGTCCTGCCATCAACGTGGATGTTAGGTTAACACGTACCGCCTACCTAAGCACTGTTACGGACCACGTACACCCTTTCATGGAAACAGTATTCACTGCTGTGGGCCTCTCTCAGCAGGATAATGTGCTCTGACACAAAGCAAAAATGGTTCAGGAATGGTTTGAGGTGCACAACAACAAGTCTGAGATGTTGACTTGGCCTCCAAAGTCCCATATTTCCATTCAATCGAACAACCTGCAACATGTTGGATAAACAAGTCTGATCCATGGAGGTGCCACCTCGCAGGATGCAGGTAGCACAGCATATGGATGGATGGTCGTCTCCATGTGTATATGTATGCATGGTTTCTCATTTTGGTGAAAATAAAAAATGCTGCCATAAACTGACAGTCAAGACTTCAAAATTTTGCTAGTTGTGTTTATCTTTTATGTACAGTCTTTGAATATTTCTCATCTCAGCTACATTAAGCAGGCTCTGCTTCCGAGGAGGACTGAAGTTTTCTGTTTCTGCCCCACAATGTGATTTAAACTGATCAGGAGAGTGCCTTTTACATAAATCTTGTTAGGTTCTGCTAACCAAGGATCACAGGTTTGGTTACAGTTAAGTGGAGAAATAATAAAACGTGATTTAATAATTTAAATTAATCTATGTCAGCTATAAAATAATAAATTATGATGAAAGTAGTTATTATACTTTCTATAATATTGTTAGCGTAGCAAAAAAAAAATTCTGCATTATGTTGCACTAAGAAAATAATTGAGTCAATTAATTTGATGAATGACCTTTTTTCAGTCTCAACAGTGAACTTTTAAACTCAGCTAGAGAGAAAACGATGTCCTTGCAAACAGCAGAGAGGAAGTACCAACTCTAGGTCTTTATTATTTTAAAATGCCAGCCAATAGGAAACCTGCACATAATCAGAGACAACAGGACTCCACTGAGGAGAGAGCTGCACAGACAGACAGGGATGCTGAACGCTACACACATGCTGTGAAACGTTCCATTAGAGCCCAGCCTGGCGGCTTGAAGCTACTTCTCACTATCACCTCCGTGCACACACAGACTCTGGCCGACTTTCTTCGGATGATCTATCTGGTCAAGCACTACACAGATTTCTGATAAGCTTTTACAATCACCCCTCTCTGTCACCGTGTGACCCCAATTTTTTTCTCAAGCTATTCCACGGAGACATGCAGGAAGTAGGCGGCAGCTTTTCCTAAAATTTCCTTATGGAATGAAAAACGTCTATACGTGTTTTCTTTCTTCTTGCATATACAGTATTGGCCATGCTACCTGCATGCATTAAATTGAACATTAAGCATGCAATGATCGCTAATGCAGCATCAAAGTATTAGTAGTCTCACTTGTTTTATGCTTAATTATTCAGTTCATTCAGCTTCAGCAGGTATGAGATGCTCCCGTCTTACAGGGCAACCGGTCTCCATGCAGAATTAAAGGTATAACTGAGTGTCTGGATAGAGTCGACAGCTCCATCTACGTCTCCCATTAGTTAGAATAAGGCTGTGAACTGATGTTTGTGAGTGCAGTGTGTCATCATAAACTATGATTATGTGTGTGTGTGACTTCTGATTAAAAAGGCAAAGGGGGAAGGAGAGTTTATTAAAAGGAATTAAAGGTTTGTCAGCACAGAAACAGGGAGAACCTCCCATTTCCTTCACTTCCTGCCACCGTCATTCATCCATTAACGAGCAAGCTGGAAGTGAGTACTCAGCGTTAAATCAAAGCTTTCTCCCAGCTTGCCCATTATGTCAGGGACAAGCTGAGACAGACAGTCCACGGAGACCAGCTGTCCTCCAGTCATATACTATACAATTCAATGACAGGAGTCCCCACAGACAGATGCAGCACATACTGAAACACATTCATGCCAGGTAAGTGGGCTGCACACAGCTACACACCGAGAGTGCAACACTGTCCAATGACACAACAAATAGTATTTTTTTTCCACCATGTACATGTCGGGAAAACACGGGAGGTACTGAATAGTCAACATTTTTATATATTTATCTTTTATTAGATTAGAAAAATAATAATTAGTTTCCACAATTACGGTCTGCAAATCCAGTCCCATAGTCACAGCGATCGTCGTGCTTAGCTTGTGAAAGACATGCACTTCAGTGCAGTCGTTGCTTGTAGAGAGCATGCATTCCAGACAGTCAGGTTTTTGGCTCGCAGTTCCTCACACAGTTAAGTAGAGGTGAGTAGTAACAGCTGGAAGAACCTTCTGCCAGCACAGTTTGGGATTTTTACTGATTTTTTTTGAGATCCTTTAAAGAATCTGCAAGTGTGCCTGTGCACAGTCTGCAGGGTCACCTAGTGGCCACTTCCTGGTGACTGTGTGAGCTGATGCCAGGGTGAAGATGAAGTTAATGAGCTCCAATATGTGAGGTGACAACTGCCAGCACAAGCAGCATGAAGTTGTCTGTAAATATTCAACACCAGAAGCAATCGCCCTGTTGCTATTACGAACACGTTTCCATAATGTGTGCATTCAGCGCAAATACACACACACACACACACACACACACACACACACACACACACACACACACACACACACACACACACACAAAGAAACTATGGCCACAGTGTGCTGAACGGCATCTTGACCACAAGACACTGAAATGTTCCTGAACTCACAGGAACTTAAATTCAGGGTTTGCATAATGAATATTCAACTTGACCAGCATGTCCCACTTTGGAGATCTCTGACACCTCGTGGGAGACCTTCAAACAGTGGAGCAGAGTTTCTCTCTAATACATTATGTTTCTGTGTCACATTTGTTTATGATCAACTTGCTGCACGGACGTGGAGGACGTTGCCAGGAACTACAGTCTACTCCTGCAACAGTTCAGTGGCTACACTGGGGGGGAGTGCAGAGGAGGAGAGAGCAGGAGAGTGGGAGGAGGCGAGTGTCGAGGGTCTGGACTAACAGTAGGAAGTGGGAAAAGCTGAGGAGGGGAGATAGTGTAGGACTCATTATCATCTTGTTAAGGAATAAACATATTGTTAATGCTTATTATTGATTATATTGTTTTATGTATTTTAGTAATAAAAGCTTGTAAAGCAAGGCCAGTTTGACTCAGACTAAGTGCTCAGCCAGACTGGAAAACAGGAAGTTAGTGTAGAGCTGTACAAGCATATAAATAAAAACAGGAACTAGTAACATATAAGGAGTTGTTTGTATCGAGGCTGTGTGTGACCAAAATAACACCTATGAGAGACACATTTTTAGCTTCTAATGTTAGAGATTCTGCAACTGGCTTTGGGCTGTGCAGGGCTCTCTCTTCCCGAAGATGATTGATTAAAGAATTATAAATGTTTTGACCACCGAGTCGGGTTTTCTCTGTTCTATCATGGGGATCAAAGAATCGGGTTTAATAATCTATAGCAGCTGAAAGTTTAGCAGGCAAGAGAAAGCTGCTGATGTCCTCCAGCACGCGCACACTTTCATATCTTAGTGAGGACATCTCATTGACATAATGCTTTCCCTAGCTACTCTAACCCTAAGTCCTAACCCTCAGCCTAAACCTAATTGTAACCCTGACACTAAAATCACATTTTGAGCCTTCAAAGTTGGGTGACGGGCGTTTTGTTACCATAAGTGACCGTTGGTCCCCACAAGTAAACTAGCATGCTACTTTTGTCCTCAGAAAGATGTCCAAACATGTGCACATGCACACACATGCCGTCAGCATTCACTTATTAGCTCCTTTCAAAATGCAGTATTTGTATTTTTTTCCAAGTAATTTTCTCTGTGAGTTTCCTTCTGATGAGCAGGTGTGATATACAGACCTGCCATCGAGGTATCTGAGAGCCATCAGAAGGAGACAGGCTCTCCCTCGTTGTCTCGCTTTGCTGCAGACTGATATCAAGTGTGTTGAAGGACACCATGTGTGCAGCGGCCGGCTGTGCACGTGTCCAGTGTGTGTGTGCGCGCATTTAGGAAAACAGGCCGGGCACACTCACACGGAAAGGGACAGCCTGCCCGTTAATTACGAAAGCTAACAGAGCAGCTGCTGATTCACTCCGGTGTCAGTGAGATTCACATAGGACGGAGAAGCTCAGGCGGGACAAGAAGCATTAAGATGGACATGCTGTGACTCACATAAAGTGAAGAGTAATGCTATCAGCTCATGTAGTTCAGGGACTTTAGCTGTTTTAGACGGAGACGCATCAGAAACTTCTCATGCGGTGCAGATAGCTTGAACTTGAAATGTGCCCAATTTCAAGTGTACGCATGAATTTACTGTTTAGAATCTTCTCTGCCAATCGAATAACATCTTGAGACCAAAACACTCAAAGCACTGTTTACAACAAGCCTCATTCACCCAATCATACACACATTCATACAGGTGCTGTTTGTCTTCATCTTTCTTGTACTTAGTCTGATATTTGAATACACATCCACACTCTGACGGATGCATCAGGGTTCAGTATCGTGCTCAACGATGCTTTGACATCCAGACTGGAAAAAGCTGGGAAATCGATCCTTCAACCTTCCGATTGGTAGATGACCGTACATCACCCATACATGTTTTCTATCTCAACATAACACCTGCTGTAAAGTTGGTCTGTTTTATACATGCCATGATAATGATTTTCCTTACTGCTCTCATACAAAATATGATGGGCTTGTGTGTGTTACTGCTATCAATTCATGCATTTAAAATTGTGTTTAATAAGGTAAGTGAACATCTATATGTAGGAATATTTATTACTATTATTAACAGCTAATTTTCTACTAATAAAATGCAGAAGACTTGGGGTGAAAACTGAGAATGAGTAGTGGAAGTGTGTGTGTGTGTGTGTGTGTGTGTGTGTGTGTGTGTGTGTGTGTGTGTGTGTGTGTGTGTGTGAGATACTGTTAGAGAGTCTCGTGAAGCTCGAGGAAACTAAATATGAATGGATGCAAAACATTAAGTGTCCAAACGCTGCAAAGGCTGATAGACGTTTGTGTGTTGTGACTTTTATGTATATATTGTGCTATTCTTAGTTAGTGTATTGTCTGTCTTTGTTAATGTTTGTTTATAATGGAGCACTGTAATGAAAAATTATTTCCCCTAAGGATCAATAAAGTATTCTGATTCTGATTAGACGGGCTTCCCAGAAAGAAAGCTTTGCACAAACCTCAGCGATCGTAAAATGTTTGCAAAAGAGAGAAAAGCGAGAGCAATGCAAGACACCGTAAACATGCCATCTACAACAAAATCATCCTAAAACTCATTCAGTGGATGTGAAGATCGAACCAGTTTATGTACCAGTTGCTAAAGTCAAATATGGAGGTTTTATAGAGAATCACATAAAAGGAGCGTTTAGTTACAATGCCAGAGTACGAATTGGCAAGTGTCTTTAAACCTGGGATAGTACGAGATGATAATAGGAGTACAGATATGAATGTTGAAACAGTCTCACGCTAATTAATGTCTATAAATAGGACAAATCTGTGAATGTGTGGCATAGAAATGCTGAGTGCTCATCAGCACAAGGGCTTCTGCTCATGGAGTACTGCAGGAGCAGAGGGACACGCTGATAACAGTGAGAGTCTCAGATTACGATAAGCCTCATCCTTCCAGCTTCTACGCACCGGCTTTCACCGAGCAGAAGCCGGGGACAGATGAGAAAAGTGTTTCTGAGGACGAGGTGGATTTCCACAAGGAGTGAAGCCGCCCAGGAGAGGGCGCCCCTCGCTCAGTGAAGTATACCAGAGCTGAGCGCATGCACCAGGACACGAAAACACACATACACACAGTGCAGCATCTGTGTTGGAGATATCAGTCTTTTTATGGGCATTACTTCCTCCTCGAAACATTCGCCCTTCTTACTCTGTGCTCTTCTAATCCAAGCCCTACACCGAGTGTTTCCACTCACGCTGCACCTCAGGCGGCCCGACTCAGTACGGACGAACTCGCTGGAGAGCGTCCTCACTCAGTGCCTGTATTCATTTATGCCATCTGTTTAGCATATGCAAACACACTAGCACTACATCGTCCTGTCGCTGGAGAGATGACAAAATACAGTATCGTCTACTGGCACCTTGTGTTGCCATGGAAACAGGATGCCAAGGTAGACATTAATCTGCAAAACCTCTGACTCGCATTTGAGATGGAACCTGTGGCTGAATGATCGGTGAACTTTGGTGGAGGTGCTTCTCAGAAAATCAGAGGTTTGTTGATGTGGCGCCGCCGAGGATTCAGGAGAAGCGCTCTGCACTGTGTCTTCTTGACAGCGCCATCTTTCAGAACGAAGACATTTGCAGAGAAAGGCAATGACTTTTTTTCTGTGTGTGCATTTTGTTTTGTGTTTTTTTATGAAATGGAGTTTTTGGGGGGAAGTAATACTGTTGTCAAGGTACTGTAGACACACAAACACAGATGCAAACATCATGAAATGAACTCTGTATCCCAGACAAGTGTCTCTGGAACCCTCAGTGGAATGGTTTCAGAGATATCCATATTAATAAGGTTATTATACGGTTATTTTAATGTGTGCTCACTCTGTCAGGACACCTTGTTCTAAGACCAGCGCATAGGTGTGTCCCGGGGGTCCTCCATATTCACGCGGTGATTGCAAGCAACTAACAGCAACTTATTAAGATGTGGACGTTGACTCTTTTTAAAAAAAACATTTCCCTAATATAAAAAGAGGGCTGCCACATGCCTGCAAGCATCACCTATCTGGCATCCTTTGAGCAAGGAGATCCTGTGGATGAGAGTGGAACATTTATGCTCAGAATAAAACTACAACTAGTGGTTCACAGGTTTGTAAACTTCCTTATCTGCTTAAGTGCAGATAATCTTGTCTATATGGACCATCAAACATTAATTTCACGCTGCAACAAATCACTCACAGCGATCAGCTATAATTCAGGCCATCAGCTGAAACTTGTACGTTGCCAGGTCTCTCTTTCCCCAAGGTTGCTGTGCCCTCGCTCTACTCTTAAGCACATGTGTCCCACCCAGTGTTGGTCAAGTTACTTGAAAAAAGTAATCAGTAACTAATTACTTCCCCAAAAAAGTAATCCCGTTACTTTACTGATTACTTATTTTCAAAAGTAATTAATTACTTAGTTACTTTTTAAAAACATGATTTACAACCTGAATAGGTGATAAAGTGATAGCTCTCTCAGCCCAATTCTACTTTTTCTACATAATCCATCATACAAAATGTAATCAAATGGAAAAGTCTCCTTTTAAAACTTGTTTTATTAGTTTTAATCTTTTAACTTTATGCATCAAGCAAAAATTTAATTATATGCAACATTCTCTGACTGGAAGAAATTTGTTTAATACTTAAACCTATTTTCTGCACATTCCAGCACATAAATTTTATTTTTTTGTGTGTGTGTTTACACTCAGTCTTTCAAATAGATGCAAGTAAAACACAGCAGAAATAAAATAAAGTCAAAGACTCAGAGGTCCTGTTGCTCTATTTTCACCTGTAAAGCAGGAGTGGGGTAGGCGGAGGTTTACCCTGGTGCAGGTGTGCCGCAGCGGTCAGTGGAAGGATACAGCAGTTTCTCTGTGAATTTCCCATTACATAATAAAGTATTCTGATTCTGATTCTGATTACGTGGTAGCGCACTCGGAGCTTGCTTGGAAGTTTAGGGGTTTTTGTCGCTGTAAAAAGAAGTTCTTCCCACGCACAACGCACACTAATGTTTTTGTCACTTTTTATGGAATCAGACTTAAAGTAAGGTCAGTACTTCCACACTTTAAACGCTGCACGCTCATACTCTCTCCCGTACTCGATATATGATCCACTGTTGATCTGCACACAGCTGTTGTCACGAACGTCACACTTGCTTACCTCACTGTCATGAGACATTCTTGCAAAATCACTGTTTTAGTAACGCAGCGTTCCTACGGGAAAGTAACGGTAATCTAATTACCGTTTTTTCAATAGTAATCCCTTACTTTACTCGTTACTCAAAAAAAGTAATCGGATTACAGTAACGTGTTACTGCCCATCTCTGGTCCCACCTTGAAAAGTCGGGCAGGTAGCTTTCGAGCCATGTGTCAGACAAACAGAAGGTACAAAGTGCATAACAGCAGAGGGAGTTGATGTTAACGTGTCAAAATGTCCACGGCGCTGATAAATTCACATCAGAGTAGCACTAACGAGCTTTTGTTAGTGGGATGCATGTGCATGCAGTCTCGGTGCAGTCGAAGGAAAAAACGCACACAGAGGTAGAAGAAAAGTCATTATTGTGAAAGCTGCGGCCAGGTACCTGAGTATATCTCCCTGCTCTTCAATTTCATCAGCAACCTCTTCACACCTGCAACGATGTGAAGAAGCCCATCACCATCACACGTTCCAACAACTGCTCCCCCAACTTTTCCCTTCCCTCAGGCATGTAGGTAGAGAAAGTTAATCCACACAGAGAACCCCATCAGATCTGACACATGTTAATGTTGCTAGGGGTAGCAGTGAGGTGGGAAAAGAATAATTTTATGTAAGAAGGATAAAGTGAGCAGTTTGTGGCCAAACAGTGAGGTCAGGGCAGGTCAACACTATGTGAGAAACATGGTCAGCTCCGAGATGTAGAGCACGCAGACAAATATGACCCCCCCACTGAGTCGCCATTCCCCGGGATCACAGCCTGCTCATTACTCTCACAGACTGGCTCTCGCTTTCCATCTCAGCACTGTGTGTGAGTGGTGTCATTAGTGGAGAGGGGGACATCTGTTAGGTCCTTACCTGCGTTCCTGTCTGGTAAGATACAGCAATGCTTCTGCAGTATGCCTGGCAACACCTTCCAGGAAACAACAGAAGAAGAGCAGAAGAGATGGAAAAACGTTAATATCACAACAGCTCAAAGCAGATAAACAACTCAGGGCTCAGCGGAAATGCACTGAGCCATGCTGAGACCCACAATTACAGAGAAGCAACAGATACCCATTTCTCACATCATTAGCATCAAAAGGAGCAGCTCCCACCTTTATCTGCAACCTTTCTTCTGCAAACTGTGGGAGGTTCATTTTAAGCTCTGAGTCAACAGTGGAGGTGCAGAAACATTAAGGTAAAGAGTGGCAGTGGGATCAGTGAATCCGACACAAATAGGAGCTCTGCTCCATCGACGTCTGTTCCACAAAGTTTTAGCAGCCATTGCTATACAACAGCCAATTATTAGATTGCTCCAAAGCCTGAGGCTGTTATCTAATCAATAATTTATGCCAACAATCTATTCTGTGAGGATTCACCACAAATTTAATCGATTCAGATTTTATCTGAACTTCGAATGTTTTGCTATCATCTCCCGTCCTCTGTCAGTGACCGTTTTGTTCTTGGGAAACGCTGCTGAATCATTTGTGTGCAGACCTGAAAAATCACTGGGTTTTGTAATGATAACAGCTTTGTTCAGCTGCGACACTGAATATCATTACAGGCATTATTATTGCATGATTTCTATCTGGAAAAAAAGCTCTTGGAATGTAAACAAAACCTGAGATTCGGCGGTGACTCAGCAGGTCCCATCAGTCTCTTTTTGTCTTTGCATCTGACTGACAGGCTGATTGTTACCTGAAATGGCTTTAACAGGCGACAGGCCTCTTCTTTATTTCTTCAGCTCCATTTTTTCCTTGTCATTATGTTAACATCCCTTTACATTTGCGCTCACTCGTTATCTCGGGCTGCTCTGTCTCGCAGAGTTATTTCACTCTGCTTTGGGACTGAACAAGCCAGATCAGATAAATGTTCTTTTTAATTAAATGGGGGAGCATATATAAAGGTACTTGAAGAAAAGCGAGAAAAGCCTGAAAAATAAAAACGAACCCTTCTAGCTCATCTGTAGGAGACATTGAATGAGCTAGCAAGAAGACACTACATCATCCATCCAAGAGCAGGGCAGCAGACATACTCTTATCTTGGAAACTCACTTACTGCTAGCAGAGCAAAGGTAGGCATGTCCTAATTATCTGCATCATTAAAAACACTTAATTTTGGATTTTCATTCAAAAACATTACTTTCTGAAATAACCTGAACATGTATCTCCAAAAATAAACATTTCCAGTCCACCAACACCAAAATTACTGTCATGTTCAGCGATTCTTCACACAAATTATTTAGAAACAGAAAAATGAACAGTTAACATGTGAGAACTGAGGTTTACATACAGTAGGCAGAATAAGTATTGAACACCAATTTTCTAAGGAAATATATTTCTAAAGGTGCTGTTATCATGAAACAGAATGTCAGTAACAACTCGACCAGTCCACACAAGAAAAGAAACCAAACCACAGATAAAAATAAGAAATGGCACAGGGGGAAAGTGCTGAACACAAGAGGAAAGGAACATCATGAATTCTTTGAGCTGTTAGAACACAATCCTGCCACTTAGTGCAAATGACTATAATCTGGTTCAGTCCTTAAAACAGGTGTTTCATTACCAAAAAACATCCCACGATGGGTAAAACCACTGAACTCTCTCAAGACCTTTGCAACTTTATTGGTAAAAAGCATACTGATGGCACCGGTTACTGGTTTCTAAACTACTGAGCACTGCTGGAGCCATAATCTGGAAGTGGAAAGAACATCATTTCCCCTTAAACCGACCACGAGCAGCAACTCCCCGCAAGATTTCAAACAGAGTGAAAAGAATGATCAAGAGAGTCCAGGAGCCGGGGAGCACCTGTGGCTACAGAAAGACCTCAGTCGGCAGGTAGAATTATTTCAAAGTAAAAAAAACAAAAGAAGTAACACACTCAGCCACCATGCCTGTACGCACACTCACTACACAAGACTCCACTGCTGAAAGTAAAGCATATGTTTAAAGTTTGCTGAACAACATTTAGACATGCCTGAGAGTTTAGTCTGGTCAGATGAGACCACAACTGAACATTTAGATGCAAAATGTTTGAAGGTGAAAGGGCGCTGAATACCACCCCAAAACACCAGCAGGAAAGCTTGGAGGTGGGAACATCATGGTGAGGGGCTGTTTTCCAGCATACAGCACTGACACGCTGCGTATAATTGAAGGAAGGATGAATGGAAAAATGTACGGAGACTAAAAATCTGCTTCCATCTAACAGGATGATGAAGATGAAACGAGCGTGGATGTTTCAGCGAGACAGTGATCCCAAACACAGCCGAGGAAACTCTGGTTTCAGAAAAATGAAAATAAACTGACTCCAACTGAGAATCCATGGAGAACTGCAGCAACCTGCAGACTTTGTGGAAGAACGAGCCAAAAATCACAGCTGAGCTGAATGTGTGTGACTCGTTACTCCTTACAGGAGGGGAAGCTGGTATGACCAACAAAGCCTTTTGTGCAAACACATAACTTCATTCATGGACATCTATGGTTTGATTTTTTTCTATGGATGTGGATTAGATGGGTTGTTACAGACATCCGGTGAGAATTTAACGTCAACATCAGCTTTAGAAATATATTTACTTTGAAAATTGGTGAGTTGTTCAGATAGTACTTTACCCGTTGTAGATGATGGATGAGGAATGATTCATCAAAGAACTATGACAGGGCTATAAACACACATGGTAATTAGGGAGATGGGAAACACCAGGGAATGCAGCTGCAACTAATCAGACAATGGAAGCAAATCCAAACCCAACAGACACAAGAGGGACAATGCACAGGAAACACCGGGAGGCTGGGTAAACTGGAAGAATACAATAAACACAACAGTACGTGAAATGACAAAATAACTGAGAACCCAACAAAAAATGGAAGATCTAAAAGACCAGATACAAATAATAATGCCGTCAAATAAAGCATAAGAACCTACAGAAGCACTACGAAAAATAACAAGAACTGAATAACCTGGAAACGAAATACTGGCAAACCAGGGATGACCTACAAACTGTGGACTTACAAACTGCTCATGACAGTTATTTTACTGTGTACATGCGACTGTAGTTTGTCCTGCTGAACATATATTCTGCTCAGTCTGAAGTCTCCGTAATCGAGGTTCTGCACGTAAAAGTGGGAAAGAAAGTTCAGATATAAATGGATAGCTCTGCAGAGATTATGACAGAATTATTGGTTTGCATTACCCAAAACAGCTGCATGATGCACAGATTTAACTAATGCTGGGAGCTGGCTGCCTGGCAGAGACTCGCTCTGGAGGAGGGTGGAAAACAAGCTGTCAGGGACACTCTTGGTACTCGCTTCTCATTTACACTTTAAAAGGATTGGAGTCGGGAAACAAGTCATCGAATTTCACAAACCAAAACGCGTTAGGCATCTGTTTGTTTGTCTTTTTAAGCTTGTGTTGAGATGAACGCAAGAGAGGATTTATGTTCTGTGTTTTAGGAAGACAGATTTACACACAGCAGAACAATCCCACGGACACGTGTAACTGGGGCAGCTGCAAAAAACACACGATCGATAATCAAGTTTCGTAAAGCAGACTTGCTTTCTAACGTACAAACATTTGACTAGCCGGTCTGAATTCATGCCAGCGCCAAACATACATTATAAAAATAACCTTAATTAGATAAAAGCCAGGTAATTATAATCACGTGTTACATCAATTATTTCATTTGTTTTACAGCTTGCTTCAGTCAGAGGAAAGACGCTGTCCTCAAGACTAAAGGCCTAATCCTGTGCATGAGTCCTCAGTCCCCACTGAGACATAAAAAGCCTCAATTGGCTCAGTTTTTATAACAACCAGCTCTGTGGAGATGATTTAAGCTCTAAAATCAGTCGATGCTTTCACTTGATCATTTTTTTTCATAAAATCATCTAAAACTCCACGAGATAATCAGGTTATAATAACAGAAAAGAGTGAATTTATAGACAGTAGAAATCCTTCTTACAGAAACACACTGTGCATCTGTTCGTTTTGGGAGGTTTTTCTTTGGTGTGTCTGTTTGTTTTCATGTCTGCATGATGGGAAAAACAGAGCTTCTCTTTAAACCTCAAGCTTGTTGATTTAAATATAGTTTCACGTCTAGGACAAAGCAGACACAGAGCTACGTGCCTCCTCTTACAAAGGCATACTTTACAGTGTTAAAGCACTGATGAGACAGTGGCAGAAGAAGAGAGAAATAACCAAATGCATGCTCATTAACTGAGATGAACAATCAAGTAGACCAACTCAGGTGAGTCACTCACCACCCAGCATCCGTGGAGAAACGTTCTTCTTTGATATCAGCTCTCTGTGAATGACCCCAGGACTTAAAAGTACCGTCATTTATCTGGGAGATTGTTTTGTCTGATGCTGATGGAGCCTACGTCACGAGAACAGAGGATGTGAACTAGCTTTCATAATTGACTAAAAGTATAGTTATGAAATCAGAAAAGTTGACCTAAACAAGTCTTAATCTAGCCTGTGACCTGGATGACTCAGAACCTGCACAGACAAAAACAAGTCTGAGCTTTACTGCTGAACTTCTACTTTTCTCCTCCACACTGGGAGCCGTGTACCCTACAACCTGTCAGCTCACAGCGGCTGAACCGGGCTGGTGTACGTGCCTCCAAACAGGTCAGGCTCCAGCGCACCACTGTCATTTCATTCTTCTGCTCGTGATCTGAGGCTGACCATGTCAAAGAGCACTGAACTACTCTTAACCTAATGCTGCAAGACTCACTACCTTTAGTACAGGCAGTTATCACAAGTGGCAGTATATAACAAAAAATCTTGCCGCCTGCTGCTGAGGGACAGAGTGCAACCCATGGCGAGCTAATGGAGATCTGAGCAGATAGACGGGAAGCAGACTCACTCCAGGCCATTTCAAAGCGCTGCCTGAACACTGTCTGCTCGCTTTCCATCTGGTTAAATGCAGCGGTGCACAGGCTGAGCAGATGATAAGGTCTGCACCTCCCAGCAGTGGCTTTTAGGACACACACAAACATGCAGCATATTTAAGACTCCTTCCAGTGTAATGAAGTCCAAGTAAACAACACAAAGTCAGGTCACAGAGCTGAATCAACAGCAGTTTCAGCAGAAACGATTCGTTTTATAGCAATAGTTTTATTAGAGGAGAGTGCGGCTGTTTGAACAAAGTATGAAAGTAGCTTCATTCTGCTGATGTTTTTTATCACTGGTGGTAGGATACATCAGATTTCATTATACATAAATAAAACATAATTGTCCCCTTGTTGAGCTAGTAATAATTCTTATTATATTATAATAATATATCTATTTATTACTACTACTATTATTATTATCTATTTGTTGTTATTATATGTTTAAGACAGGATTTACCACGGTTCAGAATATCTCTGCTTGTTTGCCCACAAACTCGTCCTACACCATCAGGAGCTGAGCTACCAAACTGGGCACACAGGTGCATCATCTGCCTCTGACGGTTCTTATCTATAGCAGACATTATTACATCATCATTATGCCTAACAGCCACCTCCCTCTTCAGCTGCTCCCTTAAGGGGTCGCCACACCAACACTCTGCATGTCCTCCATCAACACATCCATGAATCTTCTCCGAGGACTTCCTCTTCTCCACCTGTCTTGCAGCTCCATGTTTAATATCTCCACCAACCCTCCTCTGCATGTGTCCAACAATCACCTTCCAACAAGCTAAAATGACCTTTGAATTAAGCATGACATCATCATGTTGCCTAGCAACCACCTAACAAATGGCCATGTCCACGTTATGTTAATTCATGTATTCAGCAGGTTACTTAGTCACTTCTATCCACACAAGCCTGATATGGTATAAACTGTAAATATTATAGTTAAAAGCTCCCTGTGATCACATCAGTAGATATCACATGAATCATATCATACACTCAGATATTTCAGCTAAATTAACAATAAAGCACTGTTACAGCAAAGCGACCTTCACTTTGCTTCTTCAGGGTGAAGTTAGTGGCACCAGAGAGGAAAACATGTAAATGAAAAGTAAAAGGCGGGGCCAGAAAAACAGGCACCAACTGCAGGGATGTGTTTGCAGGGTCAGATGAAGGACAAAGCTTTATATAGATATATAAAACAGGCTTTGATACTTTTACGTGAAATGTAAATAAGTCGGTATACAAGAGCAGATGTATGGCAAAGACTTCTGATGGAAAAGCACAGAGTCAGCCTGTGCGTGTCAGAAAGCCCGACAGAAAGACGCCATCCGAAATATCATAAAACTAGTCTGACAAAAAAAGATTATAGCTTTGCTTCTGCTTACTTTAAATCCAGCTTAACTTACATGAGATGTTTCTTTTACTTTACACTATAAATTTCACTGTAAACATCAGACTAAACTTTTCTTAGCATTAAGTTATCATTTAAGCACCGAGCACCTGGAGAACAACTCTCCAGAGGTGAAAACAACACGATGCACAGTAATCACGGCATGAGTTGTCAGGTGTTGCTGTGTGCAGGCAGGAATAGGACCCAAGGTGCAGACACTCGGAGGGAGAACTTGAACTCAAAACAGCTTTAATGCTAAACTAAAAAGTAACATAACTGGAAATATCAAAATAAACTTACACCAGAAGACTGACAGAACACACAGCTAGATAAACGGTAGATCACAACACAGACACAGAGAAACACAGGGCTTAAATACACAGAGGGAGCAAGCAGGGAATGGGTAACAGGAGGGAAACACAGCTGGGGCAAATCAGGCCTAACGAGACAAGGGGAAGCAAAACCAGATACATTAACATTAGACATGGACCTTCAAAATAAAACAGGAAACATAACACAGACTGAACTAAAGACACAGAGGCTGTATCCCAATTCAGGGTCTGCAGCCTTAAAGTACGCATTTCAAGGCCGATTACGTCACAGCGGCGCGCCGAAGGCTGTCCCAATTCAAAGGCTGCTCGAAATGCGGCCCTGAAATGCGTCCTTCATTTCCCTGAATTTTAAGGCTGTGGCAGTGTAGACTTCGTAGCCCAACATATCCCAGAATGCATAGCGCGGCGATGGGTGTGGATAAATTTGCTGAAAAAAAACGGCGGATGAGGGGCGGCTGAAGAGTAAACTTTAAGTAAGTACTGAATATTATGTCACTTATTTATGTGCAAATGTGTAATAACGAAGAACATTAAAACATTACTGTTGGCCACATGTCGGCAAAATTATGTGACATTAGTGACGTTTGTACGAACTTGGTTTTAGAGCCTTTACTTTAAAATATACGCCGTTCAATAGCTGAGCTTAATCTTACAGAGAATGATCAAAGATCATGTAGAAACAAACAAACAAATGAACAAAAGATTTTCTCCTTCATTTCTGTCAAACAAAGCTGTATGACACGTTTCCAGCTGTTAGTATCATGGTTGCTAGGCAACCTGGGCAGCGCAACGGAGACTAGACCGTCCCATTTCACAAGCCTCGCACTTCCGGCCTTAGCGGTCTTTGAGTACGCGGCCCTTGAGGATCGTTGAGCCTGCGTACTTTAAGGCTGCAGACCCTGAATTGGGATACAGCCAGACTCACATGCAGGCACTTCAACAGAGGGAACAAAGACATGGGACCAGGGCAGACAGACACTGACTGGACACGGGGATATAGCAACTAAGGATAACACAGAGACATAAGGCAAGGCAAGGCAAGTTTATTTGTATAGCACAATTCAACAACAAGGTGATTCAAAGTGCTTTACAGAGACATTAGAAACAAGAACAAATAAAAAGCATGATTTAAAATTGATTAAAACAAGCAAATAAACTAACTAACTAATTAATAAACAAACAAACAACAGTATATAAAATCAAAACAGATAAAATCAGAGATAAAATCAGTAGTTAAATGTAAGTTTTGAAATTTAAGCTTAAAAGTGTGGATTTGGTGCTTTATTCAAATGCAGCTGAGAACAGGTGAGTCTTCAACCTGGATTTAAATAAACTGAGTGTTTCAGCTGATCTGAGGCTTTCTGGAAGTTTGTTCCAGATATAAGGAGCATAAAAGCTGAATGCAGCTTCTCCGTGTCTGGTTCTGACTCTGGGAACTGATAAAAGACCGGATCCAGATGACCTGAGGGATCTGGATGGTTCATACTGGGTCAGGAGGTCATTGATGTATTTTGGTCCTAAACCATTCAGAGCTTTATAGGCCAGCATCAGAACTTTAAAGTCTATCCTCTGACGGACAGGCAGCCAGTGTAAGGACCTCAGAGCTGGACTGATGTGGTCCACTTTTTTGGTCTTAGTGAGGACTCGAGCAGCAGAGTTCTGAATGAGCTGTAGTTGTCTGACTGATTTTTTAGGTAGACCTGTAAAGATGCTGTTACAGTAATCAAGCCTACTAAAGATGAATGCATGGACTAGTTTTTCCAGGTCCTGTTGAGACATCAGATCTTTTATCCTTGATATATTCTTGAGGTGATAGTAAGCTGACTTTGTTATTGTCTTAATGTGTTTTTCTAAGTTTAGGTCTGCATCCATCACTACACCCAAATTTCTCGCCTGGTTTGTGGTTTTTAGATGTATAGATTGAAGTTCTCTGGTGACCTGTAATCGTTTTTCTTTGGCGCCAAAGACTATTACCTCAGTTTTGTTTTTGTTTAGCTGGAGAAAATTGTGGCACAACCAGTCATTGATTTCCTCAATGCATTTACCAAGAGCCTGTACAGGGCCTCGGTCTCCTGGTGACATTGTGATATATATTTGTGTGTCATCTGCATAGCTGTGATAGTTTATTTTGTTGTTGTTTATAATCTGTGCCAGTGGGAGCATGTAGATGTTAAACAGAAGGGGTCCCAAGATGGAACCATAAGACATAACTCTAACGAAGAAACCAAAGAATAGAAATGATAAATAATACAATAAACTCAAAACCCTGGGTCAACGACCCAGGCATCCTAACATGAATAGCCTACAGCATCCACTGCTCCTCTGTCTCGCTCTGTCTGCAGACCTGCGTTTGGAGTATTTGCAGCAAAGCAACTTAAAAAGAAAATCTGAGCAGCCCGGGTTTAGAAACATATCCTAACAGCTTCACCACACGAAACTTTTTCTGGCTCTTAATCAAAATCCTTAAACTTTGTCCCAGTTAAAACTCGCTCTGCCTTGATTGTCCTTCATTAAGGTCGGGTGCTTTTTTTGCAGCTGATATATTCAAGTTCACTGCTCGGTGAAAAAAGGCCCGATAAAGATTTGGTTGTAAAGAGCTTTGGCCAGCTGTAATGGTTCCACACTCCACAGGCGAGACCAGTTGAAATGGGATGGTGTGATGCTCTTGCATTACTGTGAGATTTTATATTATGACAGAGTGTTAACACAAGAGGTCTTTGAGGACATATTTATAATTCCATTTAGAGCATGAGATGATTTACCTTTGTCTCTAGTCAAAGAGTTTCAAAGGCGCACAGCTGACAAGAGACACAGCCGCTCGACTCTCTGCTCGGCAAACTCTCAAAGGACAACCTTTAGAAATCGTCATCAGTGCTGATATCAAACTATTTCTATTTACCGCTAGAGAGAAAAGGTCACTCAGGACACCGGCTCGCCATGCCTGAGGGCTACGCATCGGTACAGTAGCACTGGGAGAATTCAGGGAAGCCCGTCTGTACGCGTTATCCCACCACAGCACAAAGGTGATTAAATGACTGCGGCTGCTTTGCAGGTATGCACAGATATCCCCAGACACAAAGGACTCACACACACAAACACACACACACTTGGATCTCATGCCTCATGTTTTATATTCATAAAGCAGCGTCTCATCCACCCCCTGCACTCACTCTGCATCCCTCTACTCAAGCCAAAACTATTACAGGTTCATTCACAAAATGATCTGAGGTATAAAAACTGAGGCAAACACATGGAAAGAAGTTGGATTTGTGTGCACGGGCTGGTAAGAGAAAGTCTTAAAGTGAGAGAAAATGCTGGGACATGCAGGGGGAAGCGGAAACACATCCGTCACAGAGAGCGGATGAATAAGAAAAGAACCTCCTGAATGTTTCAACGTTTACTTTCAGTCACACTGGTCTACATTCATCGCTGCTCTTCTGCCTCTGCGTTCACCAAAATGACATCACTGCATGCAGAAATGCAACGTCTGAAGTTTGTGCTGCATCTTCAAATAGATTATGAGAGCCTTATCGTGTCACTGCCAAGGAGCCAAAGTCCACACGAGCCACTCTTTTGTGTGGGCGCAGAAGCGGGTGCACGCTTGTGCATGCAAGAAAAACAAGAAAAAGCGACCTTCAATTTTCAAAGTGCTTCTGGGAGGAAAACAGTATCAGTTTCCAATTACTTTTTTAAAAAATGCAGGCAGTGGATTTTAATTAGGCACCCTCCTTTTTAAGTGAAGAAATTGCCTGTTAGGATGAGTAAAGATTTCTCAGTGAATCATCGAGCTCTCATTGAAGGGCTGACTTGTCGCCGGGGAAAGCAGAGGTGGCGGTGTGAATGGGGTAAAAGGTGGGGAAGTGACATGTCATTTTTCACTCCAGGCCTTACAGTGGCGACCTTACATTTCTCATCTGCCACCAGCCAGGACGGACAGGTAGGACAGATGAATTATGGTTATGGTTAGATACTGCGATCCACATGCAAATCTGCACACAAACAGATACTGACACTTGCATTTCATGCAGTTAGTTTGGTGTCACACCGCTTGCTATTTTCAATGAGAGAACACGGGGCGGTTTGCAAAGACCCCACATAAAACATTCAAAAATCACATTTTCCACATATGGCCTGCTATACTATGCAATGCACAGACCTTCAGCTCTTTATCTTACACATCAGTGTCTCACCCAAGAAGCTGTGTCACTGAAGGAAGACTAGCTGACCGCTACTGTCTAAAAATAAGTGCTTTTGTATTATTGAGCAGGACAGGAGCGCAGCATCGAAGAGTATCCTGGTAAAACTTTTAGCCACTTGTGCGAACAGCAGTGACTCCATTGAGCTTCTGAAGCATTCCAATGAACATGGTCCCCTATTTTTAGCACCTCTGTGATTATGATGTCTGACTATGTGAGCGCTGGCAGCCAGCACTTTGTCACTCACAGCGCGTGCTGAGTAGTCTGCATTTGCTATGGATTCAGCAGCAGTGTCGAAGCGGGCGTCCTATACAACTTTCCTTCTTTTTGTGCTGCTCAGTCAGTGGAATCTGTCAGAGCTAAGACGTCAATACTTGCGGCTGCACTGAGTCTTAAACAACATCATTTGTCAATGTACACCGAGAGTGATGACAAGCTTCTTTTTTTGCACAAACATGCAGTTAGCAAGTTCTTTTTTCAGCATGGCCAGCGCTGTTAGAGGATGACTGCTACACCACGAGCAGCCTGCAAATCTTACTACTTGTTCATTAAGAGGGCTTGCAGGAGGTGTTTATGTGCTATTCAGTGTGTTGTTCACTGCAAGGAATTATGCAACATGTTTACCTAAATCAGCATAATTTACTACAGAGTAAACTCATCCATTGGCTCGTTTTATGCAAGCTTTTTGGAGCTTCACTATCATTCAGGGTTGCCAGTGTCGGGCTTTGGCTCTGTCAGACACAGTCAGTGAAGCTCATCCACCCACAGAGATGGCAGTCAGCATGGCACATACAGTACTACGTGACAGTGCACAAAAGGAGGAGTCTGGCTGAGATCAAACCTGACACAATATCTCTTTGAGAAGTTATCCTAAGCTTTTCTTGCCTGAAGTTCTCTTCGTGCAAGCCTCCTCAGGGATAAATGCAAGTGGAATGACATGCGAGAGCTATAGCAGAGGAGCAGTGATCAGATTCCACATGCAAAGCATGCAGAAATCATATTATACTTGGGCAACTGTAATCAGTGGTCATGATTAAGCAAACCAGCACTGTGACACTTAATATACTTTAAAAATAAGAAGAAGAAAGAAAGCCAGCCGCTTAAAAGTCCCACACTTCTAAGAAAACCTTGCTACTGAACTGCTTACACACACACACCTATTTGTCATCACTGCATACATTTTCCCATTTACTGTAAGATGACTGTATGCCACGTTTGAATGCTGCACATTGTCACATTTCATGACTTCAATGTGTGCTGAAAGATTAAGAAAAGAGAGAGACAGGGAGGAAATACCTTTTTCAGAGCTGACATTCTAGGTGGATCCTCCTCCTGCAAAGCCCGTTCACATGCTGAGGTCCCAAGCCAAGTTTGATGGGTGCGCAAATCTGAACTCAGCCCGGTGCTGATGCTGAGCCATGAGGCGCCTGTTTAGTATTCTCATCTCGCCTGCACCCCGTCCTACAGCTGGCTTGGTGTGCGCACGCCCAAGCTGCTGTTATCACAGCTTTCAAACGCAGGGGGCGCTGTAGCCCCTTGGAAAGAATAAAAGTGGACATTAAAAAAAAACCGTATGTTGCTCTGGTAGTATGATACACCTGCTCAGATAATTAATAATGGTTTTATAATAATCATTTTAGCTGGAGTCATTTTTAAGTTCGCTCTACAAATCCAGACCTTCTTGAGTCTTTTTCCTTGAAATACGCAAGGCTAATGAATATTACACTATAAACGAGGTTGATTCGTCTGCCGATGTGAAGAATAGATTCGAGTAATCCCGTAAATACATATCATTAAGTATATACAGAGAGTGTTTGTTTGTGAGGACTGCGTGCATTTTAAATTGGCCGGATTTTGAATAGAAGTTGGCGCAAAAGGAAGCGGAGTCTCTTGGTCATCACAGTGCGCGTGTGGTAGCAGGTGAAGTGCGCGGTTCAGCAGTTTTGCGCATTACTCTGGGTTAGTGGGCTTTGCTGAAGAAGCTGGAGCTCTGTGGCGATGATACTGACAGATGAATATCTCTGATCTTTAAGTTGAGTGGGACGTGCGCGTCAAGCTAGCTCATTTAAAAAGCTGCTGTAGCATACTTGCTAGCTAACTCAGCTAGCTTGATAGCATAGTAACTTCCTAGCTGAGTGCAGAGTTGGAATTCATGTTTTCTTTGCTTCGACTGTGGTGGATGTTTGAATATGGCACATAGGAAAGAAGGTAAGCACCGCCAGAAATGACTCATCTCATACAAAAACACACACAGAGCTCGTAACTCTTTAGCTCGCTAAAGTACCCAAATAACGTAGCTAGCTAAATCTCGCGTTGGTTTCTGTGTTGTAAACAAAAGCACGTGCTCCTCTGTCAAGCCCTAAAATCACTCCTTGACTTTGGTAGACGTACCCGAGAAGACAGGAGGTTTTGTTTTTTGGTGATTCATATTTGATCAGCTTTTATTAGTTTTTATGTGGTCACGATCGTGTGGACATCTCAGTCCTCTATGTTCTGAATAAATGTACTCACTGACATTTCCTTCTTGTTTTGATGGTTTAGGAAAATGACAAAGACTAAAACTAAAGACTGGCAGTGTACTCTAAGTTTATCTTAACTGTTTGGCATCACAATAAGTTTGTAAACACAGTGTTCATTGTTAGGCTGTGTTATTGCAGTCACAAACAGCATGAACATCACCTGTTTCAGTTTTCAAAGTCAGCGGGTTACATCCTGTTTTCATGCTTCATTCCCACATGGACTAGATCACATGTAGCCTGAATATGCATAGTTAACACAGCTTGTCTTTGTGTCACTCAGTATTCCAGTCAAAAGTTCTCCAGAAGCTTTACCCTGCCATCCAAGAAGTGGTGACGGAACAGAGCCCACCACATATTGTAGAAGCTCTAGGCAAAAAGAAACATCTGAAAAGCAAAGCTCCTGGAGAGGACACGGCCTCGGGTAAAGTCATGATAATTACTAACACGTTCCTCCCTCCTTTGTGTTTCAGTGCCTTACATTATTTGCCTTATGTGTCTCAGGAGATGCAGTGAAGAGACAGAGCGCAGCCAAACCAGGCAGGCGGATGTACACGGTCCTTCCTCCTCCTGCAGACTATGATATACATTCAGAGGAATCGGTCTCACTACAGCAGCTAAAAAGCATAAATAGCGTGGAGGAACCAGCTGGTACGTCACCCATAATCTTACATTTATGGACTTGGCGCTGTGCACCATAAAGCTAGGAGAGATTTATCTCATGGGCCTCCTCCAGGTTGGCGCTCTGTAGTAATAAAGTTACTCTTTCTGATTGTCTCTGCCACTGTTGTTGGGGAAACAGACAGTGAAAATCAGTCGTGTTCTTTAACTGAGGAGAACTTGTGCAGATGGTGAGTGAGCCTGGGTGGCTCTGTTTTCACTCCGATAGGCCGATTAAATGTGCTTGTCGGGGCAAACTTGCATAATTTATAAAGGAGATATTTAACTATTATTAATAACATGTTGGAGGCTGAGTTGTGAGCTGATTTATGCCGAGCTAAAATCTTCTTGACCTGCGATGAATCGAGCTGTCTGGCAGCGGTATTCAAGGATGAGTCACATGCTCTGCATTTGATATGGATCATTTAAAGACTGTTTGTTTTATCTCCTCTCTCTATTGTCATGAAGTACCAAAGTGATGAGGCTGTAATAAAAGCGCCGGCTCGTTACACTCATCATCTTCTGTAACTCAGACCGTCGTTTAGCTGAAGAGCTTCTGCTTTACCTCAGTGAAAAAAGTGATTTGCTGGCTTACACAGACCATCGTCTGAGGGTGGCCGCTGGAATGACTGACAAGGTTAAGTTTGATTAATTGCACTCGTAAGTGTAGCAGTTCCTAATTGAACACATTTTCGATTTAGTGGGTAGCGAGCCTTCAAGGGAACTGCAACCCAGAGAGCTGTTTAAGGTCAACTAGAGTTTGGGTTCTGCGGAGGTTCATAAAGGCTTCAGTGTAATATTTTACAAAGAGGAGAGTTGATGTAGTTGATGTGGTGTAGAAAGAGAAAAGCTGTCCTAGTCTTGAATGAACAGATCTCTCTTCACATTCACGTTAGCTGCAAAATGTAGAACCGTATTTCTACATGTTTTGAGAAACGGACATCTATTTTAGTTCATCTGATTTTGGGTTTTCTTTGGATCCTCGAGAAAATCTTGTTTCTGAACAATCAAAAGGAAAGTTTATCGTAACCTGTTTTTTTTCTTTTAATTGCATCAAATTCTTGTTTTTTTAAAAGGTTCCTTCATGTAATGATCTGCTAGAGGGTGTGGGGGGGCCACAGCCCCGTCCTCCAGGGCATGAAGCAGGTATGGAGGAGATCAAAACTCCAGACATCCAGAGGCCCCCAGAACACAAGAGACCAAGGAAGACCAACAGAGGGGCAGCTGCGCCACTGTCCCAGTAAGAGCTGAGGAGAGTCCCAGATGAGGGCTCACTCAGCAGCCGCGGAGCAGAAGCCAGGGGGAGTTGCAGTGACGCGCCCGTGAGCTCCGCCGGCAGCCAGCCGTGCCTGAGTGACCGAGCCCCAGGCCGAGAGGCTGGGGGCACCCCACCTCCGAAGTGGCCCGAGCGAGCCCCAGGCTCCAGGCCCCGATAAGCGGCCGCCAAGGAGTGAGCCGGTGTGTACCTGGACACCCATCCCCGGACACAAAGAACCACCAACGCACCGATGTCTGAGGGAGTCCGCCACTGGCAGGAGAAGTGGTGGTAGGTGGAGATAGGCCTCCAAACCTTGGAGGGCCTGAGATGTCCCCAGAGAGGTGGCGTCTGACACCCAACCTGACATATAGACACAGAAATACAGGCACACACATATACAAACATCCATTCCCACCCTCATGCTCTCATATGCACTTACTCCACACTCAACCAACGTGGAGACAGACATAAAGAGACGCTGTACACACGATCACACTCCCCAAGCGTACTCTACAAACCGGGTCTAGGTACCCTTGCCCCTGGAGGGGGAACTGCACCCAGACCCAGGTGGTGTTACCCTTTTCCCTGCGGTGGGGGGAGGCAGACCGCCCCGACTCCGCAGCAGCAGGGAGGCCCAACACTCCAGACCGCAGTCGGACGGCCAACTCCTCCTCCTCCTAGCCCCCCCGCTCCAGCAGGTCGCAGAGAACGGGGGTGAGAGAAGACTCCAAACCTCCCTCCACCCGCTCATTGTAGTGTTGATGCATGTGTGTTCTAAGGTGCATTTAAATCTTCTTCTTAAGCCAGTCACTTTCTGATTGGTTGACTGTCACAAACAGAGGTTTGAACAGCACATGGGTGGGGCTGCTATGCTCACAGACAGAGCAGTGTGCCTCCAAGCTTGGGTCCTCTACCACAGTGGTCCCCAACCCCCGGGCTGGTCCTTGAGTTGTTTGGTACCGGGCTGCGTAGTTGTGTGTCTTATTTTGAAAGAAATATTTACGCGTTACCATAGCGACCAGAGAGCATTAAGGGGCAGAGAGGAGGATGTTACTCTCAATGTTGTTGGCGCATTTCATTTTATTTAGTTGTATTTATCTGCGACACCTTAAAGGCCGGTCCGTGAAAATATTGTGTGACATTAAACCGCTCCGTGGCGCAAAAAAGGTTTGGGGCCGCTGCTCTACCAGAGGCCTGGGAGCTTGAGGGTCCTGCGCCGTATCTTGGCTGTTTCTAGGACTGTGCTCTTCTTGACAGAGATGTCCGATGTTGTTTCTGGGATCTGCTGGAGCTGCTCGCCGAGCTTGGGAGTCACCGCACCTAGTGCTCCGCATCCTATTCATGTAACCTCTTCCGCTGGGGTTACTTGCGTAGTAGCATCCCAACAACACCCTGTTTTTGTATCTTGCCCACCGATGCCTTCTTGTTCCAGTAGCTCACTTCTCGTCAGGGAGCCCTGGTTCCTCAACACCTGATGCAGACCTTGTTGATCTGGGCGGCGTCCGAGCCGGCCTGACTTCATCTGTCTCGCTCATGGCTGCAGTTGGCTGGCTTTTAAATATATTTATATAACAAAAAACATAATGACTTGAAGTAGTCTATCATTTCAATCTGTCACAAAATAATAATTTAAAATGTCTGTGAAGGTTCTCAGTTCCTTTGACAATAATTTAAAATGTTTCTAAATGTAAAAAAATGGATAAATGGAGTATTTGCATGTCTGATATGAGCAGTAGCTTCCTTGGTTTGTGTTTTCCTTGCACTATGTCGATCAGTTCTGCACTGCCACTGTCACTTCTGCTGCTTTGTGTTCTGGCTCCAGTCCACTGCTCACAAACGGGTCGCTGAGAAGTCAGCGCGAGCTCGTTTCTTTGACCTCTCTGTGCTTCGTGGGTTTTTTAAGGAAAGGGGAGATGTGGCAAGCTAGAGAAGATCCAAGACTGCTGTTTGTGGACGGGTTCTCTTTTGAGGTTTAGTCATTCGGTAATGTGACAGCAGAGAGATTTTAGCAATGTGATAATTGCAAAAGAGAAAAGCTGAAAAATGGAAAGCCCAATGAAGCTGCTAAACTAAAGGATGATTTCCATAAGGTGGGAGGAATGTGTTAATGTTCTTTCACTGTAAAAGCTCGTGCATCACCTGAGCACTGTTCTGTTAAATGTTCCCTTTTATTTAATGGAACATCTCAAATTGCCGGGCTCAGAACGAGCGATGTTCGCACTTGCAGATTTGACCGTGTCTTTTCAATCAGAGGCCACACCAGATGATTTTGCTGATTGAACTGCAATCAGTGAAAAAGAGGGAACATCTAATTAGTGGAATTAGATTGTGCAGTGATTGGCTGAAAGGAAAGCAGCCGTCTCCCAGCTTTCACCATAATGGACGATGCCCACCTCCCGTTTTAGCCATTAGGCCCAGAGTGCAGGTGGATACACGATTCATACTTTAACAATGTGAACACAATCTGACCTTTTAAAATCCGATCTGTCCGGATCACGGGATCGTGAATCAGTTAAAGACTGTTTTTAAAACTAATGAAGAGTTTAATCTGTTGTTGCTTATAGAGGGGAACAACCACGAGAGCGACAAAGTGCTGGATGAAGAGCAAGAGGCAGAGGAACAACGGAGGAGGAGGAGGAAAAGGAAGAAGAAAGCAACCGTTTGTCAAGACTCTGGGAATGACGAGGCAACTCTAGGGAGCGAGTCCGGCACAGGTCAGAATCAGACGGCGGGGGATGAGGGGGCCGAGCGAATTAGCAGGAACAAGAAGCGAAAGCTGAAGAAGAAACGGCACAAACAGAAGCTGCTCTCCATGGGTCTGATGCCTCGGGCCGCTGCGCTGGAGTTCACGTATCAAAAAGATGGAGAGGAGGAGGAGGAGGAAGACGAGAGGAGAGCAGCTGAGGTGTCAGACTTCCTCAGGACAACGATGGAAATGTATTTGTCAGATTGTAAGTAGGGACCACTTGTACTTGCCTTCTTGGATGAAGCTCATGTTCTCAGTATTACACCTTGTAGGCATTCCTAATGCTCACGGTGATTTTAGTTTCTAATGTTTTGTTTATTTGGATATATTTTGGATGCTAATGTGCAAAAAACCCTACTCTGCATTGTTAAATGCCCATTACTGAGAAATGAACATGTTTTCAGTGAAAATGAAAGCCTTCCATACGTGTTAGAAAAGCACTAAAAATGAGAGAAACTAGTAAGTTATTTTTTAATGTAAATAAAGTTGAAGAGTCTTCTTTATATTTGGTCAGTGCATGAGTCACATTAAAGAAATAGGCATTTATTGGTCCTTTTGATGTTTTATAAAATGCTTAATTTGATGTTGAAGGCTTCTTTTTAACAGACCACTTGTCCCTCCTCAGCCTCGTCTCATGCTTCCACGATCCCTGACCTGTCTGCTACAGTGGACGGCCTTCTGGGCGCCATAGACAGCGGAAGCAAACCTAACTCAGTCCTGAAGCAGCTGTACAGTCTCAAGACACGTGTTCAGCAAACGGATACAGAAAAGCTAGAAAAAGCTCTGAAGGAGCTCTGCAGCAACTCCTCCTGCATGTCTGCAGGTCAGTAAAAATTCACAAATAAAGAGCTTTTTTCCTTTGAATGACAGGCCTGTGTTTATTGTTGTGTCTCGCTGGTTCATGCATCCACGCCTACAGTAGGCTCTTCTTGCTGGAACCTGCCCCGAGCGCTTCGTCGGGCCCGTCCCAGCAGGTTAACGCTCGCCTCCCAGTGTTAGGGGGCAAACGCCGATTAGGATTGTTTGCCGGTTACCTGCCCTGACTTGTCTCATTCAGCCTTCACCTGTGCGTACCTGCCCCTGACTTACTCGAGCTGACCGTGAGTAACGAACATGTTTTAACTCGCCTCGACACTCTCAACAGTCAAAATAGCTCCTACGTCCCCCGACGCGGTTTCATCTGCCGCTGGCTGCATAATAGGATCAGCAGGGACTTTTCTGCTGTCACGCGCACAAGTGCAGGCATGTGAGAATGAGACTGAGAGACGAGCCAGGGGATTCAGGCCAATGCCATGTCGGCGGCCACAGAGTGACGCTTGTCTGCCCCTTCCCGTAACCCTGACGACGCTGTGTAAAAACCAGTTTGCTAGAGTCCACCATAGATCCTGCCGTCCCCTCTCCATACAGCTGCTCCACAGCTGCCTGAAAGCTTTTCTAACCCCCCCGTACTCCCAGCTCTCTCATAATGAGTCATGCTTCAGTTCACTGTTTTTTATTTGCTGCCGTTTTTAATTCCGGCGTGCCAGCAGATCGTGTTGGCGCAGACGAGTGTTTGTCGCACGTTTGATTCGGCTGCTATGGGTCAATTCCACTCAGCTTATCTGAGTGTTGGAGGCAAAGGCCCCAGCCTTTCTGCTGCATCTCGCTTCACATTTATCAGTCCCCGCAGTATGGAAATTTAAAATAATTAAACTTCTTAATAACATCCACCTTGTTCAGGGAGCATTTGGTATTTTAAAGTAACCTACATTCAGTGACTTGCAGGAGCTAATCCATGTGCATGCGTGCTTTTAAAGCCCCTCAGGTGAATTCACTAAAGCTCTCCTCACTCTGTCTACCCTTGTAGTGGCAATCAATTGGCTGCAGGAGCAGCTCTAAAGCAGATTTCCCTTAAGCATATTTTGCTGCACCCTGGAGTTTCTCACAAATGACATTGGATTGACTGCTCCGCCTTTTGTATTGTCCATTTTGCTTTCTGCAAAGGCTAAATATATTCTTCTAACAGTAGCGAGTAAAAGGAAAGAATTTGTCTTGTTAGGGGTTTGGATACGTACATGCGGGGGGAAGGAAGCAGATTTTGATGCATTATGCCAAAAATACACCAGCAAGTGAATCTCTTTTGTGAAAATACTGAGTGTTCCTGTGGTTTTGTGTTGTCAGCAGTAACTGAAATGTTTCGCTCTGTCTCCTTGTGTTTGTAGAGGAAACCACGGCAGTCGTTACACTCTTCCAATACTGGATCACAGACATTCTTCCCATGCAGGGAGACAAGAAGACTCGTGCTTTCTCCAACACACCCATGAGACTGCCAGTCGAACAGACGCAGAGACACTACTGAAGAATCATTTCTACCAAGAATTTTCTTTTTGCTCATACACAGCGTTTGTAAATGATGGACTTGCTTTCAATGCATGAAATGTTTTATTAAATTCTAAATATGTCAGTTTTGGTTCTGTGCCCAGTCTATTCTTACACCCCGTCTCCTCCGTTTGCAAGAGGAAAACAAAGCCGGTTAATCCTGAGCCAGACAAATCCTTCCGCCCATCGTTAGTAAGGCCAAAGTTGTCTTTATCGACCAAACTTTTACTTTCCTACGCTTGTTTAGCGTTTCTGTATGCATTTTAAATAAAGGAAACATTTTATTGGTGTTAGCCTGACAAACCCCCATCACATCTTACCCCCTAATTGCCAGAAGAGCAAATGTCAGTTCTACCTCGAGCATCAGTATTGTTTGCAGATGTTACGACATTTAAACCCAGCCCGTTAACCTAATAGCTCCTCAATTATCTCCAGTACACTCCCCACCAATCCATTACTGCTCAGCTGTGCCGTGCGCCTCTTCATATTTGCACTTCTGGATAACTACACTGAAATGATGGTCTTCAGGGCAGTTCTACTAATGGGGTGTATGCATATATTCATTATGCTGGTGAATGATAAGGGACAGTAATTAGTGCCATTACATAATCCCCAAAGCTACTCTCCTTTATCTAACTATATGCTAAATATGCCAGCACATTGTTGTTGATGGACCTTTTAAACCAGTACCACCTAGGGAGGTAGCTTAACCTTCTGCATCACAATACCTGTCTGCAGCTCAGGTAGCCTATTTTAATGCATTAACCCATCATGCAATGCCAAGGGACGAGTTCAGGAAAAGGACAAAGATTTATCTCAGCTGGACAGTGACTTTTTGATGGCATGAGGGAGAGCTGTCTGCCATGTTCCGGCTTTAGAGGAACAATTGCTCCAAACCGGGAATGCACCAGTAGACACCGACAGGTTATATCATACACTGTAATACACACCCTGAGTGTATGCGTGTATGACTGAACAATTAGCACGAGGGCTGCCATCTGTGGCCTCCATTCATGGATGGATGCACCAGGTGCTACATCCGATGGGAGCTCATGGGCTCATTATGCAGACATTAGCCAGAGGAGAGAATAAGGGCACACATGCTTAAGATAATATAACAGTGATCATTCAGAGATTAGTGCATTTCTTCAGCCATGCTTAATGGCTCCAAGGATTGCAGTCCAGACCCAAACATCTCAAAGACTGTAAGGTGGATTGTTTTTAAGTTCAGCTCAGTATAAATCCTAACATCTTTGATAATCCGCAAGGATTTCCTGCACTTCTGAAACCAGGTTACTTTTTCCACACATCCACAGAAAAGTTTAAACTTCTAAAGAATTGAGAGATATCCCTGGATTCGAGACAGCGAGGCTTACCATTTGGCTATCCTCTCAAAAGTGGCCCGTGAACCAGTTGCAGACCTTTTAAGGGAGTTTTTGTGAAGGTTGCGTGTGTAGCTACTCAAAACAAGACTGAGGTAACATTTGTGTTGTAGTCATCAAAGCAGAGCTAACCTTAATAATATTCATAAATGCAGCTGATGTGAAGAAAATGGGAAGAGCAGGACATCTGCTAATCAGAAGGTTGGTAGTTTGATCCGTAGTTGCTCCAGTCTGCATCCTCCTTTTCCCCAGATTTGAAGGATGGGTCGGGTGTATCCTTCGTGGCCCAACCTTTCCCAGAATTCAGCCAATTCCAATGGCGGCAGCTACTTAGTTTTAATATTACTCTTATTACTCTTTCTGGGTCACAAAATAAACTTTTAAGATATTTTCAGGTGCGAATGTAGCTGTAAACTTCAAATATCTGCTCGATTTATCAAGACATCACATATTTGCAAAAGTGCTCCGACGTTTTCGGAGACGTCTGCTACCCACTAGCTCGATAGCTGACAGGGAGGTCGAGGCTCACTAGAGATGGTGAGAACACCGGACATCGTTTTCAGACCCCCCACAGTCTTTCGCTACTCAGGTTAAACATGACATATAAGTCACTTAGATAACTTTAAAAAGTTATTGTTTGGCTTTTTCCAGTGTTTTAGTTGTTCCTGAGTAAATCAGTTTGGTGAGATTAAAGTTATAGTTTTTACACATCTGAATAAACGTCAAACAGAAAACTGATTAAACAGAAATGTGAGATGGTCGAGAATTTACTCCAGTGTCCTGATATATTTTAGATAGAAAGGAGCAGATGGCTGAGTTTATCAAACTCCACCAAGACAATCTGCAAATTTCATTAAAAGTATAATAAACTATCATCTTGTCTTTATTTTCAGTTAGCAGTCCTGGTTTAACCCCATCCTGACATTCATATTTGAGGTTTCCTGGGAAATGTCTCTAAACTCTAAATATTCAATAGAATATCAGTTTGTGATTTGACATTTTCTCACACAGCATTTTAAGTGGTATATTGTCTCTGTGCTTAAAGCCCAGTGGGCATCACAAGTTTCCATGACATCATGACTTTGCAGTATTATTGCCAGAGTTTGAGATTATTCGCGGATGCGTGAGTCAGGAGGCACAATTGGTTCCTGTTACTAGAGATGGGAAGAAGGTCATTGTTGGTAACTCTCACCGGAGAGAATTCCTCCCATCCACCGAGAGCGACGTTATCAGCACAGCTACCTCATTATAAGACCTCGCTCTGCACCCGGGACCCCGAAGCCAGGAAGGATATTAAAGCTTAAAGAAAGTTGCTGACACAGCTAGAGAGGCCACTTTCAACATCAACACACAAAAAACATTCAAATCAACTAAGTTGGCAGATTTAAATGGGCTCTGGACTGTAAATGACTTCACCTCTTCAGTGTGGGCCTTTTAAAGGAAATGCTGAAGTCAGAAGTCCTTTACACCTGATGCTAATGTGCCTACATAATCAACAAGTTCTTATTCATCATTTTTGACTTTGTTTTGGCATCAAACTGGAAACAACTCTGAAATTATCCATACATATTCTGCATATAATTCAGACACATATCACTACACTCTATACATTTTATAAAAACCTTGATTATGTTTATAGTTTGATTGAGGTGCAGAAATATGCAAAACAATCGCACATATTTAAATATGATTTCGCTCAGTTTGTATTCTTTGGCAAAAGAAGAAGCGAGGATCACCTTTCCCTACACGTCCACCCTTCCTTCTGTGTAGTCTGACTTCTTTGTCCCTGTGTGCCAGCTCATGTAATCCCCTTAGGCTCACCACCTGCAGCTGTCCTATTATGTAAAGTCAGGAAGGAGACGTTATAAAGGCTGACCAGACTGTCCTACCTCAGACAGCTGAGCTTAGGTGTGCGAACACCCGGACGAACCCTCTATCTCAGTGGGTTTCCCGTCCTGGGAGTCCAGGGAGAGGAGCTTTAGATAGAGACTGCCAAGAGTCATCTGGCCTTTAATTCATCTGATTTAGCAGGAAGACCAGCGTGGGAAGCTCAGATGTTTTTCAGGCTCCCAAGACTCACTCCTGGCTACATCAGGCTGCTGCAGGTGAGTGTGAGCCTTTGGTAGGTTCTAAAGGTTTCAGGTGAATATTTAAGAAAATAAGTTTTTCTTTTCTTAGATTTTAAGTTTTACTGACAAATGCAAGACCTTTAAAATAAAAAGTAGTGCTTTAGTCTGGGATTCATACAGGGGTTAGC
This sequence comes from Astatotilapia calliptera, assembly GCF_964374335.1. Lineage (NCBI taxonomy): Eukaryota > Metazoa > Chordata > Actinopteri > Cichliformes > Cichlidae > Astatotilapia > Astatotilapia calliptera. The sequence continues at coordinate 11,860,306 of NC_137440.1, forward strand.
ATGCTCTGTCTCTGCTGAACCACTCCAGAGGGAGGCAGGGGAGAAACTGCTGATAAAATGTTTGCAAGGTGCTGTTTTCATGGGTACGTGCAGAGTTTTATTGACAGTTACAAATCATACAGCACACTTGCTTCGCTAAGCCTCGTGCTGCTATTGTGCAGCCATTTTTCTGTGCATTGTCTCAACAGATTCGGTTGTGACAAGATGATGAAACACAGTGCTATCTTATTATATACGCACAGACCACAATATTTCCAGGCTGCTGTTCCAGTAATTGTAGAACGGCTTATATTTTAGCTCAATAGTAGTAGCGTTTATCACAAACAATAGAGAAAGCCTGCGACAGTCCATTGCATTGTAAGTGGAAATGGGAACTGGTTGAGCGAGCTGCAGGAATGGCTTCTTAACTGCCTGGGACACAGCTCCATTAGAAACTATGAAGTTAAGTTTCTATTGTTTGCTCCTCCACGTGCTTTATAATTGTCAAGGGCCCACGGAGGAAATTGTCCATGTCGCAAAATTGATGAGCTTTTTGTTTGTCAAAAGAGACGGGCCACAATTTAGTAAATGAGAAAAGATGGGGTTTTAATTTCTCCAGGATTGCTGGGAGCACCAGCTGGAGCTGAGGTGTGCATGTTGTGCCTCGCTTATCGCATTCGTTACTTTTCTTTCAGACGCAGGCCTACCATAATGTGGCCGTGACGCCTCCGGCGGAGAAGACCGTGCCTGGTATGGCTATGCTGCTGGGAGCCGTTGGGATCGGGATGTGTGGCTACAGCTCCAAGCAGTTGGCCCTCTACCATCGGCCCTCTTCCCGTGTCCTGCAGTGGATCGGCACGCACACTGATGCCAGTGCAGTGGCACACAGGATCCCCGTCCTGGATGCGACTCGCCGGGCCGGTGCCTGCCAGGGGATCCCACCTCCCTCGTTCGTTGGCGACAAAGTTCCCTCAAATTAGTCTGTGGTGATAGTTTGGCCGACACCATAGGTTGAGTTCCGGTAACTACGCTCGGTCATGTCTAAGATTGTAGCTATGCCGGCCCATTGCACCAATGCGGCCCATGTGCTCTCTGAAGACATGCTGCTGTGGATATCTGACTGAACCTATGTGTTGGCGCGAAATAAGAAACAGTATCATAGAGATATGGAGTTCAGTAACAATAGTTCACATTCTACTGGATTGGTTCACTTATTCACTAATAACTAGGCTGTTTAATGCACAGAGAGGGCACTAAACAGCATGAATGATGGGATGAGTACGTAACTGGTGCTGGAACTTCCCAGAAACTGTGGCTGAATGTGGCTTGAATGAGCTAGCATGACTAATTTGGAGGCATTGTGTGTCTTTTCGAGTACTGAGGTAAAAAGAGAGTGATGCTTGGCAGCGCTCCTCTGTACACAGATGGTTGGCATCTCTCTCTCTCTGACCTCCTTTCCATCTTTTCCCAGGCAGAAAGCCATGTGTAAGTGCTTGAGCAGCCCATCCTTGCCCATGACTTCAATTGATTTCCTCTGAGGAGGAGCAGGTGCCATCCATCAACAAGCCTTGGCATCTTTTGGTGTATTCTGCATTGGCTGTCAATCGAAAGAGAGCAGTCGAAGACATAGGTTGGCTTTGGGGCTGAGTCGAAACCGGTGCGTCTATTCTGAGGACTTTAAATTCTCTGAGGATTCGGTCAGAGTGGTAAAGCAGAGGATGCTTTTGTGGCTTGAAAACGGCTCTTTTATCAGAAGAAAGTGGATCTGTTATCAAAGCGTGGGCCGTGTAAACAACAATTGCACAAATACACTTTGATGAGACACCGCAGGTGGCGGGTAAGCAAGGTAAAGTGGTGATTTCTGCAGGATAAGTCTGTGCCCTCCGTGGGGATTAACCCTGGTGGAAAACCATTCCTGGTGCACACACTCATTAACCTAATCTGGTATTAGAGAGTCAAGGACCCGTAAACAGTTCCTGTGCGTCCAAATATTGTGCCATTCCCCCTGCAGTGTCCACCGTTTGTCTCGCTGTCAGATATGGATGGACGAGTCTAGACGTGGTGTTTTCATTCGTGTTAACACCAAAAAAATGTACCAGAGAGAGCGGAGCTGAGACTCGGCGAGACACTGAGCGTGGTTGAGAATGCGCGCTGTGCCTTATGGATTGCACAAGGTTATACTGTCGTCATTGACCGGCTATTAAATTGAGCCAGTATACTTGAGATTTATCAGATGTGGAGATGGTACAAGGTAGGCAACAGAGGGATTCTCCAAAGGAGGATGTAAGAAAGTTTAGTGTTTCGTCAGTTAGAGGTCAGCCAGACCTTGCAGTCCACATTCTCATAGCCAAAAAGCCGTCCTTGTCGCTCTGCCAAATTGGACAAGTGGCTAGTTGTGGCAGGTTGGGAGTTTATAATGGCCCAGTAGTGACCCACCAGTATTCTAGCACAGAGGGTCACCAACAAAATGGTCGTAATCCACTCAGGAGCGGGCTAATGGCTCCAACTGGCATCAGATGTTGGACAGTTGCTCACCTTATTCTGGACTGAGGCTGACACCTATAAACAATTTCATAATTGGGTTATAAAGAGCAGGAATGCTCTGGAGGAAATGTACAGAGTAAACCAAACAGATAGCGCTCAGAATTACAGACACGTTTGACTAAAATGTTCTCCACCTGTTTGAAAATTCGGATCGGAAATAATTGGCCGTGCTTTCACGGAACTGCAGACTGCGGTCGCATTCAGGCATTGCCCTCCTGGGAGTTTCAGAATCAATGTGGACATGGGCTGGAAGCTGTGTAATGCACCTAGCTGCTTTTGATGGATTCTCTTTATACTGCAACAGTGCACAGTGAGCACAGAGAACTGCGAAAACCTATTGATCTCAATAAGAGAGTGAAGGAGGAGAGCTTGTCTCCTCGCTGCAGCCGGTTCCTGTTTCACTCGGCATTGTGCAGTCTATGAGGAGAAACTTCCGAGATAGTGCACTGAATAATGGCGATGCTCGAAAACACGTTAGCTCTCGGATTAAAAATGCAAGGGATGTTTGAAAGCACAGTATTCATCTGTCAGTGTGCTGGATGTCACACATCAGCGCTCATCCATTAGCGTCTGTGAAGCTCTACAAACTTGACTTTAGCTGTGCCCATTAAAGGAGACTTTTGTTCTGTTAGTAAAGTCATTAATATTTAATGAAAAGATGTTGGACTAGATTCATGAAATAAAAGCACTTTAGTCACAGCTGTGGCTCAGATTGTTTCTGTGCAATTATGTGAGATGAAATTGTTCTTTTTGTACCAAGAAATAAATGTTTTAGTCAAGATTCAATTCATGCTGTTTGGGTGTAATTATGCTTCAAGAGATGTGACAGAATTTTACCACAGGAATCACGGCCCTGATGACCTAATCACAAGATAAACTTGTAAGACTGCAGAGAGAGGACGGACGCTGATATCCTGGTACTGTGACAGACACAACGTGCAGTGCAAGACCAGAGGCTGTAGACAGACTCACACCGACCAGCACAAGCTGCTTTTAAATATTTTAGTCAAACACTTGTGCAGATACGTCACAGGGGCTCAACCCGCAACACAGCCGTATTAAATATCTGATGAAGCCAGGCTCTTCCTCCTGTTTCATCTTCACAAACTTTATTTGGAGAGAATTGTTGTTTTTGACTAAACACTGAAGCAAACTTGTCATCAGTGTGTGGTGGATTTTGGGGATTCTGCTAAACAACTAAGATCAGTGATGTTACCCCCCTGGCAGTGAGAGAAGGGTTACCAACAGATATCTCAACAATGTCATTTCATGTGGAGTCACGATAAAAGTCAAACTATAGTAGGCCTTAAAAGCAGCTACGACCTACTTACAGATTATACAAATATCACTTTTTTATTACTAATGCAACAGTTTATCAGTGGGGCTCATAGCCCGTCCACGTTTACAAGCCACATTGTAGCATCAGTGTTGTGCAGGCTGAATGTTCAATAATGTGATAAAGAGTTCAGTTTTTTTTAAAATAATAAAGAGTTCTTTGTTTTTCTGTCACCGCAGGAGGAAAGTGACAAAAAATGAATAAATGAATACAAAAACAAATAAATAATCAGCTAAACTTCCATTTAAAAAAGTAGCATCAGCTCAGAATTTCAGTCTTTGTATCTCTGCTTACTATGAACTAGCCCATCTAAGCACATGCTGCTTACATGTGTTTGCCCAGCATCTGTAGTTGTGGTCAGAAGTTTGAATGCACTCGTTAGCATGAATTTCATGGTAATTTTGGGGCATTTAATGATTTCTTTAAATTACCATTTTTCCACGGTGGAATGACTGTACAGCAACTTTCATGAGTTAAAGAAAAAAAACAATAATTAACTGCACAAGTTTGAGTTTATTTGGGATTTTTTCTGATCCACAAAACCTCAAATATACAAGTACACCCCACTGATAATATTTGGTTAAATGCATCTTAGCAAGGTTGACACAGGTTAATTTAATTTGAAAAAAAAATTATATATATATATATATATATTTCAAAATTTATAGATTCAAAGATTTGGCCATATGGGCGATTAGTTTAATTAGTAATCTCCTGTGTATGCCAGCTTTTAAATAAATATGTCCAGACCAGAGCTGCTGTGTCTACATATGTGATCTTTTAATGTTTTTGTCACTAATGTTTATGCGTAACTTTAGTTTTGCGTAACTGTGGTTTATTTCTTATTGTGTGCATGAGTTAGTCAGAATTAAACTATAAAAAATGACTGCATTAGTGCAAAAGCGTAACCAGGAAATAGTTTGAAACACTCAGAACTGAATCATCCCAGGACTCACCGGAGTTATGTGGGAGCTAAACTCTCACCGGGACCGCGTGAATAGTTGGAGAAATATTGGTATGTAAAGTCGGTTCACTGTTCAGCCCGGGGCTGTATGGCACAGCAGGTCAGTGGGTCATCCGCTCGAAGCAGTGAGCGGACAGAAACCAACCCATCCCAGAGGCGACAGCAACAGGTTTGTCCTTTCACAGCCTAACTGTGCCCTCCAGTGGACACGTCCGGTGGATATCGGAGACATTGGTCATCTGCGGTCAGAGTTCACTTCGACTCTTTCTGAGGACTAAAGCCACACGTCTTTGCTTCTTTATCGAGAAGCTCCCAGGAGTAAAATGTTGCTTGGACCTGACTTTGTCCAACAGCTGCTGCTTTTGCGTTTGTCCATCTGCCCTCGGCGCCTCTCCGTGAAGGAACAGCGGGGCAGTGCGCTTGGCTGAGCAGCGCTGGAGAAAGCGGGTCGTGGAGAAGAAGAAGAAGAAGAAGCAGAGTTTCCAAAACGCAGAACCGGACGATCTGGGATTGATTCTAATCTGTCCAAGGTTTGTACCCACTATTGTTGCCTTTTCACATTGAAGATGACTTTTGAGTGACTTTTTTCCACCCTCAGTGAAGAACTTATATCGAGTTTGTGGCTGAAAGTTTTTCTCGCGCGTCTGTGGCGCAAACCTGTGACTCTAGAAGAACGATGTTACGTCTTAGTGAACCTCACTGGTTTAACTGCCAGTTTAAACTCGTGGGTGCTTCTCGGTGACTCGGTTTGCAGTTTCTGTGGATCTGGGGCGCGTTTCTCGTCCTTTTCCACTCACCGAGCACTTACACCGACGTGCCAACAGCTTTCTGCCTCATGTGGCCACACTGTAGCGTCCTGCCCTACGTCTGATCTCACTCTGGTGTTTCAGCCTCATTATGTAAAGGTACTGATTTTACTATCATTCAAATGAGACTCCATGTAAACTTCCTCAGTCCGCCATCACTGTGAGCGAGGTTGTGTTCACTGGATTATTTCTCAGCTGGATAAAAGTGCACGACTTCATCCTTTGCTGGATGTACTCTCTCTCTCTCTCACTGTGTGTGTGTGTGTAGGTCACCTCCTCTCTCTCTCTTTGGTCTGGTCTGAGTGAAAGTGCAACAAGCACCTGCAGGGCCACATCACTGGCCCCATCCCTATTACTGCAGAATGGGCAACTTTTCCACCAAGGACAGCCATGGACCCACAGGTAGGTCATCCCTCAAACACACACACACTTAATTTACTTTGTTTAAACCAGCTCTGGCGGAATCAGCTCCCTTGAACTTTCCATGCTGTGTCTGAAAGGTTTGGCAGTGCGCACAGATGGCTGTGTTGTGTTGGCCTCGTGTTTTGAATTGTGTTGAGAAATTTCCAGGAAATCACAAACATCTGATTCATGAAGTACACGGAAGTCGGAAGCATGATACCAGAAAAGTGCACGTACTAGAATTCCCAAAAAGTGAAGGTGGATGAAGAGTAATCATGAAACTGAAGGCAGCAGAGAGAAGAAAGTGGAAAAGCTGTAGGTGTGTGAATGTGTGTGTGTCTGTGTGTGTGCTGAGTTGCAGCAGGAATCTTGGCAGCTCTCCTGTGTTGCTCAGTGAGTGGTCATTCTCCTCGCGTCCCCGTGTGATTCGTTCTGGCCCTGCCGGGCCAGCTGTGATGAATCGGCAGAATTCCCCAGCTCAGCACAAGGGCAGCGGATTAATCATAGGAAGTCTAATGCCATCTGACACACACACACACACACACACACACACATCCACTCTCATTCAGTCAACTTGCCACCCATGCACATGGTTGGACGAGCGCATTAAGGTCTGGAATGAAGAAATAAAGAGAAGGGTTGGCTTGAGAGTCCTATTAGACAGTCCTGTCATTCTTTCTCGGTGACTTGGCCGTGCAGCAGGTGGTGCATAACTTTGCAAATGTTCAAGTGCTGATCTTACATCACTAAAGAAAAACGAAGGAACAAAAAACATTCATTTTGTTCATAGTGAAGCTTTTGTCCAAACAAGAAAAATGAGCGGGGAAGAGAAGGAAACGCTGCCTACGGGTTCCCACAGCCTCTGGAGTTCTTAACGCTGGCGTGCTGTGACAGGCGGGGAATGCCAAAAAGTGGAACTCATCATGTGTCAAGTCTGAAAATGAATCGGTAACTGAGTGCTGCAAATACGTGGGAATTGTTTGTCCTGTGTCTGCATGTGTTCCTGAATCGGGAGCAGTGGTATGGATGAGCAGCGCTAGAGGAATGCTTGTATTACAGCATTCATCGTCAGGGGCACGGCCCGGGCATTGTGCTGGTCAGCATCTAGCGAGTTCCGTCAACTCGCTAGATGATGTTTTCAGCGTCAGCATGCCTGACTGCTGACGACTGACTGCTTTCTTACTTCGTTCTGTGTCCGCTTCAGTTGTTCAGTGTATTCCTTCAGTCTGTGTGACCGAGTCACAGATGGAGGCTGTTATTCTGTCACACATGTATGCGATGACTGCTCATGGTCAGAGTTTCAGATACGGAGGTCGTCGTATGTGCAAATACTCTCTAAGAGCTCTAAACTGCTGTAAACACCCATACTTGGACTTGCGTGATGTGAAGAGATCATGATGTGAGGACGTGTGCTCCACCCACCTGTTCTTCAAACCTTCTGTTCACAATCAGGAGCAAAGTGTCTTAAAGAAAGAGGAGTTAAAACTGCTTCTTTCAGATAGCGGGTGAGCTAAGCAGCTGCACCAAGGCTCAGTATAAGAAAAGTGGACTATTTTAAACAAAGTTATTTCAGTACGGTCCAAAAATAAAAGTCGGGCCTGGAAATGAGCACAAACTTTAAAGTCCTGCTCCACTCATGAAGTTAAAACCAGAGACCAGGATATGAAATTATTTCAAGAATTGTTCTTAAATTGATGTCTTGTGTGGAAAACGTCTGACAGAAATGATTATTCAGCTCAGTTTTTCCCCTTTTTCCCATATTTAGATGCAGTCTTCAAACACAATTTGCTTTTCTCATTTTCTCTCAAATCTGTTTTTTTTAGGGGCTCAGGTGGACAGTTTTCACACTCCACCTACTACGCCACAGAACGATGGTGCTGTTTTCACAACCAGTGCTCCCCAGCTTCCGTCTTCCCCTACGATCTCAGTTTCGTCTCTACCTCCAGTACCGGCGACCACTGGCAAGAAATCGCAGCACGGCACGCCAACTACTCCCAGCGCTCGCAGTCCCCCTCCAGATTGGAAGCCTTGTCCGCCGGTCAGCGCAAACAGCTCCACGGTCAGCGCTGGAGTTAACCCAGTGAACAGCAAGCCAGCCGGTGCTGTGGCCGTGAGTGAGAAAGCTACTGTAGGGAGGAATGGTGGTCCTCCTACTTCTACACCCAGGATTCCTGTTACCCCAGAGAAGAGTGTGCCTGTCAGTCCTATAAAGAGCCCCTCGTCTCTGTCTAGTGCCTCGCCTGTGGTGGGCAGCTCTTTGGGGCAAAACTGGAGAGAAAGGGACAGTGGTCTGAGTCAGTCTCTGCCGCAGTGTCAGGAACCGAAGGATGGCCAAAGCGAGGAACTGGAGAAGTTGCTGGAGGAGTGTAAGCTAGCTCTGGGAATCCCTGCCAGTGAGGACGGGAGCACAAACACAGCAGGTGAGAGTGAAATCAGTCTTATTATTATAGTACTAGTATTTGAAATTTCAAAATATCCCCTCCCTAAATAAGCACTGCAATAACAACCCCAGCAGGCTTGTTGTTTGAGTGCTACAACTCTGCATTTCAATGTGGGCCAAACGTTTGTCTGTTTTAAGAAGGGCAAGTCAATTTCCTCGACATTTTTTGTGTTTTATATGCATGTGATGCTGCCTGACATTTCTGTGACCTTCCTTCAGAGATACTGAAGCATCTGCTGACAGAAGTGAAGAGTCTGAAGAGTACATTAGAGGTGAGATGAGCTTGAAAGTTTTCTCCTCAGACACCGACCGTGCACTTAACTCTTCCCCCCCAAAGAGACGTTATCCGGTCATTCTCTATAAACTAAAGTTTGCATATGAATGTGGCAACATTTTGGAGTGAGGAGCTTTGGTACTGGATGCCTTCTAGTCGTAATGACCAGGTTCCAGTCCCCGTGAAGGATGCGTTTGCCTAAACCCCAATAAATTGACTTTTTAAAATTCTTGTATGATGACAGGAAGTCTTTGCTTTGATATACACCGGCTAGATTGTAAGCTGTGACCGTAAACGTTTCATCTGGGGTCCCACTGCCAGTCTTGTGTTGTTTAAAGCCTCTTTTTTCATCAAACTTCATCCTGTAATTAGTCCTGTGTTTTATATACACGACGCACCTTTGTTGCAGCATAACTGAACGAGTAAAGTGCATGCATTTGTAAACAGGAAGTGATGTACAGGTCAGTGTAATATGACCTGTGAGCCGAGAGGTAACAATAACACATACTGTACCATCACAGCCCACACTTTGTTCCCCTTTAACAACAACAGAGTCTTCAAGTGGAGTCTGCTTCACCCCCTGGGGGCTGCAGCTGTGCTAATGAAGGTCTTCCTGTCCTTCCACAGGAGGAAAGTCGTTGAGATCATTTTCTGTCCAACAAGATAGTTTATCAAGGACGCTCGCCTTTGGTATCACAGGCAGCTGCACCTTCTGATGAGACAACATGTGACTGTTGTCGGTGCTGTGTAAATAAAAATGAACTGAACTGAATGGCAAACACAAAAGGGTTAATAATAATGAAGAAGTGACTTTCAACCTGAAAGGTGGTGCTTGTTCACGAGAGACTCTCCGGCTATGTTCGATATGGATAAAATCAAATTCTGCAGCACTTCTTTAGTTCATTTTCTCCTTCATTCTGCGATCTTAGGAGGACGGTGATATTCTTGAGTAATTTCCTGTCAGTTACTCGTTCCGATTCCTGACCCTCCCTTATGAGGATTGTAGCCAGAGGCTTCCAGCTTCCTCTAGATCTGCCACAGATTACGACAGCTGGACTATGACAGAACGGCGCCCCTCCCCGTCCCCATCGCCTTTTCTTCTCTTTCTTCTATCCTCCCCGTCCTCTCGTCTGCTCTTTTATTTTTCTCATGTATTTGAATTATTTTAATTGAACTGCGACTGACGCACGTCGTCCGTTTTTATCTTCCAGCTCGTCTATTCCGCGCCTCCTTGATGTCAGCTCTGCCTATTTAATATTCAAACTGTCCAAACACTCCTTTCTTTACTTTGTCTTTCTTCCACTTTCCCACATCCTTGTAAAAGACCTAGAAATATAAGCCTCGCACGGTCCAGCTGAAGCTCAGAGGGACTGTGGTATAACACAGCGAGAGGGCTCAGTGTTATGGAAATCATGGCAATCCAAACCCGTGTTTACATGAGCCCTCTGTAGGACGATATAAGCTAGCCGGAGCTCAGCTTTATGAACCCTCCCTGCCTGCTCTGCAGTGCCGAGATCCTTTGTGTGGAGAGCCGGAGAAGGGGAGTGCAGGGCGGAGGAGGGGGTTCACATTCGGCTGTTTCCAAGACAAAACTTGTTTTGTTTTGTGCTGTGGTGAGGTAGAAGGGCTGCAGCTTGCAGTGACCCACTGGCCATGTTTTGTGCGTGTGCACACGAAACAAAAGACTTACAAACACATGCACCAAGAATTCTTCAGAGGCCTCCCCCCTCCCCTCAGCCCCCAGCTGGGCCTGTTGACCGCTCCACCCCGAGCACAAGACTGAAATGAGCGATGGCTCTCCCTCTCTCTCTCATCTCTTCCTTCCTCTGGATGCCTTCAGCCCCCCCTCTCCTCTATTCTGCATTCACCATCCATCTTTTCGTCTGACCCCACCTTGCTTAAGCCGTTTCCTCTTCAGATCTGACCCCATTTTTGACCCCTTTTTTTCTTGTAATTTAAGTAGCTGTTATTTTTCCAGTCACACTCAGACAGATAAGCCTCCCTGATGTGCTTTCTTCATCTGTCCTCAGCACTGCTTTTCCTAATGCTCCTTATCTGTCTCTGTCTACCCGGCAGCAATAATGTATTTTCCATTTCTTTGTAGTTAAACTGAATTCTAAAGAAAGCCACATGATTGCCCATTGTGCAATGAACTGCTAAGGATGTTATCAAATGTACCATCTGTTTGTGCTTATGAGCATGACAAGCTTTCAGTTTTCTTAACCAGCAAAAATGAAAATACTCCAATCGTGGCTGTGTTGTGGGGGTGGATGGTCAGATTTGTGTTCCCTGCTGGAGTCGATCTCAAAGCATTTGGAATCAGTTCCAGGTGAGCGCTGGCCGAGATTTCCTGAAATGATCTCCAGGTTCTCTCTGTTCTCTTTGCTCCTTGACAGTCTGCTGCAGTGAAACAGGCCGTGCATTTGGACGCCACAGATCACATGTAGACTGATGGAAGGATGGGAGAAGGGTTCCCGACTCCATTGGGAAGCTTTTCTTAAATATGCAACTCTCTTGTTAGCTTATGGTTAAGTTATGTTTGAGCATCATTTGCAGAGTTTTTTGGCCATTTTGCACTGCACATCTGGGAGGCAAATGTGTCTTAATAAATATATTTGAATTCACACCACAGCTTGGAGAGAGCAGTAATCACTGAGTTGGGATGATTCCCCAAGTTAGAGTGGGCGTGGAGGTGAAGTAGGGACACATAGTAGTAAACACAGCACAAATCTTCAAGTGTGTGCTGAACTCTTTCCAGGAATTGTCAGGAACGCAGATTTGCATCTAGAGTATAGACATGTGTATGTATGCCTGTACTACATCTGGTCCTGCAGCGGGGCATGAGGCCGGGTCCTGGGGTCCTGACAGTCCACACCCTTATCTCAGTGTTAACTGAGGAGCACCCCTTCCTGTTTCCTTAAACAGACACGCTCCAGTTGGTGTCCACATCTAGATAACAAAGACTCTGCAAAGACAAGATTCTTTAAGTCCACGCGGGTGTTTTTAATAATCCTAAATATAGACTCGGAGAACTCCAAACAGGATTCACTATCCTGCTGATTTCCAAGGAGAGCGTGCTTCGGCTTAACCTGAGTATATGTATGCGTGTTGGAGAATGAAACGGTGTGGTTTGATGTTGATGTGAAAGAACAGGGGAGGTGTGTGTCTGTGGGAGAGAGGAAAGCAACGTGATATGCATGTGTACGTGTGCGCGCATGCATCCAGAGTAATCAGGTCCAGCTGTGGTCTTGAGTCAGTGGTCAGATGAGGGAACGGCTTGGCTCAGACTCGCCTCCTCCTCCACATCTTCATCCATTCTTCATCTAATTACCACCCTTCCCAATCCCTCCACTCCTCCACACTCTCGCAGTTCCCCAGCTTACATTTCTCCACAGTCTGTGAACTCCCTTTCCTTAAATCTGTGTGTGATTCCAACAACTTCTATTGTCCTCCCTGTCTTCTCTGACGTTTTTCCACATCCCTCTGTTTTTCTTTTATGATGTTGGTCGCTTAACATTTTTTAATAGTCTGGTATCGTTTACCTCTTGGCTTCATTGGCTCTGAGTGCCTGTTTTGATGTCTGGGGGTAGTGTTTGTTCATGTCTGCTGCTGCAGGACTATAAGAATGAAAGCTGGAAGCGTTTTTTTACATCACGAAGATATGAAACTGAATCCGAGTTGGGATTTGGTTTTCCCATGTCCAAAAAAACTGTTTTTGGATCACAGCCACACCGATGGTGTCGCAGAAGGCAGTTTCACAATGTAATCTTTGGTCCGGCTCCCAAAACGTTGCTTACATTTGCTTTGTTTTTCTGTTTGTGTCGGAGCTTGTTCGGCTTCGAGTCGTTTTTTTTCCCTCCAAGAATGATTTTTAAAAACGAGCAGACCACTTTTTGTTCTCATGATCGAGTTTTGCCTCATTTGAGTTGGCTTGCCAGCTCCACTCCCCCCCTCGGCTTGCTGAGGCCTGCTGCTCGTTTCAGCTCAACTTGTCGTCTAATGAGGGCGAAATGGATATTTGATAGTTTATTTGATTGCAGTCATTCTCTGCGGAAAGCTGAGCTGTTTCTTTTTGTCTGTCTGATTAACTTAAAGCCAACTTTAATCATCTGGATTCTTTATGGCATTATTGTGAAAATAATTTTGATTGCGTGGATTATCCGTTACATTTTTATTATATTTCTCTCAGTCCTGATCAAAGGTTTAAGGCCACTTGAAAGATGGCAAAAAAAACATATTTTGCATGGTTGGATCTTAACGAGGTTCCAAGTCAAGCTTCAACATACAACAAGAAGAAAGAGTGAGACAAAACATTTTGTTGAGCATGTAATTTATTGAAACTAAAACAGGCTGTTTTACAGCTGCTCAAAGGTTTAGGGCTACATGCCTTTAAAGGGCCAAATCTGTGCAAAAATGTAGATTTATTGTCATTTTCTGTCATGACATTCTGATGGCAAAGGCAAAAAATCTTTCCCTTAAGCTCCCCCCTGTGGTTTGAACTTTTGATCGGGACTGTATGACAGATTATTTACAAAATTTATAGTCAGCTTCTGCTGCACTTTTGTTCAGCTTACCAGTCAGCTGTGCTAGCGTATGCCCACACAGAACATGGGTGCTGTTTCTTAAATTAGTTGGACAAACTGAGATTTTCCTGCTAATAAAGTATCCTCTGTTTGCTTTCCAGTCAGAGCGTGGCGAATGGCTGCAGTTCCAGGGTGACCTGCAGGTGGCGGTGGCGGTGGCAGATCGCCTGAGAGCTGAGGCAGAAGAGGAGTTGACGGCGATCCGAACAGCCCACAAAGACATTGAGAAGGAGCTTTCTGCTGCCCAGCAGAGACAGAAAGAGGCTGATGTGCAGCTGGTTACTCTGAGGGAAGAGTTGAAGGAGAGCAGGCAAAAACTGGCTAATCTCACCAAGGTCCAGGGCAAAAGTGAAGCCCAGGAACCTTGTCATGAACCTGAGAAGCCAAATGGAGAATCTAACAAGTCTGAGAGCAAGGAAGAAAGCCACAGAGGCAGGGAGAGGGTGGTGTACAGGTTAGGAGGAGAAGGGCTGGATAGTAAGAATCAGAACGAGGTGGTGAAGAATGTCGCTGACGAAGAGGCGAAAACAGACTGTAAAGATGTGACTAAGCGCTACCTGAGAAATGTGACCAATGAGGACAGGAACAGAGAGGGGGTGCGATCCAGTGAAACACGCAGGATGGTGACTACAGAGAGGTCAAGGTGAGAAAACGGTTCGAGCCTAAGCGTACGTCTGTGGAACTGGACAGAGATTTGAAAACAAACCTTCTCTGCTCCACATCATCTCTGCTAACAATCACCAAACTTGGTCAGGACTGCGGCTGTGCTTTCTCTATAACGTACTGCATTAAGTCGACCACTTGAAAAGAATTTAAACAGTCCAATCTACAAGTGGAGCGTGAAGCAGCTGTGTGAGGAGAGTTGATTTGGTTTGTTTTATCCATTCTTTGCTGCAGAAGCCTGTCCAGATTACCCAGCTCCTCAGAATCCAACACCATGCTGAACGGAGCCTCCCAGTCCAGTTCTGCTGCAACAGCTGCTGCTGCAAACAAGGTGAGACTCATACACAGGAAGTGGCTTCATTAGGGTCTGCTTGTTAATGAAGACATGCATACTGTATGCACACACAGCTATACCTAATTAGATACTTTTTTTTTTCTTTAAAAGAACTTGTTGCAATTAAGAGGTCGAAATCTGGACTGGCAGGACGGCAGGTCAAGTAGTGACGCAGGTGAGCCCACCCACGCCTCATACTACTAAGGAACTATGTTTTTAACCATAGTCTCCATGTAGACGATGGGATTAAAGCTCATTTTATTAATTCATTCATAATTTTTAGAGCCAAAAGTGACCATATTGTAAATTTGTAAATTTGAGCGTCTTAGAGATCTGAGAGCGAGCCTGAAGTAGTGACTAGTTTTTTGGTTGTCGAGGTTTGGTTTGGGAAAAGGCGGTGCTGATGTGCTGCATAGTGTTGTGGTACAAACTAATGACATGAAAGTACAGCCCTGTTGTTGTTTCTTTTCAGCTGATATCTCTTCCACACAATATATTTATGTGTAAGTCATAGCTGTTCTTTCTTCATATTCTAATTATGGCGTTAGGTCGTTTTAAATTACTTTTAAATGCACACATTTACAAAAAGAGCCTTTAACCGTGTAGATGTTTGTGTTAAGTTAAAATGTGTTGTGCTGTGACTAAGCCTTCCTGCACTGGATGCTCATAGCTTGCTGGTGTGTAACGCAGGGTTGTTTCTTGTCTGTGCAGGAAAATGCGAGGAGTCTTTAAACAAGTACAATTCAGCCCTCACCGAGTTGCCGCCCACCAAGTGAGTCCACAGCGACGCTCTGTGAACAGTCACATCCTTTATAAATCGAACGACTTGTTTGGACTGAAGCAAAATAGATCGTGAAGCTTAAGTAGAGGAAACACTTCTCGTGCGACGTTCAGTTTGCTCTACTGTAACTGACTCGAGCGTGCGTGCACGTTTTCAGGTCTCAGGATGGATTCAACCTGCTGCTGCGTCGCCATGGAGGCTCAAAGAGAAACTCGCTGCTCCGCTGGTGTCAGAGTCGAACCCAAGGCTACAAGGTGACCCTCAAGATGCTTTTATATGTAGTTCAGTTTACAGGTGTGTGTGTGTGGGTTCTTGGTCATTATCTCTAAATCTCCACCAAGTATTCCAAACTCTGATAACAGTCCTTTTTTTATTTTTTATTTATTTATTTTTTTATTTTTTTATTAAACATTCAAGAAACCTGGAAGGCTGCACCTGTGCTCCCACTCCACAAAGATGGGGACCCGAGTGATTTAAATTATTATTGCCTGTCTCAAATTGTCCTCCCCTTGCTAAAATATTAGAGCTCCAGCTGACACTGGTTCTGGAATCAACTTTTACCCTCAGGATTAAATCATGTGACAGATCAACAGCTCCATTGAGTGTTTCCAGTAATATAACTGAAACTCTCGGTAACCATTAGTATTGAACCTGTCAAAAGCATCTGATCTTGTCATTTTAGTAGAAAAAGTGTTTTTAGATTTTAGATTATCTTTCTGGTAGAACTACAGAGGTGTCACGTAACCTCTGCTCGCTGTTTGCAGAGGTGTTCCACAGGGGTCCATCCTTGGGCCCTTTGAATTCACTCTGTATACAAACAATATTATATCTGCCCCTCATAAAAAGTTTTGTATACATTCACTAGTCAAAAGATCATTGTAATAATTCATAATTTGTGCACACTTAAATATGGTGATATTATTGATATGCATCTTTCTTCATCTGCCTTGAAGCCTCTTGATTCTGTGATTATGTGAAAAGTGAATGGCTCGCCTTAGGTGAGAGACGAGAGCTGAACTGTATGTTTATCTACAGCTTACTAACTTCTGACTACAGTTAAATACATGTTTACAGTATCAGGTCACATGCATGTTAACATTAGCTGGCCCTTTTATTCACACTGAACTTGAAAAACTAATTTAAATAAGGGATGAGCTGCCAAAACCTATGAGACTACCCTCTCTGGTTTCATTCAGACATTTTAAAAAGGTTGTACTTGGACGTGCTTTTCTTATAATAATCAGTGAACACGTGTAATGTGTTTGAGCTTTTGCACATTTGTTTATAGACCTGTTTAAATAAAGGACTTAATAACAGTGGTAGTCTAACAGGTTTTAACACTGAAGTAATGAACATAATAGATTTTTGTATCCTCTCCTCTTCATGCAGAACATTGACATCACCAACTTCAGCAGCAGCTGGGCCGACGGCCTGGCGTTCTGTGCCGTCTACCACACCTACCTCCCCTCACATATCCCTTACAGCACCCTCGGCCCCGAGAACAAGGTAGTGCCGGTTTCTGTGTGACTGATGGGATGAAGCTACTCGTTTGTGTTAAACTTATCGATTTTACTTCCTTCGTTGTAGAAAGAGAATCTCAGTCTAGCGTTCAAAACAGGAGAGAGCGTTGGGATTGCGCAGTCTCTGGTAAGACTTTGTGTTTTAACCAATTTCCCATTTTACACACACACGAAACAGATTTTTGTTTGTTGTGCTCATAAATGTGTCTCTTTAACAGACAGTGGAGGAGATGCTGAGGGCGGGCGGTCCTGACTGGCAGCGGGTTCTGAGCTATGTGGAGAGCATGTACCGCCACTTTGAGATGTAACTGTTGGAGGTACTGTCAAACGGCCCCGCCGCAGATGACACTTCAGAAACGCTGTCAAAGAAGCATAGTTCATCATAATTGTTCCCTGAATACTACTTTTGCTGGGTGGTTAAAAGCGGATGACTTTCAAAGCTACAGATTGTAACTGAAATAGACTCAGAAACAGCTGTCACAAAAGCCTGTAACCAAAGGATGTAAGCACAGATGGGTGTGAGCTGCGTGCACTCGTTTCTGTTCAGACAATAAAACGGACATGCAAAAGTCACATTTTAGCTTTTAAAGTGGATATTATCGTGACCGCCTTGTGGAAATTTCGGTTATGTGGAACCTTTTTAGCATCTTTCTATTAAAGTGTGTACACGAGTTGCTGTAAATGTCTCCACACTGGTACTTTACAGTCAAAAAGTACTGTATTAGGTCTTCCATGAAATCTATAATCTTTGGCTTTTATATGTGATGCTTTGCAAAGATTCCACATGTGTTTGGACATTTGAGCACTGTGTAAATACGCACTTTTGTCAGCACTTTGTTGATGTCAGAATGTAATGTGCAGTAGTTTTGTAAAGGCTGTGTGGGCATTCAGCTGCAAGGCCTCAGTCCAGGCAGAAACGTGTCTGATGATTTATCTTAGATAAAGTTTCAGTTTTTCAGTAAAAGTTGGCGTTTCCTCACATAAAACACATGTAATCAAAATTTCAAAGCGCTTCCGTGATGCTAACGAGAGAGCCGGTGCTGTTAAGTTGCTCAGGGATGTGTGTTAAAGAAGCGACACAGCTAAAGCAAATACAAGCCTCCACAAGACTGCACATCCGGTTTCAACATCATCTCGCATCACACCTGCATCCTCGCTGATGCGCATCTGGTATTTTTACGACATGTTGGAAACTGTTGACAAAGTTGTACGTGCCAAAATGAATCAAGTGCTCCTTACATTGTAAGATATGTTTGTATTTAACTAGTGTGAAGAATTATACCAAAGAAATAAACAGTTTATTTGGATGAAGTGGCGCCGTGAGTCTTGTTTACTAACCCCACTGTTAGGATTGAAAAGAACAGACACGAAAATCCATTTATGGGCTTTTGGCTCAACATTCTCATCTCTTCTGTTTTGAACTGGGAGGAGCTCATGTTTGAAATTGGCTTAACCTTGGCTTTACTGCCACCTGCTGGTGAATATAAGGTTATGCATGCTTCTGTTTGCCTGCATCATGCTGCTATTCCTCAGTAAAAAGATTTTAATTGCCACTTAGTGGCTACAGCACGGTCAGTGTTGCACCCATCATGTCAACTCATAATCACCGCGATGCTATTTTTACCTCGTTTTCTTTGTCCAACCTGTATTTATGTCTATAAACTTCTAAACAAGCAATTATAAAGACAAAACTCAATGTTTGAAAGCGCCTGAGATCAGCGGAGAGGGAGGGTTTCAGACAACTGTCGGATCAGTCTCATCACTTCCTCCAGAGACGCAACACCCACTGCCAGCCTGTCGTCCTTTGTTGTCACGAGATAATTAAAATGTCAAGCCTGTTTATTACATAGCTGAATTGTGCTAATATGGCTTTGTATTCAATTAGTAGGCCACAGAGTCCTGTAATGTAGCAAAATATTTCCTAAAACAACAGAGATTTGATTGGTGGTCTCCGTTTTCAAATAATATGGTCGTTTTGTGTCTAATACACATGCAGTTTTCTGTTCCTTGTGACATTTAAGATGATCTCTCCTAGTTATGGATACAATAACACCTCGGTGTGTCTCTCCGGGCTTTGGAAGTGGATTGGAATTGTCTCCACGGACAAATGATGCTGGTCTCTCCCCAGGCAAAGGTGTCGAGTGTGTGCACACCCTCCTGCTATGCTTTGTGTGCTGCGTGTGATATGCTTCCTAATCTTCCTATGCGTGTGAGAGGAGCCCCCTGGGGCCCTGGCAGGAGGACAGGAGGAGGAGCTTGGTCACTCAGGTACAGGTAAAGTGACGCGTTTGCTGTCAGTTTGGGGTCAGAAGCAAACATTCGAAGCGTGACTGTGAACATGAACGCGATCTGGACCCTAGCTGTTTGTTTCAAAGTTGTGAGTTTTGCCGTTTCTGGTCGGACGCAGAATTCATCCAGGTAAGTGGTGGAATTTGGTATGAAGGGAGTCGCATTCGTTTCCTGAACGAGAACGCCTGCATTCGTGAATGAATTGATGGCGCACAACCACCTCCGTTCGTCAGTAACGCACCTTTCTTTCCTCTGTGCCAGTGCTACGTTGTATCTGGTCTCAGGTCCAGAGGTGGTGCACGCTGGCACGCCGACTCCTCTGGCCGTCACCGTGTTCGGAGACTTCCCGGGCACGGTGACAGCTGAATTGGGACGTGGAAGCACCAAAGTATCGCTGACCGAAGACTTCCAAGAAGGTGATATGCAGTCACAAGCCGATTCAAGCTTGAATTAGTTTCTTTTAACTTTCGGGAGGGTTAAAAGGTCATTCTGTTTTAAAGGTTTGACGAGTGTCCTCACGCTTCCTCCTGTAAGTATAGTTTTTATTTCTTCTCACGGCAGTAGAGGGGGGAAAAAAAGTCTTTCTGACTGGGATCACAGTGTTAACACTTATGTCATCGCTCCAGATTCCTGACTCCTTAACCCAGAATTCCCTCTTAAACCTGACGGTGCGGGGCTACAAAGGAAACACTGTCATTTTCACCAACACCACCACCCTAACCTTCAGTCCCAGGAATGTGTCCACCTTTATCCAAACTGACAGATCCCGCTACCATCCAGGGGACGCAGTCAAAGTCAGAGCCGTGTGCGTTCAGCTGGATAACCATCCATACAAGGACAGAGTGGATCTCTCTGTACGGGTGCGTCTCTATTGTCTGTGTGAAAGAACAAAGCCACAGGAACTCTGTTCTTTTTTCATTGCTCACTGGGACCTTGACTGATATTCCTTTCTTACATGCAGGATCCCAGTGGGAATATCGTTGACAGGTGGGAGTCCACGCCCAATCTGGGAATCGTGTTGCGAGAATTCCCTTTGTCCCAGACGGCTGCTCTTGGACGCTGGGTGATCGCAGCTACTGTGAATGTAGGGTTGTTGTTGTTTTCCCCTCTGCACGCTGTGATGGACTAAGAAGGAATATCTTCTCATCCGAGCTTCCCTCTTCTTACATGCAGGGTGTGGCTGACGAGAAGCAGTTTGTTGTGGAGCTTCATGGTAACGTGCATATCGATTTATTCCAAAATAACGGTGATGGTTTATGTTCGATCGGTCAGTTTGAGGACAGACGGCACTGGTTGACCTGAACAACATCAGTGGTTCAGAGTGAATCATTCTGACAACAGCTGGATGGATTCCTATTACATTTAATGCCTAGGATTTATCCAAATCCTTTTGCGATGCCTTGACTTTCCCTCTAAAACGGGAATGTCAAACTCATTTTGCATTGTGAGCCACAAACAGCCCCTGAAGTGGGTCGGACCAGTGAAACTCCCCTTTCTGTCGGTGTAAAGAAGTTTGACTGCACATTTGATCCCTGAAATATTTTGATATAGGAAAAAAAGACATGCAGTTTCAACTACATGCTGCTGTAGTAAATGAAGGAAATCTGTCAGCCTGATTCTTTGGGCTTAAATTGATTCCCTCTTTCATATTTTCCATCCTGTCGGGTCAACTGTAGTCTTCGACGAGCCGATTCTGGCCCCCAGGCTTTATATTTGACACCCCTGCTGTAGAATCGCCACGTACTTCAGCTCTACATTTTCTAAATGACTTAAAGTCACAGTTCCCAAATGGCAACGTCTGTTCCCTTTGGCGATCTTCCTGTCACGCCACTCGCTGACATTTTTGTTTTGACGGATCTTCTAATCTTCTTGTTGAGTCTCAGGTCAGCTTGTAATTTTCCCAGCGTCCACTTCTGCAGTGCTTTGTTCTTGGTATCGAAACTAGGATTAAACTGAGATCTACCAAAATGACCATCCTGTCTCACAGAGCGCCCACACTTTGACGTTCTGATCAAGACGCCGTCACACATCCTTGCTGGAGATGACGTCTCAGGATCAGTGAGAGCACTGTGAGCTCATCTGGATCATTTCAGCCAATAACATATTTTCATACATATAAGTGAAGCAAGTGAAGCAGCATTAGTGTGTTTTTCCATTTAGGTACCCTGGTGGACGACCCTTAGGTGGAACATTAGTTGTTTCTCTGGAGTCTGCTATGAGCAACACGACCTCTGCTATGCAAACTAAAGAGGTGAAGCTCTCCATGTCCCCTTTTCTTCAGTTTTTCATATCTTTAATCATAAACTGAAACAGCAATAGAAACTATAAGAGACACTATCTGTCATTTTTAACCTTCGCTTTCAGTTCTACGGATCAACACAGTTTTTCTTCAGCAATGATCAACTCCAGGCTCTGCATACTTCATCAGTTAGCAGTGACGGTCGTCCCACTGTGCACGTTACTGTCTCTGTTAACGACAGCACCACAGGTATGACGCATTTTAATAAACCAGCGTTGCTGCAAGTATAACTTTAACTTCACCAAACAACATGATGTTCTTTGTTAAGGGTTTAAAGTGAACAAAACCGTGAAAGTCCACCTGATGCAGAATGTATTCCAGCTCACATTCCACGATTTTCCACCCACGCTAAAGCCGTCGTTACACTTCTCTACAAACGTGAGTTATTATTATTATCATAACTCACATGTCAGAGCCTTTTGGACACAGTATTAGTGCCTCCTCTGTTTCACAGCTCAGGATCTCAAGATACGACAGGAAGCCGCTCAGCTCAGTGGATCTAAAGCACTCTGCTGTGGTTCAAATCAATCAGATAACGTCTGTGAAAAACGCAGAACCCACAGCTCTGATACTTCCTGTGTCTGAGGACGGGGACGTCCGCATCAGGTTTAAATTACAGGCTCAAGTTGTGACGCTCTTTATTCAGGTCAGTAATGTAATTCTCCAACACGCAAAGGTGGACTTGCAGAACAATCACAGTTCTGTACTTTTGTTGCTTGTAAGAGTTTCAGTAGCGTAAAAGATGACATTAAATTTAAGAGAAATGACTGAAATTAAAAACACGACCTCTGATGTGTTATGTTTTCAGAAGAACAAAGAAAGATGGAGAACATCAGTTCATAAGTGCACATTTTCTTTATCTTACTGCTATAAATACTGATTTTTAGGCCAGATTTCAGTCCAGTGAGGAGACTCTGAAGATTTCCAACAACTTCTCCTCTCCGAGCGACTCGTATGTTCAGATCGCCCCCGGCAACACATCTGCACAGGTATTATATACAAAGTTAATATTTTTAATATATCACAGCTGCATGTATCCAAAATGTAACTATATTTATTTAATTTCCAGATTGGCTTGCCTCTGCAGATAAATGTAGAGAGCACCTTTAACCTGACCAAGCTTCACTTTGTGGTATGTTTGGTTAAATACACAGTGTGTGCATTTGATTTTCTGCATCTTTTCTGCATTAAGGACAAAATGCAACATATTGTAAAGTAAAATTAATTTTATGAATTGCAAGAAAATCTTACAGTGGCCAGCACATAAGTGTCTAAGCTTATGTTAATGTAAATCATTTCTGTGGCTTTGTTGTGTTACACACAATTACTCATTAATGCAGAGTACTATGTGTGTGTTTAAACACTGTTACCGGAAGTTGTGCACCTGTCCGTGACACTTCTTCAACCCAACAATGATTTAGTAATGTATGTACAGTGGGGCAAAAAAGTATTTAGTCAGCCACCGATTGTGCAAGTTCCCCCACTTAAAATGATGACAGAGGTCAGTAATTTGCACCAGAGGTACACTTCAACTGTGAGAGACAGAATGTGAAAAAAAAATCCATGAATTCACATGGTAGGATTTGTAAAGAATTTATTTGTAAATCAGGGTGGAAAATAAGTATTTGGTCACCTCAAACAAGGAAAATCTCTGGCTCTCACAGACCTGTAACGTCTTCTGTAAGAAACTTTTCTGTCCCCCACTCGTTACCTGTATGAATGGCACCTGTTTGAACTCATCATCTGTATAAAAGACACCTGTCCACAGCCTCAAACAGTCAGACTCCAAACTCTGCCATGGCCAAGACCAAAGAGCTTTTGAAGGACACCAGGAAAAGTATTGTAGACCTGCACCAGACTGGGAAGAGTGAATCTACAATAGGCAAGCAGCTTGGTGTGAAAAAATCAACTGTGGGAGCAATCATCAGAAAATGGAAGACATACAAGACCACTGATAATCTCCCTCGATCTGGGGCTCCACGCAAGATCTCATCCCGTGGGGTCAAAATGATCATGGGAACGGTGAGCAAAGATCCCAGAACCACACGGGGGGACCTGGTGAATGACCTGCAGAGAGCTGGGACCAAAGTAACAAAGGTCACCATCAGTAACACTCTACAACGGCAGGGAATCAAATCCCGCAGTGCCAGACGTGTTCCGCTGCTGAAGCCAGTGCATGTCCAGGCCCGTCTGAAGTTTGCCAGAGAGCACATGGATGATACAGCAGAGGATTGGGAGAATGTCATGTGGTCAGATGAAACCAAAGTAGAACTTTTTGGTATAAACTCAACTCGTCGTGTTTGGAGGAAGAAGAATACTGAGTTGCATCCCAAGAACACCATACCTACTGTGAAGCATGGGGGTGGAAACATCATGCTATGGGGCTGTTTTTCTGCCAAGGGGACAGGACGACTGATCCGTGTTAAGGACAGAATGAATGGGGCCATGTATCGTGAGATTTTGAGCCAAAGCCTCCTTCCATCAGTGAGAACTTTGAAGATGAAACGAGGCTGGGTCTTCCAACATGACAATGATCCAAAACACACCGCCCGGGCAACAAAGGAGTGGCTCCGTAAGAAGCATTTGAAAGTCCTGGAGTGGCCTAGCCAGTCTCCAGACCTCAACCCCATAGAAAATCTGTGGCGGGAGTTGAAAGTCCGTGTTGCTCGGCGACAGCCCCAAAACATCACTGCTCTCGAGAAGATCTGCATGGAGGAATGGGTCAAAATACCAGCTACTGTGTGTGCAAACCTGGTAAAGACCTATAGTAAACGTTTGACCTCTGTTATTGCCAACAAAGGTTATGTTACAAAGTATTGAGTTGTATTTTTGTTATTGACCAAATACTTATTTTCCACCCTGATTTACGAATAAATTCTTTACAAATCCTACCATGTGGATTCATGGATTTTTTTTTCACATTCTGTCTCTCACAGTTGAAGTGTACCTCTGGTGCAAATTACTGACCTCTGTCATCATTTTAGGTGGGGGAACTTGCACAATCGGTGGCTGACTAAATACTTTTTTGCCCCACTGTATTTTGTAGGTGAGCTCTAAAGGCCAGGTGGTAGCTGCTGGGACCCAAAACTCCTCGTCCTTCTCTGTGACCCCAGCGCTGTCCTGGGCCCCTGCGGCCTGTGTCACCGTTTACTGCATCCTGTCTGACGGCGAGATCATCAGCGACGCAGCACAAATATCCATCAGTCGAGACAGCTATGTACAGGATCTCGTTTTATTATATTGCTCTAATGAATTCCCAACAGTAATCCTCTTCATCCTGTGCCGTACTCTGTGTGCGTGCTCCCCTCAGGTGTCATTAAAGTGGAGCAGTGAAAGCGCCCAGCCAGGTGAGCAGGTATCGCTGACTGTGACCGGTCTTGAATCCAGGTCTCAGCTGGCAGTCACGGTAATGGGGACACACGATGACGCCCTGCAGCCCGATCTGAACTTTAAAGAGGAAGGGGTATGACCGCAGTAACCATGCTTCCTTCTGTATAAATGCTGATTATGTCTGCAGACAAAAGCTTAAAATTCATCTGTGAAACATGAGCTCCTGCGAACCTTCGTCAGAAAGTCACCTGTTTTAGATACCGCAGGATTTCCTTCATATTGTTCTCCCAGTCACCCCAGTCACCTCAGTCCCCCGGCACACTGTTCCCAGTTAGATACTGCACGGAAATTGAAAAAGTGATCACTAAACCGGCTCGTCCAGATATAACATATCTGTCTGCTTTGTTAGGAGGTGACTCCTGTTTCTAAGAGCTGGTAACCTCAGTGCTCTGGATTCAGGACCTGAGGCTTAAGGATCGCTGCAATAGAGGAAACCAAGTGTCACCTTTTCTCACCTCCAAAGCTCTGACAGTCTGTAGAGAGTGTGTGTGTGAGAGAGAGTGTAGGTGTGAGTGTGTGTGAGAGTGTAGGTGTGAGTGTGTGTGTGTGGTAGAATAGATCATTTAAAAACTGCGATCGCCTCAGATTCCTATAAAGACGCTTAGACTTTACGTCACACCTGACTTCTAACTCATGTGGTGATCTGACAACAATCCATTTAAAAACTTTCTCGCCCAAACAGATTCACTGTTACCCATTTTTCCTCTTCCTGTCCCACCACAGGACTGTGATCTTCAGATCCTGACCAATACGAAATTATACAGGAAAAACCAGCCTGGACCTAAAAATGGTAAAACGGCTGTTTTTTTTTGTAGTTACGATACTGACTTGACTTTGCATCTTCAGTGCTATAAATACAATCTCATGGCTTTCAGAAGGACATGCCCCAGAGGTGCACAAGGACTGGCACCACTGGATGGATGGTGCTGAAGCTTTGCTGTGGTTGAACACTAACGTTAGGTAAGGGCTGAGAGGGGAAGGTGATTCATCTGATCCACTACAGGGAGTGCAGAATTATTAGGCAAATGAGTATTTTGTCCACATCATCCTCTTCATGCATGTTGTCTTACTCCAAGCTGTATAGGCTCGAAAGCCTACTACCAATTAAGCATATTAGGTGATGTGCATCTCTGTAATGAGAAGGGGTGTGGTCTAATGACATCAACACCCTATATCAGGGGAGCATAATTATTAGGCAACGTCCTTTCCTTTGGCAAAATGGGTCAAAAGAAGGACTTGACAGGCTCAGAAAAGTCAAAAATAGTGAGATATCTTGCAGAGGGATGCAGCAGTCTCAAAATTGCAAAGCTTCTGAAGCGTGATCATCGAACAATCAAGCGTTTCATTCAAAATAGTCAACAAGAAGCGTGTGGAAAAACCAAAATAACTGCCCATGAACTGAGAAAAGTCAAGCGTGCAGCTGCCAAGATGCCACTTGCCACCAGTTTGGCCATATTTCAGAGCTGCAACATCACTGGAGTGCCCAAAAGCACAAGGTGTGCAATACTCAGAGACATGGCCAAGGTAAGAAAGGCTGAAAGACGACCACCACTGAACAAGACACACAAGCTGAAACGTCAAGACTGGGCCAAGAAATATCTCAAGACTGGTTTTTCTAAGGTTTTATGGACTGATGAAATGAGAGTGAGTCTTGATGGGCCAGATGGATGGGCCCGTGGCTGGATTGGTAAAGGGCAGAGAGCTCCAGTCTGACTCAGACGCCAGCAAGGTGGAGGTGGAGTACTGGTTTGGGCTGGTATCATCAAAGATGAGCTTGTGGGGCCTTTTCGGGTTGAGGATGGAGTCAAGCTCAACTCCCAGTCCTACTGCCAGTTTCTGGAAGACACCTTCTTCAAGCAGTGGTACAGGAAGAAGTCTGCATCCTTCAAGAAAAACATGATTTTCATGCAGGACAATGCTCCATCACACGCGTCCAAGTACTCCACAGCGTGGCTGGCAAGAAAGGGTATAAAAGAAGAAAAACTAATGACATGGCCTCCTTGTTCACCTGATCTGAACCCCATTGAGAACCTGTGGTCCATCATCAAATGTGAGATTTACAAGGAGGGAAAACAGTACACCTCTCTGAACAGTGTCTGGGAGGCTGTGGTTGCTGCTGCACGCAATGTTGATGGTGAACAGATCAAAACACCGACAGAATCCATGGATGGCAGGCTTTTGAGTGTCCTTGCAAAGAAAGGTGGCTATATTGGTCGCTGATTTGTTTTTGTTTTGTTTTTGAATGTCAGAAATGTATATTTGTGAACAGAGGTGTGGACTCGAGTCACATGACTTGGACTCGAGTCAGACTCGAGTCATTAATTTTATGACTTTAGACTTGACTTGAAAAAATGTTCTAAGACTTGTGACTTGACTTGGACTTTTACACCAATGACTTGGGACTTGAATTGGACTTGAACCGGTTTACTTGAAAAGACTTGATATTTTACCCCAAATACAAAATTTAACATGCATATTATATAGAGATTGAAAATGTGACGTCATTCACGGGTAGAACCGCAAAGGATTCTGGGAACTCGTGGCAAGCGGTACTAGCGCACGCAGGCTTTCAATTAAAATCAGTTATACAGCGATAAAAAGAAACACAAGAAGCCGTTGTATTATTAACTGCAATAGCCGGTCGCATGACAGCCATGGGAAGCCGACGGGTAAAGAGATCGGTTGTTATCGGATTATGTCGTTGAAGAGAAATTGTTCGAGCCATGTTTCCAAAGTAACAAAGACGCGACTGGATTGCAGCCATTGAAAGGTCAAATATAACGTCCCAGAACCCTCCAGCTCACAGGCTAGTCTGCTCCAAGCATTTACACGAAGGTCAGTGTTTTTTAGTAGTTAATACGTCATTTTTCTTAACATAATTAGTGATATAGGTTACAAGCAAGTCTGGCGCTGAACAGAAATTGTTGCGCTATGCTCCTTTATTTATTGTGCATAAATAGTGAATTGTCCTGACACAATATTGCGTTTCGCTTCTGTTATTATGGTACACTGACAAAAACACATACTTTTATTCACAGGATAAAACAGGTTTTTTGTATCACTAATTGTCCAGTACGATTACAGCATACAATATTGTTGTCACTGCTACATTTCTGTGATGCTACCAGAAATTATTTCCACTACTAATTAATTACCGTTGAGCTCAAAGGTCCTATTAATAAACGGTTAACGAATGTGTATTTATGACGACGATTTGTGAGACTGGTAAACTTATGATACGTACGATGGTCTTTACTTTCTACACGGTGCATTTCAAGGTCCTGCATCCATCCGTCGGTAAACTGTACCTGGGCTTGTTGCAGTGACCTGAAGTTACTAAACTTCATGAGTGTATGCACTCACTCCAAGAACCGTATGATTATAAATATGCATATAAATATGCTACGATGAGATAGCTGACTTCATCTAACTAGCAAATGTTGTCCAGGCTACGTTGGTGATACAGTTTTTTTTAATGTGTATGATATTTTTGTCATGCGATTTTAAAGCCGGTCCTACAACCGCATCCAAGAATGACATGCAGCTTATCTCAGAACTGTTGGTGAAAATTATTCTTGGAGCTAGGTTTAATTGAGCTGCATTTTAAAGAGGTGCAATTTCACAATTTGTGTATATTTTCTAAGTTAACTATTTTGTCATGTGTTGAGAAAAACACAGATTTTAAAATTACATGGTCTAATATTTACATTTAGCATAACTGCAACATTATTTTTTCGTTGTTTTTTTTTTTTAAAGACTCGAAAGGACTTGAAATTCAAAGTTTCAGACTTGTGACTTGACTCGGACTTTTACACCAGTGACTTGAGACTCGACTCTGACTTGCCTGACATTACTTGAGACTTGACTTGAGACTTGAGGATAAAGACTTGAGACTTACTTGAGACTTGCAAAACAATGACTTGGTCCCACCTCTGTTTGTGAATGTGGAGATGTTATATTGGTTTCACTGGTAAAAATAAATAATTGAAATGGGTATATATTTGTTTTTTGTTAAGTTGCCTAATAATTATGCACAGTAATAGACACCTGCACACACAGATATCCCCCTAAAATAGCTAAAACTAAAAACAAACTAAAAACTACCTCCAAAAACATTGAGCTTTGATATTAATGAGTTTATTTGGGTTCATTGAGAACATGGTTGTTGTTCAATAATAAAATTATTCCTCAAAAATACAACTTGCCTAATAATTCTGCACTCCCTGTAGTTCACTGAATATTGCTGCTTTTTCCTTTCTCTCAGCAATCGGACTTGGACAAGTGAGAAAATACTCGTTCCAGATGGCATTACTGCTATGGGAGCTTTAGCACTGGTGATGTCAAAGAACCTGGGCTTGGTCTTCACTCCTGTGCTGCAAAAGGTAACAAAACACTCTTCACATTTCTGGTATTCGTGCTTCCTTCTTTTACGAACGAGGAGTTTTACGAACTGAGATGCTGAGGAGTTATCTTCCCCGACCTTCTTAATAACTCTCGCTTATGTTGTTTCATCGACAGCTGACTGTCTCCAAAGATTTTTCCTTGTCTCTGGGCGCCCCATCACTCCTCATCAGAGGAGAGGAGATTGTGTTGGAAGTGAAGATCATCAACCATTTGGAGCAGGAGATGGATGTATGTAGGACGCACTTTGTGGTACATTGTAGCTGAATAAGGCTGAGTTTGGTAAATAATCTGACATCTATTGACAGAGATCCGAGTCTCTCCCTGTTGCATGAATTATTGCTCACTTCCATCATTTCTGGCACGGCATATTTTCCCTGTTTTTAAAGATTGCGCTTTGCTGTCATACGTTTCTCTGCATATGTAGGTCATCGTGCTGCTAGCACAGAGCAAGTCCTTTGAGTTTGTTCTGACACAGCGAAAAGATGCATCTGTTATCAATGCTCAGAAAGTCACCGTGGAGAGTCACGGCTCTGCTTCAGCTCTGTTCCCTGTGAGGCCTTTGGCTCTGGGTGAGGTGGAGATATCTGTGGATGCTGTGTCTGCAGAGGCCTCAGACAGTCTTGTTTGGAGAGTGATGGTGAAGGTATGATAAAGCAGGGAGATGTCTGAGCATAGGACGGTGCCTGCAACACGATGTCGCTACAAGATGTGCTTTTGAACTTATGCGGCACAGTTATTCCTATCATAACACTGAAATGCTTGTTCCTGAAGCCCGAGGGAGTTGAACAGTACTTCTCTCAGACGCTGTTCCTGGAGATGGAACCGGAGAAACGGAACAAATCCACAGCCCTCTCCTTCTCCTTCCCCCCAAATGTGGTGCCCGGCAGTCAGAGGGCCCGTGTGGTACTGGCTGGTAAGTCTGCCGTTTGTCCTCTTACTGTTCGTGCATGCAGTTTGTTTACTTTGAGTCATTTAGGCATGTATCATAGCAGAAAAGCAAGTGTCGGGATTTTCCTCAGCTATAGATTTCAGGTTCAGCTTGTCTTGATAGTCAGCTGCAGGATAAACGTTTCATCTTGCAGAACTGCGGCTTCCTGCTCAGTGAGGCTGTTTTTTTTTCCATCCTTCTGTAACGTG
This sequence comes from Astatotilapia calliptera, assembly GCF_964374335.1. Lineage (NCBI taxonomy): Eukaryota > Metazoa > Chordata > Actinopteri > Cichliformes > Cichlidae > Astatotilapia > Astatotilapia calliptera. The sequence goes on from NC_137440.1 coordinate 11,890,451, forward strand.
TCATTTAAGCCACTTCCCCGACTTTCAAGGTGCCCATTTAAAAAAAATACTCTTTATATTCCATTCAAAAGTTACCTTATTTGAACACTCGTCTGGTGAAAGAGACACTTTCTGTTCCCATTCCGGTCTCACCTTCCAGCTCAAATTGCTCAAAAACAAACATGTTGTTCATGCGTTAAATCTTTCCATCCTCTGTCCTGCTGCTTCTCGCAGGCGATATCCTGGCTTTGTCCATCAACAACTTGGGTTCACTGGTTCAGCTGCCGCTTGGATGTGGGGAACAGAACATGATCCACTTTGCTCCAAGTGTATATGTTATCCAGTACCTGGACACTTCAAACCAGGATGACCAAGAGCTCAGGAGAAAGGCTCTAGCTTACATGATGGAAGGTTAGATGGACCTCGGTCACTCATAAAGATCACTGACCTGGAGAACTAGTTATCACAATATATAAGAACGTCTTCTGAGTGTTAAATTGAAGGTTCTCTGAGCCCATTAAGGGGTTTGTCACAAGCATTTTTGCTTTTTTGCTGTAAGGTTATCAGAAACAGTTGTCCTACCAGAGAGAAGACGGCTCCTTCAGTGCTTTTGGAAACAGCGACACCTCTGGCAGCACATGGTAAGGTCACCCGTGTGGTCCATTTTCATAAATGTTTTCTCTAAAATCGCAAATTTTCTGATGCTCCTTCTTCTCTCTCCTCTCTTCTTTCTCTGGATCCAGGCTGACGGCCTTTGTGCTGCGCTGCTTCCTCCAGGCTCAGCCCTACGTGAAGATAGACCAGAGCATCCTGGACAGGGCTGTGTCTTGGCTCTTAAAACGCCAGGGCCCCCAAGGAGAGTTCAGTGAGGTGGGCAGACTGATCCACACCGAGATGCAGGGAGGGCTGGATAAGGGCCCGGTGGCGCTGACGGCTTATGTCCTGATTGCACTTATGCAGGATGAAATCTACACAGTGAGTTAGGGCAGAAATCTATTTTTAAGCTTTCTAGAAGCTGATACTTAAATGGACAGGATGTCTGCGAATGCTAATAATACTGTATTGGTTTCTCTGTATGAAGGAGATACACGAAGCCAGTGTGTCTCTGGCCAGAAAGTACCTGGAGGACAAAGTGTCCAGTGAAGTGATTAGTAACTACAGCCTGTGTCTGACGGCTTACGCTTTAGCTTTGGTCAACAGTCCCGTCTCTTTCACCGCACTGACTCAACTCGGCAAGAGAGCGGACTACATCGGTGACTCAGCCTTTTTTTCTATCTGAAGCTTTTATAAAAACAGCAACATCCCATCCTTTACTTACCGACTTATACAGTGGCTGTGTCAGTTAGCCTGTGGTTATTCTCTTAGATGGAGTGATGATGTGGAGTTCGTCTGCAGGCCCGAGGTCACGTAACCAGAAGCTGCCCTCAGCACAGATCGAGATGGCCTCGTATGTGCTGCTAGCTCACATCAACCGTGGCTCACTCTTTGATGGCATTACACAAATGAAGTGGTTAAGCACACAGAGAAACCATCTAGGAGGCTACGGAACAACACAGGTGAGACAAACCTCTTTTCCTCTTACTGATTCTCACCTGTGTACAGATATACAGCATATTTCAGCTCCGCCATGGATTCTCACAAATATTCCCACATTCTGCCCCTAAAGTCGATATTTATCCACGATGGCTGCATCTTCTGTTCCCTTCCTCAGGACACAGTAGTAGCTCTCCAGGCTCTGGCTTCCTACGCAGCGTTCAGCGGTGCCAATGCCATCAACCTCATGGTCAGTGTGTCTTCTCCAGAATCTTCATCACTGTTTCGAATCAACGCCACCAACTATCGAACATATCAAAGTCAAGAGGTGCATCCGTTACCTGGCGTTAGATGGTTGATATGTACAGTAACTGAAATTTATTTAATCTCCAATTTTCATTTCATGTTTCTCAGATTCCTGCTGAAAACAATCTGCATCTAAAAATATCCATGGAAGGCAGAGGCTTTGCCACATTTCAGGTGCAGTTGTACGGCTTCTCTGTTTCTGTGTACCGCTGTGGTTCCATTTCAGGAATTATTTTTAAGGTACAGATTTGATGAGAAACTGGAACTCGCCCTTACACATCAGGAATGTTTCCTCCATCGTGTTGAGCTCGACAGACGGTTTAACCACCAGCGCGCGAGCAGCATAAACTGCAGCAGCAGCTGTGCGCGATAGCTTCTCTTAGCACAACGTTGTGCATCATAAATGAAAATGCTGCATCATAATGGATCCCAAGCAATTAACGTCAGACAGCATCTGTCTGCACTGCAGATAAAATCGCTGAGAGGAGAACTGAGGTGAAAGGTTAATCTCTCCGTTGTGCTGTTAGTTTTTGTATGAGACGTGTGTTTTCTTTTAACTGTATACTTCAGCTTTTAATCGATAATCAAACATTTGTAACTGTTTCCATGACTACAGCTGAACGTCTTTTACCACTTGGAGAGGGAAACCTTTGCAGAGAACCACCAGCAAGCTGCGGACGAAGCTTTCTCATTACGCATCGATGCTGCTGATGGCAGCGACCGCAATCACATGATGTTGTCTGTATGCACAAGGTGAGCGGTTCACACATGGACAGTGCGTTTCTATGTACTGTATTTATTTTTATTTGGTTAACCCAGCCTGAAAGGATGGATTAGAAATGAGTAGATCAGAGGGACAGATCGGATTTTGCTCTTCTGAGTTAAAGTCAGAAAGGCACAGCTGAGATGGTTTGGACACGTGCAGAGGAGGGATGGTGGACGATGGAAGACCTCACAGAATATTCATGAATGTGGTGAAGGAGACCATGCAGAGGGTTAGTGTGACGGGGGAGGATGCTGGGACAGGGGGAGATGGAGGAAGATGATTTATCCAAGGAGCTTGAAAACAAAATCAAGTTTCTTGAAGACGTTTTGAGGTGAAACATCCATTACTATGAGCTGGATGACTGAGAACCTACGCAGACAAAAAGATTTATCATCATTTGGTTACTATGCATGTTAAACACTCTGAAAACTTTGTCCTCTCCAGATTAAAGGACAGTCAGCTGATACCTCACACAGGTATGGTTATATTGGATGTAGGCCTGCTCAGCGGGTTCACACTCTCTCCTGAGGCTGCTGTCCAATCAGCTGTTATCAGGAAGGTGGAGACGGCACCCGAGAAAGTCATCCTGTACCTGGATTCAGTAAGTGTTTGAAGCAGCCTAACGGCAATCAGCGTGAAGCTTTAAAACCCGCTCTATGCGTATTATTTGGGTGTGATATTAACCCCTTTTCATTTGCCCTGCAATGCTTCACCAGCACTGGTTTCCTACATTAAATGAAAATGCATGTTGATAAAATAGCAGGAATCCGATTACATCACGTGCGTAGTGACATTATTCTGGTGTCATTTGCAGCTCAACAAGTCAGAGGTTTGTATCAACCTTCCCCTCGTCAGAAACTACAAAGTGGCCCGCGTGCACGACGCTGTGGCACGCGTTTACGACTACTATGAGCCAAGTGAGTACGACTGTGAATAGTGTCGTTTTTAAAAAAATATTTAATGTGAATGATCGTATTTTTAATTTCAGCGAGAAACGCGATGAGCACGTACAATTCGCGAGGTCTGCCCGGCATGGACTCCTGCTTCTTCTGTGGTGCAAACTGTGATCTCTGCAGGCCTGGAATCACCATCACCATGTCCGCTCAGTCGATGGCTGCCTACAGCTTCAGCTGCCTGTTTCTCGGACTCACTGTTTTTCTTGTTTTCGTCGGTTAGATGGACTTGGACTCACACATTCATATGTACTGGATATATATGTGTCTTTTACACAAAACTCATTTTGGCCTCGTTCTATCCAGTGGACTGTTCCTTTGTTTAGTGCTCTCTGCTGTTAACAGTGTCTTCTTTTTTGTAAAGATGTGAATATGAAATGACTGGTAGTGGAAACGTGTTAAATTTCTTTTTATCTAACACATACTATCTAAAACAGATGCATTTCCATTTAAAGCTTCTTTAAAGCTACTATGATTCCATAAGTTGAGAAAAATGAACCATTAAATGAAGGAGCGCTGTAGCCGATAGTAGCAAACAGAAAAATTAAGGTGACGTTTTCCCTCATTTGCACACATGCCCTGTTGTGTCTCTGTTGGCAGGAAATGCAGATGTACTGAGCTGCCCAGAGTCATATAAATGCTAAAAAGGATTATTGTACAGCTCTGCAGACTTCCAGCAAATGTCTGACTTGTAGCTTTAATGTTTTTAATCCCTGTTGGTATTCAGTTGAATAACCTGCTGGATTGAAGCAGCACTCACCTCACGGAGTTTGCAGGTACACTGAAAAAGGGGAAGTAACCAGGTTTGACGTTACTGATGGAATCATTAAAATAATTGTTACTGTATCTCAGAACAAATGCATGTTTAAGTTTGCACCACATAAACTCTCTAATAAACTTTCTGCTCATCTGTTTTATAGTGGCAATAATTCACACCACTTTAACACTTACTGGATTGCATAAAATCTGAAGCTGAACATGACCTTTGACCTCACACTTGGTGACTTGTTCTTTCTTTTAATAAGCTATCGTTGTTTTTTGCATTTTAATGGAAATGCACGTCTGGTTTTTATGTAAAATATTTTTTGAAAGGCTCATTGGCAAAGTGGTTTCCCTCCAGGGACAATGAAGCTTTTCGGTTCATAAGTAAAAGCAGACATGGAAAGCAGAACATTAGATGTCCCACAAAAAGGAAACTGACTCACATCTGGACCTTCAGCTGTTGGCTGTGCAGCCTGTGAGAACATCTCATAAATTCTTTCCTTGCCTTAATTACTCCCAAGCTACAGGTAAAGCTCCTGTCGTTCCATTTTTGTGCAGTACATTACATATCCTTAGTGTCTGCACGCTCTTGTGCTTATCCCACCGGCTCCTCCCCCTAATGCTCACATATGTTGCTGTTTTTAGTCATCATATAATCCAAAATTACTGAAGTGTGGCAGCACACCAGGAGCTTTCAGCAGTTTAACCTAAACTTACGTAAACCTCACCAGTTACCATCACGTTAACCTGAAAGCTGTTCCATAAAAAGCTCCAAAGCTGCAGTTGTGAATGTCAAACACTAGATGGCAGTCTTGGTATCATAATAAAGATGGTCTCAAAGTTCAGGCTGGAGCCATAAAAGCTACATTTGTCTTGTTTCTTTAACATTTAATATTGCCAATAAAGTCAGCAGTTCTCATGATACAGAGAGGTGATATTAGATATAAAACTCCTCTGCTTACAATAAATGCACCCGTGAGCATTTTAACAAAGTTACAGGATGAAATGTTGATGCATCGACCCTGCTGTGTCGTGGGTCATGCTATGAAAACAGCGTCGGGAGCGCATGCGGTGCCCATGATGTCATGCACGTACTATGCGTCAGGCCTGACGAGTGCCTAATGTCCTTAACTGACAGACAGCTTAGGATCAGCAAAGCATTCGGTTTTACATTAGCTGCGAGGAAAGAAGCACTTGGTATGGGAGAGAGCTAAGAGGATTTATAGCTTTAGGAGAATTTCCCCACACCTGGTTGTGAGCAGAAGCAGAAGATTAAAAAGAAACCTTTCCCCCTGAAATCCCTCCTGTCTGCTTTTGCAGAAGTTTCTGGAATCCATATTTTGGTCTTATCATACCCAGGTCAACATCGAGCCCCAGACTCATAAATCAGATTCGTGCTGATTCCTTCTCCTCAGTGTGGCTGTACAGAGGTATAACGCTGACTACGCGCCTAGGAGATGCAGATGGGTTAAACTCAGTGAAGGAGATGGTTATTTATGAGCTCCATCTCCTGATGGGAGCTAATGCAGCTGCTGCTAGACAGAAGCTGAGTGTAGCTCCGATCAGCGACAGATTTTTTGCATATGAATCTTTCAAACTCTCCCATCAAAGTGGAAAAGTTAGATGACAGGGATACACACATTTAAGTGCAGTAACCATGTTGCTTTGTATACTCAGCAGCGGTTGTTATATGATATACTATAATATTATAATGATAAATTACACGATAACCGCTGCTTTTGTGACCGCAGTTATTCACTTTGGGATGGCGCGGTTAGGAATCGCATCTGGTGAGTTTGATGCTTTAATCCGGCACAAGTTTTCTTCCAAAAACAGGCAGATAATTGCTCCCCGTGGTCCAGCTCCAGATGACATCAGTAGGAAACAATTGCCATCCAAACAAACAACGGCATCATATGGAAAATCGCTGCTGTGGGTGTTGTGACTAAATTCGCGGTGGAAGCAACAACAAAGATGAATGGAAGCTTGGTGTCCCTGGTGATGCTACCTCAGTGATTCCCCGTCTGCGCGGAGAGGAGGATGCTGCGTTTGTTTGGCAAGGAATGCTTCATTCACCAGAGTAGGTCATGGAAAATCCCTCGGAGCTTTCTTCCCACCCGTAGCGAGTGAATATTTACACAACCCCCACGCGACCCCGAACAATCCGGCTCAGACAGACAAATCCATGCAAGAGCGTGCAGGAGAGGTGGGGGGATCCCGGGCAGCAGAGCAGAGGTCCACTTAGTCAGCCTGCCCGTGGCCTAATCTGAGCATACCAGCATGATATGATCCAGGTAAAGATGATATCAGACATCAGAGGAGTCTGGTTCATACTTTGTCACCACCAAAGATTATGTTTGGCTACTCGCTCATGTGAATCATTGTCTGTTGATGTTTGTGTCTGCAATTCACTCTTATTTGTACAAATACGAGCTGCCACAAGCCCAGTGAAGCCACAAGCTATTGCCCAAATCTGGGGCTGTGGATGCATGTCTGGGCATTCTGCAAGTCTAATAAAAATTCTTAATAAAAACAAATCTTGAAGCAACTGACCGGAGGGTAGAAAGATAAAAAAAAATGTTTAAAATATGTGCACAATGACAAAAGATAATCAGTTCCATTCTTTTTATGTATCTTTAATAAGACACAGAAACAATTCTCAGTGAGCTGCTCATTTGATGACAGTGGGGAGAAAAACATTCCTGAAAGAGAGAAACGTCCAGCAGAACCAAACAGGGAAGGAAACCATCTGTCTGGTCTGGTTGGGGTGAAGAGAAAGTGGAGATAGAAAATATAAGAAGTGAGAAACAACAGACAGAGCAGGCAGATTAAAGCCAGAGCTGCGTTACTCGCACCAGGAAAAAGGAGACAGAGTTAATGACTGCTGCCTCGTGAATAAGCAGACTTTTAGTGTCTCTGGACATCCAGAGGAATGAAAGGTAGGAGTGTTGAGTGTTGGCTGGACTGAGAGGCCGAAGTGATGGGATGCTTAAGCAGACGGGATCAGGAAGGGTGAAAATGATGATGAATGATGCTGAAACTGTGACTAAGGTGTGAAGAAAGTGGGTCGATTTTGGAACCACTGATTTACATTTCTTTACTCTGACTGTGAGAGAATAACCTCTTCAGCTGGTTCCAGACCTTTTAATATCAAATTATGCTACAAAAGTAGTATTTTTTTCTTATTGTGGTGAAAGAGCATCACCGGGAAACGCTTCAACAAGACTAGCTTCTGGATTATGATTTATTGATTCAGTCTGGCTCACAATGACTTCTTGACTCATCTCCGGACTTCTGTTAACTCTTTGCGTGTGAGCTAAAGAGGCAAATGATTCAAATTAAAAGCCAGACATAACTTAACCAGTCATGCACACATGCAAGTGAAGCAAACCCAAACTGCAGATGCTGGTGTGACCTCAGGCTCTCGGTTTTCAACTCAGTTTTCACCAGGGTCGGTTTAGCTACCCTGTATTCAACTGTCGCACATTTCCTCAAACTCTCTGCCCAATTAGAGTAATCAGAAGCAGATGGATTCAGGTTTCCACCTCGGCTCCTGTATGTGCGTGGGCTAGAGCCTTTGTATTCTCTGTGGACATGAAGGAGAGCCGGACAGAAGTAAAGTCAAAGCAGTATGTGTATAGTACAAATGTATGTAAAAGCCCCTAGAAAGCAGCACTGTGTTTGCACAGACATATCTAACTGACACGGGTTATTTATGTGTCTAACCCACAGAAAGAGCGGGAGTTCCTGCAATCTGACGAGGAACCAAACACTGTCTGACTGAGCTGTCTGAATCTGCGCGATAAACTGCTGTGATTACTTCACACCGAGGACACACACATGCACACCGGCCGTGCATCCCTCAGCTAAACACACGTACACAAATGCGCATGTTCCTGCAGAAGCAGGGATCACGGGACCGACGAACGGCACGAGCTGAGAAAACCCCCACTTTTTTACTCACATATGACACGATGATAATGAACGCTGGAAATGCTGCTGGAAATACTCCAGTCAGAGTTGAGATGGAGTGTACAGAGTCTGATACGAGCTTCTGTGTTTCGTCGTCTGACAGCGCCTCATTAACTGCACTTTGAGTGATGCAACCTCACATTTTCTCTCAGTTATAAATCACTGATTAAAGTCAGCCTCACTGAAGGATGGAAAGGGACTAATGTCTTTATCTGACATATTTCTACTTTTAATTTACTGTAGCGAGGATGTGCTGTGAGAGAAATTTATACATATATACTTGTTTAAGCAGATTTCAGAGGTATTGCTGTACTTTCGCCTGCAGGAAGGTGCAAAGGTGACAAAACATGTGTCAGACTTGTTCCTTTGTCCATAATAGTCCACGATGCACTTTTAGCCCTGTTTTTGGAGTCTGCCATCTTCTTGTTTTGTTTTGTGCCCACAAAAATCTGCTATCAGAGTGATGCACTAAGCCCAATAAGCAAGAAAGAGCTGAAACTCAAAGCTGTTTACGGCTTAAAACATATGGAAAGGTGCTTCAGCCCAAAGATACTTGTGATTGATAAACCGCAGCAGCTACCCCACAGTTTTTATAATATTACCTCTAAGGGTTTCCATATTATTAATACATGGCCTGGACAATATTTTTAAAAGTCAAAAACTGGAGTTTCTTGAGGGTCTACCTAAAGTTAGCTCCAAGTATAATTTCCCATAGATTCCCACATTAAAATGTTCACCTGTAATGAGCACCAGTTCAGCTTGCTGGGTTGACGAGTCGATGCATGTTAGGTTACTTGATGATTCTAAACTGGCTGCAGATGTTTGATAAACTGCTTTGTGTAGAGAATAAAATGGTTAAAATGTGACTTTTAGTCTAAAGTGTTTAAGTGGTCATTAAAGAAAAGGAATATGTAAGTAACAACAATTATTGGGGGTTTGGCGACTTTCAGTCACTTTGGTGCCCCCAGTGGTTGCTTTGAGAGAGTAAAAGTGTTTTACCATCTTTTTTTATATGTTGGTGCCTATCAGTAGGGATCTGTTGGTGTTGGCATCACTGCACACTGTGACCGAACTTTATGCACCGTTAGAGAGAACATCATCCCACCTCTACAAGTACAGCAAAGCAGAAATGCAACTTTGGGAGACATCAGTCAACTCCCATTTGCATATTCCCAAACTGCCTCAAAACTTTGGAAACTTTATATTTTGTGGTTGTGCAACTGATTCTTACACGAAAGAAAGCCCAAAAATCCCCCCTTAAGATCTCTCTGTTGTCTTTTTGTGTCAGAAAGGCTAACAGAAAATGTCAAACTCTGCCTACTATGTGTAAGCTCTGCTGCAGACTTGGCTGGTCAGTACCAAGGAAAACATTCTTATGATTTCATAATGTAGCAGTCCACAAATTACTGTGCAGTGTCCACAGCTCTGTCTGGTCTCACTGGGGCTGTGATTTCACCAGAGCTGATCTCGCTGTCTAAATATTTCCTGTCAGTTTAAAGACTTTTCCTGCAGGGCAGACGGTATAAAAGTCAGACCCCGAGCGCCGTGCCCCCACATAACAGTCAGTCACAGCGTTACGGGGAGGCCTCCTGAGCTGACACAGACACGATAAGCAAAACGGACTCTTTAAAGTGTAAAATGTTATCACTCCACTGCGATTAATGAGCGTGGACAGACTTGGGTGTAGATGTTATTAGGCAGTGGCACTCAGACACTTTGTCAGCAGGTCATAAAGGGCATGAAGTCCAGACACATCTCAGGTGTAATCTTTGCGAGTCTGCTTGCCTGAAATGAACGGAGCTCCAACATTATCTTCAGGCTGGAATCGCCGATGTCCACATTCAGAGTCAGGGGTTCATAAATTTTACAGCCTGGCCTGAGACCTCATTGCTGAGGCCGCACCGCAACTTTAGCCATGTGGCGGTCCAGGAAAACAGCAGGAAAGGAGAAAAGGAGATTATGTGACAACCGCCGGCGTTATGATCTAAAGTGCGCGTCCATATTTTTCTCTTTACAACCCTAATGGAGCATGTAATGACAGTCCTCGCTCATCTCGGCTCTTACGTCCCATTAAAATGTATTTATTGGAGATAAAACACAGATTCTGATCTCGGGTGCAGAATTTGCTGCTTCCTACGGCTAAATTGAGGAAAATGTTTTTCTTATTGTTCTACTGGTAATACAAGCTGATTCAGTCAGTCTCTGCTTGATAACTGCTGTCTGGGGTGCTGTTTTTGAATCTCACTGACTATCTGTGATATTCAGCCTGGAGCAGCTGAGCAGTAAAGAGTCATATAGGAATCACTAAACAAATAATTACTCTGTTCTTCTGCTTTGAAACGTAATATTTATTCCTTTAGCCGCAGACAGCATGTGTGTGTACATGTACGAATGAATGAGTAAAGGAAAACTCCACCCACGTGGACGCTGCTGACACATCAAACACCTTAGAGGTAAAGATCACACCCAAACTCATTTTTAATTCCTCCTTTGTCTCGTTGTGCTGCTTGGAGACGAGCTGAGCTCCGGCTGTGACAGACAGCCCAGGAATGTCTGTCAGGACAACATATGGGAGCAGCTGGAAGGACACCAGGCTGGGGGCCGGCACACCAAAATTAGAATCCTCGAATTCCTGTTTCGGAGTATTCCTGCACTCAGGTTTGAAGCACACATTCCAAATAACAGGATTTATGTGACGTGTGCTATATAAATGTCACAATATATAAAAGTTCCTGTCATGTAAAAATACTATTCAGCTGCCTTTAAAGGGCCACACCAGTGTGTCTGCAAGCAGTTTGTCTTCAATTAATAGAAAACATGTTCCCAGTACACATTTTGCTGACCCGTTTGAGTGCATTCAGTGCACTTTTACGATGCTGGTTTTATTCTTCCCCACATTCAACAGACTCTCGCATTTTCAGCTGTGTGATTGAAAATCAGCCCTGCATTAGCTGCTGTCTGCATTATAGGAGCTTTGTGTGGAGCTCATTTATTCTTGGACGCTGAAAATGTGCATTGCATGACATTTATGATATTGATCTAATGACACGGGAGGAAATAAAGTTTGGAGCAGTGGGGAAAATACAGAAAATTGTCAGTTTATAAGACGATAAACAACAAATAGGTTCAAATGTAGTGTTTCCCAGACTCTTTTTCCACCATCAGCAATTAAAAGTAACACAATAGGCACCGTGATAGACGTCTTAAAGCCACAATTGCCACTGTGGCTGCATGCACGCTTGTTAGCCGTGTTAGTGCAGTGCCCAGACTCTCAGTCTGAAGCTCCTGGGTTGTGTTGACAGGTACAGCCTGCACTTAAATCTCTGTATTTCCAGGATGGATGGTCCCAAGTTTACGATAAGACTCTGACCTCTACGTGCCCGCATCCTCCACATCTGAAGTGGCCTGTCTGCTGAAGTCTTCACTTCAGATGTCAGAAGTCCCTACTGACTCCTTGTGATCTGCCCATAGCGTACCCTACATGTCAAACTGCTGCATTGCTGGCTGGTGTTGTGGAATTTTACTTTTTCAAACATCTGAAGTCCACATGAAGCCGTCCGCTGCCGTGGCTCTTCTCCAGAACTGCGTTTCTATAGATGCCTACGTAGCTGGAAACACTCGTGTTGTGCATGCACGCTTGACTTGTGCGCATGAAAGCACACTCGGAGGATATTTCTTTTGGAATAAGCGCGATGGAATCATTACAGTCGACTGCTTCGGCACAAGGTATCCAAAATGGGATGCTAGCACCGTGACAAATTGCAGCAAGTGATGATTTCTTGTGATTATGAGCTCAGCCGTAAAAGTGAATAATTTGTCATAGAACAAATATAACTAGGCTGTGTTATGTTAACGATGTCATTTCCGTCCAAGCAGTCAAAAATGAAAAATCTGCATGTAAGAACTGTGCTCTTACCTGTTGCTGAAGCATCTAATTTACGCTAAGATTCTTTAAGCTAGTTGTGCATACTGAGCCAACCTTTAATGCTTAAAACCTTTTCATTTCTGTGTTGTACCACTGTCCTGCTTGTGTCCTTTAAACAATTTTTCATGCAAAATATAGAAACATCTACTGGATGGAGACAAATGGAGTCGGGGTGCTCGGAGCCCCTTAAATTGCCGAGACAAAGAACAAGGCTTGAAATGTAATAGGTCTGACCTAAATAGATTTTACAGTCGCTCCGTTTGAGCTCGGGGAGCCGACATGTGCAAAAAACATCGAGCAGAGGTAAGAGGCACGGCACATTATCTTCCTCCTCCTTTACATAGCCTCCCGTGAAATATAGTTGGGCTAAGCTCAATGCCATGCAGGCTGCAGCCTGTGGAGACCAGGTGGGAGCTGTGAAACGCAGTCATGCAAAGTCTTACATAACCCTGCACAGACGGGCTGTATTTCAGCTTGCACAAACCTAAAGCCCAGCCCCTTTCATCCAGATAACTTTGTAAAAAACAAAGAATGTGCAGAAGGTAACTGTGAAGGAGACGGTAAATTACAGATGAAGTGATGGAAAGTGAGAAAGCTCAAAGGAGAAGAGCGAATGAAAAAGGTGAGGATGTATGGGAGAGGAACGTGAGGCTGGAGATAATGAAAAAAGTCTGAGCATCGTTTATCCTCACTGAAGCAGGAGCATTTATGTTGTCTAGAGATGTATGATGGATGCCTGAACCACCAAACCCCGGGGAAGTGGGATGCGCATCCATCTATGTCAGAAACCACCATCTCCCTCTCTCAGGCCTCTTTCCAGGAGACGCTGCGGAGCCTCCATAGTGAACACAGAAGCTGCTGAGATTAAGTCATGGAAAATGCGGGACCCCAAAGTTTGTAATTGCTTAATTGTATAGCCTCTCTCTCCCCTCCACTATTCCTCGGGCTGCTCTCTATCACTGATGCGAGTATGAACTAGAAGGCTCTGCCTGAGAGGTGTGCATGCATACATGTGCCTGCACATGAATCCTAGCAGTGATTGTTGGAAGTCAGCTGTAGCTCGCCTGTGACTGGCGGTTCTCTGATTTAGAGCCATTTTTCCACTTCAAACCACAGGACTCACATTCTGGTGTGTTGTTATACAGCCGATGGGGGTGGAGTTGTGTGTGTGTGTGTGTGTGCAGGGGGCGATTCGTATGTTTTCTCTGGTGTGTAACACATCCAGCTTCTCTGTACACTGACAAGAACAAATGTGCAAAGAGCAGCTCCATCAGCACAGGTTTGGTTGTCAGTTCTCAGTTGCAGTGACTTTATTTGCCGTGAGCAATAAAAGTCGGTTTTATTGCCTTGTAAAGCTGTCAAATTATCATTCTTGAGTAGACTTTAATTATTTTTCATATGCCAGTGTGGCGTTTAAATGATTTTTAAACATTCTTTGGCTTTTATAAACCCACAGAGGTGCTCAGCCTCACAGGAGCCCACCACAGAGGGAAACGCCCAGGTGAGCATCTGCGTTTGCCAGGTTTCCGTGCCATCTGAGCCCTGGATGGCTGTGAAAGTCAGCACTCCCTGGAGTGTAGTCCAGCAGAACAGTAAAGAAATGGGAAGTATTCATGTTCGCTGGCCTGTGAGATCTCATGATACATACGATTGCTTGTTCTCAAAGACCGAGGCTCACCAGGAGGAGTGTTTTTTAAATCAATCTCCCCTCAGTGTCTTAACGTCTGAAGGAAGATGAATTCTTTAATAATAATCAGCCTTCTGTGACCGTTGGGACTCTGCTGGGCTCATGAAACGATTAGAGGGCCTTAGCTGTCTTATAACACAAGAACATCCTCGCTCATCCACCGTGAGGACTCTGAGCATTTAAACAGATGCACGAAGGATTTCCTCTCGTCCAAAATTTCCGCCATCCCTGTCAGTTCGGACAAGAGTTATGATGACACACGTCGCTGCTGATGTCATGATTGTGTAAAGATTCCAGCAGCAGATTGAAATACCTGCTGCAGACAAACAGCAGGGCTTGCCAAGAACATATGACTTAATTTCATAGAATAATATTTACTCTCACTGTGCTCTTCACTTAAATGCAACCTGCAGGCTTTTTAACATGCTTCAGCCCACACGCCAACCAATTACAATCACTCTTTTTATTAAAAGCACAGATCATGTAACTGTCGTTCTCTAAACCTAAAAGAGAATTATGGATTTGATCAACTGGTCCCTGAGTGCTATTGACACCCTTTTCTCAACGAGAAGTCGGGGCTCGGGAGAGCCTGAGTGCCCTGGAGGGACTTTCCCTGCCGGTTACACGATGGACGGGTGGCAGAACTGGAGGACCGTGTGCCTGGCGGGACTGTCGATCGAGGACGCTGAAGATATCTACCTATTCGGAACCATGATAACAGGGTTCATGCTGATCGGCGTTGGCCTAGCCCTGCTTTATCGGAGAAATAAGAGAGCGGAACCGGCTGTTCAAACCCCCACATGGCTGCCCGCTGGATTCGAAGCGCGGGGACGAGGTGCGACCTCTCACAACGAACGTAATATGGTCAACACCTTGGAGACGCTTACTGCTGCTGTGAAGGCTCAAAACAACACCATTGAGCGTATGAGGGGAAACATCAGAGAAAGGCCTGCTCAAAATGACACCCTTGAGCGACAGTTGGAAAACATCGCAGAACGGATCACTGCAGTTGTGAAGTCTCAGAATCAAAAGACTGACAACACCTTGGAACTGAAGTTTGATACCATCATGGGGAGGCTCGCAGCTCTTCAACGCGAAGTTGAGGGACCTGTCTCAGAGTGCTAAAATTCGAGCTGCTCACAAAACAGAAATTAACAATATTCAACATTCGGACACCACGGCGCCAGCTGCAGGCCCAAGGCTGGAGCCCACCAAAACAACTCCCTGATAACGACTGTGTGATGACTATTCTTCCCGTCCCATGAAGGCCACCTGGGTTGGCTGGCAGACTGTTTACTTAGCCTGATAGAGCGAAGGACACTGTCTCCGCTGAACTCTGGACACGCACACACGTACACTTACACTGATAAGCACACACTCATCCCCCCTCCCTTCCAAACGCCTTCGATGCTTGTTTCCTGAAGGGGCAGCACGGCGGGTCTGTGTGCCGCGCTGGAATGGTAGCGCTGTGCAGGGTGGCTGCTGTGTTCGCTTCGGATTACTCCTCAACCCCCACCCACCCCTGTGGCTTGTCATGTCTTCACAATGTTGTGCTGTGGACATTTATGTGCTTCTTGTGCAGAGGAGTTTTTTTTGTTTCCTGTTCTCATGCTGTCCTACCATGGAAGCATAGCATGAGTAGGAGTCTCTTTTTTTTCTCTTGTACTTTCCCCAGTGTAGTGTACATTTCAATGTTTTTTTCTGATTCTACCAATCTCTGACCTGTATCCCCATGTAATGTTTCTGCTATATGTGTAAGGTCGGGGGGGGGTCCTATTTCACTGCAGGGCAACCTGCATGTGACGAATAAAGCTTTGATTGATTGATTGATTGATTGATTGATTGATTGATTGATTGATTGATTGATTGATTGATTGCTGGATGAACCGTGATGGGCTCTGAAGTACCAATAAAATCACAGCTACTCTCAAAGCTGCTCTGCTAACAGTGATAATAAGCTTTTGGGCTTCAAGTAAGCAACGACAAGTTTAATGCCATCATGCTGCAGATTGTAAAACGGAGAATTTTCCTCTGCACAAAAGCCAAGGCAACATTATTTTTGGTATAACAGTGTCGGGATGCATTTCCAGCGTTTCCACAGTAAAACGATGCGGTCAGCTTCATCGCAGACAGATTAACATCTCTTCTGGGAAACAAGGTGTCAAACCTATCAGCATCGACATGTGGAGTAAAAGCAAACAGCCTGAGAAGGAGCTAACAGCACGGTGAATTTTACGAAAGAATAACGTGAACATTCAACACTTGTGTTCACGTGTGGTCCCACAGGTCATCGTCTTCTGAACAGACTAAACAGAAACCGCTCAATAACATCAGAGACAAACAGGAAGTTTGAATCACATGAGCATTTATTTAAGTGTGTTTGTGCAAGTGTGCGAGAGGAATTACTCACTCCCTGGGAATAAATGGACTAAGCACAGATGTTCGTACCAGTAGTTTCACTTTCATATTGAGGGTTTTCTCATGACTGATTTTTTTATTGGATTGGAGTAATATGAGAGGATGAAGGGGCAGGATGTGATGAGCCGGAAACACTGCAGACCGTGGTGCAAATCACCTTTAGTCTGACGCTTTATTATCCCCGACTGGTGTACATGTTACCCTGGTTCATGTTTCAGATTTGCTCCAAACCAACATTTTATGGTGTGATTTAGTGCTTTTTGTGTTTTTTCTACTCGCAGTGGCTTGCAGAGCTGGTAGTATTACGATTAACTAAACACAGCCTTCTCCTCAACAGGAAATATAATATCTTCTTAAATGACAGCAGGTATTAAAACTGCATAAAATGTTACTTGCGTTGCATATCAGCAAAGGGCAACATTTTTAATACACTTTCCAGACTCGTGGTGCAGTTTCCAGGCCTCAACATCTGGAAACAGTCCATCTATTTTCCACATTTCACCTTTCAGACCAGTCAGGAAAATTCTTGAGTTCACCATTAGCTCGTAGCACAAATGGCTGTTTATCATTTAGGTTAAGAACCACAGTCAGACAGACGTGTAGGAAAAAGATCTCTTTCAGGAGATCCTATGTAGGCCTCTGAAAAACTTTTTAAGAGGTTCATTAGCAGCGAGCATCGTTAATCGACTCTTCTTCATTAACTGATCATCATCAGTGTGAGACCTCTGCATTTATGTGCATTAACACAATCCTACAATCTTCTCAACTATCAAAGTCAATCACTCAAGAAGTTGTGAGCTCTTTCAGGAGAGGGCGTAACAGCAAATTCAAATTGTAGAAGATGGCAGCGTGGTTTAGATTTGTGGAGATGTTTGTCCATAAGGCTCATCACCATCAGCCACCTCATTCCAGCTGTCAGCACGGTGGTGTAGGGCTGATGATTTGGGCTTCTTGCAGTCACTGAGTGGACCGTGAGCTCCTCTCTATACCAAAGTATACTGAGGCCATCTGTCCCACAGCTAAAGCTCGGCCTAATCTGGGTCACAGCAGAGTTAAACCCTTCCCATCGCAGCTAAAATGCTGTGATGGGACCTTCAGAGAGCTGTGCATGAACAGATCCCCGCAAACCTCAATGAAGTGAAGCAGCACTAACACTGAAGGAGACTGGACCAGAATCCACAGCGATGTGAGAGACTGACAGTCACACAGAAACCGTAACTCACTATTCAAAGGCAGCAACCACTTTAAAACACAACATATTCACTATAATTAAAATTCTAATTATTATACTCAAACCTTTAAAGCTGTGCTGCATGTTTGAGAAGTAGCAACAGAGAAAGTTACGGAGCAGTAAATCGTTTCAGGGTTTAATTTGCTGTTAGCGACAGCTGATGCTTATCTGAGTGCCACCCCGCAGCCTTAATGTGATTATGAGTTTAACAGGCTGGTGTTTTCTCTGCACAGCAAAGTATGCAGGGGTGGGGAAAAGGTGAAATCATGATGTCAGCCTGACGGAGTCTGCCACATTAACGGTCTTTGCTTCTGACACAATCCGTCTGCTGAAACAGTGACCTCATACTTAATTTAACACATGGTGCACAAACCCAAACGGAAGGTGCCGATAGCACCGGCGCAGATGATAAAACGGCCTTTTCCAAAGCAAAGTGATGAATTGATGCCACTCGGTGAGGTCACGTCACCATTTCTTTCTTCGTACATGTGCAGAAACTTGTGTTGAAAGCAGTTTATCTTGGAAATCTGACACCGTGCCGACTACACACAGCACAGAGCTCCTGTGTTTTCAGCGCCCACCAGGCTTCGTGATTACTTTCCAAGCCTTCCATGCATGCAAATTCAGCTCCCAGGCTTCACTTTCCGCTCATTAAAAGCGGGCCCTCAAACTCAGGTTGAGAACGACAAATCTCTCCGGTCATCACATTTCTCCGCTAAAACAATACTGCAGTGTGTCGACTCAGCACTTCCTCCTCTTCCCACGTTTGGGGGCAGGAGCGGGCCTCGCGGTTCTTGTGCTGGGACGTTTTATTGACTGTTGGACAAAAAAGGTTTGGAGGCGTGTGCGTGCTGCAGGTGGGGATTCAAGTGCAAACACACACACGGGAACACATTACATCACGGCCGGATGCTCATACTCTGGAGGTCGGGTTACCCGGTGTTGCCCTCATTAAAGGTTCTCCTCTTTTTCCTTAAAACCCAATTGTGGCGTTTTCGGCTTCGTTTCTCAGTCACGGTGACCTTTACAGAGGTCAACTCAAAACCTGGACACAACATGGCTGTGAGACTGTTTTGTGTCCATCAACAGCAACAACAACATAACCATGAACTGAAAATGGCGTTGCATGAAGTGGGTTTAAAGGCATGACCTAATTTGGTTGTAGCCAGCCAGCGAAGGATTGCCTCATTGGAGTAAAGTTCAGGCCGCCATTAAGAGCTCATAAAATGACTCGTATGAGATTTTTGCACACCCTGAAGCACCAGGTCACCACAAATAAAGAGTGTATGTCCCACTGCCCCATTTCTTCTTTTTTCAACTCCAATAACATCTGAAGATGCAGACTGGTTCACCCGAGAGAGAAGAGCTGTTTATACAGGGTGTGAGTTCAGTGGCTCTGAGGTTTCCATGTGCTGACCCAAAATAGTGATGACAAGAAACTTGCTGTTGTTTTGAAATAAGTGAGGACATACATCCTCGTTCATTTCAGCCAGGATGTAATTAGATTACATTGTGTACACGGCACAGTTTTTCCTCTGAGTGGTTCATGAAAACAGAAACGCCGCCTCGCTCATGCTCGTGTTTTTGTTGTGAATGATTACACCACATATTTCAGAGTCAAACCCAGAGGGTCAAATGACTGACGTGCAGGGAGGACGCAGGAGGAAATGATCACTTCAGAACAGAACAAAGAAGCAGGCCTCAACATTGACGAGATAATTTGGGGACAGTTTCATGATCCTGCGTTTCAGACTTTCAGTTTCTGTTGAATGTTCTCTGTTTGTGTTCTTGTTCATATTCTGTGTTCGTAGTTCTCATTGTTAGCTATGTTGTAAGCTTGTGTTCCTGTGTTCCCTGCTTCTAGTCTGTGTCTGTTTGGTCTCCCATGTTTACTTCCTGGCGTCCTGGAGCTGCTCTACAAACAGCGATACTGTGCTGTGTTAAAGGTCCGTCTGCAGGTAGATTGTGTTACACGTCTGCAGGACTGACACAGCTGTTAGCATGTGACGTGTATCGATGATGAGCTAACCTGCCGAAGGCTTTAGCTCTGATGATCTTGTTAGCGGTGGCACGGTCCTGCAGTGATCGAGCATTTGTGGAGTTACTGTTTCCATCTGTGTGTGATTCAGACCCAGGAAGCCAAAGATATCTAAAATGATAGATAAATGAAAGGCAGTAAACAAACACGGCCTGATTTGTATTAAAAAGCCACATTATTTCTTTTTTAGGATTATTAAATTGTACTATGCTGTTCTTGTTTTTTTGCATCTAATTCAAAGTTACAGAAAGTGCCTAAAGAGGGTCCACGGCATCTGAAATGTCTTATGTGGAAACAAAGTGTGCACACAAAGTTTGTGTTGTTTTTTCTGATTTCATTGACTTGATTTCAGTTAGTCTGGTGCTGATATGACGATGAGAACCTGGTGCAGGGACTGCTCTCATTTCTATGCTGATACACTTCACGCTGCCACGTCATTTGTTGTAGATTTGCAAAAGCAAGGAAAGCAATGAGCATCAGTGAGCCACGCTGTGTATTCACTATAATTTCAGCTGTCAGGTTGAGCTGTAAGCAGTGACCGGAGGCTGAGGCAGAGATGTTGGTGCTGAGCTCTTTATTCTTTCTATGGCAGGATGTCAGTAAACTCATAGAAACGTTGGAGGCATTTCATGAAGAAACAAGTTAAACACAGCACCGCTGGGCGTGTTCTCAGGTTGGCCGGACAATTGATTTGTTATTCTTTGCTTCTCCAACTTTTTGAAGAGGTCATGGGTCAAAGTGAGAGCCTGGGGAGAGATGCAGCCTGCTGATTAGATAAACAGTGTGGTGGCAGGATCAGGTAAGCCCTGAGAGATGGAGAGACGTTGCAGACTCCCCAGAGGAGGAGGTGGGGGGAACCAAGGTCTGGTAATGGGATCCAGAGTGGTGATGTCATGAAGAAAGGCAGCCATGTGCATCAGTGTGTGGATGGATATGTGAAGAAACAGCAACTCGGGGAAGATGATCACATTTAACCCTCTAACACTCTACTGCAGCTTTAATCCTGTTATTGCTAAAACAGGCTGGGTGAGGTCTGTTACAGAGTAAGAGGTTCACACAGAAGCACTCATATTTCTGCTTCTTTAACCTCAGCAGCTAAAGTGGTGGAGCAGTCCTCATTCTCTAAGGTTTTTACTCAAGTTATTAAAAGCCGTGTACGTTTTATTTGATCATAAGCACAGACTGAGTCTGAGGAGGTTTTTGGGGGGGGGTGTAAACATTTAGCCAGCAGGTGTCACTGTTCACCTGCAGCGCCTCTGTCACAGTCTCAGCGCGTAGCTGTTCCCTGTCCAGAAGATCCTGCAAGAACTACCCCCTCAGGCAAGGTACAGAGGTCAGCGCTTTCATTTTTCACTTTCACCCTCATTTTTCTTCTCTACGTTTCCTCGGTGATGAGAGACGATAGGTGACAAGAAAGCCTTACTCTTAAATTGGAATCTAGGGTTTGAAAGGAAGGGTCATCTAAGGGGCAGAGGGCCAGCTTTGTTGGAAGACGCTACAATATTTCAAATTTGAGGGAAAAGGAGCAAACATTGTGAAAGCAGATGCACATAAAACTGACTAAACACGTGGATATTCGTCACGCTGAGCAGCAGGCTCGCTCGTCCCTCCAATGACATCACTGATGATAGTTTTCTATATCACAAGAGCAGCGGTGTGGTACAGCTGGCACAGTGTCCAACCTTTCCAGCATTTCTAAAGCAGTTATGTCATTTGGTTTTATTTGAATTCAAGCTGACCGCATTTTATTAGACACACAATAAAATAAAAAGCATTAAGGACTCGTCGACCGAATGCTGCGTAGCCGACCGCTTTGAAACTGCACTGTGAAAATTATAGTAAAATCCAAGTAAATGCTTTTCAGATGACGTGTGAATATTCAACAAAAGGCAATCTTTAGTGTTAATTTCATTACGGTAGGAATTAAATTCTGGAAAAAGAGCGGAGAGGTTTTCTGCCATTACATTTCACAATCTTACACTTTGATCTGACCCACCGTGAAATCTGGGTCAGGATAGTTATTGAAAAAAATGCCTGTTTAAAAGCCAACTGCAAAAAGAGTTTCACACAAGTGCTGGAGGATTTCTTTATAACCAGTAGATGATGATGGCCACTTAATTTGGAAAGACTGTTGCTGTGGAGAAGACTATTCCAGATGTGATCACCTTGAATTTGAATGAATCATTTGCCTCATTACTTGGACCCCTGGGGGGCTGGGGAGCATTTTGGACCATTTATATGCAAAGACTTCCAGTCACACAATCTTTTGAACTCACGTTGAGGCTGTACACTCACGCATTGTTTCCTATGAGTGTCTGGTTGCTTCAGGGATAGTAAGCCTCCTTCATTCCTCCAGCTTCTAGTTATTTTTCCAAAGTAATGGGCCTCTGCTCTCTATGCTGGATAACTGTTCTAACACAGCTTATGATTAACCTGCTGCTTTCTTAAGTTGTGCGTGTTCTCAAACATATTGTAGCTCCAGCTGACGACACCCTATCCCAACACTAACCATTTTGTGGGCTATTCATCGCAGTCAGCTGATGCGGGAGAGGCTGAAAATGTGACGACATGAACTGCAGAATGAGATGGATGTTGTGTTCTATTTATACACAACTGAGTGACATCACATACTACGTGTGGGTGGGCAGTATAGTGGCTCTCTCATCAACTTTACAGGTCACATTAAGGTTTGGGCATCCGGATGCTGCAGGATACACTTACACACATTTTGGCACCAGTTTGACACACCTATACTTAAAGATGCTTCTAGAGATTCTTAATAAAGTTAAGCAGCTAAAGCTAAGACGAGGAGCTCAGTCTTATTTACCCTCACGATTCCCTGAACCTCTCATTCTAAAATAAAAACCAGACAATCACCTTTCACTTCCTGTACCATACTAAAACTTCAATAGGAAACATCTGTGTTCTCACATCTGCCTGCATTCCTCTGTGTTTGGGATATAACTGCTGTTTTTTATTTTTTACGTCTCATACTCAATTCTATCATCGTCACTTTGATCCAGTGCTTTTCTTTCTCGCTCTCTGTCATCTTCTCCTCCAGCACCAGTCTTTGGATTCTGGGAGTCGCGTCCTGTTTCCCACATTCACTGGCCAAATGATGTATCACTAAAACTCTGTACACCCATGAATAGTTTGCTACTTGAAACTGATCTCTCCTTACTGACGTAAACGTTTCTTTGAAATTTTATGATCGTTAGTCTCACCGTTTGTTTTAGCAGCATCATGATGACCAATCTTACATCTGTGTGATCAATAATTACAGAAACACTTCAACGAGCT
Organism: Astatotilapia calliptera; assembly: GCF_964374335.1. Lineage (NCBI taxonomy): Eukaryota > Metazoa > Chordata > Actinopteri > Cichliformes > Cichlidae > Astatotilapia > Astatotilapia calliptera. The sequence goes on from NC_137440.1 coordinate 11,913,321, forward strand.
TGCCATTTGCCTACTTCTCGTGTCGAATAATTGCAGGAGGCACAGATACAGAACATGTCTTTAAAAACAATTTCCAAATCCAAAGGAGCTCCTCCCAGTAAGGAAAGAACACAAGAAAGCAAAACCAGGAACATACACAGACGACACGACAAACTATACACACTCTGGAGGCTAATTAGGGTTAGACACAGGAGTGAAACAACGCACAGGTGAACACAGTCAGGAGACGACAGACAGGAAGCACGACTAACACATAAAAGGAAACGACTAAAACACAGATACGACTGCAAGCACTTTACAAAGCATCACCATGGACATGAGACATGGACATGAGACATGGACAGGAGAGGGAGGGACAAACAGAAGCACTAATATTGATAAATATAATGACTGGTGAGAACTGAAACATAGAGAACGAGAAAACTGAAAACCAGATGAACACAAAATCACAACCTTAAACATAAAACAAAACACAAATCTAAAAATCCAAAAGCAAACTGTTGACCACACAGTTTAGGGGCTGACGTGGTGCAGTTAAAATATGTGAAGTATGTTTGTAAATATTCAGCATAATTAACAACCCCTGGCTTGGTATGTCATTATTTTTGATGCAGCATGGGAGAAGATGGGCAAAGATGCAGAATCCCGGCTGTTCACAGAAACAGGAGAGCGATGATGGGATCAGGAACAACCAGACTGGAACGTTTGTCGTTTAACTTCAGCGTCTGCAAATGTCTCTCTAAACAAAAATTTTAATTTCTCACTGTTTCTGCAAAGACCAAATCTGAATCCATCCCCTTTGAGACTTTTCCATCTTTAGCCTGCTGTGATAATACGCCGTGGATTCATATCATTCGATGGTTTTCTCTAAGCCTAGCACAGGTTTTATGACAAATGTAATCCTTTATGAACAGGCTTTGAGCATTTCTTCGTTGCTAAAATGGAAAAATTGACAATTTCACATATTCAAGTTAAAAATTCACAAAAAAAATAAAACAGAAATGAAAATGAAATCAGTTTTTTGCGCTGCAAATGAAACCAAAAACGGACCCTGTTATTTATCATTTTTCTGTACTTGCATAAATGTGTAAAAAAGCATTGCTATTTCTAAGAACAGGGCAGTGAAATGTAGATAATTCTGTAATTAAAAAAGGAAAAAAATCTTTTCCTCGAGTATCCTGTTGGACATTTACCTTTAGGTCACAATGTGATCTTTGGCACACGGGCTGGTTTAAATCTGCCCAAAGGGAGAACATTCCTTCGTTTCAGATTCCCAACATACCAGAGGTCGGATAACCCCAGCACAATACCCCATTATGGGTTTAAAGACTTCTAATGGTCCATCTCTTTGAGTCGGGGCATGCCAGAGGACTGATCAGAATGTGCAGGACTCGCATGCAGAAACTTGCATGGAAACCAGCACATTGGTTCATGTTTGTACACAGCAACAACACTCGGTTTATTTGGCTGACTTCTCAGGCTTTCATCACAGCGGCCACAGATCTCCTCGATGCTATTTGGGTGATAAACAATATGAAGAAGATCTAATTAATCCTTGTCAAACAATCATGAGAAAAGGGATGAGTAGGCTATTAGAATGTAATTAAATAATCAAATGTTTACTGTTGTAACATTTTCCAGAAGCTCTCCGAGGAAGACAAGTTGTATTTTTTGTTCTTTTCCCCAGAGAGTAAAAGAAAAGTAAAAGTTTGAACCGGATGATCCCCAGAAAGCATGTTGAAGAGGATGGGTAATACCAGAGGTCGTCTGTGCACCGATTCCCATGGCAGCGTTTCACTGTTTAGTCATGGAACTGCAATAAAGCCACAATGGCCTCAATGCTGACTTATTATACCAGTAAGCAAACACCAGTGCTACAGTATTCAGTGTTACGCCCACTATTTACCAATCTAAATGGAAACCCCGACTCTCTGCGGCCCTGCTTCAGTGGCTTCTATATAGGGGACATCAATCCATACCAGCAACCAAACCAAAGGGGATTTGTGGCCTTCCAGCTCTTAGTTGTGGCAGCGGAAAGGGTTTTAAATGATCCCTCATCCACAAACCCTGAAATTTGCACCATGTAGGCCTCTCCTTTTCTGTCTGCATAGCATTTTTCTAACTGTTGCAGATGCTCAAAGGGCAGCAGAGCCGAATCCATTTGGCTTCCAGCTGCCAGTCTATAAATTAGCATTCTTTACATTCTGTTAATTTATCGAATAGACAGACGTTGTTTCTCTAGACTGCTCCTAGATCCCCTTCTGCATGTTCATTCATCAGGACTGTGGTCTGGATGGAGCACACGCACACCCTTTGTATCAAACAAGGACAACTGGAGGTGGGGGATTCGGGCTGAGCGTGAGGCTTGGCTCGTTGAAAGACATTTTCCATTCCTCTGGATATGCAGGTCCGGCTCCTCTTTTGCCTGCTTTGTATAATCGGCACCAACACACACAAAAGCTGAGTTTGTTCTCACAAATCCCACATATCCTGGAATTAAACACTCAAATGTTTTATGTGAGGACCATTTATGATGTCAAAGCAAACGTCTAAATTTAGCTGCTTGCTCTATTTAAAGATAATGTGCTGTTTATAAGAACAATAGACACTTATCCCCAGTTTATAGCTGTGATTTTGTGACATAATTACTGATTAGAGCTTATCATTTAGAACCTACTTTTGAAAACAGTTAAAAGGTAAATCTGCTGTAATTCATAACCTTCTGCTCCCATATATCTCATGACTACACAAGCAGATGATTGTTACCTACTTATCGCATTTGCCTCGGGCTCTCAGAGCATTTAAGCATCTTGTAAAGTCTTAAACTTCTCTTACTGTTGCTTTATCTGCAAACGGAGCTATTTTTACATTGAAAAAACTATGATAACTCTACTGTAGCTCAAATGGCAGACAGATGTATGATCTCAGGCGTCCAGTCATCCTCCAGCTCTCTTTCACAACATTGGCACAGCCAACGGTGCTAATTTGTTTTCAACTCTAAACGATCAGGGTAATCAAGCATACTGCAAAAAACTAACAAGCCTGAGTTAGTGTGATGTTAGCAGTCAGATAGCCAGCAAGCAGATGATCTGGCTATTTCTAATGCTGCTGCACATTTTTGTTAGAAATAAGGTTTCTGAGAGTTCACAAACTGAAGACACCTAACTGACTATGACCTGTCATCCTCTGGATAGATGCAGCAGAACTGTGGGTCTAATAAAAGCACAGCATCACTGGAGCTTCCTCCTCACTAAGCTCTGCCATCAAACTGCCAGAGCTGAACTTAGAGGAGGTTTTGTTGTACTGCTTTCTGCTTAAGCTGGGCAAACACTGTGCAATTATTTCAGTCCTGTTATTCAGGGTTAGAAGTTCATAGGTCATGATGCAGGGTCTCACACTATACCGCCCGATGCTCTGATGTGACCTGAGTGCTCACACTGTGCGTCCATAACATGAAGCTTACAACACAAAGTCTGTCTCTCCCTCTCTGTCTTTCACAGACACGCCACCACCACCATCAACTTTGCTAAATTGCTAATGAAAAACATTGATCAGGCAGCTGAGATTGAGCAGCAGTGTCCATCCAACTCTTTTCACGGTTGTTGCGGTCGTGATAATTTTGTGAGGCCACATTAAAAAGGCTCGGATGAGCCAAAGTTCTACAAGTTGTGCCTCCATCGCTTGTGTCCAGATCACACGCTGCACTGCCGTGCTGCTCCGTCTTTTTCACTTTCATTTCTGTTTGCGTGTGCGCAGCGTGAGAGATTACATTGATAGCCTCACGAGGATTTCAAACAGGTTTGATTTTCTTGCGACCATATGATTGATGATCGGGAGCTTGTCATGAGGTGTTAATCGCCAGAGGTGGGACCAAGTCATTGTTTTGCAAGTCTCAAGTAAGTCTCAAGTCTTAATCCTCAAGTCAGAGTCGAGTCTCAAGTCACTGGTGTAAAAGTCAGAGTAAAGTCACAAGTCTGAAACTTTGAATTTCAAGTCCTTTCGAGTCTTAAAAAAAAAAAAAAACGGAAAAAGAATGTTGCAGTTATATGCTAAATGTAAATATTAGACCATGTGATTTTTAAATCTGTGTTTTTCTGAACACATGACAAAATAGTGAACAAATTGTGAAAACTGCACCTCTATAAAATACAGCTCAATTAAACTTAGCTCCAAGAATAATTTTCACCGACAGTTCTGAGATAAGCTGCATGTTATTCTTGGATGCGCTCGTAGGACCGGCTTTAAAATCGCATGACAAAAATATTATACACATAAAAAAACTGTATCACCAACGTAGCCTGGACAACGTTTGCTAGTTATATGAAGTCAGCTATCTCATCGTAGCAAAAGAGAAGCACCACATACCGTTCTTTATGCAACTTCAACTGTCGGACAAAGTTGGAAATTGTTCCATCTCTGTCTGTGATTCTCTTCTTGCATGTTTTGCATATTGCATTTCGTTTTTTTGTTGACTACTTCATAGTTTATGTACCTGAAAGAAATAACTACTTGCAGCATTTTTTAGCATTTTTTTTTTCTTTTTAAAAAAAATCTGGTTAATTTGATTGGCTGTGCTACAGCTCACGCACTCATACATACGGAGTGTGGTTTGAATAAATGAATGAATGAATTGAATTAATAGTGCACACCTTCTATATAATATGCGTGTTAAATTTTATATTTGGGGTGAAATATCAAGTCTTTTCAAGTAAACCGGTTCAAGTCCAATTCAAGTCCCAGGTCATTGGTGTAAAAGTTCAAGTCAAGTCACAAGTCTTAGAATATTTTTTCAAGTCAAGTCTAAAGTCATAAAATTAATGACTCGAGTCTGACTCGAGTCCAAGTCATGTGACTCGAGTCCACAACTCTGTTAATCGCTTCTCGTTACCCCACGTATACTACACGATGCACGACTTATGATTAAGGCGAAACTTGGGTCGATTCCCCAAAACGGTCGCACAACTGAAAACTCGTCTCAAAATGGGCCAAAAATCGCACAGTGTATGCCCAGCATTACACGTGCACTGATGTGATCTGGTCTGATGGGACCTGGGACAAGGTGGGGTGCAGGTGTCCCCTGGAAATGACCAAATGACAGCAAGAGTTCTCAGATATATTAGAAATCTTTTCATTTTGGTCTTTGCTAAAAACAGAGCCGTTGCAGAAAGATGCCGTTCCCTGGTTTGTGTCATACGACGTCTGCAAACACAAATCTTACACCAACATTTTCCCTTTGACATCAGGAATGTTATATTATATCGGTAATCATGGCTTTTGCACACAAGCTAACAAACCCGTCAGCTCTTCAAGTGGAATTAATCAAGCAACAATTATCCAACACTCCCCATAATCATTCAGGTCTAAATATTGAAGATTTAAAGTTTACTTAATCTCAAAATTGAATTTCCATGCCTTCTTATTCCTGTATATACTGGAGTAACACAATGGAACTAATGTATTGACTATAGGGATGAATAACAACTGACAATGTGCTCACACGATTGGCTCCAACTGTTTCTCAAGGTCTCCAGAAATGTTTCTGCACTGCAAAGAGGATTTACTGCTTGCTATAGAAAATAAGTGATGGTCTTTGTTTAAAAAGCAGAGCAATGACTCAGAGGTCTCGGCCTGTTCCCTTACATTAACTTACTGTTTCACAATGGTGCGCTGTCTCTGCAGCTATCGGGCCACGTTTCGTGTAAATAAACAGTGTTGGGAAGGTTACTTTTAAAATGTATTCCATTACAGAATACAGAATACATGCCCCAAAATGTATTCTGTAACGTATTCCGTTACGTTACTCAATGACAGTAACGTATTCTGAATACTTTGGATTACTTAATATATTATCATGATTTTTACAACAACGTGAATGTACTATTGCTGTGTGATTTATTACTAATACTGAAGGTCCGCGACTGTAGTAAAGGGACCTCTGACTAATACGGCGGGGTCCCTGTCGGCTCGTAGCCGAAAAATAGCTTTACATTGTTGTGTGGGTCAAGTTTGCTTGCGAGAGACAGAGAGAGGCGTTGAAAGACTGCTCCAACGGAACTTATTGTTTTCGGAGGAAAACACGAACACAGTGTACAGTCGAGTCTTAATAGCTTACTTACAACTGGGCTCGTCAGGCACTCTTCTTGGCTGCAGTGGTTATTATTATATTTACATGCTTCCAGCTCCCGTTTTTCCTCGATGACAGCTCCTACCTTTCCACTCCCCTTTTTCTCCCTCCTCGCGGTCACAGACCCATAACGTGTATGGCAGTCCATTCTCCCTGCAACACGGACTATACTGCCCATGATGCTACATACTTTAGAGCTATGCTTGTAGCATTCTGCCTGTTAGCTTAGCACAACAACAACGAAAAGGCGCTCTCTCACCCAGGAAACACACAGTCGCAGAGAGAGAGAGCGTCGCCCTGTAACCATGGCAACGGTAACGCTGCCGCCTGGAACAACAGCACGTAGCTGTCAAACAAAACCCAAACAGTCCTGACCCGCGACAAAATGAAACAGGAAAGTACCGCAGTGTAATCCATTTATTTCAACAAAGTAACTGTATTCTGAATACCACCTTTTTAAACGGTAACTGTAACGGAATACAGTTACTCATATTTTGTATTTTAAATACGTAACGGCGGTACATGTATTCCGTTACTCCCCAACACTGTAAATAAAGTATATTGTTATTGCTCACAGTGTTGCAGCATTAATGAATATTAACACACTGCGAGCCCATGGGAGCTGTTATCCTTTATTGCAAAAGCAAGAGATAAATAAAGTGGTTTGCTATAAGGACAAGCTCTTTGTTGCAGAACACTAAACTTTATTTATTGTGATCAGTTACGTCTGGGCAAACGGGCGGGTGAAAGTCGGCAAAGCTGCTGGATTAGTGCAATCACTCAGCAGATAATACAACTGTCATGTTGTAATCCCAGACACTGTGAAGTTTGAACTCTGAGCCCTGAAGCTGAAATGCACCCAATATTTGGAGTTGTGGAGCCAATCGACAATCAATCTGCCACTCAAAGCCATGGCTGCTGATCACAGCAGGAGCAGCTCTCCTCACTTCAGCCGCGGACACGTGGCACACAGAAGAGGACGGTCTTGGACAGCAGAGATCGGCCTTTTGCAAGCTATGACTTCCTTAAAATTCATGAAAGCTAAAGACTAAATCTGCAAGTGTTTAAGCTGAAATAATCAAGTCATCGACTTAATATTTCTCCTTAAAAAAAGCACACATTGATCTTTATATGCAGTAACCTGGTGGTAAGACACCAGTTTGCAGAGCAGATCCGAAGCCTCTGCATAGATTTTGCCGTGTGACCAGAACATTTGGCTTGCATTAAAAAGAGTCACTTGAGGCGAGTCTTTATGGAAAGATGATACAGTAATTGTCAGTTTAAATATCTCTGCTGCTTCCCCCCACAATTCACCTTCAGACGTTCTCCGCTGCTGGCAGCAAAGCACAGAGCTTTTCCTGGTTTCTCTCTTTAAAACTCCAAACCTGAGGGAACATTTCTTGCCTGGAGTTTCTGGCACAATAGTTATGTTTGTGAACACAATATAACACTGTGGCAGGACGTGCATTTAATCCAGCATGTCAAAACTCCTGAGTGAACGGAGGAGCTGCCGTGTTTTAACGCTTTGCCCGTGTTCTCTGTTTGACATGTGAAGCAAGCGCAGCGAATCACTCCCCTGTTACAGGACTGGTGAGTAATCCACCTCATGTTTTCTTTAGTCAATCAAAGTGAGACATTTCCAAAACTTTTCAACTTAAATTAGTTAATGGAGAAGGTTCTACAAGCTCTTAACAATAATTGGTGTGTAAAGTAATTTCACACTAATGACTGTATCAGAGGGAATCATTAAAACGTCAAAAACTAAAAACTGATTCTGTTTTAAAGTACTTGTTATTTTCATTACGATTATAATCCAGTTACTCATACGGTGCATTCACAAAGAGGAAGAGCGTTTTAGTGTGCAGCATATGTTTCTACAGCTCAGTAGCTACAGATACAGCGTGTGAACATTCTCAGTCAAAATAGCATCGTCTTCTTTTCTGTTCCATGGTGTAGCTGCAGGGTGATGGGAAAAAGAAAGTACCCCCCGCCTTTTAACCACCTGAGTCACATTTCTAAACTGGGACGGCAACACGGCTGTGGAGTTCTCTATCGTTGTCTTTATGCTGTGCAGACTCTTTTAAAAAGCAGCTGAAGACTTTTCTATATAAACAAACTTTTGATTAATTAAAATCGTTTTATGTTATTTTTTCATTTCTATTTCTGGTTTTATTGTGAAACACTTTGTGATATTATCCATGAAACTGCGATAAAAATACATTTTACTTACTTACTTCCCTTTTTCGAGGGTAAATAAATCATCTGGTTCTTGACAGGTCTTAAATTATGCAACATACAACTTACTACATTTACTTACTGTGTAATTATTTATTTATTGAATGGTTTAATGGTTTAATTATTTATATAGCACATTTAATTACAACAGGAGCGTTGACCAAAGTGCTGTACAAGAATACAACATATACATAATAAAATAACAAATAACTCTTATGCTGTATTAAAAGCCAGTAAATAAAAATGCGTTTTAAGATAAGGTTTAAAAAGATTGACAGTGGGAGCCTGTCTGATGTATAGGGGTAAATTATTCCACAGCTTAGGCGCTACGACTGCAAATGCTCGATCGCCTCTATGAACCAGCCTCGACCTTGGTACAGCTAAGAGATCTAAAGGGGGTATAAGTCTGCAAGAGGTCAGACAAATACCCGGGAGCCTGTCCATTCAGGGCTTTGTAGGTCAACAATAAAATTTTAAAGTTAATTGTGCGGACAGGGAGCCAATGAAGAGAGGCGAGCACCGGGGAAATGTGTTCACGTCCTTTAATACGTGTCAGAAGATGAGCTGCAGCATTCTGGACCAACTGAAGCCTTGCCAGGCAGGTCTGAACCTGCAAAACAAAATGCTGAAGCGCTGTGTGGAAAACTAAGTACACTCCATGACTGATCACCTTATAGATAATATCTTCTCCCACAGTCTCCCACAGCGTTATGTTGCAAATGCTGCTTCAGGTTATTGAGGTTTGTGAACACTTGATGATCCCTTTACAGCAGAGATCTGGGGTTTGGTTGGGCTGTTGCAGCACCTTGACTCCCTCCTTGATCCTTTCTCTAGTAGATTTGCGACTATGCTCGGGATCGTTGTCCTATTTTATGACCCAGTGTTGGTCAAGCTTTAACTGTTGGACAGATGGCCTCGACTCTAAAACACTTTGGCACACAGAGGAACTCTTGGATTTTTTGCAGTCTGACCTTTGGGTGAATTTGCTGGGATGTCCACTCCTGGGAATACTGACAAATTGCTGAATGTTTTGCACTTCAGATGGTCTGAAAGCCGTGCCCAGACTGATGGGCAGCAAAATAAAATCACTCCTGATGTCGGCTCTGCACACACCTGAATCCTCCAGACATGCAAACTACCAACGCATCTGCTTTTATTAGATGATCAGCTGATCAAGTGCAAAGTGCTGGCTGCTGCTTACACTCCTTTCTATTTCGTTAAATAACGACACGGTGTAAAACGGCACATGCCGTTGTTCATCTGAAATTTTATTTGTTCTTGTTTTTGCTTTTTTGTGATATCCTGAAATGCAAAAATGCAGATTTGGAAGCAGGTGTTCCTTCTTTCTATCATGACCGTTCGTAAGGACTCGAAGTCAACGACTTTAGATTCCTCTGTTGCAATGACATTTGTGTGGAGTGCTGTTTTCAGATGGTCTTTTTCTGTTAAACTATTTAAATAAACTGCCAGTACTACAGTAGTATACTACACTGATAGTGTAAGCTTAACATCCAGCAGGATGTGATTGTGTGAGGAAACCGTGGTTCCACTTCAGCTTTGTTGGTGGGCTTTAAGATCTTCTATTGTGTTTTTATTTATCGTCTATAAGAGCCATAAAGAGGAAACCTCAGCACTCATAATGGTAAATGGCCTGTATTTATATAGCGCTTTACTAGTCCTTAAGGACCCTAAAGCGCTTTACACACTCAGTCATCCACCCATTCACACACACATTCACACACACATTCACACACTGGTGATGGCAGCTACATTGTAGCCACAGCCACCCTGGGGCGCACTGACAGAGGCGAGGCTGCCGGACACTGGCGCCACCGGGCCCTCTGACCACCACCAGTAGGCAACGGGTGAAGTGTCTTGCCCAAGGACACAACGACCGAGACTGTCCAAGCCGGGGCTCGAACCTGCAACCTTCCGATTACAAGGCGAACTCCGAACTCTTGAGCCACGATCGCGACGTATTCAGCCATACTTCTTGCTTAGACACTGGAGGCACTGCTCACCTTGCATTAAGGTCTAACATGTTTACACGATTCATCCACTTGCTGTCTTGCCAACATCAGACACTCAGCTTTTCCACCTCTAAGCCTTCCCTGTGTATCCGGCCTCAGTTTGTGACCCTGCCCAAAACTGGTTGCTGCGAGTTAGGAAGAGGGAAACAAAAGATATTTAACGAGATAAATGCGTTAAACATTTATAAACATTTAAAACTTCCTCACTTAGAGAACAATGAGCTTAGTTTTACCTGTCAAATCTACTTGGGCATGAAAATCCGTTCATTATTCACAGAAACGCGGGACTTTCATTTAATAAATGGCATTGCAGTATTGTAACTGTGCATGCAAGTAATTAGTCCTATTTATCTACCGTGCAAATGTTCAGATAATTAATGTTGCATGTCTCCTGTCCACTGTTTGCTGCAGCTGTGGAGATGTAGTCTGGGGTGTATTTTTAACCATCCAGATGTGAATGTTTAAAAGCCATCAGGATGAAGCTTCATCTAATAAATAACAGTCATAAGCTGCAGGTACACACCGTTTCATATTGTCTTTGGTCGTGACAACATGATAGGCATGGAGGTCTTTGCACCCCAGGACCAGATGCAGAACAATTTATTTAAAACAACACTGCATGAGGCATTTTTTAAAATATGAGTTTTCCTGTTTAAACTTAACGGCAGGGACATTTAGCAAGTTCACCATGTGGAGCGTTGGCTTCATGACTGTTCACACTGTTGCACTACATGTGAACAGTATTTAATTCCACCCCCGAAGGCTTTATATTTGAAGTCACTTCAAAAAGTCCAGATGCTCCCCACATGCAAATCTTGCCATAATGAATTAACGGTTATTTATTTTTCTTGCATAGATCCTGCTGTAATTGTCCTTTTTAAGAAGACAAAGATCTTTGGAACACAGAGTATCAGCGCTGAACATCAACCAAGAGCCTTCATTCTGCATTTTTGTAAAGAAACAAAAGAGAATTCTGTTCAAGTCAGATTGAATAGACATAATAATCAGAAACCTTCAGATCCTGTGCACGCAGCTTTTTAGAATGATGGCCAGCACTCTTATTAAGGCTCCAAATTTAGTCACTGAGTAACTTACGATATCCAGAGAGAAGACGATGGATGTCGAGGGAATTCTTGGAGCCTTGAGGATACTTCAACCTTCAGGAGTTTGAATAAGTAACTCTCTCATCCTCTGCTTTGTTTAAGTCTGATGATTTAAGGTTGCCAGCAATAAAAACATGCCAGTTAATGGATGCTGTGATTATTTGGTTGTCAATTGATGACGTATGGACCCTGCTTCCAGGTCCAAACTACTCTCTTTATTAAGGCTGTTGTGTTTTTAACACATTTTAATGCTTTGTATTTTGTTCTATTTAATATGAACAAGCCCCCAAAACAGTCAGTGATTACTGTCGGCCTCTCTCAGTTTTTATTACCACTGGTCATTTTAAAGCTCAGTTTTTAAACCCTTACAACGTAGCTACAGCTCAGCCCATGCAGCAGTACATTAATGACTAACCTCGTATTGTAGATGGATTATCTCAGTTGTTCTGCTGGCTGAAGTTTGGTCCGTTTACAGCACAGGTGTCGAACTCCGGGCCTCGAGGGCCGGTGTCCTGCAGGTTTTAGATGTGTCCTTGATCCAGCACAGCTGATTTAAATGGATAAATGACCTCCTCAACATGTCTTGAAGTTCTCCAGAGGCCTGGTAATAAACGAATCATCAGGTGTGCTGACCCAGGGTGAGATCTAAAACCTGCAGGACACCTGCCGCCGAGGCCTGGAGTTCCCCACCCCTGGTTTACAGCATCCTGCCATGCGATTGCATTTGTCCCTAACCATCAGGAACCCTCACGTTAACTTTTATCAAGTGAAAAAAGGTTAGCGTTCACTTTTGGTTTCACTTTGGAATTATTCTACATATAATGCATCTCTATAGACTGATGGGTTTGTAGACGGGCTTGTGTCATGTGACGTAATACTTTTGTACTGCTGCTACATTTATCTACAAGAGTCATTGCTCTGCTAATATCCTTTCTCCCGTCCTTCATACAAACACCTGTGTGTATTTTTATTGTCCTTCGACCATAATTCATTTAAAAACTGACTCATTACCCCCAGTGTGCTCCTGCCTCCTTTTCAATTCTGACAGTTGCACACAACTGTTTCCTGTGATTAATCTGAAAGACTGAGATGTCAAAGAAAGTTTTCACATTTAAAAACAAACCAAGCTATGGTTGAGTTTCATTCCAAGAACCGGCTGTTTGGTTATTTGGCCGTGCCTGTGGTTCGAAGCAGACACGTTGTGTGTAAAAACACCGTGAATTATCATTTGTCTCCTCTCCTCTGTCCTGATACTTTTTTCTATGATTTTTAAACTGCCGTTCAAAAGCTGTGGGTAATCTATTAATCAATTCATAACTATGCCGAAGAAAAACAAACAGAGTCCAGTCATGAATCTTCATGGCAGACCAACCACATTCACTGCACTGCAGATTTATGGAGTAATTAAGGTCTGCACAATTTCTCTGAATGGAAAATGTATGAAGTATTGTGCTGTGCTCTTTAGCTGAACACGCTGTTAACTAAAGAGGTAAGTGCTTCCTTAAGATCATTATTATCGTCAAAAGTTGGTTTATTTCACAGGATGAAATTGTGATATTCTAAGAAGAGCAAAACCAGCAGTAACACTTTGTCTGCATAACCAGGACCTGAAATATCACATTTCCATGTGACCCAGATCTTTATAGCTGTAGCTATCAGTAGCTGGTGTCACGAAATTAATATATTGTTAGTGCTTATTTAGTGCATATTGTTACTTGCTTTTAATATAGTCTAAAAGGGCCACCTCTGAGTCTGAGCCCAAAAGTACTGACAGGAAACTGCATGCTTTTGCAGAGCACATGAGGTGCAGACAGAAAGTGAAAAACGTGTTTGATCGAAACTTAATGTGTGCGCGAAATATGGAGAAATATTCATTTGAGTCCATCCACATCAAAAAGCCCAAGTTGGTGTCAGGATGTCAAAGTGGTCTTTGGAAAAATATTTTTCTTACTTCTAAGTTTTTGGACCTATTTCAACTCACTGTTTTATGTACAAATGCACATTAACTGCTGGAATACACCATTTATTCCAGTTTGAACAGTGTTTGCTAAAAACTACAGCAACACTTTATAACACAGGCCGTGACTAAGAGCATCCTTCTCCTGAAATGAAAATTCATTTCGATGTAATTACATTTACATATATATTTGTAGTATTTTACCTACAAATATTTACAGTAGGCACTAGAATAAAGGAGCAGCAAATCAGGTCTTTACGGGAAATAAAGAAATAATTATACTCTAAGTAAATTTTAGTAAGTAGTAACTAACTTTTAGTGTGGCAAAACAAACACTATCTCCCCATGTTACATATTAAATACACCGAGCTTTTTGGGCCGGTGCCGTATTTTTTACAGGATTCATCTTTACTTTTAAGATCTTTACCTTAAAAATCAAAACATCACAATTTTGCAGTGACCTTAGAATGATGGAACCAATCATATTTGAACAATCACAGTTCAAATATAACATTCAAATGGTGTATTCAGGAAATTAGACCTGGACGTTTGGCAGCGTTAAGCCACTCCATAATATGGCCCAGGACCCGGCACACCTATGACACCTGGCTAATCGGAGGTCAGGGTAGAAACGTGCTATATAGGGCTTTGGAGTTGACGTCACGCCGCAATGCATTGTGGGAGCGCAGCTCCATTTTCGGGGTCTACGAATCAAAACAAACACACTGTGTTGGAACGCCGACGATAAGAAACATGCTTAAAAGCAGCTCAAAAGAAAACGGACGGTATAGAGACCGATTGCGTCCAGAGGCGAAGCAGCGGTACTTGAAAAAAAATAGAGTGCATCGCAAATCTGTACCCATTTGAAATACGGCAGTGGAGTAAAGACCCAGACGACTTACCGCCACTGTCCTACCCCGATATCTTCACGTATCTTGTTTGTGGAGTAAGCGCTTACACAGCGAACCAGTTTCGTAATTACAAGTCACTGGAGGCGCACATCCAATTTACAAATGGCTGGGTGCAAGATTTGGCTATTTTCAAGCCGCCAAACTCTGAGTACGTCGTCAAAGTAAGTCAGCTGGAGTGCACCGAGTGAAATAGCCATTTTCCACCCCCCACCATAATTAATGTTACACATTTATCATTTAACTGCTAAAATATCGTTATCATATTATATGCCCATAATTGTAAAGTACATGCAAGTTAACACATTGATAATCGGGTAAATTATTAACGCCAATTTGTGTCCTTCCTGTCTCATTTCATTTATTGTCTTTACATCAACCAATCAAGTCACTCCATTCTATGTTTGATCGCAATTTCTATAACTTCTGAGACCACCAACGATGATATTATTCAGCTATAAAGTGTGATGTGAACATATTTAGAACTTACCGGAATGAAAATGTCTTGAGCACACCAACTGATATCTGGAGACGTAACAGAACTTGATATCAGCTCGTCTCACGGCTGCTATCCAGGCTAGACGCCTTCGTTTGGTAATATCCGATACATGAGCTCCTTCATGTTGCTTCCAGGTTGGGAAAGCATAAAAAGACAATCCAAACTTATTCCCGTGCCGGTCGTAAGATCGAACATTGCAGCCGACCGCACAGCAAGTACGAACCATGGCTATGCTTTCGCTCCTTACTTAGACCCCCAAAATGGCGGATCAGGCCAAAATCCTTTCCACGCCCACCCCCGTGACATCACGCTCCAAAGCCCTATATGAAACAGTCCATTTACTATTTGTTATAAGAGCAGGGTGCAAGATGCTAGCAGGCAGGATGTCATGGAACGCCATAACCAAGTAGCCAGTATAGCATGCAGAAACATCTGTGCCGAGTATGGCCTGGAAGTCCTGAGGTCAAAACGGGAGACGGCCCCCTGGCTGGTGGAGAATGACTGGGCTAAGATCCTCTTACAGTGCACTGCAGCTATTCTGCAACTCTCTAGGCAGAGATCCCACCACTAATCATTAATGGCGACTGTGTAGAAAGGGTGGCAAACTTTTGATTCCTGGGAGTCAACACTGAGGAGTACCTTTCCTGGAGTGCGAACACCTCTGAGCTGCTGAAAAAGGCCCAACAGAGACTTCCTGAGAATTCTCAGGAGGAATAACATCACACAGAGACTGCTGGTGTCCTTCTACAGCGCCACCATTGAGAGTGTTCTAACCTATTGCATATACATCTGGTGCACTAGCTGCACAGTGGCTCAGAGGAAAGCACTCCAAGGGATCCTTAACAACGCCCAAAGGATCACTGGCTGCTCTCGTCACACTGGAAGATCTACACAACACCCGCTGTCTTAAAAAAGCTCAGAACATTATGAAAGATACCAAACATCCTGGCAGTTTGACCTGTACCGGGCAGACTGTACAGAGCAATCAGTGTAAGGACAAATCACTCAAACACCACTTTTACCCAACCGCAATAACACGTCCGACTGCTGCTACTGAAAAATGTCCATCACGCTACTCTGGTATTGATCTATGCACTGACTGAAGCATGTATGTGAATTTGTGCTCATACTTTTCCTATTAGCACTTTAAGTATTTTATTTATTGATTTTATTGAATAGTATTGTTTTATTTATATTTTCATTGTTTTAGGGATGATGCACTGATCAGGGACCACTTTTAATTTCCTTGTACCTGTGACAATGACAATATAGACATTCTGTGAATGGAATCACACTGATCAATGGTAACTGGTCTCCCAGCCTATTGTTCATTCAGTGGGCTGGTTTCAGTTATTGTGCAAATTAAACAGTTATAAGGTTGGAAACCTGCAGTCAGCTGAGACTGAAGAAGTCACCTGGATGATGACGAAACGTTTCTCCCACTGAAAACATCCAGATGAACAGAATCAACCTTTTGAGGTTTATGTACCTCAAACAGACGCAACAACATTGTCATCCCCTATGTAGCCGGTGTATCAGAGAAACTCAGGAGAGTTTTCTCCAAGCATGACATCCCGGTGCATTTCAGACCCAGCAACACGCTCAGACAGAAACTGGTTCACCCGAAAGACAAAACGCCAAAACACAAACTTAACAATGTGGTGTATGCTGTACAGTGCAGCGAGGAATGCCCAGACCTCTACATTGGAGAGACCAAACAGCCACTTCACAAGCGCATGGCACAACACAGAAGAGCCACCTCCACAGGACAAGACTCAGCAGTCCATCTGCATCTTAAGGATAAAGGACACTCTTTCGAGGATGCCAATGTTCACATTTTGGACATAGAGGACAGATGGTTTGAAAGAGGAGTGAAAGAAGCCATCTATGTCCACTGTGAGCGACCATCTTTGAACAGAGGCGGGGGTTTACGACACCAACTCTCTGCCATCTATAATCCAGTTTTGAGATCCCTTCCCAGACGCCTTAACGCCCACTCACATCCTGGGCCATCTGCCCTCAGGAATTCGCATGATAAGGTGGGGCCAGGTTTCACAATGAACACACCCGAAACTCTGGCTGATGGGGACCCACACCCAGTTTCACACCTTGGCTCAGGCGATTAGAGGATCATCAGGGGGTCCTTTTGTCCCTCTGTGGGGGGTCACTCCCACTAGGTTTATATCTGGGACTCTCCACCATTTGACCTTAGAACTGAAGAAGCTTCTCAGATGAGAGGTGAAACGTCTTCAAGTAACTTAAAGAAGTCCAGACGCTTTTCTTTGCAAGCTCCTTTGACTACGATGACCTGGATGACTGAGAACCTTCACAGACATCAAGACAAGATCCTGTGGCATCACAGACTGGTGATGGCTAACCAACCAAACATAGTAGTGGTGGCCATGCAGATGAAGAACATTAAGAAGAAAGAACAATATCGGTCCCAGTGGCAATCGGAGCACTCGGTGACCGATTGCGAGCCATAAGCCGGGTGAGCGGCTCCAGCAGATCCCAGGAGTGAGACTTAAGATCTCCCCCCAGAAGAGCGCAGTACTAGGAACAGCAAAGGTGCTGCGCAGGACCCTCAAGCTCCCCGGCCTCTGGTAGACTGCCCACAATATTATACAAATATAATATTAACTAAAAGTAACTTTACCATAAATGCCAAATTAAATACCAGTAAGTTACCATGGAAACTACTGAAGTTGAGGTCTATTTTGTATCTCTTTCCGTCCCAGTCAGTGTGTGATGTCTGTCAAATGAAGAAAAGTGTTGGCTGCACTTTAAGAAGAACACACATTATCTCAACAGAGACGAGTTTAGCCTGAGGGAGCGAAATGTGCTGCTCAGAGGTTTAAACAGCCAAACCTTTGGAGCAGTGGCGCAACATTTTGACTTACTATACAAAAATGGAGAATAAAGAAGTTTCTGATGGCATAAAGGTGCCATCTAAATTTATTTATGAGTTATTGTTGGACAAAAATCATATGAAAGTTGTTTGGACAGTTGTGAACCTGTCATAGATGAGCCCAATCGACTCTTCCTAAGAATGTGGGCCCTTTCAAATAAGCTCGACTGAGTCTGGGTGATTGATCACGAGAGATGGAGAATAGTTACCTGCATTTCACAGATGAAGCAACAGTTATGCTCATTAACGGCTGCTGCCATATTTGTCTGCCTCGACGTATTTCTAAAGAATTTTCCACGTGAAAGCATCGGCACAGTCTAGCGAAGGGGAACAAAGTCCGACCTGTCTGTTTCTCTTACGCCATTTCCAGGATTTTCTTTAAAACAATAAATTAGAGCTGACTGCTCCATTGCATAAGTAGATAGGTGGCCTTGCTGAAAAGGAATTATCCAGTAACGTCTGCAGTTACGCACCCGTTTGAGTGAAGTAAAACACAGATGTGAAATCTGTAGATCTTCAAAGTTGGGCTCGACTTCTAGACAAAAATCAAACGAGCTGAAGCTCACAAAAGTTTCTTAAAACAAAACACCTGAAAACTGCAGTAAAGCTTTAAATGTTGTTTTATATATCGTAAAGCAATCCACAGGAGACTGAGATAATTCGTTCCTGCTTCAACACAATTTAGTTTCCTAAAGTGTTTCACACATTTCACTGAAGATCGCAAATCATTATTATTCAAGGAATGCGGGGCTGTAACAAATTTACTGTATTGAACGTGGCTTCAATTAATATCTTTTTATATTTCCTCTGTGGTCTGTTTCTTTCGTGCTGTTGCTTCACTGCAGCAGAGCGATGCTCGGATGCCAGAGTGTATTACTCCACCGTACTGTCCAGGGATCTTTTTTTCTAAAGGAGTCAGCTCATTAAGTGTAAATGATGATAAATGTATTGTTAATGTTGTGGTTTCTTTCTTATATCTGTATTTGCCTTTGGACCATCTGCAAAAATACCCGATAAATCACTAAAGAATGACTTTAAGTATCACTGAAAATAGCATTAATGGATAAAAGGAAGAAGAAATAAATAGGAAGCTCTTTAACAAGCTGGATTTTCCTCCTGTATAGATAATGCTGTTTCCAAGTGGTTGAAGAAAAGCACAAGATAAATGCAGTTCATTCATCATTTTCAGTGTCAAAGACCAAAGTGCACTCTGAACCGTCGGAGTGCTGCATGACCCCAGCAACACCTCTGCAGATCTGTCAAGGGTTGAAAAAAGGAGCGGATAAACTCCTTAAACTGTAAATAACCAACGAATGTGCGGCTGCGTTGTTGTATGTGAACTATACACACTGTAATCAGCGCGTTTACTCGTGAGCCTCAGCTGCTTTTGTGGGGCTTCCACGTCCTCACGCACACAAGCCGCTGAGCACACGGCGATGAATGACAGCAATCACAGACGGTTATTTCTGGAACCGGTACCAAAAGTGCATCGAGCACAAAACAAATGGAAATATTAGCAGGAAAGCACATGTGAAAACTAAAAGGAAAGAAACCAGTGATTACATTTAGGCTTTAATCTGAGATTCTGTTCAGTTTCCAAAGACTGATCGCCTGCCAGAGTCCACTTCCTATGTGGTGCCAGCAGATTTCAAACACACACAAACCCAATGACATGTTTTTATCAGTGACAGGGGAAGTGAATCCCTCTCTGGAAACACCTTTGTTGTTGCTCTAATTTTTATTCCCTTGAAATAAAAAGATTAAACGATGGGTTTTATGCTGGCGACTTATGCTAAGACGAAAATGACTCCAGACTCATTGCCTAAATTACCACCATGGTTTAATTACAGACTTCCTCCGCGTGGTGGTTGTTACGGTTTGTTAGTACAAGCAATTGCTGTAAATGAAAACTATTTTAAGGTCATTAAATTGTTTTTTGAGTACTTTAGGAACTTTATTTCCATAACGTGTCATCGTTCAGCTTAGATAAAGATCACAGCCGAGTTACACAAGCCCGGATAACCAACTTGACCGAGAGGCCCCAAGATCACTTTGTGGTGCAATGATTAGTCTGTATTTTTGGTAATGAGCATCACAAGAGTGCAATAAACAAGACTGAGAGCCAACAGCCAGCTTTGTTTTTCACCGTGCTGTAATGAGGCAGGACCTACAGGACTGTAGCATCAGGAGTGCAGAGAGAACGGCCTGGGCCACACAGGCACGGAGTTAGCATTTTGTGGATGGATGGGAAATATGGATGCCGATGATGTCACCATGGCTGTGTCCATCTTTTATATACAGTCTATTGGAAAGAGATTGAAGAAGATTGTTTTTAATCAGGCAGGAGAGTATTTAGTATTTAGTATTTATTTATTTATTGTCATTGTCAAGAACAATGAAATTGCGTTTGGGGCTTCCATACAACCCCAAAAAAAAGAAGAAAATAATAAATACCCCTTAAAACCCAAGTGTACATATTTAACCCAGTGTGACTCCAATGCAATAAGACAATCCTTAGCAATAATGTTCGTAGAAATTCAGACAAAGACCTGAGAAACATGACAAAATACAACAATGCAACCCATTCAATATTATTGTACTGTGAGATATGATATCAGATATGATAGTTATCTATTTAAGAAAGAGGGGGGGGGGGGGGGGGGCAGGAGGGGGAAGAGAATAAAGATATGATGCACCAATGCAGACCAGTTCATTGCTATTAAGAAGTTGGATATGGTTATTGTCCGTGAGAGGGGGGCAGAGAGTTCAGGAGCCTCACAGCCTGTGGATACAGGCTGTTGGCCAGTCTGGATGTTCTGGCCTGTATAGACCTGTACCTTCTCCCTGAGGGCAGCAGATGGAAAAGGTGGCGCGCAGGGTGATGTTGGTCCCGCAGGATACTGTGCACCCTCCTCAGACAGCGAGTGGGGAAGATATTACTGATCTCTGGCAGACTTGTTCCAATAATTCTGCCAGCTTCTTTCACCACCCGCTGGAGTGCTTGCTGATTGGCCTTGGTGCAGCTGGGGAACCACACTAGAAATCCATACGTCAGAACGCTGCTGATGGCACAGTTGTAGAAGTTCAACATCAGAGATCTGGGAATGTGTGCGCTCCGCAGTCTCCTCAGGTAGTAGAGGCGCTGTTGGGCCTTCCGTACAACTGAGGTGATATGGTTGCCCCAGGACAGGTCCTCGGTCACAGTTACCCCCAAGAATTTAAAACTGCTCACCCTCTCCACCGCCTCACTGCCAATGAAGAGAGGCAGATGGTTGTTATGACCCCTCTTCCGGAAATCTACAATGATCTCCTTGGTCTTTTTGGTGTTTAAGACCAAGTTATTGTCGTGGCACCATGACTCTAGTTGTTGCACCTCTGTCCTATAGTTTGTCTCATCATTGTTGGATATAAGTCCGAGCACTGTAGTGTCATCTGCAAACTTAACAATGAGATTGGACGCGCAGGAGGAAATACAGTCATGGGTGAAGAGAGTGTATAGCAGAGGGCTCAGAACACACCCCTGAGGGGCACCGGTGTTGACCACAAGGGTGGAAGAGGTGTTCTTACCCACTCTGACACTCTGTCTACGGTTAGTGAGGAAGTCCACAATCCAGTTGCACAGAGAGGAGTTAAGTCCCAGTTGGTGGAGTTTGGGACGGAGTTTGTATGGCCGGATGGTATTAAAAGCCGAGCTGTAGTCTACAAAGAGGAGCCGTGCATAGGTG
Organism: Astatotilapia calliptera; assembly: GCF_964374335.1. Lineage (NCBI taxonomy): Eukaryota > Metazoa > Chordata > Actinopteri > Cichliformes > Cichlidae > Astatotilapia > Astatotilapia calliptera. The sequence continues at coordinate 11,934,810 of NC_137440.1, forward strand.
TTCCTGTGTTCCAAGTGCTTCAGTAATGTGTGCAGCACTGTGGCGATCGCATCCTCGGTTGACCGGTTCTCCCTGTATGCAAACTGGTGCGAGTCCAGGGATGGTGGAAAAGCAGCTCTGATGTGTTTAATGACCAGTCTCTCCAGGCATTTGGCGGGAATGGGGGTGAGTGCCACAGGTCTGAAATCGTTCAGACATGTGACATTTGACTGTTTTGGGATGGGAACGATGGTTGCTGCCCAGATGCTGGTTGCTAGCGCTGCTCTGTTTTGCTCTGTTTTGTCTTATTGTTGACACGGTTGTTGTTTATCTCACTCAGTCACCAGGACTGGTGGCTTAGCTGGTTGGTATCTGGTACCCTGGGCAACACAGATTGTGGAAACAGTGGGTGAGCAAGTGGGTTATTCCAGCGCTGGTTATTATGAGGCGTGGCATGAAACAACTGCCATGTTTTCAACATGTTTTAGAGAAATGTCCAAAAATTAATGTAATATTTAAGTCAAGCGTGTGCTTCAAATCTCCTAAGGAAAGAAGTGCGCAAGCTCTCTTTGCTCCAAACAAATTTTGCACCTGCAGTTTATGAATCTCAAAAATGTTTCAAGCTGTCTTCAGTATGAAATGCAACTGCAGAATGTCAGCTTACAACATGCAGAGGCACCGAGCAGCAGATACTGGGCAGTCTCAGCGGTAATAAGCAACAGCCATGTTGACTGCTGGTTGTTATACATCTGCCCGAAGCTGTGAGCGAGACAACATAACATCTCATCATGTGAATCACCAGGATCGTGTTCAACATGGGGGGAAAGCTCTGTCAAGCATTACCTGTTAAATCCGTGAATGTGCATGAAACGGAGCTGACAGGTCGCAGCTTCATTTCCCATCATGCCTCCCTCTCTTTCACGCAGCAACAAAAATGGGGAGAAATAGCCAAAGAAGAAAAAACAGAACTGAGGACATCTGCAGCTCTTAAATGTCCATATGAAAATCTGCTGAAAACATTATTTTCCCCTTTTATTTGTTCTTTGCAACCAGCGACTTTTAAACACTTTGGAACATGGAAAATTTACTGAGCTGAGTTATTGACAGAGTTTGTTTATACTACGTTTGCACGCAGAATGTGGAAGGACTTTCAGTTTCTTTAATATCTGCCTTAAGCCTGCAAGTTGAAGCATAATTCAAAACTCTACAGGGAGTCTTCTCCCCCAAAGCCCGCTCAGTGTCGACAGAGCTGCAGCCGAGCGATCTCAGCCTGGATGAAAATGTGTGAAAAAGGGGGTCGAGGGAGTTCGGTCCGCTCTATTCTGGTCAGGATCAGGTTGACTGTTGGCTGAACGATGTTGAGGGGCGCGGGGAGTTTTGATAGGAGGCAACCGACATGATGCCCAGAGCCAGCGATGGATTATATATCTCACACATCTGTGGAAACTCTTAAAGGGACTCGCACACCAAGCAATTTGGAAATCCAGAGAGTCCCAAAGCCCCGAGGCCAAGCTGAGCCATCTAGTTGTGTTATTCTCCCCTCACTGTGAACATTATGTCCAGTACAATCACCTGGGCAGACGTTTGGAGGAGTGCCACTGGAGGGTACATTTAAAATCGTGTTTTTGAAACTCAGTCAGTCAGTTTAAAAGCTGCATCCTGAGTTACTGGACCAAAGGTGCGGTATCTGTGTGGTGGAAAATTTGGAGCTGTAAAACACAGAATTTCCTCAACACAGTTTCAAAGAGGAAGACGAAGAAGTCTCAAGTTCCTGTGTTGGAGAGAAGAAGTGGAAAAAGCTGGACATGCCAAGCTAAGAAAACACACCAAGAACACAATAAAAAGTGCAGATATGGCTTTGAAGTGTTGGTATATGAATATGTTACGAGTGCAGTAAGATGTAAGTAAGAAATAGACAAAAAGTTAGACGAGTAGTCTTTAATTTTGTTTTGTCAAACTTTAATCTCGATCAAACTCATATTTTCATTAACAAGAAAATAGTGATTATAATAAGTGACAGTGGAGAAAGTTTAAAAGAAATAAGGGAACAAATATTGAGGTTTTGCAGACACATGGACGAGCCACGTTACATTAACTTATCCACCTTTTTGGACGTGTGACAATGGTGACACTGCATGATCCCAGTCACACTGAGAATCTCCCACCAGTTGATGAGGTTGATGGTGAAACCTATTGTTAAAGCCCCCACTTGCAAAGACCAGTCAGAGATCAACCTCCAGCTGCCAGAGAAAAAAGCATGTTCAGGTTGAGAGAGGGGCTCGAGCAGATGTGGAGAGCAGCCTGACAGGTTGGAAAAAGCCTTGTTGCAGTTGCTTTGGTTGCGCGCACATTGCTGCAGTTGCCTATAGTTTGCATTGAACACGCGAAATTGTCTACCAGCGCTTGCCAGCTGCTCTCCGAGTGGTAGTCAAACTTTATTTTGCCTTCAAAATAAAAGTTGTGACTTTTGAAATGTGCTGAAGTGTTAATGCACAGCTTTTACTTTGAAGGCAAACATGGTGCATTTCCAGTTTCCGTTGCACTTTTTCAAGTTTTACTACTGCGTGCTTAGTTGTTAGTGAGTGTTTGCAGACAAGTCAATGTGTTCAGTGTGCAAGCTGTGGGTGATCACAACAATCTGCGAGTGCTCAAAGCAACCACGGAGAATCATGGCAGTGTTTTTGCCGCAGCACCTCTTTGCGACCAGTTGACCTGAACGTTCGCCAACGTTTTAGGCAATCTGCATTTTTGATAAAACACAGCTGATTCTGTGTGCAGGGTGAAGTATAGGTTATATGTTTGCACTATTATCGTCTTAATAATCCAGCCCACTGTGCTGTCGTCAAGATCAAAATCCTGTTTTAGCTGTTTGTTTTTTTTAGTTGATTTTCAAAACCTAAATCTGGAAATTACACACGTGGTTATAGATTTTCCTGAAAGTCCAATCCCCTGTACACAAACAAGTAAGAACAGAACATCCAAAAGATTTGGCTTCAAAGTCGGAAAAGCACTGACATTTATTTGGTTTTAAGGCAAGGCTGCTTTCAAAATACACAAAAAAATATACCTGCGAAGATCATTAAATCATCGTGTTTACTTTGGATGACTCGGAGGAACTCTTTCCTACCATTCTGGCAAACAGCGCAGTAATAATATTGCCATATTTCATTCTGTCTGTTTACTGTGGAATCAGGGCTGATATTAAGAGACAACCAATAAATTGGGGAAGAATTACAAACAACGAGAAACACCAGAGGCTGTCAGAGAAAAGGAAAGCTTCTGCTGGTACTATCAGAGCTGCTGGTAGCCCATTAAAAAGGCCAAGAATCTGTAATGCTTTGCATTTATTAGTGCGGATAAAACCCACAAACCAAAAATGTTAATGGACCAGTCTGTAAAATTACAATGGTGTATTGGATTCTTCATGGCGCCTGAACATCATCTCCTTCCTCCGCTGCCATTTTTGCCTCTGGTTGGTGGGACTTTGTGCCGATTGAGTGCGTTCGCCCGCCGTTCTCTGATTAGGCTTCATATTAGTTTCAAATCCACTTGAGGTGTTTCCAGTGTTTGTTCATAGCCTCAAACAAATCTCCTGGAAATGTAAGCCGTAAACCGCAGGACAAAAAAATGGAGGGAAATGTTTCAGCACATGGCTGACGCAGGACGGAGAAAGAGAGCGGCTCAGCAGCTAGTATCCAGATTACCCTGCTCAGATTGCCAGAAACCACTAAACATTATATATTTACGTATATATATTATTCAAAGCAACTAAATCATGGTATTTAGTATAGTAATGAGATTGTTTGTGATACAACAGGAAATGAGGACAGACAAAGTTGACCCACAGTGAAAATGGGGAAATATTATGGAAATACTAGAGATGGGCAACTTCATAGTCCAGGCATCCAGCTGCCCCATTAAATCATCATCTTTACTCTGGATGACTCTAAAATGTGCGCTCTTGCTACTTCTTAACTTAGTGGCCGGCTGACACCACGACACGTCACACAAGAACCCAGAACAAGGCTCGTCTCACATCTGCTAAAAACATCTGGATCATCCTAAAGACTTCTGCGTAATATTCTGTGGACTGACGAGACAAAAACTGAGCTGTGTGGAAGGTTTCTGCATCAAACTAAAGAGAACATCACAGCAGCAGTCAGACATGGTGGTGGTGGTGTGACGGTCTGGTGTGGTGTAGCGATTCATGTTGGAAAACCCTCCAATGTGGCAGAATTAAAGTAATTCTGCAAAGAAGAGTGGGTAAAAATTCCTCCACAGTGATGTGAAAGTCACAGGGTGGAACAACCTATTGGTTTAGGGGGGCATTTACTTTTCACACAGGGGAGGAAGGTTTACTTTTTCCTCTTAATAAATAAAATCATTATTTAAAAACTGCCAAAGTTTCGTCTAATATTCAAATGTGTTTGTTTGTCATTCATATTCAATGAATCACTCAAAACACAAAGGTTTTCTTACCAAATTTAAACCGAGTATGTAACCTGTGGAAAAAGACATATTTCTGCTTGTGAAGCAAAGTGGATATGAGTTTCTCAAAGTGTGAGCTCTCCTTTGCTGGCGTCACAAATTTAACCACATCCAACCCTCAGACTCGTCGCTTTCCTTCACTACAACTGATGCAAGCTCATGATGAACGACAGCGGTCGAAGCGGCGGTGAGGAGATGAGCTTAACGTCCCTGGTGTGCCAAAGCTGGAGTTATTGTTTATTTGATTTGACTGATTATTAGTTGAAAATCGCAGGTTTTTGGCATAAAACACATTAAGCAGTGGGTACAAATGATAGGCCGACAGTATATCCCTCAGCTGATGAGCCACAGAATCCACTGCAGAATCTGTATGTAGGGTCTTTGTTTCCTCTGGAAAGCTGCCACTTTTATTCTAATCTTTCACATCTGCTTTGTTTAAACATCTATTGCCGTCTCGTCTCACACGGAGGAAAATCTTTCCCGCAGAAAGTTATACTGTATATTTTATATTTACCGAAATAAACAGTCAAACCTGTAGCCGAGCCGTATCTACAAAACGTCGCGTTTTATCAGCAAGAAACAAATGAAGAAAAAGAATCTAACACTGAACACATGACTGGAAATCTCCAGAGTCAGAAAACAACTACTTAACTGTGAACACGACTGTACAGAGTCTCCGTGCTGACCTGTGCTGGGCCAAGCGAGCGTTTTAGAAAAGCGTTCATCGGATTCACTTGCAGGGTCAAAGAAAATCCACACAAATTTAACATACTCGTTCATGTCTGCTTGGGTGGAGCAAAGTCTATTGTAGTTCAGAAGGAGCAGATTCTAATCCTTGACTTTAATCCAACAGAACCATGTAAATTATAGTTGGAACGTGACAGCTGACAGGCCACGCCCACAATCAACTGAGCGTGCTCTGTTGTGGTTATTATAACGACACTCGGGCCAGCTTAAACTTTCACACACAAGCGAGATTATTCTCCTCGGTGTGATTACTCTTCCTCTCATTGCGGTTGTAATGTAAATTAACAAATCACATCTATTAGAAATGATCCCAAACAGAGCCTGATTTTTCATCGCGGCACCCGTCCTCCATCACTTCTCCAGGAGCAGAGCAGTCGTTCAATTTTCCATTCCAACAAACTGAACAGTCTTATCAAATACCTGCATAAACTCCAGAAATCTGCACGTCATTTGGAGCTAATGCGGTTGCCGTGTTGATTTGTTCCATGCGTGTATTGCATTTCCAGTCTGTTTATCATCTCTGTTCATTGTGCATGACCTCATAACTGGCACAAAACAACCAGAGCCAAGAAGTAATAAATGCTGATTTTTAGCAACGTCCATTAACCGAGGCCGCGTTTCAGATTTAGACACAAATGTCATTAAAAATATCTCAAAGATGATGCAGGGACACGGAGAACCATCACAAAGGGATGCAGTGGGCAGCAGTTTGTCTCAGAACCACATAAGCAAGATATTACAAAGTGAAAGATTTGCATCGTCTCAGTTTGGAGTCAGTATAGTTGCTGCTGTACGTTATACTGTAGACGCAAGTTTCAAACAGTTAAATCAGCAGCCTTCACAATCAAGATGTGATAAAAAGAAAAGTACGGCCTCTTCTTATTTACACAGAGGTTTGGTCAGCACTCGTTGTTTGCCAAAGTACTTAAAGTTAAATTAACTTAACTTGATTGGACCCTTTGTGAGGTCTCAGGATTTCGGTATCAGGGCACAGTAAAATCATTTTCTGGTCATTAGCAGCTGTTAAATACAACCTAAGCTGAACAACACATGACATATGGCAAATGCAGAAGCAGTGTGTAATCTCCAAACAGTGCTTTTGCAGCTTGCTTATATCTTGAAAGACCACCTTTAGCAAGAATATCTTGAAGTCATTCTTTTGTGTTTATCGGTCTCTCACATCACTGTGGAAGAATTCTGGCGCCCACTCTTCTTTACAACATTCCTTCAGCTCGTTGAGGTTTACGGGCATTTGTTTATGCACAGCTCTCTGAAGGTCAAACCACCAACTACGCTGAGGTTTGGACTTTGACTGGGCCATTGCAACACCTTGATTCTTTTCTTTTCAGTCATTCTGTTGCAGATTTGCTGCTGTGCTCAGGATCACTGTCCTGTTGCATAGTTTCAGCCAGGCTCTGGCTGCGGGACACGTGGCCTCACATTCGCCTTGAACACATTGGTACAAGGAGGAGCTCACGGTCAAGGTACCCAAATTATCAGCCCTCCACCGCTGTGCTGACATTCTCCACATGAACTGTGCAGAATGGACAAACGTCTCCACTTTGGGCTTGTGTGTCTTTTTTTGCTTATTCAGATGTTGCAATGCATCCAAACAAGACATAGTTGGTCAGCCTTTGTCTAACTGCACTGTCACAAACTTTAACCTTTAACGTGCTAACTCAGGCCTGCAGAGTCTGAGATGAAACTCTTTCTCTGACCATTACATGCTCTGACCCTGGGGTGAATTTGCTGGGAAGGTTGGCAGCTGCCTTGAATGCTTTCCACTTCTGAATAATCAGTAATGGTGAACTTAAACAGTTGCTTCTCTGCTGATGTCCTTCCTCTTTGGCATTGTGTTGACACAAATCTGAATGCTTCAGACCTGAAACAGCTAAAACGTTTATGGAGGTGCTCACGATCACTAATTACCAGTTCATCAAATGCATTTGATTAGCAGCACCTGGCTGTTGCGTATCCTCTTAATCCCTGTGGAATTAGCAAAGATGGACTTTTGGTAAATAAATATTCCAAAATGCAGACGTATGCATGACAAACAAAGAACCACATTCTTTTTTCCCCCATGTATGTAAAGCCTTAGAAATAAAAGAGGGTTACTTTCTTTTTGCAAGAACTGCAAGGAATTTATGTTATTTCATCAACAGGCAAAAGTAAAAGATCCACAGATTCTACTGTGATTCTACTGCACGACCACCCTGTCAGACAGATTAGCAGGCTTGTAGACCGGAACAGCCAGGCTGGGATTCAGACTGTCAGCTGTAGCCAGGGCACCTCTCCCTGCTGATGCGAGAGGATTATCGCAGACTTAGGGACAAACTGTGGAAAAATCTGCACCTCAATAATTCATCTGTAAATTCTAATGATGACTATCGCTAATATCTACAGCTGTTGTTAACACGGTGTCTGCAGGATGATGTCATTGCCGAAATGACTTCACGTCTGCTTCAGACGAGAGGAGAGTTACGGTTTTAGTGGCGAGGAGCGATGCACGTTTAGACGACTTTAGGAGGAGATGAAGTGAGGATTGGATCTCTGGGATGTTATATTTTCTTAAATATTTAATTTTGACTTAATAGAGCAGGATTTAATCCAGTAGCCACATCAGTTTCTGTCTCCCCAACTCTCAGGCTTCCTCCTTTCAACCCCCAAGCACATATGTTGCAAATTAGCCTTTTGGCAGCAAGCGTAATCTGGAGTCTTCCTCCGGTGGATGCGGCCCAAGCAGACTCTCGCTCATCCTCGCTGACAGATCTCAGAGGAAAGTCCAGCTTTGCTGTAAAGACACTCAGAGGGCAGAGCGGAGCTGATCGGAGAGAGGAGCGGTGAGTGACGATGCTACCACCGTGGCATCAGGAAGGAGAGCACCTCCGCTTAATTTGATTTGATTTTACACAGACTGGCTGCTCACATATATCTCTAATATATGCCAGCTGTCAACACCAATGACAACAATATTAATTTCTACTTAGTTATCATGACTTTGACCTGATCTCTGAGCCATGAGGAAGCATGTGTTTGCAGTTAATCTGCTGTGCTGCGAAGAAAAACCTTGATTAGTTTACGACCAAACTGTGAGATGCAAATAAAAGAACAGTCATGTTCAAGCACGTTCAGACCAGGATCCTCAGCTGTGCCTCCATCCTGCTGCTGCTGATTCAGCGTTTCTGCAGCGCAGATTTCCAGATTGCATTTCATTTTCTCCTAATTGTGATAAATCATCGCCCGTCAGTCGATCGAGACAATATGTGCTGTAATGTAATGTATTTGTAATGTACATCATAATGAACACACAGTCATAAATCCCCATTAATAAGCGTTCATTAATCAAACTATGAACTATGTTACTGCATGTGGCTTATGCACATTTCTCCTGGGCTAAGGACAGATATTAAAGTTTATGTCACCGTATTTCTAAGAGGTTTTAGGCTTTTGTAGATCTTTGCTGTGTTTGCACTCTGCCAGAGCGACATCTACATGTCTTCTGTGTTCAATAGAAATACGGTTAACAAGGAAGGAACAATCATACATAAAAATATACCTCAAAAATATCAAGACAGCAAAACTTCACAGTACGTAACATAGTGTGCACAGTTACAGCAGAATGTTAACTCTGTGTGAGCATCCCAGACGTCTCCTTCGCCGCTCCCCTTGATGGCTGTAACACAGAGTATATCCATCCTGGTAATCGCCGGGAGGCATGTGGTAATTTCATTTCTGAATCTTATGGTAAACCACAAGGAAGAAACTATCTGTGATGGTCTGCATTTCTCTTGTTATGCGATGCTTTCTTGATGTCTACTTAGACATGTGGCAATGCTTAAGACATCTTTTTCCACTGGTGTGAGAATCTGCCATGCATTTTCTTTCCCCTTTCTACTTCATGGAGTTCAAGGCCTCAGGTTTTATTGAACGTTATGGAAATGTAAAGCTGAATATTGTAAATATGAGTTATTTACAGAGGTAGAATAACTGTGGCAAAGCTTTACAGTCGAGCAGACTATACTGCCCGGCTGAACAGAGATCGCTTTTCCTCGTTTTCCTTTTATAGTACTTGGCAATATTCTTGTCTTTTTTTTTAATCTCCAAAGGAAATTAGTGGAGACTTTGTACAGGTAGAATGTGATTTATTGCTAAGTTAATGTGGTGAACTGAAGTTTATTATATAAACCGGTACATTTCATACCAGTACTTCAAAAATTGTTTATTTTCTTAATCAAATTGTATCAACTTAGTAATTTGACCTTGATATATACACATTAACAGAAGTTTGATATTTTGCATCTTACACCAGGAAATAATTACTATACTGTACTAAACTGTACCTGAGCTGTGAAATCTTACTGTAACAGTGTAAACTGTTAAAAACTGTTTGTATTTTTGGACTAAATGAAGACATGGATAGGCTCAACACAACAGGAACTCAGCGCAATTGGCAGTCCACAAATATAATCAATCAGTATATGAGCGACTTTGGTCTTTGCGATGCATGGCGCTCTCTTCACCCCACCAGTAAGGAATATACTTTTTTCTCGCATGTTCATCACTCTTACTCTCGTTTGGATTATTTTTTGGTCAGCAGCTCACTGCTGTGTGACATTTCAGACACTGAGATTCATCCTATAGCTGTCAGCGATCATGCTCCTGTATCTTTAACACTAATACACAAGAATAACACTACGCCAAGAAAAAACTGGAGATTTAATATATCACTACTTAAAGATGAAGACTTTATTAAATATTTTAAAAAGGAATGGACTTCATATTTAGACTTTAATGACACTCCCGGAATATCTGCTTCTGTTCTATGGGAAGCAGGTAAAGCTGTGATGAGAGGTAAAATAATTTCTTTCTCATCACACAAAAAGAAAGAAGAAAACAAAAATATTCAGGAATTAGAAAAAACCATCAAATCACTAGAAGCCTAAGCGTGCGACCAAGATCAGGAAACATTGAACAAAATATGCAAAACAAAACTAGAATTAAATGAAATTATTAATAAAAAAAACACAATTCCTTATACAAAGACTACGCTTGCAGAATTTTGAACACAGTAACAAATCAGGTCGATTTCTAGCTAACCAGCTAAAAATAAATAAAGAAAAAACCACTATATGTGCTGCTAAAGATTTATCGGGGAACACAATATATGATCCTGGAAGAATAAACAACATTTTTAGGGATTTCTATGAAACTTTATACTCACCACAAATAAACCCATCTAAAAATGAAATTGATCTGTTTCTTGACAACGTAACTCTTCCAAAATTACTAGACAGTCAAGCAATGGAACTGGATTCGCCACTGACGCCAAGTGAACTCCAGGAAGCCCTGATAAGTATGCCCAATAATAAGGCTCCAGGTCCAGACGGCTTCCCTGCAGAATTCTACAAAGAATTCTGGACAATTTTGGCACCAGTATTCCACAGCATGTTGCAGGAAATCGAGGAAAAGGGCAGACTACCACCAAATATGAATTCTGCCAACATTAGTCTCCTGCTAAAACCAGGCAAAGACCCTTTATTTCCCTCAAGCTATAGTCCAATTTCTCTTTTAAATGTAGACCTTAAAATAATCTGCAAAGCTCTCTCAAAGAGATTAGAGAAAATGACCCCCCTCTTAATTCATCCTGACCAAACTGGTTTCATAAAAGGTCGGCACTCCTCAACAAACACTCGTAGATTACTTAATTTAATAGACTACTCATACGATAAAAACATCGAAACCATAATATTATCTCTAGATGCAGAAAAAGCATTTGACAGAGTTAACTGGAAATTTTTATTCGCAACTTTACACAAATTTGGTTTTGGAAACTCTTTCATAAACTGGATAAGAATATTATACAATTCCCCAACAGCTCGTATCAGAACAAATGACCAGACATCCTCCAGCTTCTGTCTCCTGAGGGGCACCAGACAGGGATGCCCACTCTCCCCTTCACTTTTTGCAATTTTTATCGAACCTCTAGCAGCAGCATTTAGACAGGCTACAACAATTAAGGGCATAAAATGTAAGAACATAGAACATAAAATCAGTCTCTATGCGGATGATGTGTTGCTTTTTCTACAAAACACACAAACCAACCTCTCAGAGGTAATTACTTTAATAAACTGGTTTTCAAGAGTTTCAGATTATTCAATTAACTGGCCAAAATCTACAGTTCTCCCCATTAACTGCTCCTTCCATAATTCTTCCTCTGCCCCACTGCAATCCGGAAATATTAAATATTTAGGTATTAATGTCTCTCCTAAGCTTTCAGACTTAACTAAATTAAACCACATCCCACTTCTAAAGAAAGTAGAAGGCGATCTGACTAGATGGAAATCTTTACCCATATCACTCATGGGAAGGGTCGCCACTATAAAAATGATGATCTTGCCAAAAATAAATTACTTATTTTTGATGATCCCTAACAAACCATCACAAGATTGGTTCAGATCTCTGGATTCATATATTTCCAAATTCCTTTGGAAAGATAAACCCCCGCGTATCAGCTTAAAAACGCTACAAAGAACCAAGGATAGAGGAGGATTAGATCTGCCTAATTTTTACCAATACTTCTTAGCCAACAGGCTTCAGTTCATCTCAGAATGGTTAAAACATACCTTCTTAGTTGAGCCCTGGCTAGATGTTGAACAGGCACTATGCAAGGATCTAGAGATTTCAGACCTACCATTTATTAGCTCAAACATCAAAAGACATGAATGCTTTAAAAGTATCAACATCAGCTTTTCTCTGACAGCATGGTGGGAGTTTCTAAAAATAACGGAGTCTTCATTAATCCCATGCAAACGTACACCTATCTGGAATAACCCTGACATATTACAAAACAATAATATGATTAATTTCCCAGAATGGAGTTGTAAAGGAATTAAATACTTAGAACATATATTAGAGGGAACAGAATTTATTCCATTTGACAGACTAGTTGCACAATATGGGATCAACAAGACAAGATTTTTAGAATATCAACAAATTAAATCCATAGTAAAAAAGAAATTTAACCTCAGTCAAGTTGAATTACAAACACCACTAAGTGCGGCACATTTTCTTACTCTTAAATCCCCCAAATTATTATCTAAAATATACAGAACACTTTCTAAATTAGATGAATCAATATCCCTTCCTACTGCAAAGTGGGAAGCAGATTTATCAGTCAGCTTAGACCAAAACTTCTGGTCTCAGATTTGCTTAAAAACCTTTAAATTAATTAAAAATCCCAGTCTGCAATTAATACAATACAAAATACTACATAGAGTGCACTATACAGGTCATCGGATGTTCAAGATGGGCTTTACATCTTCCAACAACTGCTCACACTGTCAAGGCAATACACCAGACAATTACATCCACGCTCTTTGGTTCTGTCCACCAGTGCAAAAGTTTTGGCGCGAGATATGTGAAGACTTATCAAAGTGTCTGAAATGTAACATTCCAACTTCCCCCTTAGTGTGTTTGTTGGGCAGCTTAGATAATGTCACTACAGAAAAGAATATCGCCCATATGGTTTTCACTGCCCTATGCATAGCCAAGAAAACAGTCCTCATGAACTGGAAAAATAAAAATAATCTTAATTCTAACCAATATAGAAATTATCTATTAGATTACATTAGTCTTGATACAGCCTCGGCCACCACATCAGATCAATTGCTCTGGGCTCCTTTTATCAGCTCCATCACCTAGTGGGGGTGGGGGGGTCATAGTTTGGTCCCGCCTTCACTGTTGTGATTGGTGTGGGGGTAGGGACAGGCTTAGGGCGTCGGGGGGTTCCCCGGAGGCATCTTCCTTGGGGGGCTCAACCCGGGGTAGCGGTCATGTCCGGTTGGGGGCTCTGTTGGCTCTCAGGTGACTGTTTCCTCGCGGCTGCGTGCAGCGGGGCTAGGGGAGGGTCTGTGCTGACGGACGTGGGTTACTGACCTGGTAGCCTGGCTGCCCCTGGGTGGGTCCGGGATGGGCGTGAGGTTGTGGGGGCGCTCCGTCTCCGGGCTGGGGCCCGGGCCGGGCCTCGGGGGCTTGGGTCCTGGTTGGTGTGTTGCCGGGTTTGTGGGCGGGTGGGTGCATGGGGGCCCGGCCCTGGAGCAGGGTGCCACCGGTGCGTCGAGCCGCCTGGGGGGCTCTTCAACTGGTGGGGGAGATGGTCACATCTGCAGGAGCTTTCCTCTCTTCAGGGACTCTCTCTGCAGGAGGGGGAGACACAGGAGAGGTGGAGGAAGATCTCAGCCTGGGCGTTTACTGTCTTATGTAGTCTGGAAGATGAGTGGATGGTGGGGTGGGTGCAGTTTTCTCTGTGGTGGGGTTGGGTGAACTGTCCCGGGCTCTGTGGGGCCGGGAGGCGCTGCTGCACTGGGCTCCGGTCTGGATGGGCCTGGGCCCTCTTTCCCTGGCGGGTCGCGGAGTGTGGGAGTGCCTACTGGGGTCAGCGGGGGAGCTGGCCCCAGGGAGGGGTTACCTGCCCCTCCCTTCCTTCCCTCCCCATCTCCAGCTGCCTCTCTCTTCCCGCTCCACCACAACCACCCACACATGCAGGACCTTGGAGTAGGGGTATGTCACCAGGGTGCAGAGGAGGCTACCCCCCCCTCTGTCCCCTTCCGGCTGCCTCTGCCTCAATTTTATCCCACAACTTAGACATTCACATTATTCACACTCTCATTACACATACATATAGGATCTTGGGGGTGGGCACAATCACGGAGTCCATATTACCATCAGGGTGTACACCTCACCCCTGGCATCGTTGCCCACCTCTCAATTTTAAATAAACTTAGACATTGAGGGCTATCAGGAGGGACTATGCGCTTACCTGCTGCTCCTTGGCAGGTAGCTCCATGCCCTCCTGGGTTTTAATTGCACCTTAGAACACATATGCATCAACACTACAATGAGCGGGTGGAGGGAGGTTTGGAGTCTTCTCTCACCCCCATTCCCTGCGGCCTGCTGGAGCGGGAGGGCTAGGAGGAGTTGGCCGTCCGACTGCGGTCTGGAGTGTGGGGCCTCCCTGCTGCTACGGAGTCGGGGCGGTCTGCCTCTCCCCACCGCAGGGAAAAGGGTAACACCACCTGGGTCTGGGTGCAGTTCCCCCCTCCAGGGGCAAGGGTACCTAGACCCGGTTTGTAGAGTACGCTTGGGGAGTGTGATCGTGTGTACAGCGTCTCTTTATGTCTGTCTCCACGTTGGTTGAGTGTGGAGTGAGTGCATATGAGAGCATGAGGGGGGGAATGGATGTTTGTGTCTGTGTGTGCCTGTATGTCTGTGTCTATATGTCAGGTTGGGTGTCAGACACCACCTCTCTGGGGACACCTCAGGCCCTCCAAGGTTTGGAGGCCTATCTCCACCCACCACCACTTCCCCTGCCGGTGGCGGACTCCCTCAGGTGTCGGTGCGTTGGTGGTTCTTTGTGTCTGGGGGTGGGCGTCCAGGTACACACCGGCTCACTCCTTGGCGGCCGCTTGGGGCCTGGGACCTGGGGCTCGCACGGGCCACTTCGGAGGTGGGGTGCCCCCGGCCTCTCGGCCTGGGGCTCGGTCACTCAGGCACGGCTGGCTGCCGGCGGAGCTCACGGGCGCGTCACTGCAACTCCCCCTGGCTTCTGCTCCGCGGCAGCTGAGTGAACCCTCATCTGGGACTCTCCTCAGCTCTTACTGGAACAGTGGCGCGGCTGCCCCTCTGTTGGTCTTCTATGGTCTCTTGTGTTCTGGGGGCCTCTGGATGTCTGGAGTTTTGATCTCCTCCATACCTGCTTCATACCCTGGAGGACGGGGCTGTGGCCCCCCCACACTCCCTAGCAGATCGTTACATGGAGAAACCTTTGGAATACAAGCACGCTGATCCACACAGGTATGCACACGGGTGTTCACTGCTCGTAGACTTAAATTATACCTTTCTTGGCTGCTACTTCGAAGCACATCTGTCCTGCGTACTGCACAACAACATTGAATATTTAGTATTTACTGCTGTTTACACTTAGCTAGATTAATGCGATGGTGTTGTGTTTAGTATGTTGCTTTGTTTTTTTTTTTGTTTTTTTGCTTGTTTTCTATTCTTCTCTCAACAGGTGATCCAGGAGATTTTTATTTTTTTTTCTCCCCCCCTTTCTCACTGTCCCTCTCCCCTTCTGTTTTTCCTTTCCTTCCTCTTTCTTTCTCCCTTTCCTATCCCTCACTCATGTCTGTCCCGTCTGTAACATCTGAAAATAAAATAAAATAAATAATAAAAACAAAGATCGACCAAATGGACCAATACGGCAATGCCATGAAGATCCATTTGGCAAAGTAAATCCATTGGGTATCCTTGTTGGTCTTCAGACAACAATTCTGATGGCTAAAGAACCAAATGGGACAGGCAAAAAAAAAACAAAAAAAACAACTGTTTGTATTTATTTCAAAAGGTGTAAAGAACAGAAGTAAAGATGGAAAGAAAAAACATCCATTGTGAATAACTAAAATAAGAAGAGAAAGTCACGTTCCTGATCAACAAAAAGCCTAAAACTAAATTTTTCCAAACAAGAACCACAAAAAATCCAGTCTGGAAACTAAACTGAATTAAACACAAAACGTGTCACAGTGTCCGAAGCAGACTATACGTGTTGTGAATGAAGGACACAAAAGCAGATCAAAAACAGAACATGAAACATGACTTAGAATTAACAAAAGGCGAGCTGTTTAATAAGGCTGATAAAAAAATTTAAAAAAAGGTGCAAACAAAAAGCAAGACAACTGATGCAAAACTAAATATTGACCTAAACTAAAAAGCAACACTTGACATAAACCTGAACATGAAACTTGGAAAAATGGTGAGAAATAAAAGACAAGCTGACAACAAGTGAAAGAAAACATACAGATTAAATACACACAGGAGGCGATCAGGGGAAGTGGGAACACACGGGGAAACAGCCGAGGCAATCTGACAGAAGGAGACAAAGGAAGCAAAGCCAGCTACACTGACATAGGACACAGACTTTCAAAATAAAACAGGAACCAGCATGGAACAATGTAAACATGATAACACAAGCTTGACAACACAAGAAGACAAGAAACATGACTAACACAGAAGACCTGAGTGAAACATAACTAGACTGAACTCAAGACAACCAAATGACAATCCTGTTACTCAACATATTTAAGGGGATAATTTAAGAACTCAAAACGTAAACAGATCAGAGACCCAGGATCGTGACAGAGCATCAAAATGTAATCAAAATAATTCTAAAATACAAATCTATACTAACTCTGCTGTTTCGGGATTAATGGCTGTAACACAGATTATATTCATCCTGGTAATCGCTGGCAGGCATAATTTAATCTCCGAATCTTATGGTAAACCACAAAGAAGAAACTAGCTGCGCTTGTCTATATCTATAAGTTTCAACCTGTAGTGGCATTAAAGGTGGACTTTTTATCAGACATTCCTTTTCTGTGTCCTGATGTTTGGAGCTTGTACCTATTAAATCACCTCTGTGACAGGTTAATGTAAAGGAACTAATTTTACAGCATTTCAGCTTTACACCAATCATCCCAACAGCTGACGTTTTCAAAGCACGTAAGAGGTTCAGACTGTTTTAGATTCCACGGCTGCCCAGACTGTTTACACCGTGGAAAGTTTGGGTCCTTTTAAATTACAACAGTGCAAATATTGTTTGAGGGGAATGCTGTGAATCATCTCTTCCTGATCATTTATTGGAAGCCCTATTGCTGATGTACTACCATTCATGCATAAGCTTCACTACTGCAGCAAAGCATGTGTGCAATGATTTACTGCTCCTGCTATGAATGTGAGTGGAAGGCATCTCAGCTGTGGACACAGTGAGTCACGAAGCCCAGACCGCCCTCGGTTCCTTCTTCTGCAGGTAGCTGGGCCCAGCGCTGGTAGAACTGGCTGCCCGAGAGGTCGGCACCATGGAAAGTGTGGTTTTTGTGGTTCGTTTGAAAGGACAACAGTGCAAAGCCAGCAAAGGCACCTTTAGTTTTACTGCCGCTTTGGTTACAGAAGAGTCTGAGCATCTCTACCCTGGAAAGCCCTGAGACATACAGACGACGCCTTTGCCACATTGTGTTTTTGTCTGCAGACTTCAGAACCTGTCCCGATGCTCAACAACAAGCCTCGTATCATATCTGCTCTTCAGCAGGATATTTTTATATTTATACAAACGCTTTGGGATCATGACGTTAAGGCGGTTAAAGTTAACACCAGAAAACAAAGGAACGTGCAACACTCTCATTTCTTTGTCATGAAACAGTTTCCATCAATAAAATCAAGTTCCAGGAAGCAAAAGCCTTGTCTGGGCTCCGTGAACCAGTGGAACGTGACCTGACTGTTGTGCGTTGCAACACGTACATTAACATGTCATATTAATCACTTTTCAGAAGAAGCCGCTTTCATTGTCTTTCTGTGTATGAAACGTGATATTCCCACGAGTCCAGAAAGTGTCGTCTCCACTAAACAAAATCGACTTTAAACAGTAACACAAACTCTGGCAGCACTCATTAGTCATCTACTTCATTAAACTCCTGTGTTTATTTTGGTCTTTTCATTTTACAGATTTGCTTTAAGCGTCATGTCCTGTTCACTGTTTTTTTCTAAAACTCTGAGGACTGCCGGTCAGTTTCTGCACCTTCTCACTGTTTGTGCTTCTACATTATTCCTATAAATTAAACTAATCGGTCGCATCTGCACTCTAACTGAAAGTAAAAATAAGTTAACACTGATTGGACTGATCAGGTGGCGTTCTAACTTTAACGTTACATTTAACAATAAAGTTATAATCACCTCCCGCGTGTGGAGTGGATACGTATGAGGAGGAGCCCCGAGTGTTTGGGTGAAAGCCCAACTTCCTGTTGAAAACATAACCTGTAAATTACAGTAATACAAACAGTTACATTTTGTGTAGTTCTGGTTTAAGTTCTATTCTTTGATTTGTTTGGTTCTCTTTTTATTATATTTATAGTTTCTAGTTTTCTGTCACTGCGCCTTCTCCGTGTTCCACGTTTAGTTACTCTTGTCTCCGTGTTTTATGTTCCCTTCCATGTTCTGTGTTCAGTATGTTGAGTTTTGCTTCTTCTTTGTCTCGTTAGGTGTGATTATTCCCAGCTGTCTTCTCCCCGTGTGTCTCATTCCCTCGTTACTCCAGCGTGTATTTAAGCTCTGTGTTTTCCCTCTGCGCGTTGTTGTGCTGTATCCTCATATACTTTCTCAGTGCTGTGGTTCCTCTGTGCGCCTGACAAATTCCCAGTTCTAGTTTTGTTTTCTTGTATTCAGTGTTAGAGTTTTCCCAGCAAATAAAGCTGCTGCTTTGAGTTTCCCTGTCCGAGTCATGCAGTTGTGTCGTTCATGCTCCCTCCCACACAGAAACTTTAAAAACTTTAAAATGCTTGAATTTCCTTTACAGATAATCTGTCAGATTATTATTGCACAAGTGGAAGACAACCCATCTCAAAGCAATCAGTCTGACTTGTACTCACTCGAGTCACAGCCTTTACACACCACAAAATCTGAGTAAATATTTTGTGGATTAAAATATTTTCAGAATTTCTTCTTTTTTTTTTTCTTTTTTTTTTTTTAACAGTCCCAATTTTGCAGAGCAACTCTCAGAGAATCTGAATATCAGTTGGTAATCTGAATTTCTGTTTATGAAAATGGGAACAGAGTTACAATTTTCACCAACTTATCAGAGTTTATTGCCATGTTATCAAATGGATTGCAACAGAAAACAGACCCACGCAGTTGGATGCACCAGAGTAACTGAGACCGTCTGCAGATCTGGTCCTCGTCTTCAAAGCACAGTTTCATCCTGCGGCCCTCCAACCAGTGCATGATTATAGACATACTGGTCCTGCGCTCTGTTACCAGATGAAAACATTAAGTGCAGAACACTTAACTGCATAACCATAGCAACAGATGCTAGGACACCCTTCGGAGACCAGGCAGCATATAACTCAATTAAGAAATCGAGACTAGTCATTCCTTTAACCACAGCTCAGGGCAAGAAAGCCGACTGTTTGTCCTTGATTTAAGCACAAATAGACCACTCTGCGCTATTTTCAGCATTACAAGCTCCGTCCTAATGTTAAATTAAAGACTGAGTCAGGATGTGCTATTTACACTGGCTAATGAGAAGCATTCCCCGACGCTGTAGCTGACCGAGAGCCAGCAGACTGTTAACTGCACTCACACAAGAAATCATGCGATGATTGTGATAATCAGCGCCCGATGCCTGAACACGGCTCCTGCAGCCTGTGAACAGATGAAAACATTTGGTCATTTAGGTCATCCAAACATGCAAACCGCAAGCACGATAAAAGCGATAACAGGGGGGCTTATTAGATTTTACTGCCTGTGATATTGAGGCAGTGTACTGCTCTGAGACTTCTCAGACGCCAGCGCTCACTGCTCAGAGCGCGAACTCTTTACCTTGTCACAGACGTTTTTGCTAATGCTGTGATTGTACGTTCGTCGTGTTGGATGCTTAAACCGGTCCAGCTTGTGTTTTTACATCAGAGTTTCCTGTTATGATAGTATTTTCTCCTTTGGATGAGATTTTTATAACAATGACCTCATGTTGATGATCTCAAACTATGTAACAAGGAGAAAAAGTCATAAGGTCAACCAAGAATTCAGACTCAGACCACCAACAGAGCCACCATGCTTTGTTTCACTGAACAACCTCTTTGGCCACCGTAAGCATTAAACCCTGAGCATGAGTTACAACTGCCCTGAGGCTCGCTGGTTGCTGAGTGGCACTTTTGTGGTTGCGGTTAATGGGCAAGCGGCGCTCAGAGAGGGAAAATTGGTCATGCTTCTTATTCTCTGTGTTGGAGGCAA
This sequence comes from Astatotilapia calliptera, assembly GCF_964374335.1. NCBI lineage: Eukaryota > Metazoa > Chordata > Actinopteri > Cichliformes > Cichlidae > Astatotilapia > Astatotilapia calliptera. The sequence goes on from NC_137440.1 coordinate 11,954,856, forward strand.
AATCACAGGGATTCCTTTCTCCTTATTGCAAATTCTCTCATTGTTAACTGGTCCTATAAGAGCATATTATTGTTCTTGTGGCAATTTTAATGCTCACTCTAACAGTATAATGACCCGGTACAAAATAAAGCATCTAACCTGTTGTGGGAACAAGTTTTTCACTTGTGCAGACATATTCTTTCAGGATAAAACGCGTAAAATAAGAAACATCAAGAAGTGAGGATGAACACCTGTATGTACAGTACGTGTGGCCACCCACAGTTTTTAATGCTTCCTTAAACGTTTGCTGCTCTTTTACACATGAGAAAACAAACTGAGGTCCTCTGCTCTGCTTTCTGACATGGAGGTGTCCACAGAAGCTGCAGCAGAGCTCCCGAGGTCATCGACAGAGTCCTCTCATCCTGTTTCACAACAGCGTATGACATCTAAAGACCTGCTGTAATAATCCTTCACATTATAAGATTAGATTTCACACAGGCATGTGAGTTGATTAAGATTAAAGCAAATATCAATCGCAAACCCTGCTTGTTCTAAAGTGTGATAACTTCAGGCTTCATGCTGAATGAATGTTGGTTTTAAGAGCCTCTAATTACACGTCAGGATCATTTATACAGGTGCTGTCAGCTCAGCTGACGGATGCGCAGCGTGCCAAAGCAACGAACTCTCACTAAAGAACATCCTTCCTCTCCTAAAAGTATCCTCTCACAGCACCCTCAGACCCCTCCCCGCGTCATCCCCCCAAACTGAGGTTTAAAGTAATTAGGAAAAAATGTTGGTTGTCTCGTTCTTCTATTTGCAGCTGCTGAATGGTCTTGGCTTGGAAGAATGTGATCTTCCACCCTCTGCTCAGTGTTGCCTCGGCTCATTTGGGAAAGAGAATAGCAAGAACCTTATGGTTTGAGACAAAAAGCATAATTCTGGCTCCTGGCAGCAGCTCCTGGAGTGGTGGTATTGTAGCCCCTCAGTTTACGAGCTAATGCTGGGGACAAAGAGAAAAAACGTCCGGAGCTGTTTGACGCAGCAGAAGTTGGTTTGCAAATAATTACACACAAAAAAGCTCACAATCGCTCTTATTTTGAATCATTGCCATGTTCCCACACAGTACAGTATTAATCATCTACTGTACATGCCAGACAACACATTATATTGAAGTTTTTTTAAACAGGAAACAAAACTGGTCAAACTCGCATAAATAACTCTGCTCCTGTGTTTGCTTTGCCTCCAAGTCCTGCATACCTTGTTATTGAGGAGCGCTGTCCTCAAAGTTTTAGTCCTACTTTGGACATTTTACAGGAAATCGTTAGAGATTAGAGATTTTGCCTCTGACAGAAAACAAAAATTCGTGCAACCAGATTTAAAATTCATCTAAAAAATAAAGAAGACAAAGTTTTCCACTCTGGGTGTGTTTTCCACATGAGAGTGACAGTTAAAGCCACCAAAGGGAGTAAAATCAATAAAGATCATCGGAGCCACACTTTGCTCAGACCAAACCCAGAAGGATCCAAGCATCCCCGTCCGGTTTGACTTCATGTGTCAGGTCGATGCCAAAGAAACATTCACTCTTTTGCTATTTCTAGTTTCGCCCCCCAAAAGAAGCTTTTACTGGAATGATTGTGGAAAATGACACAACAGAACCTCTTAACAGTTTCCAGTGATTCATAAAAAAAATTTCTGGTGCATAATGCGATGGAATGGTAATTGCAAAGCATCTGTAAATGGGCAGTTAGGAGAGGTTTTTAAGAGGGTGGAAAGAGAGGACAGATGCTATAAAAATATCAGACACACAGCTGTGCTTTATAGCTGTTCATGTAAGCACAACTCTGAAAACTCACATTCTGGGGTAACCGTGCCCAGCTCGGGTCAACTTTTTATTATTACCTTGCGAGTCCACCTCAGGCGGATATGGCAGATACTAATTAAAATATGGCACCTTTGTGTCAACTGGCAGACTGTTCTTTCTTTTTGAATAAAGGACAAAAAGAAAGAACTCCCTGCTCCCAAATACTGGAACTTAAGCTTTCCTAGCAGATGGAAAATGTGAGTGGAGGAAGAGCAAACAGTGGGGAAAGAAAGTTCCAGCAATGGTTTGAACATTTCTAATTGAAGCAGACAGTTCCCGACTGCTCGGACAAGGATCTCATTTTCTGTACATACTTCACAGCAGGAGTGGCTTTCAGACGTTTAGCCCGTGGATAAATAAATCAATAACAGCCTAAAGGTGTAAATTGTCTGCCAGCGTAGACCTTGCAGGGCCACCTCATTTAACTGAAAGCATAGAGGATGTAGATATGTTTAAATGAAAGGAAAAGGTGTCAGTAAGTGGCTTAATGACAGACTGCTGTTTCTCTCTGTGTCTACTTCAAACCCCATCAGCAAGGCTTGTTATCCCTGGTTTAGCTTCCCTGTTTCATCCTCTTTCCATCATTCATACAACCTCCTGCAAAGTGTTCCCGGCTGGAATGTTTTCTAAGGATTGTGTTTACTGCCTTTTATTTTACTGTAAAATATAATCAGCATCAGCTGAATTAGCATTAAGAAACAAATACCAGCCTTCCTCAAACTGCCTCTTTATATGATTTGATTCGGTTGACTTAACAGCTCAGAACTCCTAATTTAATTACGGATGGGCTTGATGTGAAAACCTGCACTGCTGTTTGCACTGGGGAGACTTCAGCTTTTACTTTAAACTTTCCTAAAACACTGACTTTTCCAAGCAAAACTGCTGATCAACAAAGTAGCCCGACACTTGCACATGTCGCACACTTGTAAAGCGCTGATTTTTTGTGGTGATGAACGATAGCAGATGTAGCATGTTGGACCTGCACAGCCTCACAGAGAGGTGCTGGCTGAAGCTAAAGCTGCACTACGCACATTTTAAAGAAGGTTTTAACAAATGCACGCACAGCAGGAAAAAGCACAGATGTCACTGGTATCATTAAGAGCTGCTCTGCTATGCTCAGGTATCCCATTACGTCATTAAACCGCAGCAGCTAAGTGGAGTTCAGGCCTACACCTGTGCATTTTCAGCTGTCGGAGTGGGCTTGGTGTCAAAGCCCCGCCGGCGAGCCGCCGCTAAAGATACCCTGCAGAGTTCTCTTGTAAACTCGTTATCTTTACTCGGTGCCTCGCGGGTTTCCTGGAGCATTAGCAAATATGTCGAGTGGAAAGTACTCTGTCAGTGGAGTGACGTCTTTTTCACGCTACTGTGACTGACTGTCGATCAGCCACCTGACAAATTGTAGTTGATCGATCTGTGGATGTACAAAAGACCTACGACACAATCTGGAGCCTCTTCTTCATCTAGTCACATGATTGCATCCTCATTCATGTTCTCCTACATATCCAAGTCAGGGTCACTGGGGGGCTCGATCCTGTCCCATGTGTGCTCCACCCTGGACAGGTCGCAGACTGACGCAGGGCCAACACAGAGGACCATTCATCCTCACATTCACACCTACAGCCGGTTGAGAACCACCAGTTAACCTAACCTCACTAACTGCATGTCTCTGGGTTGTATGAGAAAGCTAGATGACCTGTGAGACAAGTTCCGGGGTGCTACCCTCTGTGATCATGTTCATGGAAAGTCACCGTGGATCTTTTATGTGGTAGCACGAGTCACTTTTGTTTCACTCACTTACCAGACTCGTACACCAAACACACAGTGGGATGGTTTGAGGCTTGAGCTGTGTTTTGGTTTGCTGTTTGATTTCCTCTCATTTGTTCACTTGGCAAAGTTTAGGCACTAAAAATAGGCACGGTTTGAGTTCAACACTGTTATGGTCACTGTGGTTCTCTTAGTTCGGAGTCATTCTTTGCGTAATTTTCTTCCCCTGCCCGATGCGTTTCCCCGTCTGTCTCCATGTCTTGGTTTCTTCTGCTTCCCTCCTTTGTGATAGTTAGCCTCGCCACCATTTCCACCTGTTTGATTGGCTCCACCTGTGTCTTGCAATTAGATCTCAGATAAATTCATGGCGCTGGCAAGAATCAAACTTCCCACTGATATTGGCTTAAAAGGAAAAATATGCACTTGTAGATAATTCATAAGAAAACACAAGTAAAGCATTTTTCTTACTTTACAATGCTGAGTTTTCTTTTTGAGTTGCAGCTGCACAGATTTTTGAGGGCAGCAGGGTTGGTCTGAAAAGCCGAAGGTTTGGATGACAGATGAAATCTTGTGTGCAACTATGTTCTCTCTCTCTCACACCCACACACCCAGTGACTGACCGGACTTTCCCAGTCACTGGTCGCATGGAGGCAGCATCGATCCTCCAACAAGCAGCGTCTCAGTGGCCTCCATCACACACTCGGCCCGAGTCGCCTCCATAACGTGGCTCGCGGCCAGAGGACCTCGCACTCTTGTGGAAGCACACCTGAAAACTCGCTGGCCCAAGAACACTGCAGCTATGACGCGCATGCAATTACTTCGATGCACATAATTATCCAAAGTAAGCAGCTGCACAAATTAATAAAAATAATAAACATGTTCTGGAGTTGAGCATCTGAGGATTTGCAACCACCATCAATCTTGTACTACACTTGCAGTGTTAATGCTCAGACTTCTCAGAGATTTGTGTGACTCATATTGAGAAGATTTAAATTACTGCCATAAGTCTTGATATTGCAGTAAAAATTCTCCTGAAGATTCATGTTAGAATCCTTGATGTATTGGGGATATCTAGTGATATCTGAGCTCAATTATTTAGTATATTTTTAGGAGGTTTGATAGATCAGGGAGATTATCAGCTAAGGCCTCAGTTACAAAGGCCCACAGGAAAAATGTGTATTGGCAAGTGTTTCACCTCCACTTGGAGAGTAAATAACACGTTTTTCATGAAAACCGATGATCACAGCAATCTGCTTGGATTCAAAACAATCACAAGGTGACGGGTGTGTAACTAAGGCCTCAGACTTTAGGCTAAAACCTGGAAAAGTCGCTAGTACTCCTACTGGGACTGGAAGGCTTTAGTTTCAATTTGAGTAGACGTGCACTTCAGCAGATCGCCACTGCTGTGCGCACACAGTTATGAAATGCTTTTGACCTGTTTGTCACATCATTGTTTATGAGGAAAGATTCTGAGCAGATGCTGTGGATGATCTGTTAAGTCCGGAGTTATTTAAACGAGCAGCCGAAGGATTGTCTATGAAGCAGAAAAAAAACACATACAATCACTCTTCAGTATTTGCGGCATGTTTCTACGGTGCTGTGGGAAAGTAAGAACGGTTTGTCATGATAACTTTTTAATTGGCAGGAAAATGAAATCACAAGCTTGGCGCTGTGAACAGAGTTTTTCTTGTAAAAGTATATGGGAGGCCCGTTACCTTAGAGGAATCCCCGCGATCAGCCTGGAACTACCTTCATGCAAGAGCCTATTGTTGAGTTCCCTCATCAGCTCAAGAGCGATTACTATCTAACTATGCAGGATCTGAGCGATGCCAGAAAGGGAAGCGAGACGCTGGACACTACCACTGCACTCTTTCCAGTCTAATCAAGACTGTAAGCTCACCAGAGCAGACGAAACCAAAGACATCTGCCGAGACCTGGCTGTGGACCCTCAGTCACATCACTGCTGAACTAGCCAATGCTAGAACTAGCGTTGGGTAACGGTGAACACATGCAGAGGGGTGTGTTTTCATACGTAGGTGAAGTAAACATGACAGTGGATCCAGACCATGAGTGATGAATGGAAGAGACTGCCATCTGCAGCTCCGTGCCGCCTGTTTATAATGCGACCAGAGCTCAAGGCTCAATCTGTAATGCTCTGGCTGTCACTGAAAGCACAAACGCCAAAATCTGAGTCATGTTTGCCAAAGCAGAAACACCCTTGTTCAATGCAGCTGCATTTTGACATTAGCAACATCCTTAAATCCTAATCACTAGACCCGATCAGAAAAAACACCCAGTGCAATGAGCTCCTTTAGCACTACCACACGATAAGCAACAGGTTTCTCATGTTTTATTTATTATTGCAGTTTTCATCCAGCGAATAGCCATAAAGTGTCCAAAGGTGGGCAGACATTAATTTCAGGTTAATCTCAGCCTTCTTGGTTAACTGGTTAATATCAATAAAAGTCATTTAAGACGACATTAAAGCAAATAGTTCTTGATTTACTGCAAACTGTGACTGTGATGGCTGGTCTGATGCACAGCAGGAGGTCCTAAAGGTATCCTGCCATCAAAATGGTGAGAAAAGACGAGTAACAAAGACAGATTGTTTTTCCTGCGTTCATCTCCAACAAGTTCAACGACCTAAAAAACAATGACTAGAAAAAAACCGAGGCAGATCAGGATAGACCCATCAGGATAGCTGGAAAGTGAAACAGTGGAGATAAACTTTCCAAACAATGTTTCATTTGTATTGTAGAACCGCAAATGTGTTTGGCTCCTGAATGAGTCCGAATTAGATGAATACTCTCATGTCTGTACTCTAAACAGAGAGCTACCCCAGAAATAAATGAGCTTAGCTTGCCAAATATGCAGAAATCAGTGGGGAGCTACTTGTCTTACTCTGCGTAAATCCTTCAAACTCTTCTGAAAGCATTGATTGTTACATTTTAAAGACAAAATGATGATCAATGATGTTTGTGAGCTTTAGCATTGAGCTGTAGCTGTTTTCACCTTCCAGTCTTCATCATGAGCTTACGAACAATCTTATAAAGTAGCATTTACTAATCATATTAATTCAGTATTAACATAAATTTGAATAATTAAACTTGACACTAATGTAAGTCTTCAGCTTCAAGCTCCCTGATCACTTTTTCGTGCTCGGCTTGTTTGACTCAGGAGAACAATACAGCAGAAGGTGGTAGCTGCAGATGATATCATGCTGCTACAAGCAGCAGTTAAACAGAAACCGCAAAATAGACTCTGTGGCAGACATATGAATTTGCTGAGTCCAAGTTACCAGGGAGCACAACTTTTGCTGTTACATGAAGATGTCTGCACAAAATAAATGGTTACGTGTTCTTTTCTAGGTTTTCCCTCCAACAAACTCAAAACTACACTTTACATGGTGTCCACCTCACAGTAAAATCACCAGGAAATTTTAAATGAGCAGAGATAATTTTCACCTGGAAACTTGTCCAACAAGCCTTTGCAACTGAAACACGATCTTTGCAGCCCAGAATAAAAGCATTAAACCCACAAGCTTAGCAAGAAAGGTTTGCAGACAAGAAAATTGCCTCTGCTGTCAGGAGTCTCTGGTGCCTGCACCTAAAATCTGCCTGAGGAGAGAAAAGTTGGGACCAAATTGGAGTTACAGAAAGTAAAACAGCCTCGGTGAACTCCAGCGAACCTTCAGCCATGGAGTAGTTTGGCCCAGAGCTCTACAACAATCTATGAATTCTGACAGACAACAGGGGAGCCTGAAGGGCTTTGACATGCAGGCCATCAGGTTATCGTCTGTCAGGAAAACCCTTCACACCACATCGTAGCCACCTACACACTGGGAGCAAATGCGAAAAGCAGACGATTCCCGACGGCAGTGCTGCCATGAGAAAACTTTGAGGGTGTTCACGAACTCGGGCTGAGACTCGTTTGTTCTTAACAAAGACACAAATCTCTAGAAAATGGATAAAAATTTAAGATTATAGGAGTAACAGCAGTGCGTTTATTCTGGGCTTTTTCACTCGCTGATTGTTATATTTTTTTTTTATTAGCTTTTACAACATGACTCAAGACAAACCGCGGTGTGTGTGTGTGTGTGTGTGTGTGTGTTCAGGCTAATGAAGGAATTTATCACCCAGTGGAACGATGTAATGATGTGGTTTAAACAGTTTTTGGACAACGAGGGAGCCGCGATATCAGGTTTTAGTTATACAGACAATACTCATTAGCAAGATAATGTCATTATTCCAGTGCTTTTCATTAGTTTTTGTTGCCTCTGGTGTTATTTTCTCCCCATGCTTGCTGTGTTCACCTCTCTCTCTAATCATGATTAATGTCAAGTCCTCATGTCTCCGTGTTAGCTATTTTTCTTTTGGTTAATTTGGTAGACTTTTCCCATGTGCCTTACTTAGATTTTACTTCATGCTTTCGTTTCCCTTCATTTATGAATGTCTGGCTCATTCTCACCTGTGGTTTGTTCTTCTCACCTGTGCCCCCTGTCTCTGTGTGCTCGTCTGCAGAAGGTTTCTAGACCAGGCAACTCCAGGCCTCGAGGGCTGGTGTCCTGCAGGTTTTAGATGTGTCCTTGATCTAACACAGCTGAATCAAATGGCTAAATTCCTCATCAACATGTCCTGAAGTTCTCCAGAGGCCTGCGAATGAACTAATCATGTGATTCAGGTGTGTTGACCCAGGGTGAGATCTAAAACCTGCAGGACACCGGCCCTTGAGGCCTGGAGTTGCCCACCCCTGCCTTAGACCATCGTCTGAGTTTGACTCCCTTGTTTCCCCAACGCATGCCTTCTTAGAGAGTGCAGGCAGGGTAGAGTGGGTGGAGACGAGTGTCAGGGGTGATTTAATGTGATGAGTAGTTGATGGTGGCGATAACAAAGCCAGGATTGGAAATGAGTACATCAGAGGGACAGCTCAGGTTAGAAAGGTGAGGCTGGGATGGTTTGGACATGTGCAGAGGCAGGCAGTGTTGGGGAGTAACGGAATACATGTACCGCCGTTACGTATTTAAAATACAAAATATGAGTAACTGTATTCCGTTACAGTTACCGTTTAAAAAGGTGGTATTCAGAATACAGTTACTTTGTTGAAATAAATGGATTACACTGCGGTACTTTCCTGTTTCATTTTGTCGCGGGTCAGGACTGTTTGGGTTTTGTTTGACAGCTACGTTCTGTTGTTCCAGGCGGCAGCGTTACCGTTGCCATGGTTACAGGGCGACGCTCTCTCTCTCTGCGACTGTGTGTTTCCTGGGTGAGAGAGCGCCTTTTCGTTGTTGTTGTTGTGCTAAGCTAACAGGCAGAATGCTACAAGCATAGCTCTAAAGAATGTAGCATCATAGGCAGTGTAGTCCGTGTTGCAGGGAGAATGGACTGCCATACACGTTATGGGTCTGTGAGCGCGAGGAGGGAGAGAAAGGGGAGTGGAAAGGTACGAGTTGTCATCGAGGAAAAACGGGAGCTGGAAGCATGTAAATATAATAATAACCACTGCAGCCAAGAAGAGTGCCTGACGAGCCCAGTTGTAAGTAAGCTATTAAGACTCGACTGTACACTGTGTTCGTGTTTTCCTCCGAAAACAATAAGTTCCGTTGGAGCAGTCTTTCAACGCCTCTCTCTGTCTCTGGCAAGCAGAGTTGACCCACACAACAAAGTAAAGCTATTGTTCGGCTACGAGCCGACAGGGACCCCGCCGTATTATGCTGGGCTTACACTGTGCGATTTTTTCAGTCGCGCGATTCAGCTCCTGCTCAAACTGTACGATTGACTCGCAGGGGTTAGAAGTTCATAGGTCACGATGCAGGGTCTCACACTATATGACCCGATGCTCTGATGCGACCTGAGTGCTCACACTGTGCGTCCATAAAATGAAGGTTATAACAGAAATTCTGTCGCTCGCTCTCCCTCTGTCTTTCACTCACACAGACACGCCACCACCACCATCAACTTTGCTAAATTGCTAATGAAAAACATTGATCAGGCAGCTGTGATTGAGCAGCAGTGTAGATCCAACTATTTTCAAGGTTGTTGTGGTCGTGATAATTTTGTGAGGCCACATCGAAAAGGCTCGGATGAGCTTTCCATAGTTCTACAAGTTGTGCCTCCATCGCTTGTGTCCAGATCACACGCTGCACTGCCGTGCTGCGCCGTCTTTTTCGCTGACATTTGTGTTTGCGCGTGCGCAGTGTGACAAACTGCGGTGACACCCTCACGACCAAGCGATTGATGATCGGGAGCTCGTCGTGAGGTGTTAATCTCTTCTCGTTACCCCACGTATACTACACGATGCACGACGCACGATGAAGGCCAAAATCGGGCCGATCGCCTAAACGGTCGCACGACTCAAAAATCGGCTCAAAATGGGCCAAAAATCGCACAGTGTAAGCCCAGCAGAGGTCCCTTTACTACAGTTCGGAGTCGCGGACCTTCAGTAATAGTAATAAATCATACAGCAATAGTACATTCACGTTGTTGTAAAAAGCATGATAATATATTAAGTATTCCAAAGTATTCAGAATACGTTACTGTCATTGAGTAACGTAACGGAATACGTTACAGAATACATTTTGGGGCATGTATTCTGTATTTTGTAATGGAATACATTTTAAAAGTAACCTTCCCAACACTGGAGGCAGGATAGTGGATATACGGGAAAGTGATGTTGAACCCAAGGACCCGCTCAGCGGGAAAAGAAGAGGATGTAGCTGAAGGACATGCAGGGGGGCTGGTGTGACAGAGGAAGATGGTAGGGCAGGGTGAGCTGGAGACAGGTGATCCACTGAGGTGATTGTTGAAAGAAGCAGGTTTCCCCCAGCGTCCCATCTTAGTTTGTTTTAGACTTTGTAGTTTTGTTGTTCCTTTCTCAAACTTCTTTTTTAAATCACGTTTTAATAAAGCTGACCTTTTTGTTTTGGTTCTACCTTTGCAGGAATCTTAACAGGATCATTTGTAAGGATGGTTTCATTAAAATGGAATCTCCCCACCCACTACCGTCCTTGAACTAACTTGCTTTATATAAATTAAAGTGGATCAGTGTTGAGTGTAATGTGGCGCCGCGCTTTGTGGAGAGCTTCAAATCTGGCAGAAACACAAAGTCATGCGATAATATTTCATTAGTGGTGCCACTAGGATACATTTAAAGGCAAAACCAAAACCGCGCAGCCACTGACAGCCTCTCATTCAGCAGTCGGTTGGCGTACAGGCCCAAATTACAAACTCTGTAGGACGTGAAAAGCTTCCATACACGATTCATCCTGAAAGCGTCGTGAGCGCTGACAATGGTTTGACTATTTTATTCAGTTGCGATGCAAAAACGTTGAACATAAAATCTTGGCACATAAAATCTTGGCACGGGGCTCTCGGTCGTCATCTGTTCAAACCGGTGATTGAATTTCCATTAAATTATGCAGCTATGTTCCCAGAATCATGCAAAAGTGTTTGGATGTAAGTTGCTATGAAAAAATGTAAACGAGGCCATGTTGAAAGTGCCGCAGAAGTTTTCTTCTCATCAAATATAAAAAGACTAAATGTTTTGTCAGTTTTATGTTCAGCTGCAGCTGAACCTTAGTTATCAGACTGATTCTCATTTTGTTTGGCATTGTTGTAATTACAAATAACAATAACAGACTCAGAGTTGTGCATCTGCATCTGCGCTACCTAAGAAAGGGAGAAGGAAACGACTCTTTGAAGATGAAGATTTATTAGGCAATTAAAGATCAGTGAGTAATCTGGCTACAAAAAGAAAAAACTGGCTCTAATTGAGTAAATTACAAGGATATTGTTGCATGTTTGGGTATTCTGTTCACCTCATACAGAAACAAGACAAGCAGCGAGCGTCATGAATCAGATGTTTCGTCTGCAGCCAAACTAAACAGTTTACTGACCGTTTCCTAAACCTCTCCCCCCGAAACAGAAATGTCCTTTCAACCACAGATACTGTTTTCTTTTCCAAATCATCGTTCGCGATCGCAGTGTGAAAACAGAATTGACTGAATTCAACATATTTCAGCATAAAGAGGTACGTCTGACCGCTGGAGAGCATACTCAGCATGTCTGTTTTACATTAACCTAAACACTGTCAGTCTTTTAAATCCAACCCGGGGCGCGCTGCCATTTCACATTATTTGGCAAGGACATGCATTTCTTGAGGGGGAACAAACGGGAAGGGGGGGATGGAAAAAGGACGACTCCTCCAGTTGTCGTCCGGTTTCTCTGTAACAGCGCAGCAGTGGACCGCAGACAGTGATAGTCTGCGAAATCCATCACTGATAGGAACTGGATTATAAAACCTCTGCTTGGAATGTCCCTCCCACACAGACAAAGACCATCACGCTTCATAGCACCTCCAGCACGCTGCCCCCACCTCCCACCTCCTTTTCCTTTACCATCTGAGGAAAAAATTACTCATGTCATCAGCAGGGAGTTCAAAAGAGGGAGAAGGAGAAGGAGAAGAAACACAAGTTGATGTTTTCATTTGAATGCATAGATAAATTTTCACATACAAGCTGAGGCGGGATTTTATCATGGAAACAGCTCTGAACTCTCTAGACTTAAACTAATGTGTCCCATCAAGATGTTTGACGGTCATTTCAGTGTGAAGCTGTAAAGTGACTTCAAATGACCAGTGGGGGACACATGGAAGGGCCGCTGTGCCTGCAGTTTCATTCCTCTGGCTGAGCTGCAGCAGTATGGATGGAATTAGGGCTGTTTTCTCAGCCTTAACTCAAACGTGAGGATGGAAAGAGCTGCCTTCCTGCCTGAAATCAAAGTTTAAACTTGTTATGATTTCAAGATTGGCCTTCCCGAGTCAGTTGAAGTGAGAATAAATAAGTGACAATTCAATTTAGGCTCAGCTTGGTTATTAATTAAGACTTTTTGGACCTGCCAGTCAAATCAAGCTTGAATGTCTGTCTAACGGGGACATGTTTAGAGTATAGTGGAAACCAAAACTCTTCTTTTTCTTTTTTTTTTTCCATCGAGGGATTTGTCAGTAAGTAACTTGGATGATCCAAAATACAAATGGTCACCATAACTTAAATTCGTGTGACTTGAGAGGTTTCCCAGCGTTTGCTCCAGCATCACAGTCCTGAAAAAGCCAAATAGTTTTCTGTTTTGTGCGTTGCCCACAGGAGAAACTATTTGTGACCTCCTGATCTTTCAGACCAAACCTCTATCCATCTCTTTTATGACCCTTCTCTGAGACTTGGGTCACAATGACAGCAGGCTCCTCCAGCTCTTCCCAGGCCACCGCAGTGCTTTCCCAGGTTACACGGGCAACACATATGATTTCAAAGAGAGAAGGTCATTGTTCTATTCTGAGAACCTTCCAGATGTCTGCCCCGGGTAAGCCCTGCTACCTCGCTGTTTGTATTCAATATGTTGACTAAGCTCAAGAATCACTAATCTGCCCTCACATCCAAAGATAATGTGCTGCCATATTTGGCCTGCTACGAATATCAAATGATAATGAGCAGTTTGCAGTGGACTAAAGTGAGATGATTTACAGCCTCTGAGAAACGAACCCTTCTAGTCTGGACACTCCATGAATTCAAATTAACAGCTGGCTCTAGATATTTATGATCCTCTGACTTTCATCACAAGACTTCTCAGAATGTAATAGGCAGGGATGATATTTGATCACTATGTTATATTACAGCACTGAGAATAAAAACTGTAACCTGGACCAAAGACTGTGACATGTGTTTGAAAGGTCTGCAAGACCTACTGAGGGCAAACTGATTAAGCAAAGTTTACAACACAAACTACAAAATGCTCACAGACCCCAAACTTAAGATTAATAATAGGAAATTCCTAATTTTAAAATCCATAGTTCCAGTAAAAACACAGCGAAACTTCTTAGTAGATGAGTTCATGATGTTAACAGGTTTTGTGGTCATATTAAAACAAGACAAACCTTCATTTAATGTTTTTCATAATTACTCTATAACCCTGAAATACCAACAATTAAACAGCTCTCGTCATTTTCAAGCAGCTTTTCACAATTATCTCTAAATAAGTTTATTGTGTTTTTTTGCAGTGCGTTCATTTCCTTTCAGGAAAAAGAAGTAACGGGCAACATAAGCCATGCTTACAGATATTTTCTCCTTCTTTTTTTGGCCTTTCCCAGAAAAGCAGGCTGTATTCCTCCCATTACTCCCATTCAGAGACTCCTGTGAGAGCTGAGTCATGCAGACAGCTCCTCCGCTGGGGTTTGCCTCTCTGACAGCTGCTCTGGCCTGAAGGGGAAACTGGAGATAATTTTCTCAAAGTTGCTCCACAAGGAGAGAGTGACACAGCATTTTGTTCACCCCAACATGTCTCTACCAGCACTTACCATCCAGGCCCATACATTCGGTAGCAATCAGTAAAGTGGGTGGCTGTAGCTCAGGAGGTGGAGCAGATCATCTACTCATCAGAAGGTTAGTGGTTCGATCCCTGGCTCCTCCAGTCTGCATGCCAAGTATCCTTGGGAAAGATTGATCTCTGATGTGTCCATCGGACTATGACTGGTAGTTAGGAAGCACTAAGAAACCTAGAGTGAATGTGGCGTGTTGTATAGAGCACTTGTAGGAAAGAGGAGCCCAGTAAGGTGGGCCTTACTCTGAGGTTTGACCTGATTTCTATCTATTATTAGACTCGATTGGTTTCTTTCAAAATGTAAAAGAACCCACCCAACACATTAATTGCAGTCTAGATCTCGTTTTAACATATGACATAGAAACTGAACATTTAACAGTGTTGCCTGAAAACCTTCTCCTGTCTGATCATTTCCTGATAACATTTAAATTTAGATTAAGGATGACACAGCAGTGGGGAGCAGTCAACACAGAGCAGAGCAGCTATCTGAATGCTGCTCCCACAGAAGTCGATCATCTTGTTAATAATTTTACTTCTTCAATATGTATGACTCTGGAAGCCGTACCTCCTCAAATCAGAAGTACTTCACTCTTTGCCATAACTCTCAAATATTTTATGACAGCGATTAGAACATGCTGTAGGTATTACAGGTACTGCACTGCAGTGGTTTGTATCATATCTATCTAATAGACTCCAATTTGTGCATGTAAATGGAGAGTCCTCTTCACACACTGAGGTTAATTATGGAGTTCCACAGGGTTCAGTGCTAGGACCAATTCTGTTTACATTATACATGCTTCCCTTAGGCAGCATCATTAGAAGACAGCATACATTTACACTGCTATGCAGATGACACCCAACTCTATCTGTCCATGAAGCCAGATAACACACACCAATGAGTTAAACTGCAGGAATGTCTTAAAGACATAAAGACCTGGATGGCCGCTAACTTTCTGCTTCTTAATTCCGATCAAACTGAGGTTATTGTACTCGGCCCTGAAAATCTTATTTAAAAGTAGAATGGGAGGCAGAGCCTTCAGCTTTCAGGCCCCACTCTTGTGTTGAACCAGCTTCCAGTTTGGATTCGGGAGACCGATGTCCACTTTTAAGATTAGACTTAAAGCTTTCTTTTTAGTTAGGGCTGGATCAGGTGACCCTGCATCCTCAGCTGCACTGCGCTGGGTGTAGGCTGCTGGGGGATTCCCATGATGCACTGTTTCTTCTTCAGTCATCTTTTTTACTCACTGTGTTCACACACATCTGCAGTTAATCATTAGTCATAATGTTTGTCTCTCTTCCACAGCATGTCTTTGTCCTGTCGTTTTCCCTTCCAGTCACCCCAAACGGTCGCAGCAGATGGCCCCGCCCCTCCCTGAGCCTGGTTCTGCCAGAGATTTCTTCCTGTTATAAGGGAGTTTTTCCTTCCCACTGTCACCAAGGCACTTACTTATAGCGGGTCATATGATTGTTGGGTTTTTCTGTTTTCTTTGTATTATTGTAAGATCTTTACCTTACAATATAAAGCGCCTTGAGGTGACTGTTATTGTGATTTGGTGCTGTATAAATAAAATTCAGTTGAACTGAATTGACTGTATTCATTTCCCACATTCTTCAGTAAGTAACATTTGTAACTTAATCAATACAGTCTGACACAGAAGAAATGTTCCCATAAAATCTTTCACACCTCATCTTTGACTTCATCTTGACATGCAGCTGTCTTTGGACATCTGATGTCTTTAGTGAAAAATGCTAACAACACTCACTGTGCGCAGCCACTGTGGGGTTACACATCGCTTCGCTTGCAGTGCTGTTAGATTTCACTGGACTGAATGTGCTGGGGGAGAAAAAAGGCTGAAATACATCAGCTCTGATTGAAGCAGATGAATCATGTCACAGGATGAGGTACTTATCCAAAGTCATTACTCATAGCTACCCAGGAGCATTTAAACCGCTCTTCGAGGACGGGAAGAAACATGTCAGGTATTGACGTCAGTTGAGTTAATTGGGTTATAAATGGTTTCGTGCACACCTATGCACTTGGATGATCCAAAGATATAGCAGGATTGGGATTTATGTCTTCAGCTGTATGCCCATAGCACTCAACAACTGTCTAACCCTTTGATGATCATTAAGGCCTCAGTCACAACCCCAAAGTGTCTGAGACCACCCTCAGGTCTTCATAAATATACCATCACGTCTCACTCTGCTTAAAGGTCAGACTTCTTGCACATCCTTTTCTGGGATCGGCAGAGGAATCAAAACACTTGTTGGCTCCCGACCCGTGATCTCCGCAGCTGTGCTCTACGTTGTGTTGCAGGAAGCAGCACATGCAGAGCAGTGACCCGGGTGGGGGACGTCTGCTGAATCGCCTTCCTTGCAAAACAGACAAGTTGCCCAGCATGGAAAAATTTGGACCTTTTCTATTGCATTGGAAGTGACATATATTTGACAGAAAAAGACATTCATGATCAGACTGGAGGTGAAACAAAAGTCGGGGGATCACCTGATGGATACTCCAAGACTAATGACAGTAGCTTTACCTGAAATCCTTTCAGAAGGAGTACTGATGTTTTTGGCCGTGTGCATAGCAGTGAACTGACCCTCTGTTGGGACTAGCAGGGACTAAAACACTAAACACACTGAGCAGAAGAATCAGAGCTGAACAGTGACTGGGTGTCTATGCTGAGACAGGTTATATAACAAGTGTTAGAGAAAGCAGTGTTTGTCATTAGGATTTAAGTGATTAACTGGGACTATTTTCTCTTTAAGTTGTAGTTCTTTGGTTCTTGTCTGTGGGAAAGAATTCACAAACAAAGACCTTTTTTAAAAAAAAACAAGGTCAGCGGGAGAACTGTTGGCGCTCCCTTTCCCTTCCCATATTCAAAGAGGAGCAGTGCTCAACTGTTGCTTTTGGCATCTCAGTCAGTCAAAACCTTCTGTCTGTATGTTCTCTGAATATTTGCTCTTTTAGGAGTCAACATCCCCCCCATCCCCTTCAAGTTCAAAAGGACTACTCCGTTCCTCCCTCAGGTTTTGGTTGGAAAACCGCGAATCAAGGGCCGTCCGTTATAATGGGTGGCTGCTCAAGGGTCAAGCAATTCCTATACATTTGTGTGATTGTATCTTTATTTATTTCAGACATAATAAAACAAACAAAAAAAAACCAATATATACTCGTCTACATGTATTTTCATTTACGAATATGAATATATGTGTAGATATACACACACACACACACACACACACACACACACACACACACACACACACGTATTTGTACAGACAAACAAGAAAAATATAATAAAATAAAACACATTCGTCTAACATGAGATAACAGTTGTCTGGTCTGAAATGTGGTTCTCTTTGAAACCACATTAAAGCCAAGCTAACGTTCTGGGCTTAGAAAGTCTGTGATGAGATGATACAATTTACAGTAAGCCCATGAGTAAATAGCTTTGCTTGTATTCTAGAGAGCTTTGAAAGGATGTTTATAAATCCATATATATCCATAATAATAAATTATTCTGTTGCATTTTCTTGGAAAGTTGGACTGCCACACAGTCTGAATGCTGGTTCATGTTCACAAAGCTAATAATACCTTATAATTTAGTGGGAAGGTTAAAAAAAAAAAAAAAAAACTAAAGAAAACCTTTTTAGTAATACAGCATTCAATGAAAAGCTTTATTATTGGTCTCTAAGCATCCATACTGGTCAGTCCCTCCCAGAAATGGTGAGCTTTGCAACCTCACTATTTCTGTAATACATAGATGCCACAGAGCAGCTTCTGTGTCCCGAGCATGGATCCTAAATGTCTGGAGTCCAAAAAAGGTTTCACAGCATTATTCATGAAACCAGTAACCCCCTCATGTCCCACTGATGGAAGGATTGGCATCCTAGCAAAGACAGCTCTCAAAAGGGTAGAAGTGTTTTCATTACAGGATAAACGAGACAATGTTACCACCCTGCTGAAGTGTCCAAGAGCAAGGCAGGGCTTTATATACACCTCACTGACATCTGACACATGAACGGCACCACAACTGATGATTATTGAGACTACAAAGGTTAGGAAACCTCCTTTTAATGTTTAGCAGTGTCTGTTTTAATACATAGTGGTACACAGTACGTATGCACAACTATTAGTTGTAGGCATGTTATGGAGCACGGAGTGAAAAGCACTAGTGGACCAGAACAACGAAGCTCACTACAGTAGAAGAAAAATAGCTCTTAATGGCGCTCAGCATTTGCTCTCTGTGCACTGACTTGATTGTTGATTGAATACAAACGTAATAAAAAGGTGTTGATTGATAACAGTGTTCCGAATCACAGGTGGTGGTTGTCACCATTTCCCGGTTCAGTCAAAACGGCAGTAATTGAAATTTGGCAGAATATCTCAGTTCTGGGATTGGCCCATCCTTTCATGTGCATGCTTGGAGCATGCAGCAAAACTAGCCAGGTATCTGGGCTAGGATTGATCTCTCTTATCTGTCGATCACAATGATTAATATCATCACACGGCGTGCAGATCAATGCTTAAAGCCTGATTTTAATAAAAAATTTAAATGGCCCATATGTTTCCACCTTCCACTGCATGTGATTTCCATTATTTAGCTGTCAACCCAGAAATTCATCTCATGCTATCACAGCAACCCTAAAAGTCCTCATAAAATTCTACTTTTCAGTCACTGATGACGACTTTTCGATAAGAGATTCCTTTCTTATTGTGATGATGTTAAATGCTCATAAAATGCTGTGATTAACGCCATGAAATGAAGAAGTTGACACGTCTCTGCAGCGTTCTGTAACGTTTTACTCCCACAGCTCTGTTATAAATCAACAGGGTCGAGTGGCTTTGGTGGGTTTTTCTTTCTCTAAAGCCAGTCTGTATTTTTGTTGTATTTTAGTGTGCCAGTGCTGATGGAACACAGCTCACAGGAATTTGACGCTGCCATATTGGACCATTGTGAGAAGAACATCAAAGCATTTTTTTTAAATAAGCAAAACATATCTTTATGTAACATCAATGTCTCCTCGTGACACCCAACATTTATTACATTTATGGAGCATATGGTGAGAGTTTGGCTTCTTCTCTTCTTGCTGAGAGTTAGATGAGAAAGTTGGTATCACTGTCATGTCGGAACAGACAGGAAATGAGAGAAAATGAGTGACTCACAGGTGCCGGCACCTTTTGATGTCATTTTCTAGCTTTTACATCTGATTGACACATTTGGATTGGATAGTCCTCTTTTGTGACTCTAATAATGGCCATACTTTACAAATTAACTTCCCATTTTATTCACATTGACTTGAAACTATCGGCTGAGGTCGCAGAGCGGGAGCCGAGGGCTGTTTTCCCGTAGACTTCTGTACAAATGGAAGTTTTTTTACGACCAGATGAGTCGCCCTTGACTGTCCATTAAAAATGCAGGTTTGAGCACCAGTTCAGCTCACTGGTCTGCCTTATGTCTAAAATGGGAACATGTTAAATGTGGAGGGAGGGGGGACTGTTACTGGGAATGGAACATTGTAACTTTGTATCTAAATTTTGGTTTTGTTTTAGCAAATCTAATCAGAAGCTGACCAATTAAGAATATTAATGAAGCCATAAAACGCAGCCATGAATGAAATTCTAAGCACCCACATTAGGCCCCACCTTCAGAGATTGACAGACCACGTGACTTTCGCGCATTGCATGCCGGGAACTCGTGGCAAAACAATCCAAGTACCGCATCAAATGCAAGCATTTGCAGCACCGCAAAACTTTCATTCTCCGGTTCCAATGAATTCTTGGTTTTTCTTTGTCCCCCCAAAAAGTTATGTACAAAACGAAGGAGAACAATGCCGGTCCGTACAAAGACAGACTCGACGAAAAGATACGAGGAAAAAAAATCCTCGTATCTTTTGTGAAAGGGTTAGACCCTTACGAGCACACAGAGTGGACAAAATACTGTGGCGAGCTCAGACAAGGAGGAGACGGAGGTATCGTTTGGTCTTGCTTCCCGTGAGTTAGCCAGGGAGCACAGCCGTTTATTGATATCTGCAGAAGAACACTGCTGCTAGCTAACTGCTCAGCGCGGCAACAACACAGCAACAACAACACACAGGGCGCCCTCTGACCCCGGAAGGACACACCGCCGCAGCGAGAGAGCGTCACCCGTCACTATGGCAACATAAACAAAACATAACTGTACAAACAGAACCCCGAACAGCCCTGACCCGCTACAATACGTTAGCGTGCTGCCCAACTTTCACCACGCTCATATTTATAATTATACGGTTCTTGGAGTGAGTGCATACACTCATGAAGTTTAGTAACTTCAGGTCACTGCAACAAGCCCAGGTACAGTTTACCGACGGATGGGTACAGGACCTTGAAATGCACCGTGTAGATCGAAAGACCATCGTATGAACAAAGGTAAGTTTACCAGTCTCACAAATCGTCTTCATAAATACACATTCGCTAACAGTTTATTAATAGGACCTTTGAGCTCAACGGTAATTAATTAGTAGTGGAAATAATTTCTGGTACGCGTTACAGAAATGTAGCAGTGACAATAATACTGCATGCTGTAATCGTACTGGGCAATTAGTGATACAAAAAAAACCTGTTTTATCCTGTGAATAAAAGTATGTTTTTGTCAATGTACCATGGTAATAACAGAAGCGAAACACAATATTGTGTCAGGACAATTCACTATTTATGCACAATAAACAAAGGAGCGACAATTTCTGTTCAGTGCCAGACTTGCTTGTAACCTATATCACCAATTATGTTAAGAAAAATGACGTATTAACTACAACAAAACACTGACCTTTGTGGGAATGCTTGGAGCAGACTAACATGTGAGCTGGAGTGTTCTGGGACGTTATATTTTGTCTTTGAATGGCTGCAATCCAGGCCATCCGTCGCCTCTTTGTTACTTCGGAAACATGGCTCGAACAATATCTCTTCCACGACGTAATCCGATAACAACCGATCTCTTTACCCGTCGGCTTCCCGTGGCTGTCATGCGACCGGCTATTGCAGTCAAGAATACAACAGCTTCTTGCCATTTTTTGTGTTTCTTTTTATCGCTGTGTAACTGATTTCAATTGAAAGCCTGCGTGCGCTAGTACCTCTTGCCACGAGTTCCCAGAATTCTTTGCGGTTTTACCCCTGAATGACGTCACATTTTCAATCTCTATGGTAAAACTTGTTTTGGAGATGAAGTATCAGAATTTCAGGAGCAGGACCTCCAAACATGCTCCTTCCAGTTCTCATCTTTTTTGTTCCCCAGTTCTACAAGCTGTTTGTTCTCATTCACGTGCCCCACCCTCCCTCCACTTATCAATTGTTTAACTTCTTCACTTGTATTTATAACACGGGGATCTGCCAGGCCCGGGAGCCCCTTCGAGGCCTTCCCCAAACCGCAGCTCAATTCACATCCAAGCCTTTCAGCTTACCTACTAAAACGCTGTCAAACCTAAAGTGAGGACGTGAAGTGTTCAGATGAACAGATATGTTTTAAAGAGCTTGGAGAGCGTATGAGAAGTCTCAGCTTTGCTGTTCATCCTTTCAGCAAATATGTACATTTTCCAAAACCTTTTCCCTGAAGTCATAAAATGCTACATAAGATTACAAATATTTCTTCCCACTGTAGCCGAAAAAGTGCTTTGTTTGCTGTTTTTCAAGAGGACATCCAGAGATAAAACAGAAGTGCGTAACAACCGCTAGAACAGCCCACTTGAAACTCTGGCCACAAAGTGAACACAGATGGACGCTGGATTGCCATCAAACTCAACCAGACCAGGTGGATTACAGTGAGGCATCAGTAAGTTTGGGGGGAAACGCGGTATCCATTTGGATGTGGTGGAAAAATGGGGGCAAATGTAGCCTCAGTTTGCTTGGACGGCGTCGTCGAATGATGTTGAGATGATAATGTGTTTGCTGTATGTTGAAACGCAGTGTGAACTCTGTATGGCGTAAAAACAGGTGTGGATACATTTCCATATGTCGCAGTAAACATGTCTGTAAGTACTATAAAATAAAAAGGGGAGGGGCTTAATAGAGAAATCATGTGATAACTAAAGCAGTGAGAACCATCAGCTGTGGGTCCTTTCACTTAAGCCTTTGTGTAACATGTAGCAGCTGTTTTACACCTTCATGCACTTATCATCAGGAAATAAAGGTAAGACACATCCAGAGTGGAATGTTTCCACGTTTGTGTTGCCGAGCTTGACCTCGGGACATTACTCGCAGCTCTTATCTGTGGCATTTGTGCAGAACCCCTCCTCAGACATGCTTTCCCTTTATCACAACAAACAGAAACTTGTCAGTTGTTGCTTACCTCATACGTCTCTTATTTCACCATTAGACATGCTTGAAGGGCATAAATCTTTGGGTTTTTCCAGTGCTGGTATTGGCCCAGTTACCACTACATTGTTTCCTTATGGATCTCTAAGCTTAATTGTTGCAGTCTGATAGGATAAAAGCCAAGCGGTTTCATGTCAAAGACTGTGAAGTAGCTCAGAAGTTAAGCTCTTTCTTTCTTTCTTTCTCTTCTCGTTGTCTTGACAGGCTCAAAATATCTTTAGCTGTCAAAATAAATAAAGTTTTCCACTTCAAAGTCTTTTCCTGAAAGTCTCATGTTGAGGAAAAACAGGTTCTGTCGCTCAAATAAACATCTAGAGGAATTTCGAACAGACAGCAGCTGCGGCTCAGACCTTTGACGTTTCTGACTCAAAGTTCAGTTTATAGAAAAACGATAAGAAAGCTCAAACAACTGTTACATTTTCAGTAGTTTTATTGAAAAATGCCTCTTTCGTTTCAGAAATAAATAAGAAAATAAGGCTGTGTGGAATTCACAAAATGTGCAGTTAAAACATGAAAATAGCAATCCTATGTCCATAGTCTTGCAACCAAATTGAAACTGCATCGATAGGAAATGACAACTATATTCTGCCTTAGAAATCCTCAGTAAATATACAGCACAATTATGCAATTCCACCTTTGGTAAGAAAACAAAATATTTAAAAAGAAATGCTGCTTGTTACAAAGAGTCAGAATATCAGCGGGTTTACAAATTGGTCACAATGTCACAGGGGCGATGTTTTTTAACTGAAACGGCAGTACTTACTGAAAACGACATGGGTAGATGGAAAGTGTTCAAAAACATACACGATGTACATCTCTGGACGGGATTTTACACGATTAGTGCACTGAAGCCCGATTAACACTTGCGGTTATATTACAAGCAGACACTTGGCAAGCACACAGGTTTGTAACATGTACATTTGTATTCATCTTCCTAAAGTTTGTCACATCAAAAAAAATATATATGTTCATTATAGCCAGGGGTATCAAACCCATATAAGTACTAGTTTTGCTCTGGATATCGCTTCATCCTCACTTAAGTGTTCCTGTAAGTTATTCAATAGTAGACTTTCTGACCGCTCCTTAACGTAGCTATGATGCTAGTGTTTCTGTATTGTCCTGTGGTAGCGATCGCTTTCCTCTGGGGTTTCGTGTCTCAAACTCTCCAGCTGGCTCCACAGGTATATTCACTACTTCGGGTTCAGGTGGGTACTGGTTGGCTAGAAACATATTGAGGATGGCCAATCAAAAAACGGGCTGCTTCTGCAACTTTTCACATGCACAATTTTAAATTATATTGCACTGTGGACTTTAAAAAATGCCCTGTGTCAAACTGCTTCTCTCTAAAGTAACAAAAAGAAGTTTTAAAAGCTGTGATGACATTTACAATAAAACCCAACAAGATATTGAATAAAAAAGACATAGTAACATAACCAGCTGATACTATAAAAGACAAATGGAAATAGCAGGAAAGCAACATTTAGCACCATTTTCACCAATGTACACAAAGAGCACGATGATTAAAAAGTACAAATGAAACATGCTTCAGTCTGGACCAGAGCTGTTTAGGGCACTCAGGCGTCATAAACAGGGGTTATGCTGATGTAAGTAAGCAGAGGGTTACAAGGCACGAGCTCAATACAGATGTTAACTTGATTTTTAGTGAAATGTCTCGTTTCATACAATCATTTACAAGGCAAAACATTAGTTTTATTTACACGTGTCACCTCTACATTAACGCTCCTCTATGTTAGTACTTGTTTTGGGTGGTATTTGTACATGCTCCTTCCTCTGTAGAAGTGCTCAGTCTCTGCTTTCTATCTCCCAACGGTTTGTGGTTCAAGATGCAAACAGACCAGCAGGTTGCCATCACCGTAGCTTGTAGCTGTGAGATGATGTTAGTCCGCTCCATTCGTGTTTTTTTTTTTTCTTTTTAAATGTTCAATAATCATGTCCGTGGCGATTTATCCTTACATGCCCCATAGCAAACGGCCAAACATCTCAGAAACGGGACTTCAAAGTGTAAGCAGCACAGTTGACTTAGAACGTTTACTATGCAAAACCTGAAAATAGTTCAAACAAGGTGTGAGTTTTCTGTGGAACAAAGTAAAAAGCATCTCATTTGACCAATAGCTAGAATGCTTTACATGCCAGTTTCAAACCTGGACATTAAATGTATGGAGGTATTTAAATATACAAGTTACAAATTATTTGACCGCTTCTTCAAAAGTTGCTATTTTTGAAAATTTGTCACACGCAAACCAACAAAGCTCAACAGAGCAGCATGAGTAACTGAAAACGAATCCCAGGGAACAAAACTAATAGTTTTATTCCGATATCAACACTCTGCTGCATTCATACCTCCATCCATTGAATTTGTCCAATGAGCTGCCAGTCTAATAATCGTGCATACACTTGGAGTTTCCTCTGATGTAGCACCATGCAGGACCTACAGCGCATCAAGCGTACCTGTGTAACCTTGTCCGTTGTAAGGAATGCCAACACACTGAGAGGAGTCGCAGTACCCAGGTGGTCCCGGTGGTCCCCTCACGCCTGGAGTGCCCTGACGACCTGGAGGGCCACGAGGCCCAGCGGAGCCAGAAGGCCCCGGGGATCCGGTTCGTGACTCTCCGGGTGGCCCTGCAAATGGGAGCGAGAAGGCGAGTGAAGCCAACCTGAGCAGGGAGTCTCTACAGCTAAGCACAAAACCCCACTGACATCATCCGCAACCCGTCTGTGGAAACGGTGGGGGTTCACAGGGCAGCAGAACTGTAATTTCAACTTTTCAGTGGCTCAATTAAAGAGAGGGATGCAGTCTGGGCTGTTTGGAATCACCCCGGCCCCGTCTGTCTAGACAGCAAAACTCACGGTGGAATTTTCCCCCCTCTTTTTTCTCTCCTTTAAGTGAGCCCATGTGTTGTCAATGAAGCCACTAAAGAAAGCTCATTGTACAACAATCTGACCCCCCCACTCACACCCACACACATACACAGTGCGTGTGAGTCATCAGCGTGGACTTCCTAGTTGTTTCTCAATTCATTCACAGAAACAGAGATGTCAGTGTTCGGTGTGGGGTAGACATCAATAGGAGGTTCCTGTTGTTGAGGAATCACTTCCCAAGGGAACGGAAACTTTCTCGAGCACTTTTATAAGCCGCACACCAGATCTCATTTTCACCTAAAGAAAACTACAAGCTCATTCAAACTAATGACATTTTCTCTTTTTCTTGAACTGCAACACGGTCTAAAGACGTCCTGGGTGCTGTCTGAACATCACATGTGGAAATTCTTTTTCCATTTACCGTGGATGTCTTTGTAGATGTCTAATATGCACACATCACATAAATCTTTAAGAAAGGAAAGAATTGGGAAAATGTTTGGGGCCTCTCCAAAAAATTTATGTAGCGCAGCTGCCCAAACCAAAGATCCTCAGCCACAGTTACTGTAGGTAAATTTCAGCCTCTTGCTGAAATGTGTCGTTTTAATGGGGCCAGTGGGAGTACTCGGTCCTAGAAAGGTCCACCAAGAAGGTTGGAAAAGGCTGTCACGGCGAAACTGTGTTAGAGTCAGGATCGAGTTGTAAATTTGAACAGTGGGAGAGCAGCAGACTGTCTGCAGCTGCTGGAGAACAATGTTCAACAGAAAACAAGCTTAAAGCAGCTCGTTTTCTTCTCGCTATGGCCTACTTCACTTCAAAAAGATGAATTGTGTTACCTGGTGGTCCACTTGGACCTCTTTGTCCTCTGATACCGGTTCCTGGAGCCCCTCGCTCTCCTTTATCTCCTGGCAAACCTACAGAAACATTAAAGAGTAGAACTCACTTTCAAACAAATGAAAACAAGTTCTCATATCTGGCAAAAAGGAGAAATGTTCAGGGTGTCTATGAAACACAACTGAGGTGACTCTTGATTAAAGTGTTTGCTTGGAATTGTGGATAAACCACAGAGTTGGTATCGCACCTCTTTCTCCTTGATTTCCAGGTAAACCAGGGTTTCCAGTGAAACCAGTTCGGCCAGGCTGTCCGGGCTCTCCGCGGGATCCCGTGTTGCCAGGAGGGCCCGGAGGCCCAGGTGGTCCAGGAGTGTTGCTACGATATCCGGAAGGAATCTGGTTGAGCAGCATGTCGACTCTGCTCATCTGACCTTCAAACAAAGAGGACGCATCAAAGAGATTTAGGACAGAAATATCATTTAAGATAAATTCCCAGAGTTATATGAAACATTTGACTCACTGTTCACAAGCTGTTCACAAACTTGTCGGGCAATGGAGCGCATCATGTTCTGGGATGCAAAATCTCCCTGGAAAACAAAGATGTTGTCATGAAGCGATTGTTTCCTAAAGCGTTACAAAACAGCGATGAGAAGATGATACGCACCCTCTCTCCTTTCTCTCCTTTAAGGCCAACAGGTCCCTGTTAATGAGAGGAACAACATGAGAACAAGCGTACCACGTCCTGGACCCCTATATTTGTGCCACGTTATTCAGTACGTACTGGACTTCCTGGATCTCCTGGTTTTCCTGGTTTTCCTGTTATTCCTGGAACACCTGGATTTCCAGGATTTCCCTAAAAAAAAAAGGAGAATTTTCAGAGAAAAGCGGTTTGTATTTGAAATGACTGCACAGTAAATGTAATCGTAACATTTAACTTCTGCTCCCTGTTAATAGCTGCATAACAAGCTTTAGGTAGGGAGCTATACTTTAGCATCTGCAGCGGGTTGGGGGGGTGTAGGGGCACGTGGCACAAGCTGCCAAGAACAGATTGAAACACACACATGCACACAAACACACTCGCCAGCCGGTGCTAATGGCTCTTGGAGCACTCAGGATGGTATAGTACGTGTGCGTTCTATACTGGCTGGCATGGCGGCTGGATTAAGTGGATTCAGACCTCCTTAAACCACAGAAAAAGGAAATGAGATGCACGCACGAGCCTGGTAACAGTGGAGGAAGCTACAGACTACAGCCTGCTTTTCATGTGCCGTGGAGCCAGAGGAGTAATTGTTGCAGATATATCAGGAAATAAAGCACACTCCACTGAATATTTATTTGGCTCCTTTCAACACAAACAATTCCACACTCACCATGGGTCCTGGTGGGCCTCTGGGTCCAGATGGTCCCTCCTTTCCTGGTGGCCCCTAAGCAGAAACAACATACAATCACACATGGATAACAACACACTGGAGACCCCTGCAATACATCAGCCTGTGTGTGTGTTTTTACATTAGGCTTATAGGCAGTGGCTCAATGGTTCTGGCTGACGTAAGTGAGAACATGGAGGCAACATCAAACATGGGGCCGTGTATAAGTGGCTGATCGCATGTAAAACATGTGCTTGAGTATTTCTAGGCTTTGAACACAGTGTGAATACAACGCATGTCCAAAGATCGATCTTACCCGCGCTCCGCTCGGTCCAACGGGGCCCAGAGGACCGCGCTGTCCAGCAGGACCCTGGGAAAAAGGCAGACACACTTCATCAAATGTGAATGATCAAGAACAGGACGTTTATAGAGCTCCCCAGTGGCCCCGCTGACCTAGAATTAACAGAAAAATCCTGCATTTTCCTCAGTGTCGAGCCAAAAACAGTACATATTTTGGTAGGAAAACCTCTCTCTTGTCTCTTGACGTAGGACATCTTGTAGAAATGTACATAGGCTGTTATAATAAGCTGTATTACGTAAGCAACGATCACAATGCTGCCAACAAGCTCTGGGACTTTCTCTCATGTCTGAATTTGCTTATTCAAGGACCAGAATGGCCAATAGTGAGGTTCTCTCCAACTGAACGGTGGGAGTTGGCTGGATGAGTGAAGCGATGATGGCTACGCAATACCAAGCCTCTCAAATCCAGAAAATTCCTAACTATTATATAAAATGGATTTGGCCTAACTTCATGTTTGCTTCTGACAGTCAAAAAAAATCCGTGCAACCTCAAAGAACTCCCAAGAGTCTGCTTTTATTTGACCTTCATTTTCATCCACAAGCTCAGCAGGATGTCTTCTGCCATAAGTCAAAGATGCTCAAACTTCAGACAGAGTGCAAGTCTTTACCACGTCCCAATCATCTTCAGTTACAAGGCTGGAGAAGAACATGTTCCATTCCCCATTTCCCCTTTGGTAACATGAGCCTGCACTTCATAATAATTTAACTGCATCAGCGGCCTTCTACCGTTTGTCAATCAGTGGGCTGATCTGAGAGTGTGGGACTCCCTGAGGATGGCATGGTAAACCTCCCACTCTGAGTGTGGTTTTCATCCAGCCATATGGACTAAATCCAGGCTCCAGTAGCAACACCGCTCTCTGTGGATAGTCTCCCGTTTCCTGCTCACAAACCACAAAATAAAGAGAAGTACGTACTTGCAGACCGGGCATGCCTGGGTCTCCGGGATCTCCCTTCGGTCCTGGGCGACCCTGAAGATGGAGGATGAGAAAAGACAAGCTTGCTTTAGTCTTTGGGGTTGTTTTCTTTCGGTGAACCTGTGATTGTGATTGATTTTGTGTTTTCACAAGAACATCTGCAGGTAAAAAAAAATCCTAAGCGAGCCCTCTGGTCTTTCTTCACGTCGAGGGGAGTGTGATGTGTTTTGACATTAGTTATAAATCCAACTCACTGGCAAAATGTAAACTACATCAGCTATTCATCAACTTTCACACAAACTTCACTTATCAGCACATGTGAACGGTAATTTAAAGAAAAAACAGTGATAGTGTGGAAACGTACATCTACTCAGAGGATTTCTTTGGAGTGTGGATGAACTTACTGGTTCTCCAGGCAGAGAGAGTCCGTTAGGGCCTTGTGGACCTGGTGGTCCCATCGAACCTGGAAGTCCTTGCTCACCACGTGGACCCATCGAACCCTAAAGCATTAACCGAAACATACAACGAAATGTTACACAGCCTCTGGCAACCTAAAGCAAACCTTTAACTGCACATATAGACAATGATTGCCTCGGGAAACGAGCCTTTAGGTTACCTAACATAGGCCCCTCTAACTGTAGCTGTGGAAAAACATACAGTCGATAACTGACTTCAGATGTGTGCAATTTGCAATAGCTTGCGAAATACCATGGCATCGCGAAGCATATTTATCACATATCTAACTTTACTTTAGGAGCCTCATAAAATCAAAGCCTACAGTGATGTCAAGTTTAACTTACAGGCTTGCCAGGATCTCCTCTGTCTCCTCGAGGTCCTTTGGTGCCCGGGCTTCCCTAGAAAAGTGAGGAGCCAGAAATCCGAGTGAGTGTAACAACAGGAGCAAGTTCCAAAACCCCTAAAGCCCCAAAGCCAGCGAAATCCTTGCATTGGCTTAGTGAGGTTACCAAGCCCACATATTCCAGACCTCTCCTCAAGACGTCTGTACTGCCGTTTTTCCGACAGGCACTTATCTTTTGACACTTTTCCCCAAGCCCACTTTTTTTTTTTCACATGTGCCACTTGTCTCATCCTCAAATGCTCTTTCCAGAGATTAAAAAAAACATCCTCAGTGTGTTTGAGTACAAATGTGAAGCTGTATGGTCACTGTAACAGAGAACGGTCTGGCTTTATCATCATCATCTCTGAAATATTTCTGTCTTCTGAGAAAACTGCTTTATCAGGTGAAGACACGCAGAGGAAGAGGAAGTGAAGGCAGATTAAGGGATGATGGAGGGAGTTTCTGTACCAAAGGTCCAGGAGGTCCCTGGGGGCCGATGCTGTCCTGCGTGCACGTGCAAGAGTGAGGAAGGGATGGACACTTGGCCTCATCTCTCTGAAAAGGACCAAAGTTGAGCAGAAACACACATTATTATTGCATATTTAACACCAACTGACAATCGAAGGCTTGTCTTTGAAATCTGTAGCATACAATTACACAATTAGGCAACAGTATCCCAACAAACTCTGGTCATCGTGAAGCTTCAGGACCAAACGCTGTCCACGTATGGAAATGATTGGTTGATGTGATGTGTTATATAAGACTGGAATCATTGACATGATGGATTAATATGTGATGCAAATTATACAAGAATTACTTGTAATTGCCTAAATGTGCATGCATCCGGTTTTTACCATAATGCATCAAAGTAAATGTGATTTAGTGAGTGCTTGGTGATCTAAAGGAGCGTTTGTTTTCATGTAATCGGGAGGTCATGATGGCAATAGTGCGATTAGCACAATTACACAGGATACAAGGTTCCATTGAGGCCAGCTGAGGCGCTTTCTTTTCAAACAGCAGTATAGCGTTTTGCTTAATGACCACATACCAGCAAACGTAGACTTTGGGCTGTAAACCCAGGATAGTGTATACAGTCACAGTGGACCTCTGGAGATGTGTTACAGCTAACAGCAAAGATTAAAGGCTTCAGAGAGAACATGGGAAGCAAATGTGGCAGAATAGCCGAACAGTGCGCATGTATGTCAGCGGCCTTCTGGCTTGTTTACGACACGATTCTAAATTGTTCTTACTGTTGCAGGCAGGTCGCAGCATCTGTCTCGGCTGATCCAGCTCAAACTGCAGACGATATCGAACATCTGGAGCTGGAACTACACAACAGAAGAAGCGAGGCTGTTAACAAATGGCTCCTACGCTGTTAAAAGACAGACGCATTCGGTGGGAGCAGTTAAAAGTGAATTGTGCATCTATGGACAAGAAGTTTTGGATGTTCTTTCTTTGGAAATTTAAGAGATGATCTTCCAAAAGCGTTTTTCCAAACTTTTGCAGTTTTAATGAGTCCCAGCTCGTTTTTTTGACTTACTGTAGCAGACTGCCTCCTTCCACCTCCAGACTTGACCATCTTGCCAAGCACTTCATAGCCATCCAGTGTGATGTTGTTGGCCTCTTTGATGGGCTTCTCTGCCACCTCTTGGCAGTCAATGTTGAGCTTGACTTTCTCTGGAGAGACGGTGATGTGGAGCTGCAGGAGGGACGGATGAAGAGAGGGCACCATTAACATCTTTGTCTCCTCAGCTGCCAAGTTGGTTGCAACGATTATTTGGCAAATATTTCTAAGAACATTGGCGCTTCTGAAAAGCTGGTTTGGCATTTAAATCTCTTTGGCTGCCGTTTAAATATTAATCTTTTCTTTATAAGAAAGTGAAACCATGAGACTAGAAATGTTTAGTCTTTGAGCTGCTGTTTGATGCCTCCACAGATAAATGGACCGTAAAGTGGGAATATACAACACTGGCATTTCCATGTGGTATTAAAGTGCTAGTCAGTGATTGTATAACAGCACAGAGTGACAAAGTGCCAGTTTCTGAAGTTTCCTTTTCAGAGGACCCGGCTCCACATCTTGAAATAATATCTTTTGCGGTGTGCCATCAAAAGTCCTACACTTTCCATAGTTTCCCTTCAGAGTTGCACATTTTCCTCTGCCTATCAGTCAGACAAGCTTTCTTTATGTCAGGAAAAGCAAGCTACCAATTCTTTCTACAAAGCTATACCAACCACAGACTAGGCCATAGTTCTTGGCAATCAATCTTAAAATTATAGTTTACTTCCTTGGAAACAGAACAAACTATCTGGTGAGACCACATAGAGAGAGGGCTGCCGTTTATCTCCAGGTCCTGGCGTGGATATAATTCGCCACGATGCTCCTGAGGGCTTACCAAAACATGGTTGGATGGTATACTGTACACATTACCTCACTGACCAGCAAGTAAACACAGTAAAAAAAACAAAACAAAACACAGTGTCACTGGAAATTGAGGCTTCAGGAAAAATAATGACCAGCGCTCCCTCAGCTGATGGTTGCTGTTAAATGATTTTGTCCAAATGCAGCAAAGCGTTGACAGACGAACAACTTTCATTCATCAATTGTTAACACAGAGGGTTTCACTGTGCTCTGCTGTGTCAACACTCCACAGTCACAGCACATATGGTGAGATTTCAAGCTGACACCGTCGCCGCTCCAATGCACATGACATCCGAGATTGATATAATATCACATTTTGTTGCTCTAGGCTCCGTCCTCCGTCTTCCTCCATGTTTTTTCCAATCCTGAACCTCAAAAGACTCAAAGCCCTGTTAATAAACAGGTGTAAGTCTTCTCTATGAAAAAAAAAACTGAATTATCTTTAACTTTGTCGACTTTTTTGTCAGAAATGAAGATTATAAACAATTTGGCATTGGGCTCACAAAGAGCGGTACACTGGCACCGCCTTCATGAACAAAGACAACGCAAACTAAAATGTACTTTTCACTATTACAACAACTTACATGATCAAACTTTAAGCAGTGAACACGCGATTGGTCATCATGACATATGGAAAAAATCTTTGGTTACCAGCAAGGTTCCCATCAGTCAAATGTGGTGGGGGGCGGGAATTCCCCAGTGGGGCTAGTGAGTGGTTAGCATCTGCTATAGCCATCTCAGAGAGTGATCCCACATGTTTAAGTAGCAGTTGACCACGACCTCCCCAGCTTGGGTTACTCTTTATTAACTAGCCTGAAGGACACAGAAAATACTCTAGAAGCGAGTCAAAAACCTGATTACAAGACACAAAGTGCTTTCTGTCTAACATTCATGCACATCCAGACTCCACTGAAAGCATCGGGACTGGCTTGCAGACAGAGATTGATTCAGTTCCAGTTAGCAGATGATATCCTCTACCAGCTGATCCAATGAAAGCTGAGGTGTAAGGTTAGAAAGTAAGTCTTCACTAAATCTGTATTCACGCCGTATTTCAGATCTCACTGCGTTTCGCTTTTCTGCACACCCACAAAAAAACCCAACTATCATTTGTGACAGTCTCATCAGTGGTCACTCTGGCTGAGCCTGCGCACACTCATGCTGAGGTCAGTCTGTAATAGCCACAAAGTGTTGGAAAACCACTGACAACATGTAAACACACTCCACCGCAGCAGTCAGCAGCGGCATTTACTCAGCAGACCAGCAAATAAGCAGCTAGGTAGACCGCTGCAGACTCGCCAGCTCATGCAACGCACATGCACGCGCAATCGCACGCACCGAAGACTCGACCGACTGTGATGCAATTAAAATCCAATCCTGACCCAACATTTTCCAGGGTCGCATTCATTCATGAAGTCACCCTGCAATTAGCTGTGTAGACGCTAAACGGTCAAACTAAAAAGTAATTTGCTGCAGGCTCTGATCTCTGGGCCAGTACATCACGCTGAGCTCTTTCATGTCAGGAAGTGGGGTGGCAATCTTTGATGTCAGATAAGATGTCTGTATGTCGAAAAGGGTCGTTTACTTCGATGACCTTAGAATAAATGTACAGTGTACTAAATACGGAGGACGCTGTCTAGAAATAGCAAATGCAATTGGTTGTGACTTGGAGTACACCGAAACCAGCTGCTTTCCCCCCGGTGATCAATTTAGCATCATAAATCTTTCCAGGTTTGTAAAATATACCGTCTTACTGTGCTGAAACAGAACAGGGGATGTTTTGAAGTCACTGATGCTTTGCACTGGCCACAAAGACAGTCCATGTCTCTATTTACCGCTTTCTGTAGCCCAGAGAAAAAGCATACGATACAAATGGTGTTTATCACAGTAGTAAGCCTGGCATGTGTTCCTAATATAGCGGCTAAACCGACGAAGGGAAAGAAACAGTCTGAAACACAATATCGCCGCTGTTGTTGATATTCTGTGTAAGATGAGAGGTTTTGGCCGATTGTTTGAAGAGTTGATGTTCACGAATCTTTAAATACGTGCCACTTTAGGAGTTCTGGCTTAATTTCTCACAGGAAATCTGGAGCAGATGATGGTTTCAAAATAAAGAAAATGTTTCATCAAGACAGTTGCAAACATCTGGATCCTGGAGCCTTAAATCCACCGCTCACTGTCCTTGCAGCATTCCGCCAATAATGTGTTTCCTTGCTTTCACAATGAGAAAAGTACACATTCCAGCCCAAATCTCCACCGATCGCACAAGCAAATTTCAGCCGATTCATCACTGGGGCTACTGATTTTTATATCTTCAGCGTTAACTTAAACTCGTCCTGAAATTTCAGCTTTTAGTTTGAAAACGGAGAACATTTAGCAGACGGGGAGGTCAGGTGAAAGACGCTTTTTCATGCACCTGCAGGAATGTCTTTTGGGGAATTAAATGAAGATGTTTCGTGTTGTTTGTGGAAAAAATGCAAGCAAGTCAACTGAACCCACATAAAAATTGATACAGCGAGGAGCAGATTGGTTTGGAATTCATCTAACAACTACCAGGAAAGCTTAGAGTATTGATGTGGTCAGACCGCCATGATTCACTCTAACAGTCTGCAGCAGAATTTCCCTCCAGCCAAAGTTTTTAAAACTTATTTATAGCCTCCACAGCCCATTTGTCATATTCACTGGCCGTGGCTTAAATTAAAGAAATATATATATATATATATATATATATATATATATATATATATATATATATATATATATATATATGTGTGTGTGTGTGTGTGTGTGTGTGTGTGTGTGTGTGTGTGTGTGTGTGTAAAAAGGGGCCACTTTGACAGCAGGTTGCCACTTTGAGATTGATAGCAGGAACCTTTTGATACGGCTACATGACCCTGAATGTTTTGTCACATCTTCGCATTAAAAGGTAATTCAGCCAAAAGAAAGGAGGCATAGAAGCCACAGAGTGTGAAAGGATGTAAAAACAGACGTGAAAAGACTGAAAACACAAAAGCCTTCAGAAAGGAGAAGCAGCGCTCAACTCACAAACAAAAGACTCCCAGTCTTTCGCATTAAAGCCAAAATGTCACTTTGCTCCTCTCTTTAAGAATCACGCCCGATGTTTACCTTGTGGAAGCTGCCGTGGAAAACCCGCCTCACTTGCTGCTCGTTAAATGTGGCTCTCTGGATCTCTCCTCGGGTGTCCTTGTTGTAGAACGTGACTGTTTTGCTGGAAGCTGAAAAGAGAAGAGCCTTTGATGAATCCCTGACAGTGTGTTACAGCGCAGTGGCACGCAAAGCACAGACTATAGAGAACACATGCTCGCAGAGAGAGCAGGATAAAGGGAAGGATAAAGGGAAGGCTCGGAGGGATTAGGACAATTCCTGTGGTTATGTGCATGCACATGGTTTGAACAAGGTGCTGTTTTAAGAGTT
Source organism: Astatotilapia calliptera (assembly GCF_964374335.1). NCBI lineage: Eukaryota > Metazoa > Chordata > Actinopteri > Cichliformes > Cichlidae > Astatotilapia > Astatotilapia calliptera. The sequence continues at coordinate 11,990,217 of NC_137440.1, forward strand.
AAAGCTCCCAGCGAAACAACAAAAAAGTCCAATTGTATTTCAAGCAGTATGTCCTGAAGCTTTGCAACTAGCACCTTTAGTGATTTATACAAAAAAACAAAGTATGATTTTAAAGAGTGTACAGCTCAGGGTAAGAATATTCAGCAGGGGAGACTTACGGTTGACCGTGACCCCAACTTCAGGGTTGTTGTTTTTGTCGGCAATCTGCCAGATATCAAAAGCTTCAGAGGGCGTGTCGGGCAAGAGGCGGAAGAGCAGGATGATGGTGTAAGAAGGGGGAAGACCATCCGGATGGATCTCCCTGTAATTGTGAAAAATCACACCCTGTGATCAGACGCTGTGCGCTCGTTACTGTAGCAGATTAATAATGATATGCATAACAAATGGTCTACTGTGTGACACAGCCGGCACATGTTTTTCCCATGGCCTTGATTAAATTGTGCACATGTTGAAAGGATTTTCTGTCTTCTTTCAGGTTGAAAGTGTTTCCACTTGTGTGCATAAGACAAATGCTGCACTCACGCACACTAAAGTCGCATCATTATAAACATATTAAGAAGACTTTTGGACACTACAGCTGTTGTGCAAGTGTTTAACAACGCCGAAATGGTGCCCAATAAAGAGACAAAGCACTTGACTCAGCGGTGATTTGTTTTCTCCTTGTAAGAAAAAGGTGGGAGGGTGGGGGTCCTGGGGATTAAAACGCTACACCCAAAATGTTCCTGCTAACACCTCATATTCTATGAGCTGCAGCAATAAACAGGCCTGAGCATCGGGGAGACCTCTGTGACTGCAGAGGCTGTTGAACTTTATTACGAATAATGAAGCGTGCAGGCGATAAGGCCAGTAACCTGCGATTATGCACACCCTCAGCTCTTACTTGGTGGGCTGGTTCAGGAAGGAATCTTTGTGCAGCCTGTAGGCGATGTAGCTGTTAAAGGAGCCCGGCTCCATGGACACACCGTTCATGGCAGCGAATGTCTTGTCTGTGATATTGAACGCCTCGAGCATCCTGAAGCCTGGAGGGGAAGAACAACGAGAGAAACCTCCTAGTGTACCACATAACAGCATTTAGCAATGTCAACAAACTCTGCAGGGATTATCTGCTGCGTACACTGCATGGTGATGTTGTGTGCTTACCAGGCGTGGTGAATCCATTGATGTAGATCAGAGGGCAAGCTGAGACACAACGAAAAGATACAATGAGTTGGAAAAACAGATTACGGCAGAAAGAATGTGATTTATATGCCTTTATATATTTCCCCAGGCAATGGATCGGTAGGAGCGCGCGACAAAGGGAGAGCTTCCCCTTAACTCCGCCGTTCACTAATCAACCCGTCTAATAAAGTTTTTGTCTGCGCCTGCGAGTGAAACTAAACTTTAGTTGTTGTTTTCTGATACATGAAACTTACTGGAAGTGGCTGTTTCACAAATGAAGGTGATCAGGTTGTCCTGGATTTTGGCAAAAGCGTCGTAGTCGTCTACCACAAACACGTGTCTCTCGCTGGGCTTGCTGCCGATGCTTCTCAGCTCGGTCATATCCACGTCGGCCACTCCGACCACAAACACGCTGTAGCCTGTCGGCGCAAAACACAAACACACAAAAACAAACAAAGACCATTGTTAAGTCTGCAACAAAAACCCGCTGCGGGGATTAATACAAGAGTTTATTAAACAGGCCAGAAAGTCTGGTTCAGATGAACTAAATCGACGTTCAGGAGCAAATGCTTCCCCTGTTTTACTTCTTCTATAGCACAAATGCAAACACACGAGCCAGCGATTCATATTTCCACACATACCAGAATGCTGCAGCTTCTCTGCACTCTTCTTGACCTCATCCTGGGAGCGTCCGTCCGTGACGACCACCAGCACCTTCGGGACGTTCCTCCTCATGCCGTTGTCTGAGGTGAACACCTTCTCATAGACGTGCTTCAAAGCAATGCCTGGACGAAGAAGAAAACGGGTGAAGAAGACCATCGAACCTCAAACGTTCACTACAGTCAGAACTTTAAGTTTGCAGCTTTTTTTCCCCAGAGCTTCACCTGTCTTGGTGTTGCCTCCTCTGTAGCGGACGCCCTGCAGAGCTGAGATCACGATGCCTTTGTCGTGGTAGGTGTTCAGTTTGAACTCGGTCCTGGCGTCATCGCTGTACTGCACAAATGAAACCTGTTCACCGAGAACAAAAATAAGAGGATGGTGACGACGGTGAACACAGATATTAGGAAATATGTGCATGATTTTTTTTTTTTAAGAAGCCACCGAAACATCAGCTGACCTGCATGCCTTTAGGGCTGATGACATCGAAGGCTGCAGTCATGCTTGTAACAAACTGGAGGACTTTATTGAAGCTGTCGTCTCCAATACTCCAGGAACCATCGATCAGGAAGACCAGGTCGGCCTTGGCACCTTTGCACACTGCGATGCAGGTAAAGCAACGTTAGAGGCTGATCGCGCCTGGACAAAGTAAATACATTGATTAAAGCTATCCTTACCATCTAACGCAGGTGGGACTGTTGCTGGAGGAGGAGGAGTGGGAGCCTTTGTTGGCACTGGGGTGGGTTTAACCACTGCAACGCAAGAAAGAATCGCATGTATGAATTTATCATAGCTGGTAAAATGACATCTTTGTAACATCAAAGAAACAGGAAGTTCCAGCAGCAGCCGTTTCCTTACACGTCCTCTCTTTGATACTGACTCCAGGTCCCTCGAGATTGGGCGTTTGCGTGTACACGGTGGCATTGTAAAGAGTGTCGGGGGTTAAGCCGTCAAAGCAGTAACTGTTCTCTGAGCCTCTGACGGTGATCTCCTGAGCCCCGCTCCTGGAGGCTAAAGGAGAGGAAAGAGGAGAGCGACTTAGCAACTGATTCTAAAACGTTACTGTGACGTGTAACCGGGTGAACTGAACTTACTATCAAAAGGATTGACTTTGAGTCTGTAAGAGGTGGCCGCTCTGTGAGGGGCCCATCGGAGGCAGAAGGAGTCGTAGCCAACGTTGTAGGTGTTCAAGTCCGTCACATTCAGATACACTAAAGACAAGCAAACGCAGCTCATTACAAATCCATCCGATCCAGACATCAACCATCAGGTAGCAGCGTACTTACAGGTGGTGCCTTGACCGACCAAAGGTGCACTGTCACCCGTGTTGTACTGTGCCAACACCTTCAGGTCATAGGTGGTTCCAGGTTTCAGGTTATGGAGCTGGTGGGAGGTTACGTCTCCAACAGACACCTCCATGGACTCATCCGAGCCTGAAAAGCAACATTAATATGACTTGCATGTAAGCAATGAGGCTTTTTGTCTAGTAACAACTCATACAACTAGAAAAACAACAACAACGATATATAGTTTTTGATCCAATGCTAAAGCATGTCCGTACCCTCAGGTTGGTAGATAATCTTGTATCCGTTAACCCTGGAGGGGGCGGGGTCCCAGGACACCCTGAAGCGGGTGTACCACTCATCAGAAACACGCAGATTCCTGGGGCCGAGCATTCCCACTGCAGGAAGCAAAGACAGAGCGGCGCAGTCAACACAGGATAAGGTTCACTGTAATGGGATGCACAGGATCTGAGTTTTGGTGATCCATCAGCAGCTGGGTAATTTCTGCATCTGACTTCACTGCTCATAATAACATTGAGTGAAATATTCTAATGTGCGATTAGCGGGATGATAAATTCCAGCACATGAAAGAAAGTAAAAAAAAAATCATAATAAGAATAATAATCTGCCTGAAGGAGCGGAGCGGCATTACGATACGCAATAGTGTTTCTTTTGTTTGAGAAGCAAAGTTAGGCAAGACTCTGGCCAGCACTACGAGGATACGATCTCCTTCACTGGAGTGCAGGCAGCTTTTCTGCCAAAGGCATTTTGTGCTTTTGGCATTCTTTAAAAGTCAACAATATCACTTATTCCACGTTTGGTATAATGTTCAGTTCCTCAGGAACCTCATTAGTGAATCAATCCGTTCGGATTTTCTGCTCGCCGCTGATCAATAACACTCGCTTATTGAATAAAAACTCTCACAGGGTCACACAGATGGAACAGCTTGTACCTGTGCGTCCGTCACCATCCACCTCTCCTCCTGCTCCATCAGCATAGATGGCGGTCACTTTGATGTTATACGGCGTGTCCGGGTCCAGGTTCTGCAGGATCACGTTGTTTCGGTTTCCTGGCACTGTAGTCTACAAGCAGAAGAATTGGATGCATAAACAAGTGCCTTTGTTATTTATGGCCACAAAAACATCGCTGTCGAATTATAAATATGCTCACATATCCCTCAATCGGGTCTCCTGTGATCTGGGCGTAGGTGATGCGGTACTCCATGACAGGACCATCTGCATGGTCCCAGCTGACAGAGAGGGTAGTGGTGGTGGGGTCGTATACGCGCAGGTTCCTCGGGGCACTTCGAGGCACTGAGCACAGAAACGGGAAGAAGAATATGGTTTTGCATTTTTGTTGAAAACACCTGCGCGTCTCAGAGCTGCTAACAAAACACACTGGCCCGGGTTCTTACATGTCTTTCCTTCATCCATGATAGCAGGTCCTTCGCCATCGCTGTACAGAGCAACAACTCCCACATTGTAATCAGTGTTTGGAAGCAGCTGCTGCAACAAGGCTGTGGTGGTTGACCCTGGTACCAGAATCTGTGCAGAGACACAAAATAAGTGAGCTTTTATGCACACATGCACCAAAGGGCCAAATCCAACATTCACGCAGCCACAGACTCTGCCCCTCTCGTCTGGCAGCTGCTTGTTTTCTACACCTGCCTTTTACTGAATGGCTCCTTGTTGTCAGCAGCAGTGAAAGGAAGAGCCAAACAGTCCTTTGATGTTCAGAGGTGTGATAGTGGTTTAAAAAAGGACAGAAAAGGGGGCTAGGTGGGTGACAGCCAGCACTGATGGAGGTGACAGCTGATCGTGTGTCCTTAGCCTCAGAGCGGTTATCTGGACAGGCTAAGGTCAGCGCTCTGGCCTGGTGGAGGTTCAAACGTGTTTGTGGGTGTCTGAATCATGCCACAGTGTCTCCTGGTCAAACTTAGGCTTAGGACTCAGCAGCCAATGATGATGAAGCTAAAAAGCTACGCTGCAAATTTCCAGCTGGCGTTGGATTTGGTGATGCTGGCTGAAACAGGCTACATTACCACTGACCCGCATAATTAGCTCTGGCCATGCAAAGGGCACGATCCTGTCCTAAACGTGCTGACCAAAGGGGGGGAAAAGAAAGCTGAGTGCATGTCTTTATCAATATGCTGGAATTTCTATCACCTTCTTAAAGACACTGTCGTTAGCGACCCAGTGAAGAAACTAGTGGTGCAGTCCATCTGGCATGGATGTTGAAGAAAGCTGATGCAAAGAGACGCTTTAAAAGTTTTATGGATTCTTTGAGCTGCCCAGAAATCTTTAACATATGAAGATGTGGGCCCTCTGATGCCAGATGGCACGCAGCACGGAGAGAGCGGGAGCTGCAGCTAAAGAATTTCTGCTTTAATGAACGTGTTTGAAACTCAAGCACTTATTTACACAAAACAATCCAAATGGCAGAAAGTGCACACATGCAAACACGCTCGCACCAATGCGTTTGGTGAGCAGGCCGAGTGCTTTTAAAAGTAATTGCACGGTAAACTGCAAATGCTCCCACTTCCAGCTCCATGTGGTGATCCTCAATATTTGTGCGCATTCTATATGATTGAAGGCATTAGAAATAAACCTGCTCTCAGTTAGTTTTCTCAAGTATAATCTAATAATATAATTTACGTATCAGCCATTCCCACACAGCAGTTGGAAACTCACTGATTCTGAAGGCCTGGCACCGTTCAGAGGAGAGTAGACCACCCGGTACTGCTGGACTGGACCTGTGGCAGCTTCCCAGCGAACGTTCAAAGTGTTGGTGGTGGGGTTGTAAACCTGGATGTTTCTGACGGGGCTGCGCTCCACTGCAGGGACAGGAATATTGTTTGGTAAGAAGGAATTAAAGAGGGGCAAGAGAACGAGGACGAACGGAAAGGAAAGGCTGACAACTGCAAAAATGGCAATAAATTAAGGCTAAAAAACCAACAATTAAACAAAACCCATAAGAATGAAGCACAAATGCATAACTGGGGTTCCAGTACTGGTAAATACTCCAGATGAAAAGGTTTACGAGTATCTAAATAACACCTCTGTGAATCTCCTGTAGTCCTGTCATCCTCCCTTTGTCAAGGTTTATAAATCATGGTCTGGACTCATTTTATGGCCAGAACAGGACAACATGAGAACTCTCCAGTAAAACTCCCCCAGCAGCCAACAGAGACGAGTTTAGGATGCTATTTAACAATACAGCTATCAACAGGGCACTTCCTGTCAGTGCCCTGAAGGTTAATGAAAAGGATACAGAAAGGCCTATGTGCAGCTCTGTGTGAAGCTAGACTTCTAAAAAACCAAAGCAGATGTTTGGAGGTTTTGTGCTGCTCTCAATTATAACCCCATAAACGCAGGAGAAAAAAAAGTAAGCAAGCTTCCGTACTTTAAATGTTTTACAGACCAACGCTTGTTACTTTTAAGATGCTGTGAATGCTCGCCGAGCAGCTTGTTAGCTCAAACGGTTGAATCAGACGAGAGCCGATTCAAGGCCTGACGTTAATGAACATAAATATATGTACACAGGCAGCGTGAGCTTTGACTTGTCCACTGAAAAGCCACTGAACATGATGAACTATTGCTACAGAAGGGAAAATGGGGGTAACAGTAGCTGGCACGGCGCATGACCCCAGCAAAGCAGGCTGAGAGCAATTATACATATAATGCTCTCTATTCATTTCAAAGCCCCTGTTTCTTTTTCCCAGAGAGGAGCCAAATACCCCAGCCCCGCCATTACCCTGACCGCTAGCCTTCACTCAACCTATAAATGGACAATGTTACAGTAAAGAGAGAGGAGACACCATTATAGTGCTGCCAGGCCAGAGGAATTCCTTCCTGCGCAATCACCCCACAAAATGCTGACTAATTCCCAGCAGAGTTCGGTGGTTCAGCTGTGGGAGAAACTGGAAAACCGATGTTCACTCAAACTAAGCTGACTGAGCTCAATGCTGTCATTTATTTTAAGCTTTAAGTTCCAGTTTGCAGGTAAGGTTTAAAGCTCTGTCCCAGCGAGTCAGCTGAATGCTCTCTCTGATGGACGTTTTTCGTACCCGGGACGTCGGGTAATTGCGGGTACCCCGGTTCAGACTTATTCAGGTATTTTTTCACTTCTGGAGAAGGAGATGGGATTTGAGCTGGCTGGATTGCAGATTTTCAGAGGATTTGGATGATATTTTTGAAACAAATCAGTTACAACTGGCTGCCTTATTGAAGGTTTCTGACCCAGCAGGCCAGCAGCCGAGGCCACTCGGTTCATTCCGGATAGACGGGAATTGATTCCTGACACTGGAAAATAAATCCCACTGCCACGTCACGGCATCTCATTCACAGGTCTTCTTCTTGGTCTGCGTGGGCTTTTCTATACCCTGATGACACAGAGGTGGCTGTCGCTGCCTAACGACCTCGCGTGGATCTGCAGTGGATCTCGTTACCTACAGCAGCAGTTGCATGCGTGGAGTGCTTACATGTTTTGCCGTTCTCAGACATGCGCAGTCCTTCTCCAGCAGCATATACGGGAACCACAGACACAGTGTACACAGTATCAGAATCCAGGTTCCTCAGGACGGTACTGTAGGTACTGCCTGATACCTGCACCTGTGCAGAAATACAACACAGCATACATCATGTCGGGGTTGTTCCACTGGAGATGGCTGAATGTCGTTGTTAATGTCTTGCTTACCATGTCTTCCACTCCTCCAGCTGCAGGCACATAGAAGATCCTGTACTGACGGACGCTACCCTCAGCAGGCTCCCACTGGACGGTCAGGGTGCTGGTGGTGGGGTCAGTTACCCGCAGGTTCCTAACACCACCCAGAGGCTCTGGAATAACATAAAGATATGATAACGTTGCATCCATCAACAAGGCTGAACACCATGTGTGAGCTTTTTTAAACTGAGAGACTTTCCATGAGTGTGATGTATTCATATATCCAAGACTTGGCTGTCATATTTGTTCACAACTCACTGGTCTTTCCGATGCCCTCCAGCGGTCCGCTAGCTCCTTTGGCATAGACTGCCACCACGCTGATGGCGTACTCGGTGTCAGGCGTCAGCTTAGGAAGCAGGACTGTAGTCTTCTTTCCTCCAACCTGGGTCTAGTTAGGGAACAACAAATGAAACATAGTTACCTAGTTTAGTAAATTTCACTTGGCTTTTCAGTCCTTAAAATATTTCTGCATTTCCTGTCTCTTTTGCTGTAGCTTTAAAAACAACTCTGCAGCTCTTTTATGTGCTGAGGAGGAGGTATTTCCTCTGTTTTAGATGGAATAAAGTATCCTCTGCGGGGTTTCTCAGATTGATAACCTGATGGAAAGAATTCTACCTGAAAGCTTCCAGGTGGAATGCTCTGAGTGTTTTTGGACAAGGTTAGCATACAGTACAGTGGCCAAGGTAAATATGTCCGCTAATGGTGGAAACAGTCAGATGTCTTGTTGTGACTAATGATGGATTTACTGCAACGCTGTTGGCTTTTGCTATAAGGAGTAAATATTCTTAGAGAGTGTGTGTCTGTTTGCATTTGCTGGATTTGTTTTATCACTGCGTTTCGGGTCAAGACGGCACTTATTATTTTTATTATTTGGCACTGTGGCAGTTTTTTCTTCTTTAAGTACAAAATGTGTGCAGCCCATTTCCAAAAAACACACTTATTTAACTCAGGGTTACTCATACACGTTGAAATCCGGACACTGAACCAACACGTAAGTAAGCGTCCGCTTTTCCATTAGCACAATTACATTTCATCAAGAACCAAAAGAAGAAACCTCACCGAGCCGTATTTTAAACATACAAACAGTTTGATGAACTTCCAGTCTTAGTCACCTAAAATGACAAATTCTGGATTGCACCTGTTAAAAGGTGGCTATAAAAGTGTGAAGGACCAATGCACGGCAGCACTTTAAACTTGATCTGCAGGATAATATCTGACACCAGTGACCGGACTCTGCCTCTTCAAACATCTCAACCTTTTATGACGTTCAAGTTTGATCTCTTTTAATCTCATAAAGAAACAATCAGACGCTTCACATCAGCGTGAAATCTCGTGTGTAGATATTTGCTCGTCCTCAGGCTTCTGGTTCTCGTTTTAATTCTTGCTCGTGGAAACTCTGAGAAACGTCTGACAGAAAATTGAAACCAAAAATTCAGCTGTCATCCAGAAAGACTTTTGAAAATTCAGCGAGACGGCCAAAAATGCACGACCAGTGGGAGACAGTCTGCAGCGTCAGGAAATACTGAGGAAAGAGTAGGAAAGGTTTTGTCCACACTAATGCCGCTGTATCCAAACAACAGATTATGAGATTTGACTCGGAATAAACTCAAATAATTGAACACCGATGCCACAGCTGTATAGATTTCTTGGAAGCAAAGTCGCTGTGGAGGAAGAAACAAATCCACCGACTGAGTTAAAGCCATAAACTATAAACCGCAGTTGTCTGGATTATTAAAGCGAGACTGAGAAGGAGATGAAAAGAAAGGAGACACTAGCTAAAATATTAAAGCCTGTCACTGCTGCTAAACACTGACAAACACGAGCTAACTGTTGTGTGACTTACAGTCTGAATCCTGCCTCCAGATGTGGGGACGTAAGAGATCTTGTAGTTCTGGACACGGCCCGTCGGTGGAGTCCACATGGCGTTCAGAGTGGTGGTGGTTTCATTGTACACAACCAGGTTGGTGGGCGCTGGAAGAGGCACTGCACAGTGCAACAGGCAAGCACATATATGACAGTTAAAGCTACGCCAACAGCAGTTATACGGTTTCCTTTGAAAGCGTTTCTGATATCACTGAAATATCTTTTAAAGACACAGTCCTTGAGATTATTGGCTGATTTGAGTTCAGATGCCAGTTAATTTTCTGCCTTTTGTTTATGGTTGAAAGAAAATAGAGCAATGAGCGTTAAACAGGACTGCAGCTTTAAAAAAGAAAAGACAGTCGCTCTTCGTCTTTTCTCAAGCAGGTGTCTCTTGACGGACAATAGATGGAGGAGGATGATAATGATATGATGATGATGATGAATGACAAATGCATGGATGGATGAATGAACTGATGGTGGCTGATGGAACGGGCTTTGAAAACAGGGATTGAAATCCTTGTTTTGCCAGGCATGCATGGTGGAACTCCATCCAGCCATTTCATGTAACCGAGTAAGGACATGAAGAAGCCGTGGGATGATGGCGTGGACAAACGCAGACAAGCAAACACGTAAGAATAAAACCGGGCTGTGACAGCATCAGCACCACTGGAGCGATGGATGGGTTAAGGGTCTTGCTTGATGATGAAATAACAACGGTTCTGATGACTGGTTGCAACAATAAAACATGCTTTTGTCACTTGAAAGAAAAAGCATCCCTTTGGTTTGCTATGAACACACTTACGTGGGGAACCATTTTGACGGCGCACTATAGAGGCAGAAATAGAAAGGCATAATGGGCAAACCTTTGATCGAACACTTCACACAGCATCAAAATGCAAAATTAACACCAAAAGAAGAGAAACTGTGACAAATACTTTAAGCATACAGTGTTAGCTAGAGTTATTACTGAGTCGTCATCACTGTGTGCGTCTTACATGTCCTCTCGGTGCCTAGCAGGTCCTCGCTCTCCGACTCATCCGGGTAGATCGCAGTGACGGACACGTCGTAGGGCGTGTCTGACTCCAAGTTCTCCAGCAGGTGGGTCGTCTCATCATTGTTCAGAATGGCCTGATGAGGAAAACACAAAGACAGCTTAGCCAATAAAAACCAAATGTAAGCCATGTAAAATTCATCGTCTGTTTTTTAGATGTTCTCCCTGCCTCCACCGGAGGTCTTTCCTAAGCAACGCCAAACGCCTACTGTGGGACTCATCGTGAAATACCTGCATGATTTATTCCTAATATAAACATCCCGGACATCTGGTTTTCTCTTACGTATTGGGTGTTGGCATCTCCCTTCTTAACCCAGCCAATGCGGTACAGAGCCACGTCAGGCGCTCCATGCTCCCAGTGAGCTACAAAGCTGGTATGCGTGACTTCTGTGAATCGCAGGTTCTTTGGTGCTGGAACCACATCTTTAGAGCGGAGGAAAGAAAATGCAATTATGATCTCCATCTCGGTCAGAAGCAGCAAACGGGGCCGGCGCCATGGTAACGATTCTGACCTGTGATGGCCTCTCCCAGCATCGGCTGTCCGGGACCTTCGTCGTAGACTGGAGTAACAGCTAAAGCGTACTCGGTCTGAGAGATCAGGTTATCCAACTGTCTGCTGGTCACGCGTCCTCCCACTTCCAGCTGTAGAACAATAAAACACAGTTGTTAAATGTTATTATACAGTATCAATAAAGAATATATAGCGCTTAAGAATCACTTTGCGCGTTTGGAAAAGTGTAAGGCTTCGTTCTCAGGGAAGGTTTCCTGGAATTCTGGTGACCTCACTAATCTGCACCTCATAAAACCGGTAGCAGTGTGACCAGCAGGTATAACACTAAAGCAAACAGGAAGAAACTAAACACACGAAATACTTTGTGCTCTTGGTTTCACTCGTTAGCTGAAAGTTAAGATGTTGTTAGTGGCACCATGTCTCTGTGTTGCATCACATATCTTCAGCTCAGTGTGTTTCCACCTTTAGAGCACCTTAATCTTCACTTCCTGCAGAATGTGCTGCTGTAGCCCAACAACTCCCACATGGGGACATGCAACCATAAAGTATTCCTCCAGTCCCCAGTACCAGAACCAGCCTGTAAGCCTTGCAAAATCACATTCAGAGAGTTTCATAATATTTCTTTAGACTCCAGAAAATCCCCTCATGTCCACTCAAACAGCTGCAATCTCCACAATGTGATAACGGATCAGTCGAGAAATATCCAACAACTTAATCATCATAAATCCTAATGACTATAACAGACAGGAGGTTCTGCAATAGCAGGAAGGGACTGGTCATAACAGCGGTTGTAATACCATGAAAGGAAAGACGAACTCACTTCTTTTGCATCTCCACTCTCAGGCTTATAGGTGATGAGGTACTTGCGAACGGGACCGGGAGCAGCATCCCAGTCAAGCGTCATGGTGCTGTGGGTAATATCCCGAACCCTCAGTTCTCCCGCAGGTGGCATGGGCACTGCACATGAGTTAAAAGCTCTGTTAGTTTATCAAAAATGACTCTGAATTTGTGCTGAAACATTGAAATGATAGGCTGGTTACGAACATGTGACTCCCTGTTTGGTCAGTGGTTCGCTGGCTGATTCTCCATGGAGGGCAAATAGGGAAAGCGTGTAGGCCGTGTTGGGGAGCAACTTCACCAGCTGGACGTCGGTTGTGTCGCCGCCCACTCTGATCTGGAAGCGGACCAAACCAAACAAACAACACAGGTTGAGAGGGGAAGCAGATGAGGGGGACTCCTCGCTGGCTGGGAAATATGGTGAGGAGAAATACTGGAGCACATCTGCTGCATCTGGGTTTGCCCCACTGGGGTTGACACCTCATGAAGAAATGATGATGATGTTCCCTTGGCAGAGTGAGCTCATGGTTCAGCCACCCCTCTGTGGCTGACAATGTTTCTTTGTATTTTTTCCTGTTGCCTTGCTGCTGAGTGACGAGGCAAACACTGGTGTCTTTGTAAAAAGTTATTTCAATGTGTGACATCTGCACTCAGTCAGAAATGCTGACAGCAGGTCACTTTGTGCTTTTAGCGAGGCGCTGCGTGTGTTTGGTGCTCGTGTATGCGAGCAGGCATTCGTGTTATGAACCTACAAACACATGTGAATGTGTCCATTTCAGTTCTATCCACAGCTGATTGGCTGGATGCCTTCTGGTTTCCCAGAATGGATCTTACCTCCTGCTCTGTAGTGGGCTGCGTAGCATTGATGGCGCTGTAGAGCAGCATGTAGCCTGTGGCTCCCGGTGCCCTTTCCCATCTCACTCTCATGGTGGTGACCTGCTGATCGTAAATCTCCATCCTCCTCACGGCACTCAGAGGAACTGGAAAACCAGGAAACAGCAAATACTTGTTAACCACTGCATTTGTATAGCCACAATTATAATTAATTCTTTGATTGCATAAAGTTTGCATTTACACTATATAATCTTTCTTTCAAATTTGGACCTAAAACCAAATTTAATCTCTTAATTTGCATCTAATCAAGATTTGGTACTTTCATCTTTTTGCAGCCACATATGGTTTCACAAACAAGGTGCGTATATATGTGTATATATATATATATCCTTTGAACCTTTTATTAATGGAGACCACACACGAATTACAGTCTCTGAGTTGCATTACGTTTGTGTTACGCAACCGAGCCGGAGAGATTGCATGATGGCGGCTGACTCAAAGGGCAACTGCTCGTAAAGCAAAGACTCAGGGTTCGTGAGAGCACCAGAGTCTGCTCGAATTGAAACCGTAGCTCTCTCAGAGCCCCATTTATCTGGCTTTCCTAATAGCGCGAAAGGTCTGTTTGAGTTAGACTCTAAATGATAACCACTTAAGAGCGTGCAATAAAATACGGTCACATCTGCAGTTCATCATCACGTACCGATTTAGCTCATTTTTACTAGTGTCATATGCAGCGCTGTTTACAAAGTTAGGTTTGCATTAACGTTGTGTGTGGAGTTTTAGTCACTCAGTCTCTTTCAGTGAGCTGAGGTGGGACATACGTGTGGTCTCTTTTCCATCCAAAGCATCACTGCTCTCCTCTCCCACCACGGAGTAGACGCTGACCAGGTACTGTGTGAGAGGGTTCAGCCTCTGGAGAACCACAGTGGTCTGACTGCCGTCCACGATCACCTAATAACAGACAGGAGGATCAGAGGATTGATGAAGTTTTACTAATGTGCACCAGAACTGTGAATATCTTCACAGACATTTCCAATCAATCCCAGAAAACAATCTGTAAATTTTTACCAGGCTAAAGGTCAGCCTCACCATCTATAAACAAATCCACAATGTTCACTATTCAAGCAAACCCTGGGAGCTGCAGAAAAACAAACTTCTGCATATTTGTTTCAGACTCCAAAAACACATCCACGCCGTGGAGCCGAGACGCTGCCGGCCAGCGGGGCCATCTCTCATTCAAAGTCACGAGATTTTCTTACTAATCTCTGAAACTGAGACGGCTGTTTTTGTTTCCTTGGCCTGTGTCGAGCTGCAGTGTAATCAGACACCCAAACAGCAAGAAGCCAACACAAACAGGTGGCTGGAAATAGAAGTTGTTTCCCAGTAGCATCAGGGCAGCATTAACACTCACATACTGCACTAGAATTACTTGCGTGTGATTGAAGCAGAGCAAGTTTTTTGGTGTTTTTGGCAAATACCTGTTGTGGGGCTCCCGATAAAGTCTTGTACTCCACACGGTACTTTTCTGGTTGGTCGTCGGGGCCGTCCCAGGTGACTCTGAAGGACCGGTGAGTCACCTCTGATGTCACCAGATTAGTGGGTGCATCTGGAGCGCCTCCTGTTAAGATGCAAGCATAGAATGCTTGAAACCGCTGCGTATAATTAACTCTAAATCACTGATTTAGGGTGAATTATATGTAGTGAAAAGCTCTGAAACTGGCCAACTTTCTCATTTCATAGCTTCATAGCTTTTCCACGTATGAGGGAGTAAATGATGCTCATGCAGGGGTCGTTCTTTGCATCTAATGTGGTTTTTTCACGAGGATCCTTGATGCTGTCCACTATAATTATACTGCTTATCAAACACCTTGGACTTCACACACCTGGCCCTTTGACACTGTTACACAGGTTGTCAGAAACCCGGTCCACAATGTCCAGCAGGAAGGAGAAATCGGCCACGTTGTACATGTGAATGTCATTCGGCTCAGAGGCAATGGACCTCAGCTCGTTCTCGTCTGCATTCTTAATACCTAAATAACAATGATATAAAGGTCAAGGGTCAGCAGCAGCTTTTTAGATGCAGGAAAAGCACAAGTTAACTGCACCACTCTTTGCTTACCGATGGCATAGAGCTCAATGCCCTGATTGCGCAAGTTTTGAGAGTTGGCAATGACATCATCCTGCGATTTTCCGTCAGTGATCAAGACGCCAATCTTTCGAGCGCTGGGACGCATCCCGACGTCCTCTTTGAAATTGTTCTGGAGGATGTAGTTCAAAGCCAGACCTGCCACGAAGAAGGCACAGAGTAATGCGAAATGCTCGTTTGCGTCTACAAAAGCAAAAAGATCAGAAACGAAGCGAATCACCTGTCATGGTGTTTCCTCCCTTGTAGGGCAGGTTGGACACAGCATCCAGGAGAGACTCTCGGGTTCGGTGAGCATTCAAGTGCCATTCGGTCTTTGGGTCTCCGCTGTACTGAGCAAGCCCTAAAGAAGCCGCCAAATCTTAGTTAGAGCACCTCAAAGAAAACCTTTGCTGTATTAACAAATACATACTTTATCATTCTTATTTTGATTCAACGCACCGATTTGGACCCGATCAGGGCCGATGTCAAAGACGCCCACCATACGTGCAATGAAGGCACGAATAGTCTTGAAGTTCAGACGTCCGATACTCCAGGAGCCGTCCACCAGAAGCACAATGTCAGCCTGAGCATTGGTCCTACACATCGTATCTGACAGGGCAGAGGTTCACGTGTCACGAAGGATCCCAGGTGAACGTTACAAATGAGTTTCAAATATAATCAAAAATGCTCTAGTGTAATGGTGGAAGAGCTTTCAAGGACGTGTGAGAAGAAAAGAAGGGAGGAAAGAAGAGCTGACGGCAATAAATTTCCACAAAAATCCAAACAATTTCCTGAATGCTTAACAAACAATCTCTACATGCACGCAACAAATAATTCTGCTCTTTCTTCCATCCCTCTGTGGATAACAATTATTTTCCAGGTGGTATAATTATGATCTTCTTCACTCGGCAGCATGTGGAGGCAGTAATTCTTTCAGTCGTTTTCCCATCCACGGGGTACTCCCAGGAGAATGTGCCCTTTATATTAAAGGCCTCCGCTGAGGAGATTATTGTGCCCTGCAGAGCAGCGAGGAAACATTCACATCCTGTTTTCCAAACACCTGTGTGATGAAAAGGAAGTCATCCGATCCTTTGTACCTAAAAGAGAACTGCAGATGTCGCACTAACTGCTGTTGTCTGCAACTGAAAACAGGTTACATGATTTTACACATTAGAAGTACACACAACATCTCCAATCTGTGGGCAAAAAGCCCAAGAAGTGGTATGTGGAGGTAAAATATGATTTTCTAAAGTCATTTGAAATAGTTTGTAACAATAAAGATCCAGGAATAAGTGCCTTTAATGTGCAGACACTTACTCGGTAGATGTACAAGGAAACGCTGATTATGTCACCTCACCGAGTCTACATCTGCCTCCTTTTTAGGAGAGGGCTTGCAGCTAACTGGTCACGCTGACCTTTCCTCGCAGCAAACACAACTTCTTTCCTCGTCTCACACTTGCTGCCTGCCACGCTCTGACTCACTGGATAGTAAAACGTTTCATAAGTGCAAACAGATTATACACGCACGGCTCGTATCTCCGCTGGCTGGACTGGAAATAAAGAGCGGAAGCCCAAAGTGACACGGCGAAGAAAGCAGGGAAAGGGCAGGCAGATGGAGTTGCCATTACATCTGTTATTTCGTGAGACAATTCGCTTTAAAGAAAGGTATTCAGCTTTTATGTGGCTTGGATTTACAGAGGGGTTTTTCCCCAAACAAAAATGTAATATGTGACACACTCTCCGATGTTTGACAGAGAAACAAAACATACTGGAGACACTGACTTAAACAGGACGACAGATACAGTAACAGAATGACTAAGACGTTTTCATTTGTTTTTGCATAGAACGTGCTCTGCGCCTTCTCTTATTCTTACAATGACCGTGTGCAATGTACATCACATATATGTGGGTAATATTACTTGGCTTGTCAAAATTTGGAGGATCAGGTGCGTCAGAGTAGGTGGTGTACTCCTCTCCAGCCAACGGCATGCTCTCCCCTCCTTCAAACATACCGAACACACTCACTGTGTATTTGGTACCAGCTCTGTCAACCCAAAAAACAACTTTCATTACAAAATATGCAGGAGAACATAGTCCAAAGTCCAAACGAGTCTGATAATAAACCGTAAAAACACGAAAAAGTGGGACAAACCTGAGTTCTTCCAGCACCACAGTGTTATCATAGGGACCAACCAGAAGTTGCCCCAGGTCGATGTCATCCTCCACTGGGTGGTAAGTGACTTTGTAGCCCCTAACGTCACCGGGAGCGTGGTCCCAGGTTACACGGAAACTGGTCTTGGTGGGCTCTGAAGTCTGGAGGTTCCTCGGGCCTTTGTAAGGTGTTACTGGAGGGGAAGGAATACACAGACTGATCGGGGCAGATGTGGAGGGTCTTTAACGACTTTATAATAGCCTGGATTTACAGTGTCATGATGTGTAGTGAACAGCGGGCCAACCTACATGTAGTTCCTTCCCCTTGCCTTGCTTTGCCTTCTCCGGAGCGATAAACGGGCACCACAGTGATGTCATAAGTGGTGAGAGGGGTAAGGCGTCTCAGCACAGTGGTGGTAGTGCCACCGGGCACTTTGGCCGCCAGCTGGCGCCCTCCTGCCTGTGGTTTGTAAGTGACGCGGTAGTTGACGACGTTTCCAGGTGCCGGCTGCCATGTCACCTTCATGGACTTCTCCGTCTCCTCTGAGACGACGATCGATCTGCCAGCAGCTGAAACTGCAACGAAGGAACAAATATCAGAGAGAAACGATGGATAGATGGCCCCGGGGGAATAAAATCACCAAGGCTTTCCTGCTGCTAAGGAAACGGCGCAGTCAGCTACCTCGCAGTAGCTTTCATCGGCTCATTTTCCACGCGTCTGAATACAAACCTACTCACTTTAAACAGATGCAAAGTTACATGATTGATTGTGTTTAATAGGTGGTTTTGGGCGCCAAACTTTGATGTCTTGCCGTGACATCTTGAGGAAATTCTTTGTGTGTCTGTTGAGTGCTTCTTACTTTCCCTGCAGGAAGGGCAAGTGTGGGCAAGTGTGAATTCTGACCACGCTCATTCGCGTGGTCACGTGGAAGCAAGATGGCGCCGGTGTGCATGGCTGACCGTCTCCGACCACGTCTTCGCCTTGGCGTTGTACTTCTCGTTGTTTTATCTTTGGTTTTATGTTCTCTAGGTGATTGTACACTAATAACTTATGACAGAGACACGCTCCTGAATCTTCGGTTTTCCTGTTCTCAACGACCTGACTGCCTTGGGACCGTCGGTGCCGCTATCCCCCTGATGCCTGTCTCCCCTACCTATGTGACCTATCCTCCTCTTCCCATGCTCCGTAGGAAACGCCTCAGGAAACGGGGTAGGAGGAGCGGCGTCCGTGTCCGCGTTAAGGCTTATATCAGAGCCATGGCTATGGACTTCCCTTCTACAAGCCGTGAGCTATCCTGTTTCTTCCACTATCTCAGCAGCCACTCTGCGGCTAGATTGCTAACCCACCGTTGGATTTGCTCCGTCGGCCTTCAAACCTACCCTGCTCGCCCAGTGGCTTACCACTCTGCCCGATTTTGGATAACACCGCCTGGCCGCGGTGTTCAACATAACAACCTTTGCTCCTTGCGACGGGCTACTACAAAGGTCCTGGCCCCCCGGATTCGGTTGGCCTTATTTAATGTCAGGTCTCTTTCAAATAAGGCCTTCCTCCTAAATGACTTTTTTCTCACCTCGGGACTGGATGTCCTATTTCTAACGGAGACCTGGACTTCTCCGGGTGAGTTCATCCCCTTCTCTGAGCTTCTGCCTCCTGACTCTGCCTTCTTTAGCTCACCTAGGCTAACTGGTAGAGGTGGTGGCTTAGCCTCGGTTTTCAATAATAAACATGATGCACGGCTGCTATCCTCTCCAACCTATTCCAGTTTTGAAGTTCAGCTATTGGAACTGACGGGCTCTCGGACCACTTTGTGTGTCGTGGTCTATCGTCCGCCTAAATATCATAAGATGTTTATCTCTGAATTTGCTGATTTTTTGGGATCCGTTCTTTTTAAATATGATTCTGTTATTGTTTCTGGAGATTTTAACATTCATGTCTGCTGTATGAATGACCAATTGGCTAAAGACTTTCTTGTGCTGACTGATTCTTTTAATCTTATTCAGTGGGTGAATGAGCCTACCCATGTTCAAGGCCACACCCTTGATTTGGTTTTTTCATTCAATGTGGACATTTGCATTAAGGAAATCAGGAATACTGGTCTCTCTGATCATTCCCCGGTCATCTTCGATGTAGACCTGGGTGATACTGGACAATACCTAAACTCTCCTCTTTATCCTACGCGCACTATTAATGCCAATACTGTGGTCAACTTTATTACGTCTTTTGTTAACTCCCCATTTAGTATGCTGGATTGTTCTTCCCCACACACACTTGAGAACTCTACTAATACTCTTTTTACCACCTGTTCCTCGATTCTTAACATTGTTGCACCCATCGAAATGAAACGCCCTAGAACTTTCTCACAATGCTGGTTAAATGATTCTGTTCGTGCCCTACGACGTATATGTCGGCGTGATGAGAGGAAGTGGAGGAGTGATAGATTTCAGTCTTCTTATGATATTTTACGTATTAGCCGCTCGAAGTTCCAAACTGCTGCCAGAACGGCTAAAGCGGCTTTTCTCTCTAAAATTATTACCACTAATGGTGATAATCCACGAATTCTATTTAAAATTTTTAACTCTGTGGTGAACCCCCGTCTCTCTATGCCACTGCTGTCTTCCCCGGGTCTTTGTGGAAAATTCTCAAACTATTTTTTAGATAAAGTTTTATCCCTTAGATCTACTCTTCCTCTGGTGACTGATTGTATGTCTACTCCTGATTGTTCGGCCACTTTTTATCAATTTGAACCCGTTTCTCTCTCCACTCTGAAGCGTCTAATTGATAAATTGAACAATACTAACTGTGTACATGATGCTCTCCCATCCCGTATTGTTAAGGATTGTTTCAGTGTAATTGGACCTTGTTTATTGTCCATATTGAACTTCTCCTTGCTTTCTGGCTATGTACCTTCAGCTCTCAAGCATGCCATAATCCAACCTGTTCTAAAAAAAAGGAACCTTGAGCTTAGTGATTTTGCCAATTTTAGGCCAATTTCTAAGCTTCCCTTTCTGGCTAAAATACTTGAGAAGGTGGTTCTGCTCCAACTGCAGACCTACCTTGATGAGAATAATATAAATGATAAATTTCAATCGGCCTTCAAACAACATCACAGCACAGAATCAGCATTGCTTCGTGTTTTCAATGATCTCCTACTAATGGCTGACAACGGACGCCCCTCAGTCTTAGTGCTTTTGGATCTATCATCGGCATTTGACATGGTTGACCATAATATCTTATTAGCGAGACTTGAGCACACTGTAGGCATCAAGGGCGCTGCCCTGGATTGGTTTAAATCCTATCTCTCCAATCGGCTCTCTACGGTACATCTGGCTACATCCTCTTCCTCGGCTGTACCTGTTTGCTGTGGTGTCCCCCAGGGATCTGTGCTGGGCCCTACCCTTTTCTCATTATACTTGCTTCCTTTAAGTGCCATCTTTGAGAAATACCATATTGCTTATCACTATTATGCAGATGATATCCAGCTCTATTTTGAGCTAAACGACGATCTTGCTCTGTCTCTGAATAGCCTCCGAGAATGCATGTCTGAGGCCAAGAAGTGGTTGTTGTCGAATTCTCTTATCCTTAATGAGAAGAAAACCGAGATTATGATTTTTGGTAGTAATGCCCTTCGTGCCAAACTCCGGGATGCCTTTGGTTTTCTTAGTTGTTCTCTCTCTGATACTGTCAGGAATCTGGGTGTCTTATTTGACAGCTCCTTTTCACTTGACAAACAAGTGTCTGCTGTTGTCAGATCTAGTTTTTACCAGCTTCGTCTTATCTCTAAGGCTAGGCGCTATATCCCGCATAAAGATCTCGAAAAGCTCATCCACGCCTTTGTAACGTCGAGGCTAGACTATTGTAATTCACTTTATTGTGGTCTCCACTCTTCCCTTTTACAGAGATTACAGACAGTTCAGAATGCTGCAGCTCGCATTCTAACTAAAACCAGCAAGTTTGCCCACATTACTCCTGTCCTTGCCGATCTGCACTGGTTGCCTGTCAAATATCGTATTCAATTTAAAATTTTGTTGTTTACTTTTAAAATTACTAACAACACTGCACCCAGCTACCTTAAGGACCTTTTAAACCCTTATGCTCCTGCTAGGGCTTTAAGGTCATCGTCACAGTTACTGCTGGCTCAGCCCAGATCTCGATCGTTTGCTCTTGTTGCACCTGTGCTGTGGAACAATCTCCCGATTGGCATCCGGGCATCTGATTCTATTCATTCTTTTAAATCACAGCTTAAAACATATCTTTTTAAACTTGCCTTCTCCACCTTTTAATTGCTGGTTTGTTTGTTTGTTTGTTTGGTTGCTGTGACCTATTGACCTCTTGTATTAATTCCCTCCTATCTTTCTATTGGTGTCTTTTATTATGGTGGTACAGCTTTTATCTTGCTATTACCCATGTGCTGTAGTCATTCTTATTGGTAGCTTTTATCTATGAACATAACTCGTTATTTTTATTTATCCGTTATCAATGTTTGAACCTTTTATTGTTTTATGTAAAGCACTTTGGTATGCCCAAGGCTTTTAAATGTGCTCTATAAATAAAGATTGTTGTTGTTGTTGTTGAATTGTCAGAGGATTTGAAATGGGCTGAGGAAAATATTCAGAGCCCTCTGCATCGGTGGGAGCACGTTTATTAATGGAAAAGGGAAGCACATCCAAGTTAGCTGCGTGTCGCTTCGGCCCAGGGAGGTTCTAGATAGGATGGTTGTATTTGGTGGGTATGCCCCCTCTCCTGCTTGCCAGAATCAATAAACAATAATAGTGTTTGGAAATCTTTTTCCTTGAAATCTTTTTTACTAACTCTTGAACTAAAATCCTCCCAACTGGTGCAAGTTTCTGCACAATATGCATGAGTGAGGCCTATCTGCTCTGGATCTCCCATGAAAATTCGTGCAGGTGTCCTGGACATGACATCACCTCTGCACACATATATAACATACATGCACAGCCTCGAAGACGTGCGTGTGAAGTCTCCAGATTCGTTACTGCTCAGGCGAATGGCATCAGCTATGACGTTATCTCTGAGCTCAACAGAATGAACTGAGCAGTAAGCGCTGATGACAGCTCCCTTTTTCTACAGCTTACAAAATACCACTTTCAACACTATTTTTTCCTGGACCACTTTTAAGCCTGCGTCACTGACCCAGAAAGCTCAGTGATGATGCTCCTGGACCGTATTTGGAGTTTAACAGATGCAAGAAGCCCTAAGGCTTTGTTTGTGTTTTAGGTGGGGGGAAATATCTGAAGGTCCCTTTGTGTCTTCTGTGGTTTTATGGCTGTACGGTGACATCACACATACTTAGCTTCACACTTTCTAGGCATGACCGAGATGAAGTCTTCAGACTTCACACAGAAAGCCTATGAAGAAAGCGAAACAGACCAAGAAAAAAGAAGAGTAACTTACCATCTGTGGTTTCTTCTCCAACCAATGCCTGGCCCGTTCCATGGCCGTAGACGGCAAACACAGACACCTCGTAGCGTGTCTCTGGGGTGAGACCCTGCAAAACTGTGGTGGTGCTGCTTCCTGGTATTACTGCTTCCCCAGACTCCGTAGTGAACAGAGACTTGTACGTGACCCTGTACTGACGAACGTTACCCGGGGCCGCGGTCCAAGACACGGCAAAACTGGTGTCTGTGACGTCACTGGTCACCAAGTCTCTGGGTGAGCCGAGCTCTGGGGGATGGATTCAAAGGCAGAAGTAGATCAGACATAGAAGTTTGTTTTGAGTTGGTTCAGTACTTTATATTTGGGCTGAGATGCTGTTAGTACTGCTAATGCAGACATATAAAGATCTGACGAAAGGGACGGAATGAACAATGGCGGTGATAAACCACCAGACATCACTCATCTGTCTCCACCTTAACCCCTGAGGATGTGTTTGAGCACCCACAGTTTTCTCCCTTCATAATAAGAGACGGTTGGAAAAACTTCTGCAGAACTAATCACATATCCTCAGCACCTCTCCTGACAGCTCTTTAATTTTCCATTGAAGCAGAGGAAACCCGATCCAGAAATGTGCGCTCGCTACAATTGCAGATGCTGTGCTCGCCGTTTTTCTCCTTCACTCTCTTTTCCTAGGAGACTGTCATGAGAGGAGAAAGCTGCAGAAAAGGCAGGGAAGGGAACTTTGCGGTGGCGTCTCGCAACGCACGGCCAGCGCACGCCTGGCTGAGAGGGACGCTCGTGTTGAGACGGCTCTTCAATCTGGCCGCCATATAGAGGAGCTGGATATCTCACAGGAGGATGAGGATGAGCTGCCACGCACAGCCTCCCACACAACCTCCGGGATCCTGATCCTCATTCAAACACCTAACCCACTGCGGGCGAGCAGAGCAGAGCTGACCAGCTGGGTGGTCCCACTCAAACCTCATCTATCAAACCTCACCAAATGAGATTTAATAAAAGCAAAAATGCAGTTGAAAAGAATGTAATGGAACAGAAAAGTCCTATAAATGAAATGCATGATGATTTCAGGCCCTGCGACTTATCCAGTCTGGCTGAATTGGAAAGCGAACGGAAGTAACGGCACCGGGCGTGCCTGCCAAGCAGAAATCTGCACCTTGAGAGCAAAGAGAGGAGGCACTTGTCAAGCGCAACGGCCACGGCCACAAATTAATGAAGAGTTCCAGATTTATGGATACCATGAAAACAGCGTGGACCGCTCATAAATACCCAGATTGTTCCATCAAAAGAATTATCTTTGCCAAGCAGATGAACTTGACTGACTTTACCGGCTGTACGTGAACCAACGGTGGAAAAAAAAAAAAAAAAAAATCACAACATAATGGTTTCTGCAGACAGCGGCTCACTTTTCATCAGCACTTGCAGACAAGCTATAGAGAAGGGGAAACACATGCTCCAGTCCAAGCAAAACCTCTACAGCAATGCAAAAAAACAAGTTTCACTTCTTTTCTGCACAGTTTGTAGTTCAGTGCTTGGTTACAAAACACATGTTTAGATCTTGTTGCATTGTTTACAGTGCCACCTATCAAAATAGAACAATTATAGCCGCCTCTATATAACACCCCACCCGCCTCCTGAGCATCCTACCCTTCAAGGCGAGGAACTCTCAAATTAAGATCTGGAACGAGGGTGGCTCACAAAATAACAGTAAGGCCTCACCCATGTCTAGAAAACCGCATATGACACAACAGAAGATCATCTGAGAGATTTCCTGCAGGGCATGTGCCGACATAACCTTCACATCTGCAGCCAACGACGTCTAAAGCTCGAAAATATAAATGACTGCAGACGGCACTTGAAAGAAATCAGTCGTGCCAGCAGGCAAGAGAAATTCAGGGGAAACACGACTAACCTGCCAGCACTGTCCTAATCGTTTTACGCAGCTACATAGACTCAGGTGGGTCACTGTATATATTACCTGACTAGACTGAGCACGCTTGCTTTCTCTGCAAACTCCTTCAAAATCACATCGGGAAATACATTGTGCCATCTCAGCACTGGCAGCCAGGTTCAAGCTTCCTTCGCTTTATTGCTCTTGGTCAGCTAAGACGTACACGTGGGCCACGAAGATCAAGCCTTCAGTGTCTGTCAGCCAGGGTTGCCTGTCCCTAGTCTTTTTACCTCAAAGGACCTTTTACAGTGGTAGAAAAAAATATGTGGCACGCCAAAGAGTCTGGCACTGCACAAAATTCATTAAAGGGATAGGTTAGAGGAAACCGAGCCAAAGTGCTACAACCTCACCTGGTGCCGAGCTTTTGTGCAAGTCAAAGCTCGAAAGTCCTTCATGGCATAAACACATCAGAGGTGTCATGCAGGTAGTTAAGCATTTGATAAATGAGGGGTTGAACGTTTGACCTCTTAGGGAAGAAACAGCCCTTTATCCCACCAGGTCACCCTGAGGCATTGTGGTTCACATTTTCAAGTACCCTGTTTTCCCTCTGCCTTTCTCTCTGCCCCTGCCTGTCCTTTGCCCCACCCTGGAGGAAGATGAACAGACGGCTCTCCCTGAGACGAGACAGACAGCTCACCCAGCTTTCAGGGTCCTCTTAGGTAACATCTTCCACATGCCGACTAACACTCCCACTCCTTAAGTAAATAGTTAGTGTATAATATCCACATTTAACACATTGATGTAAGCATTCTGTGTCACACCTTCTCTCTGCTCCCACTCGTTTCAGGATGATTTAATTCTGCTCTGCTCAAGGCTTCTGTATTGTCTACCATCCTCTGTTGGCCGTGAGAGAGGCCTTTGTGCGAGCCACTTTCTTCCAGTTCTTGCCTACATGGACTTCACAGAGTGGGTCACTCAAAAAGAGTGGCACACAATGAGATCAGTGTTTAGGCATGCTGATATCATGACAGCTTAATAAAAAATGCCTAAACAGAGTGCTTTGTCATGGAGCTTTTTCCTGTGGGGGTGTGGGGCTGACTGCACAGATTTGACTGGGCTCTCCGGTCAGTGTGGGAACAGCAAGAAATAAAGACGAGACCACTTTTCATCCACATTTTTATGGTCACCGAAATTTACACAAAAATGCTTTGTTGAAGTTGTAAATTCAAGACGGAAATTTAGTTAATTTTTTGCACTCGAGTCTTCTTATTCAACCTGCACTGGGAAGCCTATTAAAAGCAGATATATCCAGCACGCAGGACCTCGCCAGTGGTTTCAATGTAACAACATAATTGTAAAGACCAAGAAATGTACTCTTTAATATGTCCAAGGGCTTAAATTGCTTTCAGAGAAGACTCTGATTCAAATGAGGCACAACTTAGATGTGATGAAAAACAGCCACCGTGCCATTTTCGTCTTGGCACTCGACAAGATGAAGAAAACACAGTCCCACTTTTTCTATTACTGCAAAATTCATTCTCTGATCTTTAACTACCCAAAAAGGACTCATAAGTGAAATCGGCCAAGTCTACTTTCTTTTTTTCCCTTTTATTAACAGTTTGGCCAAAACAACAGCAGACTTTATCTCTTCACACATTATTGAGATTCAAATTATTGTCCGTTTAAACCACAATTTGGGCCAGAACAGCTAGCTCCCCAATAAAACTGAATGCACAACTAATAAAATTCCTGATTTTATAAACAGAATTTGCAATCAGTAGCAATTACTGACAGAGAGACAGCCCCGCTGAGCGACTCTAACACAATCATTCGCGTGTCATAGAGATGCAAAGGTCTCAGCAGGTGAGCATATGCCTCTCAAAGTCAGTTCCAAGTCATTCCATAGGTTTACAAGCATTCCACACCCACTCATTTCCATCTTACTGCCTTCATGGGTGGCAAAGTCACCCCGAGCTAGGAGTCCAGCCCGTTCTCACTCCTGAGGCGTAATATGCTGATAATTTGTCAAGTCCTGAGGCGTTCCTGAGGAACACGAAAGGTGACCACCCGCGTTCTTATGCTACGCGCCAGGTTACGGATGAAATCCAGTAGAATGACACTCCCGCGGTATTCCAGCCCTAACCTTAACCCTAACCAGCACTTTAATGACGTTTTAAACAGATTTAAGTAAAACGAACATACATGTGTAGATTGATTCCAAACGGTTCTCATGTTTCCTCATTTTTCAGATCTCGTAACATAGAGACGTGTTGGGTGCTCGGAAGCGTAATATATCGATGATTTGTCACGTAGCGTGAAATATTACGCTTTAGGAGTGAGGACGTGTCGGGGAGTCTGTGGTAAAAGAACGCTTACACATTCCATATTTTTCACACCAACCTTCCAAACTACTACACAACTTTCACTTTATTGGTGCAGGGACCTTTAGAGGACAGGAAACAAGTTCCCAAATGCGTGTAGTTTCACAATAGGGGGCCTGTTAAGCTGGAAATACTAAGCACATCTACAAAGCATGCTGCAAACACTGGAAATAAACATGATCCGACTGTGCTTCAAAGGCTTTAAAGTACCAATATGGCAGCGTCTCTTACCTTCTAAGGTGGTTCCGGTGCCCAGGAGAGGATCGCCCAAACCAGAAGAATAGCGAGCGCTGACAAACAGCTCATACTCAGTGGCTGGCTGGAGGTTCTTCAGTACAGCCTGGGTGGTGTCTCCTTTGACAGAGATCTCCTTCCTCTCACCTCCCTCAGCAGGTTTGAAGGCAATGCGGTATTGAAGAACATTGCCAGGAGCAGACCTCCACGCCAGTTTCATCGTAGATATTGTTTCATCGAAGACACGCAGGTCACGGGGAGAGCCGCGGACTGAAAACAGATCAAAATGCATCATTTCTCAAAATTCACATTTCTCAAAACTTCAGTTTGACAATAGTGTCAGCAGTTGTCCTCGCTCACCCTCCTTGGTGGTTCCATCCACCTGCATCTCGCTTCCAAGGCCGGATGCGTACTCAGCAGACACAGACACACGGTAGGTAGTGATGGGGAAGAGCTCCTGGAGGACTATGGTGGTCTCTGGGCCAAGGGTCTGAGCCTCCAGTATCTCTCCTGTGCCGCTCAGCGGGACGTAGGACAGGCGGTATCTGATCACTGAACCCGGCGCGGCTTGCCACGACACCTTGAAACTGTTGGTTGTTTCTTCTGTCACTCGTAGATTTCTTACAGCTCCTTGTTCTGAGAAGAAAAACGCAACTCTTAGATGCTCAGTGTTTTTATTTTGATTACATTCTGTTAAATTCAGGTAAATCTCTTACCTTCGAGAGTTGTCTCTTCACCCGTCAAAGGGAAACTGTCTCCTTTATCATACTGAGCAAAGACATTGACTTCATAGGTGGTGAGGGGATAAAGATGGGGAAGGACAGCTGTGTTGGTATCGCCGGGCAAAGCCAGGGAAATGTAGTCTCCGGTGACATCTTCCGCCTTGCGGAAACGTAGCAGGTAAGACAAGACATTGGCAAGAGGAGGTACCCAGGTGGCACGGAAGCTTCGGGAGGTAATTTCAGAAAAGCGCAAATCGCTCGGTGGAAGCAAACCTGAAAATCAAAGAGGTAGTCAGGTAGTTAGAGCCTCACCTGCACGTGACTTTTATAAAGCTACTGTAGTTTAACAAATATGGATTTCAAAAGTTGAGATCTTGAAGCACTGGACAGCACACTGGCTGATTGTCGAGTGTTTTGGGCTGCAGCTCTCGGTATCACTCGAGCTCATTCAAGAGGCACGTCCGTGGTTTTTGTGGTATGTTTATTGGCAACTCTGATGAAATGATTCAATTTTGCCATGTCTGACAGCAATTTACAAAATATGTTTCTCTGTTTAGCTTTTCCATGACTGCTCTGGCTATTTGCCACTACGTCAGCGGCTAAAAATGCAGTCACATTTCAGGGTCTAATATCCTGTGGACCAGTGTGAAGGTGCTAACACATGGAAACCATCAGAAAGAGAAGTAAATCTGAGCTCCAGATCATAGTAAAGGAGTTGATCTTCTTCTACTTACTTCTCTTTTTGATGTTGAGCAGCTCCTGTTCAATCCTCAGACAGATGGACTGAGTCAGCTCCTTAGAGATCCTCTGAAAAGCGTCAAAGTCCTCCACCTCATACACATGGGTGTCAGCCGGTGGATTAGCGATGGCCTCCAGCTCTGATCTCACCGCATCCTTCACGCCAACAGCAAATATTTCCACATCAATATTCCTCAGTTTGGTGGCCGCATCCCTAAAAGAGTCTGACGACTTTCCGTCTGTGATCAGGACCATGACGCGGGGGATGTTCTGTCTCGCTCCACGAGCTGGGACGAAGATCTTCTCCCTGACGTAAGTCATGGCCCTGCCGGTGTTAGTGGAACCGCCGCGGTAGGGGAAGGTGCGCACAGCTCTGACGACAGCGTTAATGTCATGGTGAGTGTTGAGGGCAAACTCGGTGTATGTGTCGCGACTGTACTGGACCAAGCTAATCTGGATTTTGTTTGGTCCGATGTCAAAGGAGTTGACCAGAACCTCCAGGAAGGCACGGACTTTTGCAAAGTTTTGTAATCCGATACTGTACGAGCCATCGACCAGCAGGACTACATCGGCCTGCACATCCACTCCCAGTGAGCACTCTTGAAAAAGACAGGAAACCAAGTCACATGACTGCCTGTGATTCATTCACGAGTACATCAAACTTAAAAGCTGACCACACATGACAGCAAACCACCTCACCTGTTGACACCTTGACAGGCTGCGTCTTCTCCAGTTCAACGATGGGTTCACTGGGAGTCAGACCTTTGAGTGCGTACAGGCTGATTTCATACTCGGTCTCGGGGGAAAGGTCACGGACGTTGACGGATGTCTGTCCAGCCCCAATGTACAGCTCTTGGCGTTTCATGCCGGGCAGCATGGGATTGAGGGTTAGCTTGTAGCCCGTGATATCACCCAGAGACGGGGCCCACGTCACCCTCATTGACTTGGATGAAACTTCTGTGACCTCCAAGTTGGAGGCTGGCTCCACCACTGTGGGAGGCATCAAAGTAAACAAGATGCTGCACATCAGTATACTGTAACAGCATTTTAGATGAATCCTGCATGGGCATGTATTAAATATCACTTGACTCACTCTCCTCTCCGCTGACCAGAATGTTCAGCTGCTCGTCAACACCGGAGCACACTTGTGTTATGATCTCTTTCTGGACCTCCTGGATCATGTCAAAGTTGGGCACATTGTACACGTGTTTGCTGTGAGGCGTGGAGGCTATTTCCCTGAGCTCATCCTCATCTGCTCCTTTGATACCTGTGAAGGAAAAACAGTAACTCATGTGTTAGGACTGTCTGCTTTACAGATGTGATTTAGGGCATTGCTTATGTTAGGCAATACAACAGTTTGACTTTTACTGGGGCAAAACTGCATCTTAAAACGAGCCATCGATGGAAAATCAAATGGTTTCTGAGAACAGGCAGACTTTCACATGGGAAAGCACAAATCAGAAAGGAAAAAAAACACTGAATAATAAACCATACCTAGGACAAATATTTCCACTCCAATGTTCCTAAGTCTTCTAGCATGCGCCTCCACTGGGTCTTGGGATTTTCCATCAGTGATGATCATGGCTACCTTTGGAAAAGCTTTCCTGGATCCAGCTGCCTCAGTGAAAATGTTTCTCACCAGGTACTCTATGGCATCGCCTTTAAAAAGAAGTTCATGTGTATTTTTAAGTCCTCGCTCGCAATCAGGTTAAAAAACGCGATTCAAAGCCTCCTGATAAACATCGTACCTGTCATGGTATTTCCTCCTTTATACGGAAGTGAGTTGATAGCTTGGAGCAGGTCTCCTCTCCTGGTGTAACGAGTGAGGGGGAACTCTGTACGAGTGTCTGAGCTGTACTGAACCACCGCCACACGGGTTTTGTCCTCGCCAATGTCAAAGGCCCCTGCCAGCGAGCCGATAAAGCTCCGGATGTGTTTGAAGTTTTCTCTTCCTACACTCCAAGAGCCGTCCACCAGGAAAACCAAGTCGGCTATCGCACTGACCGAACACTCTGAGGACAGACGGCGGACAGGAAAGACCGTCAATCAGGAGAACAGTCGA
Organism: Astatotilapia calliptera; assembly: GCF_964374335.1. Taxonomy (NCBI): domain Eukaryota; kingdom Metazoa; phylum Chordata; class Actinopteri; order Cichliformes; family Cichlidae; genus Astatotilapia; species Astatotilapia calliptera. The sequence goes on from NC_137440.1 coordinate 12,020,850, forward strand.
TGAGAGAATGAATAAACACACTTTAACTGATTCGTATTAGGAATGGATTGGCTTTCAACTTTTGGTGAACGATGGGGTTAAAATCTCAGAAAGCAGAAAACTACATTCTTTACATCTCACGGTGATATTTTAAATCATGGCATTTCTTCTGTCCGTCTGAATAAAATAAAATCTTTGACAGGTAGTTGGACGACTGAGAGATGTGCATTCTTGCATCAAAGGAACTCTGAGCCATTGCCAAAAGTGGGCTGGTGCAGTTATTCCAGCAGACTGAGGCAAAAATGTGCCTTTGTAGACTAAATATTCAGCAGAAATTCCACTGGTAATATCTACTTTTAAACACTGAGATCCTCAAGCTTTTAAATCACAGATGCAACAGAACATTTAAGTTGAAATGCTAATTGGCAGGGCTTATGTGGATGGACTTTAATCCTCGCTCCCTGCACTCTCATTGACTCTAAATGCGATTCCTCCTGTCTCACATGAAACATTCAGAAAAAGGCATCTTCAGTCAAAATGCTCTGACTTAATGTTTCAGAGGATCTGCACTCATGGTTGCAGTTTCCAATCATCATATGAGGGAAAAGTGAGCACGTCTGCCCATCAGTCACCACGGACAGTTTGAATAAGCTGAGGAAAGTTTGCAATGGCGACGCTTGATCAAAGCTGAACTCGTACCTCAGACCTGCCTCCTGCTCCTTTCCCCTCCAAAATCGTTCTCCTTAAGGGTTGAAGCTGAGAGCTCAAGGGAGCTTTTCTCTTGCAGCTTCAAGCCTTCCTTTACTTTTTTTTCTTCCTAATTCTAACCAGGCTGCTGGTTAGAATTAAAGGAACCAATGTGCCTTTCCACTCGCTGCCAAAACCCTGTCTGTCTACCCAGTTAGAACCCAGTAAGATGCCTGACCAAATTATTCCATGGGAAAAATATTATGATGACAGTCAAAAAGGAAAAAATACATTTTAAAAGTTCGGAAAGCCCTGCGAAGGGTCGGGTGTGTTTGGATTTTGGCCGACACTGCAGTAAGCATACTCACTGATTGCATCTGCCTGTGGCCTCCTGACTCGTCCGCTGCTGTTACTGGACTGGACTGAAACACAGGAAACACTCGGTGAGTTAGCGCCGCACATTGAAGCCTCACTGTGTACTTTTTCACAGCGGAAAAAGGCAAGAAAATCAACACATCATAAAAGCAGCTCCGTACGCACACAAACGCTGCATTAACTACAAACAGCGAGCAATTCAAGAGTCGGTAAACAGATGTGATTTTTCCCTTTCCTAGATTTTTTATGGCTGGATGGAAATGCTATTACTTGACTTTTACTAGCATATTATATGATTAAATTCTCTCCGTGTTGCCGAGGGAGTAAATGCTTTGTATCAGTGAACATAATTCAGAGGTTTCAATAGCCAGCAAGGAAAAGTGATTTCCTGATGTCCTGAATTCACATCAGGACACAATAAGAACATTATAGAGCGTAAAAACATACACTTACTTTTTAAAAACCTGTTTTTCACTGAAAAATATGTTTATAAAGCATAATCAACTCACTGGTCAGTTGTCCAAAGATGGGGATGCTCTCCTCTGAGCCATAATAGGAGCTTATTGACACAGAGTAGTCCAAGTCAGGGGTCAGGTCAGTGAGCGATGTCATAGTGGCAGATGCATCTAGGGTAAAGTCTCTGGTCGGTTCATCTATGAGGAGCAAAGCAGGAAGTTAGAAAGCTGCTAGGGTTTCAAAGCGTTTGTAGTGTCAGCACACCAACACACGCACTGACCTCCATCCGGCACTTGCACTTGTATTTTGAAGCCCTCTATCGTTGCCGAGGGTCTCATCCACGACATTTCCACTGTATTCTCATTTAGAATGTGAAATTTCAAGTTTGAGGGCGGCTCCACTGCAAATAAGAGACGAAACGCTGTTAAAACACAAGACGCGTGTGACCGTGGGCGTATTTCTGATCAAATGAAATAAAAGGGCATCTTTGATTAAACATTCACATTAATCCCAACGACAAACACTTCGTGGCTGAAGCGGACTTGTTCGTTGTTGGGGCCAAACACACAACACGTCCCTCTGTGAGGGTGACAGGTGAGCAACACGTGACAATGGAAAAGTGTGAGAAGCCATTTTGGAGCAAAATGGCGCTTGTTTGAGTTGCCCAGCCGAGACGGCCCGGCAACTCAAGCACTGGCATACACGTCAGTCTGTGCACGAATCCACGCAAACGCCACTAAAGTGCAGACACTGAGTGAACCATCCAACACATGCTAAGTGCAGTTACAACGCATGCCCCACATATTAAACTGCCTTTATGATGGAGCCGAGCTCAGAGTAACAAACACAACAGTGACTTCATTCTTAAGTTACCGATTATACAATGGAATCAACGATGCCATGTAGCTGTTGGAGTGACAAAATGAACACCATATGTTATATACACAACGTATATAAACATATCTGAGGGACAAAAAAAATACTTTGTTTATTTGCTTACGACTCTTTACAAAAGCGTGTGGCACACATCCATTGCAAACCTTTCAAAAAGAATACACAATTCGTCACCGGCGACTCTTGTGTACTTTTTCCAGCAGCAGCATAAATGCACAAGAAGGTGTGAGAGAACAAGACTTCCTCAGACAACCAAATGTGCTTTTACAGAGAAAGGTGTACATGTAAAATAAATATGAGAAGACATATACAGTGTGAGAAGACCGCAGGCCTTTACATGGAGCTGACTTGATGACAACATCATGCAGTGTGTACATGAGAAAGTTGTTTGACTCAACAACTTTGACCGGCTGGACATTAGTTTCCATGTACAGAGACAGAGATGACAAACATATTTTAGAATGATATTCTTTCTTACGTCTTTAGGCTGCAGGCAGGCAGAGTGTTAACGTTTGAGTACGTGAGTACCACACATGCATTAAAGTCACATCAGAGTATTTCAGGAACTAGCAGCAAACTTCTGACTGCGCTTCTGTCAACCAGGTTAACCACTGTTAGAGTCGGGTCACGGTATGGGTGTTAGTTCATATTTTGTGAGCTCATCTTTCAGTTACTTCTCATGTAATCATGCAGCTCTGAAAGTCTTTTCACTCAGTAAATTAGTGTCAACAACACAAAACTCGAGCAATTAATCAAATTAATTGCCGTGAGGTTAATGAGGTTAGCGCAACCAATCTTACGTGGTCCTCTGGTGCGGGTCCTCGTTTGTCCGTGTAGTGGCGGGGACGCGAACATGCATAAGATGCCACGGCATGCGGTACTGGGTGCATGCTTCATAAGAATATCATTGTAAAATATACTATGAGGAGGAAGCCATAGCTTGGGACACACTGAGTGCACAGGCAGATGACAAAGAGGAGCCCACCAAATATTTAAAAACTGGCATTGGAGGATCACCAACCTGGCATCTCAACTCAAGGAGCCCCGGTGGACCATGTTGCCCCTGATTTCTCCACGAGTACTCATCTCCAACACCAAAACGGTACGGGTGTATAGTGTGTGTTGGTACTTGGGTGTGGATGAGTTGGGGAGGGGTAGTGAGTAGCACAGCGTGGACGATGAGTGGAAAATTCAGCTGCAGGATGCGCCTGCCGCTCCCACGTTTGTTCATGGCGAGCTTGTCTGAGCATCTTGTTTTGATTTGCTACAATTCCTTTCACCGCATGTCTGTCTGCTCTAAAAAAATGTAGCTGAGGAACAAATGTGGTTTTGTCAAAATAATCGCGGGTAGGTTATTTGGACTTTGCGGTTGTGTTTGTTATATGGACGTCTGTCCCATCAGCTCATAATAAAGGACACTTCTGTCTTCCAGGGGCCAGAATCTGGCTCCCGTTGTGTTACCTCAGTCTCCAGCAGTCAGCCAGCCAACCAGCTATCCTGACCTGAGCTGCTGCCAATAGGAGAGACCAAGAAGAGGAGGAAAGAACACTGACTCTCCCAAAGAGGCAGGACAGATGCCAAAGTAATTCCACAGCCTGTGCTGACATTAAACATTACTGCATATTAACTTTCCATATGTCCTGCAACTCAGCATTTTCACAAATGCCCGCAAAGAAGCTCGAGAAAGGCTCTTTGTCTTTGAGCTGTCTGAGGATTAATTGGCTATTCTCCTATTTCATCTTTCCACTCGGTTAGCGGAGATACCCGAGCGCAGACTCCTCTGCCGTGCGAGAGCAGGATTTCATACCCCCTCTCTATGTGTCATTATTTTGGACTGAGATGTTTGAATATTTAATTACATTAAGTCATTTTCTGTCAGAACTACTCCTGCTACAACCGATTCCTAACCGTTGATGATGTTTTACATCATGTCGCATGTGGAGCGAAATCATTTAGTTTCTACTGAAACTGTAACGTAGAAGCGTGAAATCAGTGTTGGGAAGGAAAAAGCCAGACACTCGAGTTTTAATCACTTGCATTTTTCTTGCACAGATCCACTTCTGTCCACTAAATGACTCTACTCCAGTACTGATGCACTTTTCACATTTCTATTTATTATTAAAACTGAAATGACTGTATTCTACTTTATCTTTTGTGCTTTTGCTGTCATGCACAATAATCTAATGTTTTAACAGCTGTTAGAACCACTGCAAAAGAAATTTGCATATGTTTTAGGATCTTTCTGCACCTTTAGTGTAATGATGATAACATTTATGTAAGCCAGATTAATCGGTGCGTAACTACCTGGTTTGGGCCATCTTCCCATTTTTGCTTTGGAAAAAGTGTAAAACGGAAATAGCAAAAACTGTGCTAAAACATTTATAGGGAAACATTAACCACAAAATGCCTTTTGTTACACTTGTAGTCTGTGCCTCGCTGTTTAATACATTCAGTTAGAAACTGGAAATTAAATAGACTTTCGTGTGCACGGTTTCTCACATGTGCCAAATGTGGATGAGAAACTTGCTCGTGCATTATTGGTTTAAAACTCCTAAATTACAGTTTAATTCCAAGTGAGTGGGATCTGGATTTGGAGTTCACATCAAAGCAAACAATGAGTCCTGATAGATACATTGGGAAAATATGCCACTACTGAGGAATAAAAGCATGACAGACATCAAGGAATCAGTCACATAGTCAACATATCATACATATGAAATAAGATTAACTTTATTCAGTCAGTACAAACAGTTCATGTTTGGTTGTGATGAATCGCTCACATTAATTCCAGTAGCTTCAATAAGGAGTGGAGATAAGAGGTAAAAATAGAAAAGGAGGAGATAAAGACTGGACAGAGTTGAATAGTGTGTGTGGGGAGAGTGAGGCCAGATGCTTTGTATTTACCTTGAGCATCTATGGAGGACAACAGGGCCGCCAGGAAGGCAGCCGTGGCCAGAGACAGCCCTATCTTCATGTTTGGCTCTAAAGGGTCAGCAGCGCATCAAAAAGTCTGCAGACAACAACAAAAAAGGACATTTGCACATCTCAGCTCACTTTTACACTGTGGTGTAAAGGCATCAGCTTTACACCTAACGTAGAGCTGCGTCTAAAGCGTGACCTGAGAGCCTTTACAATTAGACAGCGTGCACGCAGTTCTCCCTGGATCGTGTTTCTTTGAATATAAATCTAGATAAATAACTTTAATTAGTCAGTCATCGCTTTCAGTCCCGACACAAAAAAAAACTGCTGGATCCACCTAGACTCCTTTACACAACCAACCACACCTTGCTGCCTTCAGTTGACTCCCATGGCCTGAGGGAGCACTTTTCTTACCACTGAATGAAGCTCTGCAGTTATTCAGTAATAAGAGAATGAAAGAAATATCCAACACATGCAATTCAGTTTTGATTTTCCAGTGCATAAACTGGAAAATGGATGCGTTTCTGGTTGTTTGCTGACTTTGGCAGCTTGCTGTGCGGATCATTACATCCAGCATAGACTCGCTGGTTCTCGTTCACATAACACCTACGGGGATGAAGACTGGATGATTAATTTTAAATCATGCTTTTTATTTGTTTTTGTTTCTAATGTCTCTGTAAAGCACTTTGAATCACCTTGTTGTTGAATTGTGCTATACAAATAAACTTGCCTTGCCTTGGAGGACCTCATAGTATCACTAAGTCTGTGATATCACGGGCTACTCTGTGATGATTCATTTTCATGTATATGAAAATATATTACTCCTCTATCCTTCCCTAAATCTTCACTATGATCCTAAGGGTTCCCTTGGGAAAAGAGAAAAAAAAAAATCACAGAAGCAAAAATTTGTTTTTAATACATTCATTTCCTGTTGCAGATTTACTTGGATGTGATTAATTTGCATTTTTGACATTATTTTATTATTATAAACTCATGAGTCGCCCTCACACGGGACACTTCAGGCTGAACTCTGGTTCTTTAAACTTAACCGCAGGCTGTGCGCTCCGCCTGGTGCACATGTGAGGACACTGCAGCCCTGGATCCAATCGGATATCTTGGATCATATAAAACACAAATATTAGGCTAAATCTAAGTTACTACAGGCTTACCTGCCTCTCGCGGTGGCTGCATTTAAATCTGTTCAGCTCAACAACAAAAAATCGAGCTCTTATCTTAAATCTTCTAATCTCAGATCAACAACTCATTTCAAACTTCTATAATTTGCTTTAAGAGCATTCAGCTTGGTTTGGTGATCAAAGCGCATTCAATTGAAAAAGTGTGAATAAAAAATTTAAATATCGTATCGAAATTTTGTGAGGAAAAATAAAAGTTGATCTTTATAACGTAATTGTTAGAAATAAAAGTTTGTCTACTCACCTACTGAAGTTCCCCCAAAATTCTGAACGGACCAAACGTGAGCGCAGCCCGCTTGAAGCCTCCCCCCTCAGGAAAGTAAGAAATTTCAGGAGCTGCTCCTGGACCCCCTTTCCTCTCTCTCTAGCTACTGGAAGCTCCACCAGCAGATGTCCAAGAAAGGAAAGCCTCTTTCCAAGTGGGAAGAATCTTTCCACCATCGGCTACTTAATAAGGGGGGAGTTCCCAGCTCTCAATTTACCATCATATGGGCTTCTTACGAAAGCTCCGTCCTTCACTTGATGTATGTCCCCCGCTAAGACCGACCGGGTGTTCGGAAATTACATTTTTCCCAGCATTCGTTCGGTCTGGCGACGAGTTTCCAGCGCCAATTGTGACTTCACAGCAGGGGCACCTTTGGCCAGAGCGCACCGAGGGGAACTTTCTTATTTGCGCAATGAGCAACTTTATCCAGCTTATTTACACAGATGTCAGCTGAAATTAAAACTTCACCTTTTCATTTATAAACAATAATTTTTTTGTTGTCATTCTCCCCATAATGCGCTCAAGATGCTTAAAGAAACAAAAGCGAAATCACATCAGTCCGTTTGTCTTTCAAGTTTATTTAAACTATAAAGGACTGAGTTTAGTTGGCTTTTATTGGGGAAGCCCTGGATTTTGAGCAGCAGCTGCTCCTGAAACTGAGAGTCGAAGGTTTATGGCGCCCTCTAGTGGTCATACTAGAGATAGACAGCAGATACAGGCTTGGGAAAGAAGTCTAAAACAAGGGTGTCAAACTCCAGGCCTCGAAGGCCGGTTTTAGATCTCACCCTGGGTCAACACACCTGAATCTAATGATTAGGTCATCAGCAGCCCTCTGGAGAACTTCAAGACATGCCGAGGAGGTCATTTAGCCATTTAAATCAGCTGTGTTGGATCAAGGACACATCTAAAACCTGCAGGACACCGGGAAATTCTTGGGATATTTTCCCATAGAATAAATGATTTTGTAGGTTTTAATTAAAAATACCAACATTCCTTTAAAAAGAGAGTGACTGTGATTTATCTGCACAATAAATAAGCAGTGATCTCAAGCATCTGATACTGAACTTTTACAGAGTTACACCATGAGACAAACACCCAGGAGGGTGCTATAACAGTGATCAGACAAGAGACAAGAGGATGCAAAGGGGTCTGCATGGGATCCTACAGCCATGTTGGTGTAATTAACTGGGAATGCTTTTTATTGATCTTGTTTCACTGTGGCTTCCTGGGCATCACAGCACTAACAGCTCAACATATCCACTCCTTGTGAGGAGATCAAACAAGAATTACAGATGTAACCGAGATACAACAAGTTAATAATCTAGACTTTAAACAGCCTCGATGATGCATCGTCAAATTACAGGCATTTATCTTTAGAAGACAGTTTGGGTTAAAACGCTGGGGTCGGGACGCGGGCGTGTTTTATCCAAAACACAGAGTGAGACATCTGAAATTAGCCTGACTCATCAAATCTCAGACGAGAGCTGACATACCAAACACACTGAGACTTATTGCGGCTCTGTGGAGCGGAGCGTCCTTTGACCCACCCTTCAGATGATGATGGGCATGCTGTTGTCCTCCTGATCAAAGAGGGGGAGGAATGAAAGCACATTATTGCTTCAAAGGCTTCAGTTTCTGTGTTCATGCATCTAAAAAAAAACAAAGAAATAATATAAAAATGATTTGAGCAAATTTCTCCCAACAAGAATGTCTAAAGTTTGCTTGCAAAGAGCTTGACTCTGGTTAACCACAGCAATCAAATGATGTGCTGGAACAGTGTTTGTTTTGGGCTCCAGATTTCTAGTATTATGGAAGATCAGCAAAGCCTGGCACACTCTGAATGTTGACTTTGCAAGATTTTTTACTTGCAGCACACAAGAATAACTACTAAAGCCCAGCTCCCCTACAGGCGGAGATCTTTCAATAATGCAGCAGGTATCTCACATATTTATCCTCCAGGCTACAAAAACGTCAAGGTTCTGTCTCCAGAACCTGCAAATCCAAAGAGACCCTTTCATTTTACTGTAACTCACTGAGAAATACAGCCTGTTATCCTGTACCTCCATCTAAAGATTCACATAAAGTAAAAACAATATTTCAAGCAAACATTTGCTTGTAATTTACTTATAATAAGCTTTAAGACGCCACACTGCTGGAGGAGTCTTGTGATCACAATGATGCACAAAACAGCAGCGTTGGTCAAAAGTGAACCGACAAGAAACAACTTCACTTCAAATCATCCCAAAACCACACAATAATACTGAAAGATCTTCACCTTTTCTGCTTCTGTGCTCTGTCTGTCTGTGGGAACCACCGGACCTACAATTAGGCCCTTAAAGGCTGATAAAGCCAAATGGCGACACCTGCTGGTCAGCCCTGTCCGTTGCAGTGAGTTCAGTTAAAAGATGAATTCAATGGTATATACCAGGTTTAGGCAATGCCAGGCCCCGAAGGCCGGTGTCCTGCAGGTTTTAGATCTCACCCTGGGTCAACACACCTGAATCAAATGATTAGTTCATTACCAGGCCTCTGGAGAACTGCAAGACATGTTGAGGAGGTCATATAGCCATTTGAATCAGCTGTGTTTGATCAAGGACACATCTAAAACCTGCAGGACACCGGCACTCGAGGCCTGGAGTTGCCTACCCCTGGTATATACAGTCCATAATTCATATAACGTTAATTAGGCATGATCTAATTACTGATAAAAGTCTTCTTAACAAAAGTTAGCTCCCCATTTTCCCCAGTTCCCAGAGATTATCAGCATGGTGTGTTATTGATGATCGTCTTTGTTGTGTATTTCAGTGTCTGAGACAGTCAGATTTCATTTAACGTTCTGATGATGATGATGTAATCAGCTGGTAAGACGGGCGCGACTGAATCCAGAGCAGTGAGAGGAGCACAGAAGCATTAACAGTAGGAGAGTGTATAAGAGACACATTAAACACAACCTCCTCCTTACCTGGATAAGTGGTGCAGTCCACACAGGTGAGGCTTTAAGTACAAGGACTGTTTTTTACATTACATTTTACAACATCACACCATTAAGCATTAGTAAGGTATGAGATAATGTTTCATTCATATATCATTACTCCTCCTTAGTATGCCATTTATCAATACAGATGTGTTACTGTTGCACCACACAGAGCTATCGCTGCTGGTAATGATCATTAAAATATATCTGGATTTATAAATGACATACTAAGGAGAAGTATATAATGATGTATATAGTGATATATAATTGACAAATTAAGCACTTACTAATACTTTACCAATAGTGTGACATCATTATAAAGTGCTACTTTTTATGTGTTTAAATTCTTGAGGGGATTGTTTCCCCTTATTTCATTAAGTTAATAAAGGCCAATAAAACACATCAACATCCCTACAAATCACAGTAGCATGGATAATGGAAGCAGTGGGAGTTCTACCATTATAATCACAAATGACAGCGATACATTGACCAAGTTCTTTAATTGGACCCTACAAACCTTATAAAAAGCCAAGGAGCTCAAATTGAAAGTTTTAACAGCATAAAAAACCAAGAACAGTCCAGAAGGGCGAAACAAGGGGGAACCGAACAAACGGGACACTTTTAAAGTGCATATCGTTTGGTCAACATTAACCAATCAGACGATTTCACACTCTGGCCGAACCACTAACAAACAATAAATTAAGAATTCCTGTGCTCCACCCACCCAGAGACACCACCTTTGAATTAGGAATACTGTATAAAGTAAGTTTTATGAGTGATAAATAAAAGACTGGCTCCTCGGTCACAGTGGAGGGCAGAAAAGCATATTTCTGTTATTACTTCTTATTAATGCTTTATGACTCTTGAATATCAGTATTTATCCAAGCAATCATAATCACCTTCAGTATTCAAGGTAATCCCAGAACCCACAGAGGTATGTCAACGAAGTGTTACGGTACATTCATCAGCAGGACATATAACTTTACATAATATGGACAAAAACTTGCATTAAAATTACATACATCCTTCAATAATTAAGCCATTCGCAAAGCACTGCTAAAATGAAACAGGTACTTTGATAATGTTCAGATAAATAAAAGACTGCAAACCTGAAGACAAAAAAAAAAAAAAAGACATTCTCAGCAAATCGGCCTGAAGCTATATACACAGAGACACACGGAGACGCCTCGCTACGCTTAAACACAGCTTTGATGAGAAACTGGAGACGCTACCGCACGACAGCCTGGTACGGCGTACGCACTCGTGCATGCAGAGGCCCGAGCGTGGAACGCGCCGTTTAGCTTGGGATATCCGCACTGGTGTTGCGGTTGTCGTATTTGTGGTGGATGATGAGCAGAACCACACCCAGGAAGAAGCAGATGGAGCCCACGGTGATGTAGGCGATGCCCAGGAAGGGGTTCTTTCCTCCCATCCAGGAGATGGTGCTCAGGATCATCCGCTTGCGACCATCAAAACTGAGTACGGGGTAATCTGATTACATGCGGTTAAAGAGAAACGACAGAGCGCGCGCACACACACGAACAACGATACACCCTTAATCTACTGAGATTCGAGAAACCAGAAAAATTATCTTTTTAAATATCTTTACACTCAATGGACACTTTATTAGGTACGCCTTGCTGTTGTCTTCACAACAGACTTAATGGCACAGTTTCAACAAGGTGCTGGGAACATTTTGATTTTGGAGATAAGGACAAACTCCTGTTTCACCACATCCCAAAAGTGTCTCTATTGCTTTAAATCCATTGACTTTGCAGGGCATTTGAGTGCACTGAACTCTTTATCACATTCAAGGAACCAACTTTGTGACATGGCGCGTTATCCTGCTGTAAGGGCCAACAGAAGATGGATACACTGTGGCCATAAAGGAATATAAAATAATAATCTATTTGTGGCCCAGAGTGGATACTTGAGTATATGTAGATGTGTTTAAAATATTTATATCTGCACACCTCTTGAATCAAAAGCTTCTCCGTGTGCTAATCAAAGAAGCAGAGATACTGCAAGTAAAGACCGTCTGATCTGTTAAGCTTTATAAGACACAAAAAACTCACGCTAGCCTGTTCAAAGCAGCATGTCTAACTCTAGTAATGAGATTACTGGAATGTAAAGGATACTGTAGGTGATGTTCAACATATAATTCCCGTTGGGGAGAGTTGGGGTGGTGCCAGACTTCTTCTGGATGATGCGATAGAGCTTCCGAAAGGTGGGCAATGCAGCCGTGCGCATCCACACGATGAAGTCCTCATTGATAAAGCCGTTGTTATCAGGATCCGACGGGTCCAGCTCGTACACAGGCTTCGCCCAGTTCACCGGCTTCGCTGTGTCTGAGAGAGATGAAGACAAAACCCAGCTGGTCATTGCAACTCGAACCTGCGAGCCTACAGGGTAGGGATGCACCGATACCACTTTTTTGGAAACGAGTACGAGTACTTGCATTTCAGTACTCGCCGATACCGAGTACTGAATAAAAACATGATTTAAATTTACAGGTAACAGCTTTAGTCCTATAATTTAACAAAAAATAAAACAAGGGACTGGCTTGGAATTAAGAATTATTATTTAAAATGAAAAGCATGTTGTATGCAACATATTACAGAATAAATAATTATGAAAAAAATATTTAAACAGTGACAGTGCAACTCACTCACTCGGCCCTCAGACCGTGGTATCGGTCCCCGGTATCGGGGGACTTTTAACGAGTACTTTAGAAAATGTGGTATCGAGGCCAATACCAGATACCGGTATCGGTGCATCCCTACTACAGGGGCCTGTGAACTGTGTGCAGATGTCACCTCGGAAAGCTAAAGTCAGGTTGCTGTTTCCAGCAGGATTCCTGAATTTCACATGCTTGTCCGTCCACCACGCAATGCCTTTTTTTACCAGAGGAACTTCAATTTTGCTGTTGTTGGAATCGACGTAGTACAGCACCAGAGTGTCTGAAACACATAATCAGTATATTCAGTACAGATATCAGGCTCTACAAAGCTTTAACACAGCAGTTTTAAACTGTAGATAAGACTCCAGTTAAGCTAAACAGCTGAGAGAGGGAAAGTGAAGTTTTTCAACACACTCACCATTGAAAAGGCTGTTAGCTATGGCCCCACACGGAGCAATGGACACATCTCCGCTCTTACGGTACGGCTCACACTCCTTGCTGGGATCCTGGAAAAAGGACATAATGTTCACCTGATGGAAGAAACATTCACTGGATTCTCTGAATTATCTATAGGCACAAAAAGTACAGCAGCATACCGTCAGAGCAGACAGGTCACCGTTCAGCTGTCTGTCATCTCTGGACTTCACATAGCGTCTGTGGTTCTGGTAGAAGTTGGACAAGCCGTAGTACATGAAGACGTTGCTCTGTACGAGAGAAAAGACGGCATCGCTGACAGAATTAGGAATCAGTAACGACCAGGATGAATGAGCAGCTTTTCCGTGACAGGGTCTTACACACAATCTCTATGATCAACATAAATCATCAAGAAAATCATCAAGATTAAAAGATTCCCCTTCGGAAAACAGTGATGGAAATTCATTTGAACTCACTGGTTACTGGGACTGGGAGATAAAACCAAATCCAATGATATCCATGCATATTTAAAAATAAATAATACATTTGTAAAAAGGTTAACAACAAAGAGGGGCTTTGTTTAATGTGGGACATGCGTCTTCTTGCCAGTCTGTGCCTTCATAAAAGGCTGTGGTGCTTGATCAGGTAGTGATGTTTCTCCCACAGCGTTACGGCACCGGTGTCATCTTTGTTTCGAGCAATCAGGCCAGTTTTACAAACTGCTTTTTGTGCGCACCATCACAGCTCACCTGGTTGAGTTAGCAACCCATATACCACAGGCTGGAGTCCTTACTGCAGGGGCCTAGGTTTGAGTCCGCGCAAGTTTATTTGAACCATTTCATTCCTGCTCGCTCTCCCTATTTTCTCTGCTGTCTGTTAAATGAGGACTAAAAAGCCCTAAAGTAAATTTTAAATAACTTCATTTTATACCTGTATAAAATGTTTTATACAGGTATAAAATACCTGTATACCTACTCCAACCAGAGACAATAACAGGTGCTGGAAATCTACAAGGAATATAAAAATAACATGGTACAACGCAATAGTGCTGCTGCAAAACGACAAGAGAGCAGCACTCCAGAAAATCATTAATCTTGCACATTCATAAGCGTTTGATTTCAGTATGAAGAGAACGCTGAAATAAACATTTAAAGCCCAGCTCATTTATTTTGTTGATCAGTGCTGCTGTTCGTTTCTACACAACTCACTTCATCAGGTTTGTTAAACTGAAAGAGCACATGATTCCATTTTCTGTTGAACGTGAATAACTTTGTTGACAAAAATACTTCACCTTCAGGTGATTCACTGTTCAGGATGCAGTGTACTTAATACAAATACTTCTTCTGCTTCTCAGAAAAGAAGCACGCAAACATTTTAATAAAAAAAAAAAAAGCTATTTTACAAGCTAAATGCAAGCTGTTAAATGAGACGAGTGCAGACGAGCAACTGAGAGCTTTTTATAAATAATCAATGAAGCCTTCTGAAAGCTGCAGAGCATATTTTAAACCTACAACAATCAATAGTAAAGCAGCCTCTAAACAAACCTTGAGTGTTTTTTGTTTGTACTCAAAATAGATCTTAATGGACAATTATTGTTAGGATTGCACAAGCAGCACTCTCCGTCCTGCAGGTAAATGCATGCATTATTCATTAACTTCCAATGCCTGGAAGCTGGTGGGGGATCTGAGCTCACCTCAAACGGCTGGAGCAAAGTGAAGTTGACGGTGCAGACACAGGGCTCTGTGGTGTTCCAGGTGAAGTTCTTTGCACAGTTGTAGCACGGGCTGTCACTGCTCACACCAGTGTAGTCGATCTGAAGCAAAGAGGAAATAAACTGATGTTGAAATACACTCAGTGCTCCGTCTATTCAGTGCAGCAACATGACTAGAAGAAGGTACAGACTTGAATCAAATACAGGAACACTTTGTTTAATGCACAGGCAGCAATCACTTATGATCACAGCAGCCCTCAAAGGCCCACTGCGAGGCAGGAACCCCGGACACATCCTGTGTTTCTTACCTTCTAGTCCAGCTTTGTTTAGACTGTTTTGAAGCCATGTGAAAGCCACTTTAGAGGCTGTGGTTTGTGGTGCTGTTAAACCACACTGCCCAAACTATGATCAGCCACACTGATATAAGCCGTGATTCTGATCACTTTCTAGCCTCATTAATATTAAATATGTGGTGCCGACTCCCCATGTCTCTGATGTTTTTACCATCTAATATCGACCTTTGATACAAGTGTGTAGCAACCACATTTAAAAGTAACGTCGAATGAATGCGCTTCAAACTGAACTTCAACACTATGTTGTTCATCTTTACAATTAACATTGTTAACATTGGCGTGACGTAAAGAAGCTACGTCACTTATCGAAGAACCACTTATTCCTGTTTAGTGAGCCTCCTTCAGCAGGTTTACTGTGTGTATAAACGGTGTGTAGCTACACCGGGCTGTGTAGGAGAACCGAGAAGAAGCCAGAGTCGGTTAAAGGCGGACAGGAGCGCGACTGTACCTCAAACTCTTTGATGTTGTTCGATGTGACGTACAGGCCGATGCCGATGGGGATAAAGATGAGCCCAATGACGAAAAAAGCCGGCAGCACACTGCCTGCAGTGAGGATGGGCTGCCAGGCTGGAAGTCTCTGCTGTTTGAACGCCGTGTTGTCCGGTTTCTTATTTTTCGAAAGGCCAGTGCCGCTCGAAGCGCCGGAGTGGTGTCCGTCCTCTTCCTTAGCGTTGTAGCTCGACGCCATCATGGCTGCGGTCAGCTTCGAGTTAAATAATCCTCTCTGACAGACAGCCGAGCTGCTCCGTTAATCCCACACGTCAAGTAAGACACAGAGCGGTTAGGCAAAGGGTAAAACTGTGAGCGAAGTGAACTTTACCCCCAGTCTAATGAAAATATCTGCTCATTGTAGCGCTGACTTCTTGTTTGCCTTAAACTGCGATTCTCTCTCCAGAAGAAGAAGCCGGAAGCTTTCGAACCAATAGCAAGAAGTAGCGTAGTAGTGACATCATCGCAAACATTAGGGTAACGCCCCTTTGTCAATGACAGCTGATAGTACCTGTAGGCGTCTGTGCTCGGGTTTTAAAGTGAAGGCTCTACATGTTTGACTGTTTTTAACCTTTTTTCTCTGTCCTCTGTCCCTAGAATCCTCCTCAGTTACACCAAACCTCTGCACGTCCTCCTTCACTACATCCTTGAAGCTTCTTTGTTGTCTTCTTCCTTTCTTCATACCTGATAGCTCCATATTTACCATCCTTTGTCCAGTGTCTCCTCTGTCCAAGCTATCTCAACCTCACCTCTCTAACCTCACTTCCTGGTCACTCCCAATGAAAACCTTCAAAATCTTCAGTGTCACCATCTCCAAACCATGCATCACAGCAGGTCTCACTGCCATCTTGTAAACTTTCCCTTTCCCTCTTGCTGCTATCCTTTTGTCACAAATCACCCCTGGCAGTGCTTTCCGGATGATCTGATATCATCGTGTTGGTGTTGTTCCCACATCATCATAATAAATGTTGTTCCGGGTTTCTCCTTCACCTCTCTTTGGATGCTTGACCCCAGGTGTTTAAGCACATCTACCTTCACGACCTCTGCTTCTTGCACCGTCACTGTCTCATTGTTTTCTTTGTCTGGCCTCGTGCACATTGCTTTTTAAAGATTTCTGTTTATATTACAGGAATCAACCAGAATATTTGTTATTCCAAAAATATTTACGTAAAGCACAGGATATGAATTTTTTCATTTCCCTCAATCCTTGGATGCAGGCCCGGGCAAGAAGCACTGGTTGCAGGTACACAGATGAGTTAACATAAGTGTCTGCATAAATGATCACACCACACTTTGCTCTAATATCACTTTTATTTACAATATTTTCAATACAAATCCTTTAGAAATGCACCAAATTTTCACATAATTGTGTACTTTTTGTGTCTAATATAAAACAAATAAACTCATTATAGATTAAATATCCACCCCAAGAAAGAAGCCATTGATAGCAGCAGAGTCTTACCCAAATGCCCATCACAACACACTGTAAAAAACAACAAAACAAATCATGGATGTTTCAGTCTAAATGGCAGAAATGCAAATAAGAAGTAAAGAAGTAGAAAATACCTTATAAAAAGTATAAAATCAGTCTCCTGCTTAATAATAATAATAAAGAAATGCCTTGTAAACTATAGTTGAGTTGTACTCAAACACCACAGCTTTTACTATGAATCTCTCTGAAGCACCATGTAGATACGTTTGGTACTGTGTCTCTCAGGCTTTTCCTCCATTCTGTAAAGTACTGCTATTCACGCTGGATTTCTTAACTTCTATCCTCATAGACTGACTCTCAGCCCGCGACTCCAGTTTCACTCCACCGGAGACCCCCAGGGATCCCAGCGCAGCCTTTCCCGTCTTCAGGCTCTTGGACATTGGGATGCGGGTCAGCCCTGAGCGCGGTGGCTGGGCATCGTGCCCGGTCTGTTTGACAATAGAGAGAGAGTACAGTTTCTCAGGCAGGAGAATGAAAACAGTTGAGCCACACCGACACTAAGTTATGGATTCATGGTAAAAATCATGCAGGAAACAGGAATTGTAAATTAGTGCAATGTAACTGATCTTATGTGCTAAAAGAGCAGCACAAATGAGAAATGTAAACATTTATTTTTCACTGAGCGAGCGAGTGCTTGTCCAGGCCAGGTTTCAGTACGCTGCTGACGGTGCCAAGCTGTTTTGTGTCAGCCAGAGCGCGGAGGGCCCCGAGCCACGGCTGTTTGTGAATGTAAACAGTAAACACAGTGTAACAACTATAAATTACAGCCTGATTAAAGCAGGGTGGCAAAATTCCACCTCATTATCTCTGCTGCTCTCAGACCTGCACATGGCCCCGTTTCTGTCACACTACCCATCGGATCCACAAAGAGCAGAGTAAAAGGGGTCCCGGGAAACACCACACACAGTGCTGCATTATCTCTCATCTCCAGAGATGTGAAAAGAAGCTCATGGTGAACTTAGGAAACCGCTATCAGCTTGAGTGTTCCTATCAACTCTTTGATCCAAAAATGTAAAAGAAAATGAAGAAGGTAAGGAAAAGAGATGATCCAACTTAAAGAAAACAGGAATTATCCAAAGCTGGATGAAGGAAAACTTACCATGCCTTGTGTCGTTCTGGAAGAGGAGGACGTAACAGGAGAAATTGTAATGCTGCTCATCACTTTGCTCTGCGTGCTCCTGGTAGTAGTGGTGGTGATTTGACGAGGCGAGCGCAAAACTGTCCCAGTCGATAAGGTCATTTCCTTGCTCTCTGTGACAGCAGCCACCGGCCTGACGACCATCTTTGGGGCGATGTTGTTGCCTAGATGAATGTGGATCTTGCTATCGTCAGTCATGGTGATGATACTCGTGTTGCCGTGACCCTTTCGTACAGGCGATGGGACCATCTGCTTCTCGGGGGTAACCTTGAACACGGCTCGGCCCATGGTCATCTCCTGAGGTTCTGGGGAGGCAGATGCTTCGCACGCTACAGCTGTGCTCACTGTCATGATGGAGACAGGGGACAAGGGTCTTCCTGAGTTAGTGGAGGAGGTTCGGCTGGTTTCTGGAGACTTGGCTCTAGATATAGCTGTGATAGTGACTGGAGACTTGGCCCTTTCGGGGCCCTGAGACACAGCGGGGGACTTTCTCCGCTGGGTCGGAGCAGTGCCGGTGGGAATGATGGTGATTCTGGATTTGGGTTGAGATGGATTGGGGCTGAGGGGAGCGGAACTAGAGAAAACGTCTCCAGCAGTCGGGCTTCTGATTTCAAGAGTTGCCATGTTGTTTTGGTGATCTGGTGTCACTCGGATGTGGAAAGGCTGACCTGGCTTCTGGGGCATGGTCAGCTCAGAGGAGAAGCTCTCTCCATTGTGCAGTGGCTTCTCCAGGTGGGTCTCTTGAGGGCTGTTGTCCTTTCTTCTCATCCAGGGAATCCAAGATCTCTTGATACCTAAATCACTGCCAGATGAAGGTGAACGCTCAACAGCACTGCCTTTCTCTGCTGGCTTCTTCAGGCACTTCTGTCTTAAGTTGTTCATAATGTGGTTCTCTTCTTGAACAGACTTTCTTATAAAGCCAGCCGGGGTATCCTCCTCTGCTGGCTCGGAGGACGACGCTTCTGTCTGCACGCCAGTGGAGGTCACCGCCACGTCCACTATTCTTCTCCCATTCAAGCTGGGTCGCAGCGCTCGACTTTGACGCTTAGCCATCTCCAGTTCTTTGGTGAGATGGAAAACTTCAGTGCTCATGTTCTTGGCTTTCTCTTCTTCTTCCAAGAACCTCTGCTGCAGGACGGAGAAGTCCACTTGGAGCTGAGAAAGCTGGTCTTCTTTGTGCATGAGTTCGTGGATCTTCTCCTTGAGCGCTACCACGTCACCTTGCAGTTCCCTGGTTCTGGCCTCCTCTCTCTTGCAACGTTGACGTAGATCTTCCTCCTGGCTTTCCTCCTCTCCTTTCTCGATTGCTTTATTCCGTGCTATCTGAGTCCGCATTTCCTCCACCTGCTGGGACAGAATGTTGGCTTTGTCCTGTTCACTCATGAACTTTTTCTCCAACATGTCGTACTGATCCTCTGTCTTGAGAAGATCTCCCTCTACCACTTCGAGCTGTTTGAGACGGTTTTTCAGGCGCTCAATTTCAAACGTCAGCTCCTTAACTTTGTTGTCATCTCTGATGATGGGCTCAGATGTTCTCTGCATGTCACATTTCACTGAATTCTTTCCAGAAAGTTTTTCTGCTTGCTCAAATCCATCTAACTTCTTTTTCATTTGGTTGACTTTAGAGCTAAGGTCCTTAGTTTTATCAATTTCATAAGCTAGCTTAGTGCTAAGCTCGCCCTTTTCATTCGTTAAAGTCTCTATTTTGGTTTCCATCTCTGATTTCAATTTTAGGAGCTTTTTGCTTTCTTCTATCAGCTTCTCTGTCACTTCCATAACTTTATTCTGCTCAGCTTTGACCAGGTTGCTTAAATCGTCCTTTTTCTCCTCACATGACTTCACTGTTTCCATCAGGGTCTTTCGTTCTTCCATCAATGCGACGGTCAGTGATTTAAGCTTACTGAGGTCATCCTTAAGGCTCAGCTCAGACTTTTCCAGCTTTATCTCAGATGACTCGAGCTCTTTCATACGAATCTTGAGAGCTACAACTTCGTCTGAAAGCTCTTTGGTCAGGCCCTTCTCTTTTTCTAGAGCACCGTGTAACTGTGCACACTCGGCTTTGCTAACGCTAAATGCTCCCTCGAGTTTTTCCAATGCCATGATTCTTTTTTGGAGCTTCTCCACTTCCAGTCTGAGGTCTTTACTCTTATTGTCCTCCTCTTGTAGCCTCTTCCGTAGCTCCTTACACTGATTTTCTGTTTTAGTAATCTCCTCATCCTTTCCTTCCATCTCCAGCACTCGTTTTCTCAAGTTCTCTAATTCAGCAATCAGGTTTGAGTTGTCACACTCCCCCCTGCTGATCTTCTCCCTTAGCTCATGCAGTTCCTCCTCAGATCTCCTCAGTGCTCTGTTGCTTTCCTGTAGCTCCGCAACCTCATTCGTGAGGCCTGAAAGTTTTGTATTTAGTTGACGATTGAGAAGCTCCTGACCGGCTAGCTTGGCACTCATCTCTTCGTGTTGTTGCTTGAGCTTGTCGGCTTTCTCTTTAAGCTCGGCCTCGAGGCTCAGCACCCTGTGTCCATCTTCCTGAGCACGCTGCCTGGCTTCACTTAGAGCCTGCTCACGCTGCTGCAGCTGCTGGCTGAGCTCCTGGACCCGCTGGCTCTGCTGGTCTATTTGTTCCAGGTGCTGCTGCCGCTCATTGACCAACATCAGGGTGAAAGACTTCAGCTTGACCAGCTCCTCTCGCACCTTGGTCAGACGTTTGGCGTGTTCGTTCTCCTTTCTGAGCTGGTAGGCTTTCTCGTTCTCAAGCAACTTCTTCAGTCTGAAAGGAACAAAAAAAGAAAGGGCATTATTCTGGAAGGTCACTGACTTTAAACTTGAAATTTGCATGTACGGGAGGAAACTAGAGTCACAACTCCAACAGAGTGAATCTAGGAGCCTGTGGCAGGGATTAAGGACAATAACGGATTATGAAGCATCAACAACCGGTATGACGAACGCAGACTGGCAGACAAGCTGAACACTTTCTATGCTCGCTTCAAGGCTGCATCATCAACAAGTGCCCAGTGGAGAGAGTGGACAACTTCAAATACCTCGGAGTTCACATCACGCAGGACCTGTCATGGTCCTGCCACATCAGCACCGTGGTGAAAAAGGCCCGACAGCATCTCTACCAGCTCAAACGCTTGAGAGACTTCCGACTGCCCTCCAAGGTGCTCAGGAACTTTTACTCGCGCACCATAGAGAGCATCCTGACGGGAAACATCTCCACCTGGTTCGGGAACAGCACCATGCAGGACAGACGAGCTCTACAGAGGGTTGTGCGATCAGCTCCGCTCCGAGCTCCCTGACCTGCACTCAATCTACAGCAGGCGGTGCTGGACCAAGGCCAGGAAGATCGTGAAGGACCTCAGCCATCCCAACAATGGACTGTTCTCTCTGTTGAGGTCAGGAAAGCGATTCTACTCCCTGAAGACCAACACAGAGAGACTGAGGAGGAGCTTCTTCCCGCAGGCGATACGGTCTCTCAATCACACCACCACACAGTACTGACCCACACATGTAGTTCTTACACACACACTGGACATTCTGGACATTTGTTTACACCAGTGGCCACTGCACAACTACACTGCGTGGTCATCTAATCTAATCACTCTATCACAAGTCACTTAAATAAATCACTTTAAGCATATTTGCACTGCACAAGACACTTACATGTGGATTGCACAGCCCTGGACATTATATTTCTTGATACCATTTAGTACTTTTACAGCTGCTGGTATTGTTCTATATTTCTTCATATATTCTTATATATTTCTATATTGTGTAATTTGTTGTACAATTATTTTATTTTTAACTTTAATATCAATATTTTATTTTATTCCTTCCAAGCTAAATTTACCCTTCATTTTAATTTTCAGATTTATTTCCTATCCTATTCATAGTCTTTTTTTCTTTAGGTCACGAGCAGTTGTCTAAGCATTTCACTGCATATCCTACTGTGTATGACTGTGTATGTGACAAATAAAATTTGAATTTGAATTTGAAAACTTTATGCACTGACTCCACACTCAAACAGTGGTATAAACAAGCCCAGCACTTGAAGCTATCTAGAAAGAACACGGATAAAACAATTATCAGTCACAGTCCTGGTAGAACACATAATTCATGCTACAGTGTCCCAAACAAGCATCCAGAGGAAAACCTGTCAGAATGAAACACTCCAACATTCCTACTATTTTCAATCCTGCCAAAGCAATAGTACAAGAGAACAAACTGCTACTGAGTTTCACCAACACCCCCTCACCAAGCAGTCATCTTTTCTCTTAGCTCCTTTCTATGCTGCTCATGTCCATTCTCATTTCCAGCTCGAAGAAAATCCATACAAAGCAGAATGCATGCAGATGCAGTTCCTGCCTGTACACTCCCGGGGATATTGTAATACAATATTCAACCTGAACCTTTTTGCATTGCAAATTAAACCAAATTACAAGAAGCATCAGCACAACAAGGATGACTGTGCATTTTAAACAACTCGTAAAGAGACTAAATGAGCTCCATTCAAAATGTATGTGGTCACAAGACCTCAGAAACTTGCTAGATTTAAAACTTACCCACTATTGATGCTCTACAAGTAGCACATGAACCCTGTTCTGCCCGTGCAAAAATCCACAGTAGCAGCAATAGGAGTAGCAGAGACCTCCTGTCACTTAAATCTTCCACCGGCACACTCCAGGCGTGGCATGAGGGCAATGAAAGGTGAATAACTACTGCGAGGAAACAGCAGACTTCTAGTGAGTGATGCCACCTCATCCATGTAAAGCAGTGTGAGAGTGTGTGAGAGAGAGAGCTCTGCTTCAGACACTGTGAAGGGGGTGGGACCCTTCCACAGAACCAGTGTTTTGCAAAGCTCCCCTCAGTTTTAATGCTTTTTATAAAAATAGAGATTAGCCCAATATAACTTTGTTTCCAAGTTTACTCCAAAAAAAATGAATTAGTGTTAATGCTTTCTGAGGCTCACATTCAAAGTTATATCATTGTTGCTCCATTTTCCATTCTGTGTGCAGGATAATGTCTCTGCTGTGAGCTCACTGGTACAAGAGAGAATGTCTGCTGCAGTTGCACTTTAGGGGAACCTGGACATGAATGAGGCTCCCTGCAAAGTCTACATATGATGAGGAAACCAGATATGGAAGAGTTGGATGCCTCCCTTGAGGTGACGGAGACATGGGAGGATAGAGACATGGCAATAAGAGTACGAAGCGCTACATCCAGACTGCAGCGCGGGGCCGTGTAGCTACAGTTAATCATTTAAACAAAACCACAGTTTAAAAAAAACCACGTCTGCCAGTGAACTTGTAGATAAACATCGACATTGATTCATAATGCCAGCAGCTTCCATTGCCAAGTGTGTTTAGCATACCTGGCTACTGTACAAAGAGGCCGTCCACATGTGAAAGTGTAGCTCATAACATTTCATACTTACACAGTCAGAAGTCACTGACACCCTAGAAACTGGAACTCTAAAATTACTTTCATGCAAAGGTCAGAGTCATGATGTCAGAGGGGTTTGGCACTTGTGGCCAAGTCATGTAGATTTCTAGTTTACTGTTACTAAGGAAGAAATAATTGTGGTGTACAATGTCCAAAATGGGAAAATACAAGTGTTTGTGTTACCGTTTCTATGAAGCACAGCTTAGCTTGTGTTTCAACTTTGCAAGAAATTGCTTTGCGTCCATGTAAAAGTGTGTGTGATCTAAAAGCCTGTGTCAGTAGGATGAAGATGGATGTAGAAAACAAGTGGCAAAAGGTGCAGAGCCTGAGCTCTGTGCACTCTGACTTGGTGTTAAAGGAGAGCAGACAGCATGCTCGATAACGGCAAACAGTTTAAGTTTGGAGGCCACGTCTTCATTTTGTGTGCGTGACTTTGCGCTCTTTGAAACTCCCGTCAGGAGTGGGAGCTGCTTCCTCCGTCAGTCTGAACACATTCCACTGTGCCACTTGAAATATTTAACATCTTGACACATAAATTACTTGTTGTCTGAGAGGGTGTTAATCGCTGATGGCTGCCGGTCTGAAGGAGCTTCTTCTCTGCCCATTTTCTGCATTCCTCAAGGTGTTTGGCACAAGAGCGTTTGACTTCTCTCTCTTCACTCTCATCTAGATGGCTGGAGGAGATCACATCCATAAGGATGAGAGCATGACACGCTTCCATCTCACCTGAGAGAGTGAATGACTGTCTGTTTGCATGTTTTTGTGTAGCTGTTAGCACTTGTGTCATGTTCTCTTTTAAATCTGTTTTTCCTGTTTATGTTAACCCCTCCAGCCCCTGGCTACTTTTTTTCACTTTCTAGGTAAAGTTTTAGTGAGTAAAAACTCCATAAATCTAAGGCCTAAGGGAAAAACCTGCTACTGTGTGGACAGCAAACGTCTGTCCCATCTCTCAGTGCAAGTGAGATTTGAAAAACAAAATTGGAAGTTTTACTTCCGGCTAAACAAAATTGATGTAAATTAGACAAGAATAACACTGCGTGAGCTTTACTGCGAGCTCCGTCAGGCTTTCTCTTTAATGAATATACCATGGACATGTTAGATTTCCTCCTGGAGTTGAGCTGTTTTCGCATCCCTGTGTATGGTGCAAATAGAGGAATCTGAAACGTGCAGGTGTTGACAGAGTAAAGACCTGGCAGAGTTCATCCTCTCTGCTCTCTCTCTTTGGGGTGACAGAGGCCGCCATGTGTGCGAGCCAAGGAACCTGCTGGAAACCACCTGGCATGAGATGGGGATCAACAAATGATCGAGTAGAAGTAAATTAACCCGTTTAGTTATGATTTGGTCGCTATTACCAACCGCAGCACTTACAGCTAAACTTCACTTATCCTTATCTCTCTCAATAAAGGTTATCTTATCTTATTAATTATAAAGTTTCAGATCAGATTCTTTTGGAGTAAAGTTGTGGAATGTCACTCAAACAACTTCACAAATATCAATTAGTTGTTTTCCTTCAGAAATGTTACAATAACCTCATTTGAATATTTGCAGACTCCTTTTGGTTCATGTCGGTGGTAAAGACGGACAATTTTATAGGTGTGGTCAGGGTGAGACCACTACCTATGTACCTCACTGCTTATGCCAGGGGTCTCGAACTCCAGTCCTCGAGGGCCGGTGTCCTGAAACTTTTCCATGTGTCCCTGTTGCAACAAGCCTGAATACAGTTAGTAGGTCATTAGCAAGACCCTGTAGAACGTGACTGCATGCTGAGGTGACAATTCAGCCATTTGATTCATGTTACAGCAGCTCATGAGTGAATGAACATGGTGCAATAAAAGTACTGTTAGAAGTAATTTTTCCACTTCAGCACGCAGTCAAGTTCTATACTCTTACTAATGACCTACTAATTGTATTCAGGCGTGTTGCAACAGGGACACATGGAAAAGTTTCAGGACACCGGCCCTCGAGGACTGGAGTTCGAGACCCCTGCTTATGCAACACAGAAGAGCTCGACCAGTCCAGCTAACACAGCAGGATACACCACAGACAGGTCAGCAGTCCCTCTTTCCTGTTGCTAAAACTCATGAAATACATGCAGTTTAAGCTGGTTGTGTGCACTCTTTCACTAGGGCTCTGTTTAAAACAGGGGTGGGGAACTCCAGGCCCCGAAGGCTGGTGTCCTGCAGGTTTTAGATCTCACCCTGGGTCAACACACCTGAATCACATGATTAGTTCATTCGCAGGCCTCTGGAGAACTACAAGACATGTTGATGAGGAATTTAGCCGTTTGAATCAGCTGTGTCAGATCAAGGACTAAAACCTGCAGGACTCCGGCCCTCGAGGCCTGGAGTTGGACAGTGCTAGATTAAAGTATCAAATTTCACATAAATTTACTTTAGATTAGTCTTTCTCAAACTGTGGGGTGGGCCACAGTGGTTGGTTACTGCAGGTGGTCGTTTCTGTGGGTAAATTCAGCTGCTTATTTCCCAGCTGTGTGTGTGTGTGTGTGTGTGTGTGTGTGTGTGTGTGTGTGTGTGTGTGTGTGTGTGTGTGTGCCCGTGCAAAGAGGTAATGTCACAGTTTTAAAGCAACTTTTTCACAGTCATTATAAATTGCCACATAAGTGCTCCAGTCTGTCTTACAGATGATTATGTCGTCCACATATTTTGCTGTTATTTTTATTTTGCAAACTATGAGTGCAAATAGCTTTAAATTATGCATCGCCGTCCGTTTGTGGAAGCTGCAACAAAACAATAACAAAAGAATAATCTCCAACAACCAACAGTCAATTAAACCCTTTTATATGGGAGTGTTTGCAGTTAGCAGGGCCTTCTCTCTCATACACTCCCATGGCACAAATACGCTCTCACATACAGGCTTGCTTTATCTCTATGAGCCTTCTAAACACAGAATTTCACCATCTCCCCTCCTGTGTTGTGTGTCCATGCAGCCGCTCTGAGGTTGCGAGCCCATGTCACAACCTCAGCAATGAAGCTCTGACATGTCCTTTAGCCCTGCGCTTGTCTTTCCTGCTGTTCTTCCACCCCATGGCTCTGTGTCCTCTTCTCTCAATATCTGACCTGTGTCTTTCCCACAGCAGTCCAAGTCCACCCTGCCTCTGGCCTCTCTTTCCTTGAGCTGCGTGACTCTCCCCTGCATACAAAGCTATGCGAGGTTATCATTCAGTAAGCGGCACCTCCCTGTCTTCTCCCGTCTCGCTTGCGTCACAGGTTCGATGAAGCCATCTTTCATGCAGTCTGAGATGTTTTTCAAGCATTCCTTCCCTCGACTCTCTCCCTTGAGCCACTGGATGCACTGGCTTCATAGACTACACTGGAACTGCACTTTATGCTTTCTTCTTCTTCCCCTGCTGCTTTTACCAGGTTCTCCTTCACAGTTCCTCCTTTTACTTGTCATACCTGTAAAATTCTGTATGAGCATCACATGATGTTTGCAGTGCTACAGCAATAAATTTACTTTCTGTACACCATTTTTTCACTTTATGTGCATATTGCTTTCTGTTAAATGAACATATTTGTAGGTGCTTCTCTCAAAGCTTATTTACCAAATGATTTAAAATAGCGGGGCAGCTAAACAGTGTCCAGGTTCAGATAATGGTGTTGCAATTTTACAGCCGCTGGCTCTTGCATTCCTTTCCTGATCTCCTCACCTTTCTCTCTCCTGCTCCAGGAGGTTGGTGAAGTCGTCGCTCTTGTTCATGTAGTCGGCGTGCTTCCTCTTCTCTGTGTCCAGCTCGTGGATCGTTCGCCGGTGGCACTTTTCTGCGAATAGCAGCTGACCCAGCATCCGCCGGTACGTCTCCTTGTGCTTCTCCTGCAGACGCTCGAGCTGAGACGGCAAAGACGAACACGCACACACAGAAACAAATAATTCCAGTTGCTGTGGTGCAACATGCCGAGTGTTTTGTAGCAACAACCTCCTGCCAGGTGGTGACAAAAACATTACTTTTATTAGTTTCTGTCTTGTGATTTCTTGGATTTCGAGGGTCTTGAGGCCTGTTAATAAAAAAGTAATTTTGATCATCCCTCAGGATTTGTGACTGACACTCGCCTACTAACCTCAGTCATCGGTTTCTGGTAGACACTGTGGTTGTGTGGTTTGGTGCCTGTGATGACGCCGTCTCTCTGAAGGGCCTGGAGGGCCGAGCCAGGGACCGCGGAGCCATACTGTGACTCAAGGGCTTCTGGGGAACTCTGTTTGGACTTCAGCATGCAGATAACATCCTCTCTGGCCTGAAGTTACACAGAAATGATACAGAGGGTGTTAAAAACTTGCTAGTCTTTGCTTTGTGGATCACCAGTTTACCTTTCAGAGTTCTCTTAAGTACCAACTCGATAAAGTCTAGGTGTGGTTGTCAGTTTTCTCTGGTATGTTACATTTTAAACCACAAGAGAGAGCTGTTGTGCAAAACTTGCAGTTACTCAAGCCAATAATGTTCAGGTACTGCGCTCATCCACCTTTTCTCTTATCATTGCACTTGTCCTGCTTACAGCTGCAGATCACATACAGAAAGCTAAACACAAAGGGAAACAATGCCTCGCCCACCTGAATCTCTCCTTCCATGATTCCCAACAGTGTCAGCAAATCCTCTTTAGACAGATCCAGGATGTTCTGTCTTTTATCTCCAGCCTTGGAGGAATCCAACGGTTTGTCTTTGTCAGAGATCACCTCGACCTCCACTGTTTCCTCACCATCTTTCTGCTGGACTTTGGCCTTCAGGGTCTTCACAGGCAGGCTCACTTCCTGTTCTTGGTCACCCTGTGGAACTCCAAGTACCCCATTGGCTGGGGTGTCCACCCCACTGCTTTTGGATCTCATCCTACCTGAACCAGAGAGAGAAGGAACAGGTTTCTCTGTTTTTAATTCAGCCTTTTATTCGGTTGCATCCCACTACCATTCATCTTTTTCCTTTCATAGGTATTTTTGGTTCAGGAGTGTGTTGTTTGAGTTTGGCTTCCATTCCTGTTCACATTAACAGACCTTCTGACCTGCACTGATCCGATGACAAACACAAGCACAATCATTGTGTTTGTATTAAAACTAGATAAACATGTCTTCTGTTAACATCCCTAATCTGGAGTGAATATCAATAATTACCCACCTGTGTGTGTGTGTGTGTGTGTGTGTGTGTGTAGTCCCAAAATCACAAAGGCATATAAGGGTGAGTGTTGGTAGAAGTGCATGTACTTATCACTGGTTCACAACTTCTGCTGTCATTTCTGAATGTTTTAAATAATTTAAAAGTAGTTTGCAACTGAGCCTGTGCACAGCATGAGTTCATTTGTATTTATGAGTCAAGTTTACAGTTGTCAAAGGTTGGAGACACAGCTACAGTCAATTTAGAATAACCAATGAACCAAACCGCCGGTGTGGCTTCTCAGTCACAGTAATCCACACAAACTCCACAGAGAAAGATTCAAACCCACGACCTTGGTGCTGTGAGGTGACCATGCTAACCACTGAACCACTCTGCCACCCTCTTCAGCTAATATCATTTTTTTAAAGTTATGAAAGCAGTGGGTACAACTTTTGGAGGACATGGATACACAAACTAATTTAT
The DNA here is from genome assembly GCF_964374335.1 of Astatotilapia calliptera. Taxonomy (NCBI): domain Eukaryota; kingdom Metazoa; phylum Chordata; class Actinopteri; order Cichliformes; family Cichlidae; genus Astatotilapia; species Astatotilapia calliptera. The sequence goes on from NC_137440.1 coordinate 12,049,886, forward strand.
ATTTATCCTCCTACGACCTGGTGTCCACACATGTGGACGTCACATTTTGGGTTATTTAGGCCAAAATCCTCAATTTTGCTCTTCAAGGGCCTGATATCCACTTACAAGGACATTATGCTGCCACTGTTCTATTGAAATTTTAAACAAATATCCTCATATGTGGCTCTCATTTTTCTCAGAAACAAAAAAAAAAGGTCAAAAAAAAATCTGGTAATTCTTTGTTTTTACATTCATCAGGTGCCAATCAGCCCAAATATCAAAGAGAAACTTAAAATGCATGTTGTGGAAGAGTTCAGGTCTTAGGAGGTTAAATTAGTTACAAAAAATGGCAAAAATGTGACATTAAAATTTCCACATTTCTGTGATGCTAAAACAAAAGCTAGGGGCAAAGACCTCTACCCAGTTCTCAAGCTGGGAGCTGACTCCACACACGAGAACAACAACCAACAATGTTAAGAGACTGAAGAGAAGTTTGTTTCTCTGTCTCTGTGAATGTGAAAACGTGCGTGTTCTTGTGTGTGTGTTCACGTTCTGTACGAACAGAGTGCTCTTTGTGATCGGTTTCAGATATGACATCAGCAGCTCTTTATAATTACAAACAGAAAAGCACCCTGAGCACCTAGAGTCCCCCTGTAAGCCCACAGTGATGTCATAGCGCCCTGACCTCTGAATCATCCCAAATAAGCCGTCCAAACTGTCAGGACTTCTCTCTGGTGCACGTTCATGGAAGTGTGCGATAGAATTCACACATATGCTCTACTGGAACATCAGTAACTATGCGTATCAGTCCAACCTGATAAAAAAGTAAAGCTCAGTTAGATTTTCTATACAATTTCGAGAAGTTTGAAAGAGAGTCTATCAAACTGCTGCTTCACATCAAGAGAAATGCTTATCTTCTTCAGTAATAAAGGTCACCAAAGTCAAGACTGCAGTGAATTCCAATGACGCTTGAAACCGATCTCTTTGAATCCCACTTGTTTCGGGGAAAAACACCCATGTACGAAAATTGGGGTGCAAGATAACAGTGGCAGCATCTCTCAGTTCAAATAAAGAGGAAAGAAAATCAAACAAACGGACCCATTAAGTGCATCCTTTATCTCAGAGTTCAGAGAGTGCACTTTGGCTCCGAGGAGATCTGGTTCTTAACTGGAGATTAATGGCGGTGCCTTCTTTCCTGCTCATACCTATTAGTTTCAGCTGTAGGCTCGCTAACGTTCATTCCAGTGTTGTGGTGCAGCAGTGTGCGCGAGTGCTGATAGTGTTGGGTCCACCATTCAAACTGTGCCAGTGTTTCTGAATGATGCCCAGAGGTCGAGGGCATTAAAATGACCACCTCTGGGACACGAGCGTGACGAAACACAGAAACATGTGTAGTGCTGCAAATGACTCTGGCAGACTTCCTAAGGACAAGATGGTTGACACCGAGTGAGGACCGTGATGGTTTATTTTTAATTTCTGGGCCGACGCCATGAAAATCCAGCTACTGTAACAGCTCGGCTCACTTTGCAGTGTTACTATCGTTCAGCAGAGAAGGCGGGCGAGTGCAGTTAGAGCTGACAGATGTAAGAATAAAAATAGCTTCAGGTCAAATTCAGTCTTGTACAATAAAAATTCATATGAGGAAAATGTAAGAATGCATTAAAAGTAAAGCAAACAATCAAAACAAGGTTTCAGACAAACTGCCCCAGAACACAAACATTAATTCTGATCTTATTGTTGAAATGCAGCTCACTTGACTTCACGGCAACTATATATGTTTTTATCATGTTTAGCTCTGAATAAAGGCTTTTGTCCTTTTTCCTAATAGGGGGCGGGACCCTATCTCGCTACTACAGGCTCAGAGGCAGGTCACACCCCGGGCAGGTGACCAATCTGAAGCAGGGCTTTGAGTAAAACATACAAAACTTTATTTAAACCTACCAGCTAATGCAGGGGTGGGCAATCTCAGTCCACGAGGGCCGGTGTCCCTGCAGGTTTTAGGTCTCACCTTGGGTCAACACACCTGAATCACATGATTAGTTCATTACCAGGCCTCTGGAGAACTTCAGGACATGTTGAGGAGCTAATTAGGCCATTTAAATCAGCTGTGTTGGTTCGAGGACACATCTAAAACCTGCAGGGACACCGGCCCTCATGGACTGAGATTGCCCACCCCTGAGCTAATGCCTTTCATTTAGGTTTTTGGAAATAGCACATCATTTTCTACTTAGTTTAGCACTGATTTACAGTACTAATTATCCTCCTCATGAAAGGCAGTATTCACTCTTCTTTTATCTCTTGTTTGGCCTCCACCAGCTGAATATACAACTGTGTCCTCACAGGAACGGTTCTTGCAAAACTAAAACACGGATCGTAAAGAAAGCTCAGATGAGTCCATCCAGCACTCCGTGGCTCCCGCGCCGCCACCCGCCTCGTCCGCTGGGGGTTCTGGCGAGTCCGTCCAGCCTCCCGTCTCCGCTGGGGGGCCCAAGGGGCCCGTCCAGCCACCTGTCTCCGCTGGGGGGCCCGAGGGGCCCGTCCAGCCACCAGCTGCTCCACCGGCAGCCTCATACACGTCTGCAGTAGCAGTGTCATCCACGCCGCCGCCAGCTGCAGCGCCTCCGTCTCCGGCTTCATCCTCGCCAGCTGCAGCCTCCGCGTCTCCTTCCTCGTCAGCTGCAGCCTCCGCGTCTCCTTCCTCGCCAGGTGCAGCCTCCGCGTCTCCACCCACGCCGTCGCCTGGTCCAGCTCCAGCATCATCAGCTTCATCCCCGTCTGTAGCATCAGCATCATCAGCTTCTGCTTCCGCCTCGTGTGGTCCATCCTCGTCTGCAGCGTCAGCTGCTGAGCTGCCGTCTGGTCCTGTGCCCACCGAGCCTCGGCCAGTACGCCTGACACTTAAGAGCCCCCGCCGCTTTCCGCGGCCGGCCCCCTGAACAGCTCCGTCGTCTCCTTCGCCGCCGCCGTTGCCTTCCGCGCGGCCAGCCCCCTGAACTGCTCCGTCGTCGCCGCCGCCGCCGCTGCCTTCCGCACGGTCGGCCCCCTGAACTGTTTCGCCGCCGCCATTGCCGTCCGCATGGTCGGCCCCCTGAACTGCCCCTGTGTTTGGGCTGTTTTCTTGGGCTCCGGTGTTTGCTGTGCTCTGCTTTTGTTTTCTGTTCCGAGCCCTCCGTCCTGGGCCCCCGCCGCCCGCCCTGGGTTGTTTTCTGTTTGGTTTTGTTTTTCTGAGTTTCGGTTGTCTGGAGCCAGCCCTTAAGGGGGGGTGGTACTGTCACGGTCCTGGGTCTCCTGACCCAGCGTTTTTAGTTCTTTGTGATGTTTGTATTATTGTACTTGTGTGAGTTATTCTATGGTTTCTAGTTTCGATCCCTTGCCCTTCATGTTTCTCTGTGTCCCCTCTGTTCTGTGTAGTCTGTGTCTGCATGTTTGAGTTCCCCTCTGTGTCTCTCGGTTCTTAGAGTCCTCTGCCTTATGGTTTATGTCTCTGTGTTTCTTGGTTGATCTGATATCCTCGTGTTGGTGTTGTTCCCAGATCATCATACTAAATGTTGTTCCAGGATCAACATTGCAAGTGACCAATCAGAATGTTGTGACGTCATACTTTTGCGACTTCGGGAAAAACCGGCATAAAACAAAAAACTGTACTAAAGCTGCGTGAAACTGCCTCTGTCCGCCGATCAACGGACCCTGACCCTAACCCTAACCGTAACCCTTTAATAAACAGTAAGCAGAATTGATATTGTCCTTGCAACATTGGAATTTCATAAATGTGTGGTGGATCATAAATTTGATAATTTGATTAGTTTTCAAGTTGTACATCTCTGTTCCTTACATTTCATGTCATGCCCTTATTAATGTTTTATTTGTTGCTTTGACTGTTTTCGAATAGAAATGCAGTGGGAATATAGAGGGAGATAAGTAGTGAAAGTTTTGCCTGGGTTGATTGTGCGTCGATCCATTGTTAATGCCTCAGGGCTCCAGTAGGTGGGTTCGCACGCTGCCTCCTTCACCCAATACAGACGAGTGAGAGTGAGAGCTGCGTGTCTGTGCCGTTCTTTCACCTCTCCTCACTATTTCCCCTGTTTAAGGTAACTGTCATGCACAAATCTGTATAAATGTGTGTTACTGTTGATTATTACATTGTTATCATTGTTCATTGTAGCGGAAGATGTGAATTGCGGACTATTTTGCTGAGAAGTTCCAGTTAATCTCTGTTGCTGCGTATGCTAGTTTTCGCTATTACTCCGCCATATTGTGTGAAGATTTTTCTGTTACGATCTGTATAAGTTAACTACTGAAAGACATGCAGTACTTAAAGTATTATTTCATTGCTGTGGAAAGTTAGTGACTGTGTCAGCTAACACGTGCGAGTTAAAAAGATGTTTTTGCCTAATGCTACAGTTCATGTTACCTAAAGTATTCTCATCAGCTAATGCAGCGAACAATAGTGACTTAGTTTGGATACAGTTGTCCTGAGACTGAGTGCATCCATAAGAATATTGTTTTGGTTGTATTGCTTCTGAAACTCAATACAGACGAGTGAGAGTGAGAGCTGCGTGTCTGTGCCGTTCTTTCACCTCTCCTCACTATTTCCCCTGTTTAAGGGCACAACAAATGCACGAATGGCTTGGCGCGCAAAAGAATAACGTCACAACAATGTGATTGGTCACTTGCAATGTTGAACCTGGAACAACATTTTCATGATGGTCTGGGAACAACACAAACACGAGGATATCAGATCATCCGTGTTTCTTAGTTGCTGTCTCCACTGTGTCAAGTTCGCGTCTCTGTGTGATACTTCCTGTTTTACTTTGATGGTCCGTGTCCTATGTGAATGTGTCCTGCTTTGCTTGTCTCGTCAGTCCTGATTTCTCCCAGCTGTGCCCTCCTTCTGTGTCTCATTCCCCTCGTTACTTCCCAGTGTATTTAAACCCTGTGTTTCTCTGAGTCAGTGTCGCGTCGTCCCTCATGCTGTGTGTGGCTCTCCCCGTGCCTTCTGGTATGCATTTTAATTAGCTTTTCCCAGTTTAGTTTTGTATTGCTTGTGTTCTATTTTCCAGCAATAAAGCTGTGCTTTTGAGTTCAAGTTCTGTCCCCGTGAGTTTGCGTTTGTGTCCAATCCCTGCCTGCCACACAGCCGAAACATGACAAACACTGCACAGAGTGTTAGAAAACTAAATATATCTCAACGAGAAATGCATTTGTCTTTAGAAATCAACTTTTAATTTATTATTATAACAAGTCCAACATTCCTCAGCTGCACAACCTGATGACATTTAATATCCAACACTTCCTGGTAGCAGAAAATAATAAAATCATTACAGTTTCACGGCCTTTGCTGATTACAGTTTAACAACTTTTGCAGAGTCCATAAGTATTTGGACTATTTGACCAGGTTTTTCTCCATGTGCAACCACAGCTGATCTGAAATCTTGCTGTTGAAACTGCTACATATTTATCATCCTCATGGCCAATTACAGGCAACTCATGAACACAACTGTCATGTGTCAAAGCCCACTGTCTTCACAGTTTTGAGTCACCTTGACTGGTCGCTGCAGTCTTTATCAATTTAATTCCGCAGAGAGACAAGCTGGGATTCCTGAGTCACGTGACCTGAATTCCTCCCTGCCGTGAAGCATTCCCATTTGTCTTTATGGAAAAGAAAGGAGAGCATGCAGACAGTAAATCTGTACTCTAACATCAATGACCACCTGTCACAATGTCCACACACACTCACAGCATCTAAGCCATCACCACTGATGGTGCGGCATCCAGTACTTCAATCTAATAAGAAATATCCTAAAACCCAAGTCCAAGGCCTGAGTCTAAATTTAAAGTGGGACCCATATCTGCCCCAAGGCTTGGGCAGGTCCAGCTGTCACACACGTGTATTTATAGGCCCCAACAAAGCACGTGCCTCCATTCCAAAGTGATAAAAAGAAACTGTAAAAGCTAATCAGTGGTCCGCACCGATGTTCACTTTATGGCTTACATATACCTTTAGTCCGAATGATGTTTGCTCCCAGCACGCTCTAATAAAATTTAATAGGCATAATGTTGTAGCCTGTGCCAGATACACTAATTATGTTATGGTTACACACAGAGTTAGAGTTGGAGAAAATGACTGAAAACTTATTAAATAAATGAGTCATTTATTTGCCAGTGGTTGGTCTGCTTGGGCAGATACGAGCCCTCAATCGCACAAAAGATGGTGGAAAGTCAACTACCTGCATCCTGTGTGTGTTCATTTGCAGATATTCCCTTTAAAGACACCATTAGCTGAAATAAAATTATAGCATGATAAGGTCACGAGGCTACTGAAAACTGAGCTTGTATGTGATGCTCGTATCAAGAGGTTGGGCCTGGTGGCAAAAAACTGGCATATAACCAAATTGATCTGCCGGATGAGGACGGAGGTGATGAATAAGGAAAAATGACTTTTTTGATTCGGTGTGATTTGATGTATTCACAGCACAAACCCAGCGTGACCAAAAAAGGAGAGAGAACTGCACGAGAGCATTAGGGTACCAGTTCTGCCAGAGAACACAGATAAAATGCAGCGTGCTCGAGCAGCAAGAAAAACACACCAGCCCTGCCAAGACATGAAAGCTCCAATCAAAACCGTCTCTGCGGATGGCTTTCGAAGCTACCAGTCAATCCATTTATTATTGAAACTTTTGTGAGGATGCAAGGGTACAAAGCCGCAGTCTGCTCCAGGAATCCATTTTGGGAGACGGAGCCTTCGAGCCGAGACGGCCGGTGGCCTTCACGGGTCAAATTTTACATAACAGTCTTTTCCTGGGAAAACTAAAGACTCTGTTGGCAGAAAAAGTTTGGAGTGATACTTGTTCACATTCCTTAAAGATTCTGCTTTCATAAACGTTCTTCTTGTAATGTTAAACTGAACCATCAAAAAGATTTTGTGCACATAACGCGAGCATTTACAGCTTGTCTTACTGTAATCATGGCTTCTATTAATACTTAACTAATGCTGGCATAGCACACTGGAGCAAAATGTCAGCATAGGTGGTGGGTTTCATCTTGTAGTATTCTCCTGATGTCACATTAACCTGATCCCCTCATGGGAACCAGCCGAAGCTTGAACAGTGAGCAAACCGAGAAGAATGCAGGTGGCTCTCTAAGTAAGTCTTTGCTATTAGAGCAAACACGCTCTTTGCTTGATAAACACTCAGCGCAGGTAGGCCGTTAATCAGTCACTTATAAAACAGGACGCATTCGTGAGAGTTGTTGTGAGGGCACTTTGTTAAATATTCACTCAAGCTGTTTATTCACTCTTACTGTGTAAATCCACCGGCGAACCTAGCGAGATGAAACATGCTCAGATTTGGGTCATGCATTATAAACACTGCTGCACATGAAGCACACTTAGATTAGACATAGTCTATTAGAAACATAGTTTCAAACACGACGATAAACGTTCACATTTTAACGATTCCCATAGCAACGGCATTTAGTAAGAGTCACTTGACTCTCGTTGCTAAAGTCTAGCGGCAGCATCGGTAAACCAACACCAACTAATGAAGCACTAGATCTTTCTAGATCTGGTTATCATCTTTACCCTCTCTTAAGGAAGATATTAAGTTCTGAGTGTGCTATGAATAGAAACAGCAACATATGGATGAAGCACATTCAAACGTGGGAAAGAGACATAGGCTCGGCCATTTGTCTAAAATCCTCTGAATGCCAGCTGAAGTCAGCGCGGAGCAAAAAATGGGCGACTGAGAGAGAACTTAGAAAGTCATCTTAAAGCACACATCAAACGTCTGTTTGGTTTCCATAACATGTTTTCATAGCTGTTCAGAGAACAGTGTTTTTGTGCTAACTTGCAGCTCTTCTCCAACCATTAGAGTTCTGGAATTTATTGGGAATTGGACTGGTACTGATATGGTGCACTGGAGCACTCCAAGTCCTTTTCTACTGCAAACCTCATTCACCCAGTTTCATACATATTCATGCAAACACTGTTTTCTATACCTAAGAGCTTTGTCTGACAATTGTGCACACACACACTGGACTGGAGTAGCTGTAAAATAAACATCGACCTTCCGACGGGTAAGTGACCAACTCTACTTCTTGAGCCCCTGTTGATCCCAGCTGTATGCCAGGGTGGCGACTTGCAGAACAATCACAAAAACCTGGCAGGCACAAAGGCTCCTCCCTCCATTCTGTCCTGCGTCTACTATCCTCTTCAGTCACACCAACAGCACCCAGAAGCTTTTTTAATCATTCAAATTAATAAAAGAAAATGTTGATAAAAATGTGTCACCGCTACCAAAGGTGTAAAAGTAACTGTTGCTGGAGATGAAAATTGAGCTTAGCAACTCAGCGACCCAGATATTTTATCTGAGGAGGGTGTGGAGACCAAAACAGAGGTAAAAAGGCTCCAAAGGTCAGAGAGATTAAATATGTGTGGACGGGAAAACAGTGGGCAGAAATTTCAGCTTTAAAGTTTAAAGTTTGCAGCTGGCCTTCCAGTAAACCTAAGCTATCGCACGTCGCAGCGCTCGGAATGATAATGTAACACATGGCTAACCACAAATCTCCAAACTGCTACCCATTTAAGTTTGTAAGTGAGCATTTGCATTGTCTTGTGCTGGTGCCATTGTCAGTTGTTTACCTTTTTTACAGATGGGAAAAAATGAAAAGCATTGTTGCAGGTGAGACAAAAATAAACTAAAGCATAACACGTCTGTCAGAGAAGAGCTCTGACTCGCTGAGAGACGTGTGGAGTCACAGAGTGATTGGTTCAGGGACAAAGACGGCCTGTCTTAGTCACAGAGGCCAGTCATCTTCATTCTAAAGGTGCCTTCAGATGTTTTACTGTATATGCTGGTTTGTTCTCTCCTGACCAGTAATATCACTGGAATGATGAAGGCTGGTGTAACTTATCACACAGGAAATCACCAGGAAAGTCATGATTATGTCACTACTGGCAAACAGGGGAAAAGTTTACAGAATGGGTCGTGAGGTTTGTTCCCAGCTGTGAAATTTGAAATGTCTCCTGATGCAATCCATATTTAATGCCAGAGCGGTCCAGGCACATCATGGTCCAAAGATCCGAACCTAATGAATGACATCACTCGTCTTATTATCGTTAAACATCAACAGCCAGTTAACCAGTCCCCTGTTTTTAGCACGTATGCGTCGCCATTCTGACCACAACATATCAAGTGCTCTTTAGAATATCTTGGGTTGCCATGGAGTTCTGGGCTTATTTTTAAATGAAGGGCACATGAGTTATAAGTGCCGCTGTTCTGCGAAACATCCCGAAGTATCTAAACTGCATTTTTGGAATTCAAGACCAGGGGCATTTATACGACTGTAGCTGTGCATGTGTCGGTGACAGCTGTTGTCGAGGCCCCCCAGACACGCAGGAAAGACACCGGCTACTGGCGGAACAAGCTCCGCCTCCTGTTTCTGTTAGTGCACGTGTCATAAAATGAACTAGCCCACATGAACACGAACACACAAGATAGAGGTACAGGTGCATATCGATGCAAGTATAAAGAACGGTATCATGATAAGCAGCATTTACAGGGTGCTGAGGTGTCGGTGTCAACGTTTAATCCTGGAACAATGCTGTTCTGTCATGTGTACCACTGTGTACTCACTGCTAAACTATGTCACCTTGTGCATGAGAAACACCTTAAGTGACATAGAGCTCAAGTGATGTCGTGAGGTGACACACGAATCAATGCTGCTCTGGCGGAGACCCAGCCTCAGCTTAGTTTCAGTTAATCAGAGACTGCATTATTGATTTACACAAAGACTGATCCATTAACAAGCTGGGACTGATTACAGTCACAGATCTGTCTCTTCTGATTGCTCATTCAGCTGACTGAATTTCTACAGTGGCCAAATGTAACTGAGTACATTTACTCAAGTACTGCATTAAAATACATGTTCAGGGTTCTTGTTCTACTTTAGAAACCTTTATGCTTCTGTTATATCTATTTATATATTAGGCCAAGTCTGTGTATGTTTTACATATAAAAAAATAAAAAGTAAGAAAAAAGAGTTAAAAACAATCCCGAATTGAATCAGCTTTATTTCTATGGCGTAAAATCACAACAACAATGTTATATTGTAAGGTAATACACTGCATGATAATACAGAGAGAACCCCAACAATCAGATGGCCTCCTATGAGCAAGCACTTGGCAACAGTGGGAAGGAAAAACGTCTTTTTAACAGGAAGAATCAAACTCCAGCCCCAACCTGCCACGGTCACGTGCGAGAGGAGGAGCTTAGCCACTCCATCAGCAGCATGCAACATACATAGTAACACTGCAGGAATAACAATAACGCACTGCAGTGACTGTGTGACCACAGAGTAGCTTTAAGTATGCTTTACTATCAATAACCCACGAAATATCATTAGAATTCCTTCCATCGGTGAATTTCACAGACTATCCTGAGAGTGTGCAGGAGTAAAGAGGACTTACAAGCACAGAAATGTTAATGAGCAATCTCTCTGCACCGGGTCTCTCTGTCCTGAGGCAGGGCTGGTACCACTGGAAGGCAGGAAGGGAGAGGCTGCGCTGCGGTCTCGAACACTCAAGGAGGAAAGAAAACCCTCGACTCATCAGCGGGAGCTGGCCTTGAAGAGACCGAGGCGCATTTCACATTTTTCTTTTCAGTTTACTGAGACAGGGTGACGTATGGCCTGACAAACAGCGACTGGCAGGAGCCATGTGTCTCCTCCTAAACACTGGTGACTTCATGTGAATGAAATGGAATTCATTTCGGTGTCATTACATCCCATAAATATTCCAGATGAAAGATGTCATCGTGCTGCAGCTCGTCGGGCCTAAGCTTCTTAATGCTGAGCAGCGCAGCAGTGAGAGCTGCATGAGGAGGCGAAGGCGGCGCGTGTGGGAGATGTCGGGGGCAAAGGTCGACTGTGTGAATGTGTACGATATCATTCTCATTTCTTTGCAATATCTCAATAAACCACCATGCCCTGCTGTGTTGTGGGTGTTTCCTCCCACATGCCCACATTCTTTACAGTAAATGGTCTCATTCACACAGTAACAACGTGTAATTCATTGAGAAATGTTTGATTCATGACTTTCTTTTATCCGAACGTGCTGCATTTCCATTATCAGCACAGAGACTAGTCGTGTGTCTGCTCGCACACTAATTAATTCAAAATGTTTAAACGCTCATTATTTGGAATTAATCACACAGGAATGTGGGGAATAGTGTTTTCATTCACATACTGCAGAACAAATGAAGCCAGGAGACTCTTTTGACCAGTGCTCTTTACTGGCTCAATAAAACTGATGACAGCCGAGCAGCAGCAGCACCTGCACTCAGCCGTTTCATTCACTACAGCCTGAAAGCAGAACAGCTGATAAGCTCCACTCTGCTAGAACCGCATGTTTGTCATTGGCTCTTTCCCTCTAAATAGCAGAGATTTTTTTTCTCCAGCATGAGAGATGCAAGAGATGATCACTCACCTGCCGCTCTGATGTTTCCAGAATGTTTAACCAGTTAGTAAACACAGCAAGTAATCCTAGAATCAAAAATAATAAAAGGCAAGAAGGAAATACAGAGTCCACTCGTATCCTCTGGCTTGTGTGGTCCACTGGTGGTGTCTGCTTCCCTGCTCTCTCACTCTCTCCCTGCCTCTCTTCTTTTAGGTCGTCGGGTCAAGAAGGGAATGGTAGAGAGCAATAACAGAGGACTGTAACTTCCCTCTCTCTCACACACACACAGATACACACAGATACACACACACACACGCCCTCTCTCGCTCCCACAGCCTATCCAGTTCTGTTTCACATAGCAGGCTAGCACACACCTCTCATTTTCTTTCCCTCCTATCCCTTCAAGAAGCCAGTTGATGAGCGGTGTGTGTGTGTGTGTGTGTGTGCGTGCGTGTGTGTGTGTGTGTGGAGGGGGGCATGCGCTATTCTCTTCCCGCTCTGTCTGAAAGAGGCCGTTGCCTGGTGAGGTGGACTGTGATGTCCTTTGTCACAGGGCCAGATCTTTTCTCCAAGCCACATCCACCATCATCCCTCTCTGTGCTTTTTGACCAGAGTCACATAAGCCAGAAGTATACTTCTATATTTAACTCATCCACTGCTGCCAGCACGGGTGCCACTAGCAGCTGAGGCTAGCTGAATGCTAGATGTTTTGGCCGGCCATTCAGAGAGCCAACTCTCCCCGCTGACCCTCGGTGACAGCTGAACAGTGCTGTGCCATTCTCACAGGCTGGGAAAGTCCAGTGACAGCAGCCACCCAAGCCCTAACAGTGGCCGAGTAACCGCCAATTGCCGTCTTGGGATGGTTGAGCGTGGCCAAACTCTCCAGGACTTTGGCAGCCAGGCTGTCTTTTTGGCCCTGCTTGCAGAAAACAATCTAATTTAGGGAGGCGAGCAGAATCTGAGGTGCGGTAATTGTGCTCTGCATCAATGGGAAGAGCTGCTGCCAGGGTGCTGCTGAGTCAGAGTGAGTAAATGAACCTAACCTTGGTTCACCTACCTGTTTTATATGTGGGGTAGTTCGCTCTCAAGTCCAGCATAAATAAATATATACTGAAAAGCAAAGACAACATCTAGTCCATGTAGTTTAGATCATAACTGAAGAGCTCATTACTGCTGGGAACTGTGCATCTTTACTGGTTATAAAAGCCCGGCACCAGTAGCACATTTTCTTGACACGCTGATTTGCGATGATGAAAAAGAATAAGTAAAACATGGCGTAGGATGGAAGGCTTAGAGACAACGAAATAGGTGAGTCTGAGCTGGTTTGGATCTGGGCAGAGGACATCTAAGGACAGGGATGCCGGAGATGGGGCCAGGCAAGAGGAGAGGAGCAGTACGGATGGAGGAAGATGAAGAGGATGGGAAGAGGAATGCATGATTCCCAACAGGAAGTGAAAATGAAAAGGGCACCTCACTCTAGAATCAAGCACGAAGACAGATGTGACCTATTGAATGAAAAGGAAATGCCAAAATGAAAGGTGTCTAGCAGCTCTTCTAACTCTGCACTGAACTTTAAAACTTTGTCTTAACTGTAAAATATCTAAGCAGTAAAACTATATTTAAATATTTGCAAAATCTCATCGTCTCTCCTTTCAAAACAGTACATCACATTAAGGACATAATGGTTCCTTTTCAATGCTACAGTTCATCACGGCTCATACAGATGGTTTTGTAATATCTTGCCAGCAGTAGTCCAGTATATGCTCTCAGATTTGATATCATATACGCTAATGTAAGGAGCATAAACTGTCCTTTATTCTGCATGCGTGTAAATTATGATAATGTAAACAGTGAAGTGAAAGCACTTTGCATGTGGCCCATGGCAGAGATCAGCAGTGAGTGATGGTAATGCTCCGAAACATAAACCCAGAGCTCCTCTGCTTTCTTGTCTGACCAGGACAGAAAGTTTAAAGATTTCAAATCACAGTTACGGGTGATGCACAAGGAGTCATGGCGGTCTGCGTCTTTCTGTTACTAAAGTGAAAGTCCTGTCTGGTCACCAAGGAGCAGGGCTCGGTGCACATAATGACGCTCTTATCTCTATGTGGAAACCAAAGCAAACAAAAGAGGCAGCGGCGAACAGACTCACGTACTCCCTGAGGAGTTATGTCAGATGGACACTGATGCATTCACTCCCTGTTTGTCAGAGCAGTTGCGTTCAGGAGTAGCAGTTGCTGGATTATCTGGGCGTGGTGCTGATGTCATGTTTTGTTCCATAAAGTGAAACCTTGCTGCAGCGGACATAAACCCATGCATACACTTCTCTGCTTCTTCAGATTCCTTTACTTCTGTTGTCATGAATCATTTCTCCAGGCGGCCTATCTGAAGATGCAAAATCACCTTAACGTGCACGCGCTCTGCAGCTAACCCAAAGCTTTGAACTTTTTCTCATACTTATTTGTGACAATCAGCATGAATGAGCGCAAAGAAAAACAAAGCCCATTTGTTTGACAGGCCTCTTCCTCCTCACATATGAAGTCATTCCTCTCCGTTTGGTATCGGAGAAGAAGCTCTAGCCAAACTGAGGTCATGAGAAGGTTATTTTGATTGGATGCCATAATTCCCACACCCAGAATGAAGTCATGTGGTGGGATTCTGTGAGGAAGAGGTTTGTTATGATTTCAATCTGTACACAGAATGCCCGGAGGACGGTGGGCCCGTCAGGGCGCTTTGGGCTGTGGTTGTTATGAAACATGTGGGCTGGTGGAAGGAGCTGCCATTCCTGTACGATGTGATCAGAGCGAATCGCACTCACGTCTGATAAATACAAGATGGGTGATAAAATTTTGCTATAAGATGTCAGCTTCATGACCCAGGTGGAAGCAAAAGTCTTGGTTTGAGGTTTAATCGAGGGAAACGTAGGCAGAGAAGATAACATGACATCTGCACTGTATGATGTTACATACCAGACTCTATTATGTAAGTCTTTCATATCTCCATTTTTCACGCCGGTCTTTCCCATCCAACGGTCACGGCTGTCTTCACATCACTCCACCAGCATTAGCGAGTCTCTCTTCACTTCTACTTCTTCTGATCAGCCGTCACCTCGGCTCTCCCGGGTCGTTTTTAGGTTTGGCCTCGCTGAAGGATGCTGATGAGCTGTCCAAGCAAAGTGAGATTAGGCTAAACTGAGAAAACAGAGACAGTCGTATTCTGGGCCTGAAGCCATGAAGGGACTGAAGATGTTTTTAGATGAAGGGATGAAAAGACAAAGAGAACGGCACTGATGTGCAAACCTAAGGGACAGGAAATGCAGGGGGAAATGCACCAGTCCTGCTTGAAAGCATTTTGAAAAATTGTAAAATAATCTACAAGACATTTTGTAACACAGCTGTGGCTCAGTTATTCAACACTGCCTGGTATAAGGTGACCGAGAGTTCCACTTTAGGCAGTCATGTGATTTATGCCAAAACTTTAATCTGCATAGTTTTTTGTTTAAGCTTTCAGGAATGCATTCAAATGACCACAGTGTAAGAAAAAAGCTGATGGTTTCTGCATGATCCAAAAAGTGTTGCCTGAAGATTTGAATGACCTGTGGCAACACGAAAAGTGAACCTGGAACGCTTAGAACAGGTGAAATTCCAAGAGAAAGCTTCCAGAGCTACAATAAAAATATTTTGCCAACTGTGTTTCTGCATAAAATTAAAAATATTTGTTAGCGTACTGCTACCTGACACATGCACATGAGCAGGCTGCTGGAGGTCACTTCATGGAGCTCTGGTTCCATGTGCTCCTCCTGTTGCCAGGTTATTGGCCTTCTACGGCCCTGTCCAGCTCTCTTCCTGATATCCTCCACACTATTGTGACTGTGCTGTGAGACACAGATGGATGTACGGAGAGGTAATTCCATGGAGTTCTGGCAGTGCCTCCTGTTTCTCCTCACACAAAAGAGCAGAGAGCAGTCATGCTGCCGGGTCGATGGCCTTCTACAGCCCCGTGCAGCTTCCTATGGTCTGTGGCCTCCATCTGCCAAATCCCTCCCTTTCTGCAGGTTGTCTTGTTGCTGCCTCTTTGGTGCACCTGTTGCCACTTTCATTTACACCAAAGCACATGAAGGTTTCTGCTTCCTAACTGAACAGATTGACATCCCTGAAGTTTAGCTGACTTTGAGTGTTATCTTCATTTTAATTCAATTTGATTGGTTTGGTTTAGGAAGACAATCTTTGTTAGCTGCTACTTGCTGAAAGGTTTAAAACATAACCCTTCATAACATAACAGATTGTTGATCCTTGAGTTTTTGAAATGATTAAACTAAATATGTCTGACAGACCAGCTGAGCCCCTTTGTCTCTAAGCTAACGGGTATTTAGCTGTAGGTACATGTAACAAGAAAGCAAATACATTTACCTTCCAAAATAGCTGCTTTACTCACTGCCACCAATCAAAGACAAACCTCAGTTATTTGTTAAAGGATATATAATCAGATTAACTTCCCTGCAATGACAAGCAAGCTTTCAGTATTTGAATTCACGTAGGAAACCTTTTTACAGTAAGACTGCTCACCAAACATCTTATGGTAAATTATCCAGAAAGGGCCAGCACGTCTCAGGATACCACAAAAATACCACACCACATGTATCCCAGGATCACATTCATCACCACAGGAATTCCTCTGCTGAAGTACAGCTACCTCTTTCATGTGGTGCTGTATCACAGGAATTCCAGTACGGCCGATGTTTGGTCTGTCTGTGTAAAGTCTGTTTGTATTTTTCGCTTCCAAACACAGAAATTGTGACCTGGCATAAAAATGATAAATGTAACATAATTTTTCTTTCATAAGAACAATGAAAATGACATCACGCTGCTGTTTGAGTCAAACTACTCATCAAAAGACTTCTAGAGCAATTTGAAGGTGGTTTACTGTAAGCTTGGACGTAGATCATGTTTGACACCAAATTTCAGCTCAGTAAAAACGAAACAACATAAACAGAAAATCAGTCACAGGCGTCACCTTTGCCAAAAACTGGCATTCATGCAGTCTCAGACCAAAGCGACTCTTTAATTTAAATTAAAAAAGTAATAGTAAGACCATAGCACTCAGTGGAATCCAGTGTTGCCATGATAAACAGGGTATTCATAAGAGCGTGCATCTGGTTTCACTTTTTGGGCTTTTAACCCTGCTGAACTTGTTACATCACCCGTAACACATCCAGATAAATATAGGGGAATAATACTGACTCAACTGTGAATTATCATCATAACAGAAGTTATTGCTGTACATCTCTTGTGGTTTTTGTGTTTATTGATGTGAGCCTGTGTCTAAAGCCTAAATTGGCTGGGAAATTACATGCTGTTAAGTATTTCTGCCTTTGTTTTTCTTCTCGTGTTCCCATTCTGGTGATGAGTTACCCGCTCAGAAATGTTAATTACTTATGTTTCATTTCCTGTGTGTCCTGATCACACACTATAGAGCTGCATTGAGGAGGTGATTCTCTCTCACACACCCTCCTGCTCCCAGACTGTAACAATATTCAATAAAGTTTGAGTCCAGCTCACACAAACGATTAAAAAAAGTGATTGATATTTTCTGGCACAATCCAGTTTAAAGTAGTTTCCATAGCAGCAAACGCAGCATGACTCTCACCCACCGACACCGCCGCTGGTTTTCTCTCTCAAGGTCAGCCCCAGCAGGAGTCAGGACTGCCAGTCATGTGCCAGACTTTCTGGAGGGGAAGGGTATTTCCATATGAGGCTCAGATGCCTATGAGCCAGCGTGTCTCATGAACAGAGGAGGGAGACTGCAGGGCCACAGGGTTCATTCCAGACAACAGCTGGGCATCACTCAGTGTCACAAAATACTCAGACAATGAATAAATATCCTACAGAGCTCTAATAGAAGCATATAGCCTGCCCATCAATGGAAAGGATTCAACAAGTTAAGAATGACTCTCCCATCTTTTGCTCTTTTAAAAGCTACATTTGGATTTTTAGGGTTGTAGATTCTCTTTCAGATCTTATTAAGAGAAGAAATGGTGTAAAATTAGGACTACATGAACCACCAGGTGCCACTGTGTGCGCTGAAATGTCTCCCCCTTCTGGCGAAGAGGCGTCATTCATCAACACCAGCCGCCCTGTCAAGGGCACAGTGGAGCTCCGCCTACTTTAATTTGATTGGGTGATACCGGTGTTCGACGAAGTTTATTGGATATCTGGTCGTCAATACGATGACGAATAAGGAAATTCAAGGAAGAGAGCACCGCCGGTGACAAACGTGGGTAAACTCCTGTGTGTTATCAGTCTCGTGTACTCGTTGTGTGTCATTGTCATTTTTATCTCGATTTTTGGAGAAAACGGTCACGTGTTTCGTGTAAATTGGCGGCTTTCCCACGAGCTCTGCGAGCTGCATTTTAGACAGCAAGCTAACATTAGCTGCAAATGTTAGCTCCTGTGTTAAGAGTGTCACAGCAGAGTCAGCTGTCAGCTTCAGAGTGGAGTTCATAAGTCCAGTTATTCAGCTCCAGTTTCTCCTCCTAAGTCGTGGATTTACGTGACGTTGGCCGTCACAGTGAACGTGTTTTCATAACGTGGAGAACGGCACATAACTGTGTGCGGGTGTTTTCATTTAGTTTTCTGCTCAAAGGCCACAAGGAGGCGCACACAAGACACGGAGAAAAAACCTGATGTGCATCTGCTCCCATAGGTTTTTGGAGAGTTTCTGTAGTTTTGTCTCTGTTCCACCAGCACAGTGGATTTTAAGAATTATAATATCACGGTGTGGTTGAAGTGCAGGATTTCAGCTTTAATTCAAGGACGTTTTATACATAGTCCCTCATTTTCAGAGGATCTAAAGTAAATGGACAAACTAAAAAAGGTTAAGGGTGAATATTAGTAGTTCAAAGTGCTGGAGGCTAGACATCATGGACATCACTAGGTGCTGTGTTTCCTGCTTGAGATGCTCTGCAGGCCTTTAGTGCAGCTGCCTTCAGCTGCTGCCTGTCTGTGAGGCGCTCTGCCTTTTAGTTTTGTATTCAGTGACTGATAAGCTGCTCTCCTGGGCTGAGCTCAAGTGACTGGCTTGCTGATTGTAGAATACCCCATTTCTTTGCCTTGAGAAACTTTGCAGTTTGCTTTGGGCTATTATCCACCTGCACTGTGGAGCTCTGTCTGATCCACTCTGCAGCACCTGTCTGAATCTGAGCATAGAGTATAGCCTTGAACACTGCGCGGTTCATTCTGCTGCTTCTGTCAGCAGTCAGATCATCACAGAACAGTGACCTGTCATACATGCTCTTTCCTTCTACATCATTCTAGTAAAATTCACTCTATGTATCATCTGTCCAAAGAGTTTTCTTTTAGATGATTTTTTTATTTTTTATTTTTTTGGGAAAAAGTCGAATCTGGTGTTCGTGTCTCCCCCCAGTTGGCTGTAGCTCAGGAGGTCCTTTAGGTCTGGCTGAGCTGGTCAGTGCATTAATTTTTTTTAGTTTTGTTGCTTTTTATTTTATTTTTTTGTTCTGTGACAGGTTTATGTGGGTTTTTCAGCGATTGCCTCCTTCTCTTGTATCAACATCTTTTTGTACTTCATATTCAGAGTTCCAGTGGAAAAAGTACCAAATACAAGTTCAGTACTAGGACTCAGCTCCTGGTCTTTTATCTGCTAAACATGCCACCAAACTGTAAAGAAACAGGTCTCACCTGGTCATGAAGCAGTTTATAAGTCCATGGTTCAGTTGAGCTGAGACTAGGGGTGGGGGAAAAAATCGATACTGTGTAGTATCGTGATATTTTGTTTGCTAATAATGTATCGATACAGGGACAGCAGAAATCGATATTTTGTTACAAAAAAGGTTTTTGTGCTCTGACTTCAGAGCATGTTGATCCTTTTTCTGAGCAAGAATCCTGACATTCCTTCACTGTCCAAATGTGTTTAACTTTTTTTTTGGCAGCAATAAACATGACAATTTACTTATTTTAATTTAAGACATGTTTTATTTTAATTAAGTTTAAAACTTTTTATTTAATGTAAAATTATATTTTGTTTTAATTTACTTTCAAATTCTTCAGTTGCTGAATGGGCTGCATAGTTATCATAAATTGCATAGTTCAGAATAGCTATAATTGTACCAGATGGTTGCATTCAGTTAAGTTGGACTAGACTTAGTTCTTATTTTATTTGTCCAGATTGGTCTTGACCCTGTTAATATATTAGTTTTATCATATTTTATTGAGTTATTCACCATTCCACTTGTTGTTCCGCTAGTCGGTTGTTTTATGTTTGTTTTTGGGTTTTTTATTGTAGCTGCTGTAACAAAGGAATTTCTTATTAATACTGTGAGATTGTGTTTTTCTTTGCTGAGGAGGCTCATCAGTCACATTTAGTCTCACAGCTTTCTGCCTTTGTTTCTCACAGCCTTCTCCCCAGTGATGGCTGCCTCGGGGAAGCTGGCTTCCTTCCGCCTGCCTCCCCTGCCGACTGTAGGTGAGCTCATAAAGCTGTACAACTTGCGAGCAGAGAAACAGCTGTCCCAGAACTTTCTGCTGGACCTGAGGCTCACAGGTTAGTCATCCAGCATTTTATTTTCTTTCTTTCATTCCTCCTTCTTCTTTTGCCCCGTCTGCAGTGTACCAAGACCCTTGAGGTCCTTCTCAGGGTACAGTAGCGTGTTACATGCACTTGATTGCACGGTGCTGCACCGCCTTGTTTGAAGGCATCGAAACCGACAGGCTTTCTTTGTAGGTGAGGTTATGTAGATCTCCTACTAATGCGAATGGACCAGCTCAGTTGTTGTAGCCCTTGAGAGCTGAGCCTTAACACAATTATCAGCGATGCAGTGCAGCTTTGATCTGCTCTCTCGTCCTTGGACAAGGTGACTGTTAGATTAATGCTTTTCATCTTCATCACACAGAGGAGAGCAGATATTGCAGCATCACACTCTATTAATCTCAATTTGGACGCCCGACTCTGATGAAAACATTTGATTGAAGAACATCTTATAATTTATAGGCTGCACGAATTGAGAATGTATCCCAGGAAATTACTATAAATGAATATTGAGTGCTCCCTCTCTGTATTCTCAGACAAAATAGTGCGCCAGGCGGGCAGCTTGAGAGATGCCCACGTGTGTGAGGTGGGGCCGGGTCCCGGAGGCCTCACCCGTTCCATCCTCAATGCTGGGGCCGCAGACCTGCTTGTTGTGGAGAAAGACACACGCTTTATCCCCGGACTGAAGGTGAGCAGAACGGCCGGATCCAGGCTGGCTGAACGAGGTCACTCTGCACACACGGCTCAAACGTCCTCACCTGCAGGAGCCGGCTCCCTCTCTTTGCAGCTGTGGCCGCTTGCAGAGTGACTGATGAGTCCTTTTATTCTTTTTAAAATGATTGTTACCTGTTTATTTTTTCCATTTGCACAGCTGTTGTCTGAGGCAGCACCGGGCAGGCTGAGGATCGTCCACGGTGACATACTCACCTACAGACTGGATCGAGGATTCCCAACAAATATCTCTAAGCCATGGGAGGGAGGTAAGAGGATGAGCGTACGTAAGCTGTTACGGCAATCAAACTGAGGGAAATACGTGTGACTAAAACGTGTGTGTGTGTGTGTGTGTGTGTGTGTGTGTGTGTGTGTGTGTGTGTGTGTGTGTGTGTGTGTGTGTGTGTGTGTGTGTGTGTGTGTGTGTGTGTGTGTGTGTGTGTGTGTGTGTGTGTGTGTGTGTGTGTGTGTGTGTGTCTTCACAGACCCTCCAAACCTACACATCATAGGGAATCTCCCATTCAGCGTCTCAACCCCGCTGATCATCAAGTGGCTGGAAAACGTAGCGAACAGAACGGGGCCCTTCACGTTTGGACGCACCCGACTCACGCTCACTTTCCAGAAAGAGGTGGCAGAGGTGGGTGAACTCCACATGACCCACATAGACCCTAAATAAAGTCAAACACCCGTGTTTGCAGATTTCCTGAGCAATCGTCACTCTGCAGACATTTTTATTCATTTCATTCTTATTTTATTGTTGTGATTTAATATTGATTCCTTGATTCATAATTAAAAATACTTTGCAGCTGAGATGAATAGATTTGGGATGGGCCTTTCATGATTCAGGCCAACAGGCTTTATTGATGTTTGCTTAATTCTTCTCTGTCTGTGATGCAAAAATCATCTTTAGGACACGTTTAATATGCTTCAGTAACTTTCAGCAGTTGTTTTTTCCATCCAGAGGTTGACGGCCAGCACAGGCAGCAAACAGAGGAGTCGTCTTTCCATCATGGCTCAGTATCTCTGCACTGTCCACAACTGCTTCACCATCCCCGGACGGGCCTTCGTCCCCAAACCAGAGGTAGTGTTTAACTAATATTTGACTTTGTGACACTGAAAAAACCTCATCAGTGTGCTGCTGAAGTTGAATTACTTTAGAGCTGGAGAAAAAGGTGTTGGGTAGGCGTTTGGCAAAGCACATGGCGTCTGATTCTTGACTTTGTTCCTCGTCCAGTTTGTGTACCAGCCGCTCGGATTAGGCTCTGCTTCAAACTGTAGTGGAATATTTTCGGTTTGTTTCAAGGTGCTGTTGAAGTTTGTGCTGATAGTTACGGTTTATTGGGAAAAGCTATAGCGAGCATTCAGATCCCCGCACGCACACCCTCGGGGGTGATGCTGGGAAAAGATTTCTTCTTTCAGAACAAAATGAAAGAAACGGTAAAGTATATTATTATAATAATAATAATAATGATATTAATCTTCAATATCAGTGAACAAGTGACGTTCCAGCTTTCATGACGTCAGCGGGACCTCACGGTGCCACGCTCCGGTCAGACCCTCATCATGTCACCCTGGCTCATCCCTCCACTCGTTCTTCTTGCTTTAAGGCTTCATTAAGACTGTGTTGAATCAGTGTTGTCTCACTTCTGTCTTTGGACCCTTTTTTTAGCTTGTAATGATGCCTGGTGGGTATTTGAGATGTGGCACGATCACACTGTGCCTTGTAATGAAGGCCTTGTTCTTTTTTAGGCCCAGTTTCTCTTTCTGCATCTTTCCACCCGTGTGTGAGCATCAGGGCCGATCGCGCATTTCGTCTTCAGCTTCAGTGTTTAACGTAGGACCAGAGGTGATGCATTAAAAAAAGGATCAATGCTGGCTAATACGCAGCTGGAGTTTATTTTAAATCGCACACATTCAAGTGTTTTAGAAAACTCAAGAGCTCGCTTGCATCTTTTGTACAAATAAAGCCATTTTTTTTCTTTCCCAGAATTAAAGGATAGGTGTTAGGTGGATGTCAGAGATAGACTGCTGGTCCCTCGAAGATGTCCTGGCTCTTTAGGAGACCCACTGACAGTAAATATTTAATCTCCCGTGTGGAGTAAAATGCAGCCGAGTGAATGGGACCAGTGCTGATTGCTCATTCTCTTAGAAGAGATGGATTCCAATGATTATTTCATCGCACTCAGCTGCCTTTCTGTGCATTTGTTTCTCTAGAGCATTTTATTTTTGTGTGTATGTCAAAGTGGAGCTTAATGGGCTTTAGCAGGCTTTATCTTTTGATGTAATATGCTCATATGGTATGAATACATTTGAACAGGGGAAGTTTCATGCTACACATGCGTGCAGATGAATCCGCGCCTCCCACATGCCCACACGGGCCATCTATTCCTACTAAATGTTTTAATGGGCTCTTGGTCAAATTGGTGTCATTAGGAGAGATGATGGCTGTTTGATGAGCAGCCCTCCTGCTGCTGGTGTCCTATAAAAGACCAGGAACAAGAGCACACAGAGTAGATGAAGTCTATCGTAGTAGTGTGTCATGTAGTATAATTCATAAAAAGCTCAGTGGCTCTGCTTTGTTTACTGGTGCACACCAGAGTAATTACGCAGAAAAGCATGAAGAGTAAAAATGTCCTTCCATGGTTTACAGGACAGAGAGGCTGAGAGGAGCGGGACCGACTGAGGTTGTCACTTATGGGAATATTGACAGATTTCCTGCTAAAGAGAAGAAGTAACCGAGATATTGTAGATGTTGAATATACAGAAAGAAAAATGCTGCGTGCATAAATTGTTATGGTTGCTGTGCAGAGTGTTAGTACTGTACACTGCTCACAGTGCTCCTTATGAAGATGGCGATGGCTAAATACCCCCCTTTGTAGAGAGGAACTAATTATACTGGTGCTGTTAGACTGCCAAGTACCAAAGGTCTGTGTCTCTGTATCTTTCTTGCTTTCTTCACTTTGCGTGAGCCTTTTTGCGAACGTGTGTGCCAATCATTGTTGGGATTATTCTGCAGCGATGCTAATGCTTTGTACAGGACAGTAAAACAAACTACACGGTAGCAGGTGCTGTGCACACATGGCAATTAGTGAAGTGTAAAAAAACAAAACATGTGAAGTGGTTTAATACTGTGAGATCAAACAAAGCGAGTCCCAGAGAGCCGCTGAAAAAGCAGTGAACCTTTCCAAATAACCACGATGAGAAAATAGCATCACTTCAAGGCGAAGGGGGGAGGGGAGTGTGGGTTGATTGGCCGGCTGATTTGAACGTAGAGGAGGCCGAGTATTGCAGGCTGATAGGATAATGAGAAAGGAAATGTTGAATCCATTTTACATCAGCGGCTGCGGGGGCCCGTATTGACGCGGGGTGGGCAGATAGGCTCTTATCCCCGCTGCTTAATTTGCCAGTCTTGTCCCTCTCGCCTCTGCTGTGTCACATTGAGTGACTGAGATTGTCCTTGAAGGGTTTCGAGAGTGGCGATTGGCTGCTTTGATGGTGTTCCCCCAGGCTCAGGGTGCCCTAGGTCCGTCCCACTGCAGATCACACCTGCCTCCTCTTTCTTATTAGTCGCTCTCCTCCTGTTAATTCTCACATAGATGGACAGACTGAGTGATGCTTGCATCGCTTCTGGGGTTCACAGCTATGCACGTATCTGAAGGCTCCCTGAGAAAACCGAAATAGGAACTGCCTTTCTGTTTTTGCTTTTGCTTTCATACACATCTCTAATTCATATTCTGGTCAGGGGTCAAGGGGTTTCTGAGTGCACGCTGACATCAAGCATCTGCATCCTCACTGCCTCCTTACATGCAAAGGAGCTGATTTGAAAAGAGAAAAGAGCACACGTTGACTCGCTCATCTCTCTTCCCCTTTCCTCTCCCCCATCTGGGTACAATGTGATTAAAATCAACCTCTTTCCATCGCAGGCGGGTCTGTAAGTCGTGCAGTAGCTGCTCCGTTGCAAACAACCTGCTGTGTCCTCTGTAGAGCTCCTCGGGGGCTCCACGTTGTGCTAACAACTCGGGTATTTGCTGAATAAGGTGAGAATGAAATTGAGGCATGGGGTAGGGCATAACAGGAAATGGAATGAATAAAAGAAAATGAGCTGAGAAATAAGGGAATAAGGGTGGGTGATGATGCAAAAATGGAAGGAAATATTGGTGATGAAAACCAGAATAAATGGAAGCAGGGTTGGAGAGCAGATTATCGTCTGAATATGAGATTTGTCAAATGAAACAAAGCCCAGAGAGCACCAGAAGACAGATTCATGACAGAGATGGATCTGAGAGGAGAGCGAGGCGTACCTCCAAACAGATGGTTGTCTGGGCCGGTCATCAGCCCTGCTCTGAGTAATGGCCGTCACCCACCAACTAACCGAGCCTCACAGGAGGAGCGCCCTACAGATGTTCGCCTTGTACACAATAGTCTACCAAGAGCACAGGCCAGATGAGCAGAGGCTAAATTAAATTTGTTAATGCCGCATTGAACTTCGGTTGTAGCTGGCAGTAGTCAGAGAGCGATTGGACTTGAATTAAAGGTACTGTACATGTACTCCTCCACAGCTCCGAGTTTTGGAGACTTTTTCCTCCTCTGTTGAATTAATTTTATCCTTTTGAATTGAAACAGGTGGTTCACTGGGGAGCATGACCCAGCTCGGACCACCGTGGTGATGAATATCTTCTCTGTGATGTAATGTGGCCTCGCTGCCCGTCTCTACAGCAAGAGTGAATCTCCTCAGAGGGGCTGTGCTGCTTTCTCACCTCCCGCCACACATCCTCCACTCTCACAATTCATCTGAGCCTATTCCTATCCCATAAACGGGGTCAAACGCGGTATCAAGAGTATCAGGGAAAGTTATTTCAATGACTCGTGCCAGCCCAGAAAATGCCCGAAGGCTTGGTCTCAATACATCACGGACCCAAGGTAAAGAAATCTAAAAATACTCCCTTGCTTCTTCCTTCTCCTCTTCCTTCATTTCCGCTCACCTTAAACAAAACGCCAAGGTTGGCAGAGCTAGCTTAAGAACATCTCCAGAGAGCCACTGCCTCCTCCTAACAAGTAACTGTGCCGAGTTTAGCAAATTCAGCTCTGTTTGGTTAGTGAGCACGCAGCGGAGGGGGTGCGGTGTTTTAAAAACCCGGCTATCCTCCAAGGAAAGAAAGTTCAGCTACAAATGAGAAAAATCAAATTACAATACATTTATCATGGGGGAAAAGCCTCACCGCGATGGGAGGCATCAATCTATAAGCTATTAAGTTGAAGGCTTACTTGAGTGTCCAATTTCAACATCACACGCGGCGGTTTGTGACTTACTTTAAGGCTTTTTATGGCGACTGAAGGTGTGGGATGGATCCCAATTTTAAAGTTCCAGGTAAAGATTTACTGGCTATATTAACTAGTTTCACTGGTGAGGTGATGAACAGCATCTTATGATTAAAGGAGCTTCTTTTTCTTTCTTTCCTTGTTGCCTGTCTACAGTAATCATCATTTTAGTCAGGAGAAATATAGATTATCTAAAAATACAAAAACCTTCAGCACCCTTGAAGCGTTTAGCCTCCCTCACCTTCAGCTTACCGAATCCTCCCGGGCACGCGTCGGTCTGCACGCTCCAAAGCTAAAATATTAAAGGGCCTCCTTTGAACTGTCACAGCGTATTGTTTTCCTACAAGCTTCCCTTTTGTCATCTTCATAGCTTTTACTGCCTCTGTCAGCGATTTACCGAGCAGCTAAGGTCGTTGCCGTTATTCCCCGGCCTCACATGTGCGCAGGGACTGGAGGAGAGCGACAAAGGAAGGTCATCCTCCCTCAGCGCTGATGAGCGCATTATATTTCCAGTATGAACCTTCATGAGCATAACTGCTGTCCGAATCAGAGAGCAGCACTTTAAGGGTTGTGACACGTTGGTGCAATTTTGAGCAATGTGGATGTGAGCGATGGCATTTCCCTAACGTGCACCGAGTCTTTTGTTCATCTTATTACCATCCACGCCTCCTCCTCCTTTTTTTTCCTGTTTGGTGATATCTGGAAAGACATTTTGCTGACCAGGAAGGTCAACAAACAAATGTGAGCTCGGAGTTGAAAGAAAAGCGCGTGATTAACCCCTGCCTGCAACTGACAAGTGCTCACCTCCCCTCATTTAAAGCTCACACTCCAGATCTGTCATAGCAGCAACTCGGGGTGAAAGCCTTTGATGAAAAATGTAGGTTAAATACACAGAAGAGCAGATCTTATTAGCGTTCCCCCACGAGAGGAGTAGTTATTTGATCTGCACTCGTATTGCATAACCAAACGCAGGGAAAGAATGAGACGGGGAGAGAGAGAGGCTTTAATAATCCATGTTTGTTTCAGGAAAGCATATTTTCACTCACCCTCTGTTGATGAGACTCCAATCAGCTGTAATGAGAGCCCGGATTCTAATGTAATAACCACCCCATCTGAAGTGTATAGGCTAAATATGACACCAGCGTGAACGTGAGGGAACGTGCTGTGCAGGATTGTGATCTGAACCAAACTCCCATCAAGTCTGAGACATTTTCACAGACATTTTCAATTTTAATATTAGACAAAGATCACAGAGTTTGTTTGTTGTATGAAGGGGAAAAGCTATCCAAACCTAGCTGCTACGGTACCTTGTTAAATCATGAATTAACCACAGAAAGCTTCAGTTTCAGGCCTGATTATAGCCAAACCTGTTGAATAACATTAAATAGAACCTGTGAAGTGAATCAGGCTAAAAGAGAAACAAGTGAGAGACGAGGTCACTGCCATCTCTCAATCTGGAAAGGGTTAAAAATCCATTTCTAAAGCTTTGAGATGCCAGTGAACCACAGTGAGAGGGATTATCCACATGTTATCCACAAACCTTGGAATAGAGCTGAACCTTCCCAGGAGTGACCGACCTACCAAAGTTACTGAACGAGCGCATCGACGCCCCGTCCAGGACGGCAGAGAACAACCCCAAACAACACTTAAAAAACTGCAGGCCTCACTTCTCTCAGTCTGACTCACATCCGAACGGCTCAGAAACAACAAAATGAACGTTTTGGAGTGAAATAATCACAGTCTGGGTTCAAATGCAGTTAAGACGCTTTGGCGTGGCCTGAAACGGGAAGTTCATGCCGGAAAACCCTCCAGTGTGGCTGAATGCAAACAATTCTGCGAATTCCTCCACAGTCATGTGAAAGGCTCGTTGCTGGTTATCATTAAAGGTGGCACAACCAGTTATTAGGTTAAAGGGAAATTACGTTTTTAACATTTGTTTGATCTGAAACGTGTAAATGTGACAAATCTGCAACAAATTAAGAAATGAGAAACGGGGTAAATACCATTTCATAGCACTGATTAATTATTAAAGAACTGGGACAAAGAAGTGTGGTCTGCAGCGGAGGAGTAAACTAGTCCATTTTCAGTTAATCTGATTGATCAGTTGGTCAAAGGATCCTTTTTTTCTAGCAAAAATGTGATAAAATACCAAAAAGAGAGGCGGCAAAAAATGTTCTTCTTTCCACCAGTTGGCAGAAGAGTTTACATGTCGTTAAACTCGTCGCTTTGTGCCAGATAAACCAGCCAACTCGGATAACTCGCGTTCCCTTCAACTCCCAGAAGTGTCGTTATTGCTTCCTTCGTGTATTCGCTCATGTTATCACTAAGAAATAACTGGAGGAGATTGGGAGCAGCTTTATAAAACCCTTTCTTTAAGTGCGATTTTCAGAGAATCCTTTTTATTTTTTTTATTCTTGTTGTTGGACGCACTGCTGTACTGGTGGGTGCTGCATACGAGCAGCCTGCCTTCCCTCCTGCACGCTGCGCAGCCTGTACCATCCAGCAATCTGTACATTTGGCAGGAAGATGAATGCTATCGCCGTCCCCATCAGCCACACACATAAAAGCACACAACATCCAGCAGGCGCGCTGCTTTCACAAAATAGTTTTATTGGTAAAAAATAGAACTACTTGCACAAGCACATTGAGACAACTGTATCAGAACTTGTGAACTGTTTATCATCACAAATATGCTCTGGCAAAGTAAGAAGTGCTAAAGCATCCACAAAAATAAGCTGCAGTTATCAAAACCATAAATCAACGTCTTGGTACAGGATACGCAGGAGAGCTTAACTCTTTTTAGGACCTAGTCACTTTGCACTCTGGCCATTTATAAGCTAATGAAATCGCGTGCTGATGATCAAGCTGCACAGCCACAAAAAAGAGAG
This sequence comes from Astatotilapia calliptera, assembly GCF_964374335.1. Lineage (NCBI taxonomy): Eukaryota > Metazoa > Chordata > Actinopteri > Cichliformes > Cichlidae > Astatotilapia > Astatotilapia calliptera. Next base: position 12,078,776 of record NC_137440.1, read on the forward strand.
ATTTTTAGCTAATTTTTTTCCCTGCATAATCATATCAGACCGAAAGACTTTCCCTTTTTTTCCAGAGTGCCAGTTGTGTGATGTACTTGTCCTGGTCCAGAGAGGTTGAATGCTCAGCCATTTGAACCGAACTGCTGTCAAATAACGTAAACGTGCACTGACTAGTCTTCTTATAAAGAAGATATGATATGAGCGTGGTGTATCTTATACTGAACCAGTGTGAAGGAATCCCGATCCTTCAGTAGGAAACCTAAACGTATTAAAAATCTAGACGCTTGTGTACAGTTGTCACAGACCTGCAGTAAACCGGAATTCCTGAAACAAGCGTTATTTACTTTTCACTCGTCTTCCTCCTGTTTCGTCTCGCTGTGCTTTGGGAAATGAGGAATAAAGAGGATTTAAAATAACCCTCGAAAGCCGCACCGGACTGTACACAAGCATCCAGCTGATTCGGACGAATCACAAATCCATAAAACATTTGCTAATGTAGAATTCATGTACAAACAAGTTGTTAAAAAAATAAACAAAAAGAACTTCCGATATTATTAAAACGTGTCATCATGAGACCATTTGGCACATTCTCAAAACACATAACGTGTCAGTATTACTTGATGACTTGGCACATTCTTTACTTTGTTTATTGCATTGGTAATGGTGCCTGGGCAGTGAGTCGTTGTCAGGAGGCCAGTTCCTTTGGGAGCAGTCTGAGCTGGGCAAGAGGGCTAAACCGGGGCGGGGCAAAAAAAACAACCCCGCGGGGCCACCGGCAGCTCCCACAGCGAATCCCGTGGTGTGCCGGCAGCAGCCTGCAGGTGGCGAGCTGGGCTTAGCCATCTGCTCTCCCCCAGGAAGCTGCATTCTTATGAGAGAGAAGGAGAGAATGTGCAGTTCTATACATCACTGCCAAGGCCTGTCTCAAGCACAAAAACAATATTCCTCCCATCTTCTTACCTCAGAAAATAGAGCGCACGGTAACTGTGAAAGCGTAGCTGCAAAACTGACACGAGTGCGTGTTTGTGTGCGTCTCAGAAGGACATGCTTTCAACATGCATCAGTGTTCTCTTGTCAGGAATCATATCCTGACACAAGCAGGACGGGGAGATGGAGTAAAAAAAGACGAGGGCGACTGGTAGGTAAACGAGGACAGTCTGGTGGATGAAATTTAAGACACTGAGACCCTTCTGCAGGTGCAGGCTGGTAGTGTATGCGCATTGCTGACGTACTTGAAAAACAAGTCGCATATGGAGAATGACTCAAATCATTTTTAGCCTCTTGCCACACGACTACCCAGTTGGCTGTGACTCAGGATTCCTCCTCTCATCTGCTTTGTTTTTTCCTCTGTGCCACTGCACCATTAAACATCTGTTCATCCATGTGAGACCGCATGCACGGCATAGACACCATATAGGGGTGTGTTACAAAGAAGAGCCATTTTCCAGCCCCCCCCCCCCCCGACCAGGGCTTCTGCTTCATGTCACTGGTTAATAAAGGGGATTAGTGAAAGTAGTGTGAGCAGAGGCTCTGATGAAAGCTTATGGCATGCCATGGCAAGAGAATAAGATGCCCCCTACCCACCCGCCCACTCAAAATAAAACAACTTGACTGATTGACACGCACATACCCCCAGACAATGCTTGAATTCGGTTTCCATGGCAGTGTGGAGGTGGATGACAGGAGAGAAAAGCACATGCAAAAAGCCGGCGTGTCGGAGTGTTTACTGCATACGAGAAGACGCACAAGTGCATGTGTAAATGTGTGGGCGTGATCGTCTGGGATGGATCGAGATGGGTAGCTGCTACTTACAGGCAGACTGTTTTTGTTTGGATGGAAATATGAGATGGTCCACTCTGCTGCTGAAGTATTGGATCACGCTCTTTTCAATTTCTCTCCATCTCTCTCATATTTCCACCTGCAGAGAGAGACACAGGCATCTGTTTGCCTGCATTTTCTCTCTTAAATCCAGCCCAGCAGCCCACATCTACTCCTCCTGACAGTCCTCTTTGAACAGTTACAGCAGGGTAATGTTTCTACAGCTTTTCAGGCACAGGCATTGTGTGGCTATGTCTCAGTCTTCTACCAGGCATTCCGCTGTATTTGTACACAGGCTCCACACAGCATGCTTTAGAGGCAAAATATCAACGTCATTCTAGTAGCTAACAAAAATATGCCCATTTATTTCATTAGTCAATTCCATGTTGCATTCTAGTGGACAAGCATAGGATAAACTACAATGGCTTGCTATGTGAGGGTTTCCACCTACTGCTCTTGGGCTTTATATTGCCTGTTTTATCAAATGAGACGAAGGACTGAACGATTGTAAATAGCAGCTAAATAATCGTATGTTTTTTCCTTCAATTTAAACCTTTGGCGAGGGAAAAAAAAACTCCACTCAAGGCTTCCTTATTTGCTTAATTCATTCCGCAGGGAACTCTGTGTGATTTACTGATGAAGGATGTCTGCGTTTGGTTGGCAGCTTCCGTCAGTTCTGCAGCACCTTATCCTGGTATCCTGGCTCCTTGCACATTCACGCCGTTTGTTCCAAGGCGCTGCTCAGGGAATACCTCGACTGCTTGTGCTTGCAAAACAGAAAAAAGAAGATGGAGCAGAAGGAAAAATGTGATTTCAAAGTTGTTGCTCTCCTCTTTTTTTTTTTTTCTTTTTTTTTTCCCCCTCCAACTCCATCCTTGAGTAGATCCTAGTGCGTAGCCGTGATGTTTCCCCTCGGGCTCGTCTCCCTTTGGCGTGCACAGCACTGCGTTATTACACGTAGTCCTGCAGGCTGTAGCCCGTCTTATTGTCTAATGGGGAGAGAGAGCAGTACTGGTGCTGGAGCTCCTGCTGCTGCTGAAGCAGCTGTTGTTGCTGCTGCTGGAGAAGCAATTTGTCAGGGGGGGGCAGCAGGACCAGATCCTGGGGTCCGTGTCTCTTTCCCGAGCAGGACATACAGAAAATGGACCCCCCCACAAAGAGGAAACCTGCGGAAACAAAGGCAACGTACACGGCACCTCCAGGCTCAAACTTATTGCTCTCGGGAACGCTGGAATCCAGGAAGTTGGTGATGACCTCATTGGTAAACCAAGACGCAGGCACCAGACACAGAAAGCCTGCAGCGACGAAGCAGCCGCCGCTGGCGATGGCGGCGTGTCGCTTGGAGCGCCGTCCACCTCCCCAGCGCGTGCATTTTAGTCCCAGGGAGGCGAGGCAAAGGCCCATGGCAGCCAGTACGCAGCACAGCACCATAGTGGTGCGAGCAGTCTGCAAGTATGCGGGTAGTGAAAGCACTGAATACTTAAGTGTGCAACTAAACATGCCTGTGCTGTACCATGTGCAGTCCATCCACAGTCCCTGCATCTGGGAGATAGCTGTGATGATGTTGGAGCCCACATCTGCGCTCACCTTCCAGTTAGGCAGCAGAGTGGCCACCATGGCGCCCATGATGCCCAGCAGAGCTAGGACGAATCCAAATATCTGCATGCCCGTGGATGCCATGCTGCTTTTCAAGTCGACGCCGCTGCCGCCTCAGCCGTTGTCCTCTCCGGGCAGCATTCACCCCGCTCCGGCACCGCTGCTCGTGGACCCCCGCCGCCTCCCTCCCCTCCTTTGGTGGTGCACCAGCTGCCAGTCAGAATCCCCCAGTTCCCCGGCTCCTCAGCTGCAGCTCCACTGGGCTGGAGGAGAGAGACGGAAATGAGAAATTCACATCTCATTCACCTCACACAAGCGCAGACTTTTTTCTTTTTTGGCTGGAAACAAAGGACAGCATCAAGCACTGGCGCTAAGAGCTGGCTCAGGCTCACTGTAGGTAAGCAAGACACCGCCGGTCGTTGTGCATGTGTGCTCTACTCCTCTGCTTTTACAGAGCTACTGTCTGTGAGGAAGATGAGTTTGTGTTTGAGGTATTTGCCATGCTCAGTAGTCACAGTATGTGGACTCTGAGCTGCAGTGCCTTCACTCCACTCACACAGTCGACTGTATTTTCTACCACTTTGATTTCAGCGCTGTTTACCGAACAAACTGAGACTAGCCTTTAAAGACTTGCACAGCCTCATCTAAAGCTGGAACACCAATTATTATTTACTCGGTCGCAGAAATAAACTTTGAAAATAAAGCTTTTTTTTCTCTATATTACTATTTTTTTTTATTATTATTTTTTTATTCACATTTTTTAGTCGGACCTCCTGACATAACGGTTTTTCTCATTCACGGCTCGTTCCAGCTTGTAATGAACAGTAAACGCGGGCCACTTGTTTCCGTTTTGTTTCCCGGTCCAGTCTGAAAGAAAGCAGCGCTGTGGGAATGATCTCTTACCCCGGCTGGTGCAGAGCTGGCGCGTCACGGTGTTCGCAGTGATTCCGGTAAACACGGCAGGCTTCTGAGGGGGCGAGGAGCACGATTCATCCCGGACCGCGGAGCCGTTCGAGCCATCCATTTCCTTAGCAACAGAGCGGAGAGACCACACAGGCTCGGCCGGAGCCCGGAGGAATAACCGGAGCTCTCTCGCTCTCTCGCGCGCGCGCTCTCTCTCTCTCTTTGTGAGTCGCTCCTCGCCGGTTTGTGTGTCTGCGCGTGCGTGGGCTCGCACGTTGGAGCAGAGCGGTCTCTGCCTCCCAACTTCAAAGACGGCTCAAACCTCACAGCTCCGCGCCGCTACTGTACTACCGACACCTCCTCCACCTTCGAGCAGCCAGAACAGGACCGGAACTACTTCTGCCGTTTCACTCGAACCGAACTCCTTTAATTACTGATTTCGCGTCATTTTCACTATTTTCTACATTATTTATCATTAATTTCACTAAACAATTACGTGACTAGTCATATATAAGTTATATATTTACATGTCTTAGGTTTATATACAAAAAATGACTTTTGTCCCCTAGAGAGAGCTTCAGTAAAATAAAACTGTCCAAACATCAGATTTTATCTGGTTATTTATTTATACATTATTTTTGTGAATTTGTTTTTGTGTTAATATTTTAGAACTGATTACAGTAGTGCATGTTGTTACAGAGTGCTATTTGTTTTTTGTTTTTTTATTTTACAAAAGGGTCATATTGGCATATAAAGAGTTTATGAAACAATAACAGGGAGAAAAATCCTTGTGCTATGCAGTATAAACTGCCCGGGGCTTTAAAAGCGCCTTGTTTGACAGAAACCTGTACATTTCCCGTTGTTTCTGGCTGTATAATAAGCAGATTTTTGTGTCGTGCAGGATTAACTTAAAGACCAGTTACAAAAAAAATGTGTGGCTCGTGGCTCAAGCATTTATTAAAAGATACCAGAAATCCGCCCATGATGGGGAAAAATGCTGCTAACTAACAAAATAAAATGATATTCATCCCATTGTTGCACTGAGCTTCCTAGTTAATCATAATTCAGTGCTGCTGTTGTTAAAATGTATGCCTAAGTAATGGCTGAGAGGGCTAGATAAGATTTCCAATCATAGCCTGACGGTACCATGGGGAAGGGTACTCTAATTAAGGCAGAAGAAATAGCTGCTATGATTGTGGCCAGATGAGCTGGTCAGGCTTTGGTATTGTGAGGCTTTGTTTTTCTAGGTCCAGAGGCCAGAGGAGCATGTGTATCCCGCCATGCCAAAACTGACCCTCCCCAGAGCTTCATCTTCATCAGCATCAGTCAGCAGAATGCTAAAATTCACAGCTGCTCCCCTGTCTTTGCCCGTCTTTCCTCCCTTCCCTGTAGAGGACATAGAACAACAGGGGGAGTGGCTAGGACGGCCTTGATTCATGAATGACAAAGAGGACAAAAGAGCGAGAGAGGAAGAAAATCAGGCATGGTTTAATAGAGCCGATATCCTGATATCCTTGTAAATGCAGATGTGCGTTGCTCTTATTTTGCTGCAAAGGCACAAAAACGTCCGGCTGTGGGAAATAGTTTTGCCAGTCTCCCAACTGCAGTACAGGCCAGGTATTGGAGACGGTGATGCGTGGTCATTACGTGGAGATGGTTTGGTAGCAATTGATTTGTTTAGCTATTGATCCGGTTGTTTATTTCTACCCAGCCTCCACTGTTTTTCCTGTAAACTACCCCTCAGAGACCCTGGTCTTAAAATGAGATGTGGGGATGGTGCACACAACATTAGCTCCAGTGTGATGCCGGTGTCGACCTTCGGCGCTACATTCTTAGAATTCCTTGTGGGACGCACCTGCAGCGAGATGAGAGATTTTCCAGCTTTCTACACGCACACTGCAGTATGGCGTGTGTGACCTGTCTCCTGGTAACTGATGAGATCTTAAGTGCTGATGCTGCTGTTGTTCGCTTAGAAGCAAGATAAATAAATAAATAAATAAATGCATTATAGAGGGAATGGATGTAGGGGGAGAAGAGCAAAATGCAGTCAACAAATACCCAGTGGGTGCAGATGTGACGCTGTGATGTGTGAAGATTTTGTGGGCTATTATAAGCGTGGTCCCTTTTTATTTTATCACCTTACAGCAGAGCTCTCCAGCGTTTCTGCAGCGTAGCTGTGAGGCGCTGCCGGCCCAGCCGTGCTCCTTTTTGCCCGCGCGAGGGGCTTTTATCGTTCACTTTACGTTTTTTTTTCCCCGTTTTATGTCCGCTCTTGCGTAATTGGTTTTCAGGCTCATCGCCTTGCAACAGCGATTTGTTCACAGTTCCGATGCAAGGTGTCTTGCGATAGCTGTGATGTTGCTGTCACTGCAATCTTGTTGCAGAGCAGGGTCCAAGTCTAGTTTCACCCTACATAATATGTGCAAACCCGTCTCAGACAAAACATTTCTGACATTTTGTAAAATTACCAGCATATTAAAGACTCTCTTCGGGCTACACCGTGAAGCAAGTGGCCGAGCCTGGACTGACGTGTGTGAGGCTTTTAGTGTCCCGTATGAACTTCTTTTTCCCATGCTATCATCATTTACTGGCACAGTAAATTTCACATTTTTGGGCAAAGTTCAAGCTTTTCTATGACGAAAGTTTCTCTCCAAGGAGCTGATCTTGTCAGAGGCTAGGCTGGAGTGTCTCGAATGTCCTGTGTGCATGCCAAGGGCCAATTTCATGGGAAGTATGCTGGGCTGCCTGCACAGGAAGCCCTAAGCCCTTCCTTCTTAAACCCCTCAAGCAATATCAGCCTGGTATATTCAGTGGCATTGACTGCTGCCTTCTCCTCTCCGAGAGGCTGTCTGCCTCCTCTGATGTAATGGAGGTTGTCTTCCCAAGGTATTGTCATGATTAATGCAGCTCTTCCCTCTTCGGTTGCAGGATCTCCGTGAGCTTTTGTCTCGTGTATTCCCTGGCTGTATATAGCTTTCTTCCATCCCCCAGCTCTTTCTCCAAACCTGCCATTATGTAAGTGTCGGAGGTTCAGGTAGTGTAGTGGCTAGAGCCCGAGGGCCCCTGCCATCTCATCTTGGCTACGCTTAGAGGGACATGACAAATTACTGCTCACACGCAATTGGGTAAAGTCACCAAGAAAGACACATCGGAGATGGAAATGGGGGGAAAGGAGAGCAAGAGAAGGAAGCTGTATAAAGTAATAGTGCTGCTTTTGGAAGGTCAAACACATGAAATATAGTAAAGTGCAAATCTTTTCATGCAGATGTCCGATTATTGGGTCAGAAAAAGGTCTGAAGTTGAGGACGAAAGCAGACGTGACTGTTCAGAACGCTCGAACCGAATCACTGTACGCTTCATAAAAGGCGCCATTGTTGGTTAATCGGATTATTTGAGTTGCCATATTTGGAATAAGAAGCAGGTTCAGAGTTGGTGTAAATGTTTGAAGTCGTTGTTTCCCAAATGTAATCAAGTTATCTGAATTAAGTGAGTCAGAGCGAGAGGAATGTTCATGAGCTGGACTAAAGATCCTTACATAACAGCTCAAATTGGGCTAATGAGTCGCTTGTTTATTTTTCTTCTTCTCCTAAAAAAAATGACTCCCACAGTCTGGCCAGCCTGTGTGCTCTTCACAGGTGATCCCCACTGCTACCTTTGTACAGCACAGGGTGACGGATAATGGGCTCAGAGGGGGTCGGTAAGTCTGGGATATGCTTCACAGAGAGCATTGAAGGCATGTTCACAGCGCCTCGGCACAGGAGCCAGGTGACGGCACGTGATTTAAGATGGAGTTTCCTTACATGTTGGGGTTATCGAGGGGAGGGATTAATGGCAGGGAGTGGGACATATTACAGTGGTGCTACCTAGTGAAGTCATGTAGCAAGGCCACACATAAATCAAACGGGCAAAGTGACTTGGACAAGCTGATGGCTGAAATGCTGCTGCCTGTATAGTCCCAGTATCGACTTTTCCCTTGCTCCTCTCTTAAATCATGAAGTGCGGAATATAAATGGCCTAATTATTCCAGCAGAGAGTGAAATTAAAGACGTTCCTTTTTATTGCTTCTTCCTAGCAGATGGTGGTCTGATCTAGCGTCACCAAAGCACCCATACAAGTGTTTTTCCAAATTCCAGATACAAAGTCCTGACTGAATTTCTGTCGACACGACAGGTGGAGACGGCGCCTTTCATGATGCAGACAAAATACCGCAGCCCCGCCGCTGGGTGCCCGGGACGGCTCGTGGCCTTTGATTGTAAAATATTCTCTGTGTAAATGATAAACTCATTTTGAAGAAGATTTAAGATTAATTGTTTATACCCACGACATCCTTTGTCCCTGCTCCTTATGCTGCATCCAGTTTGAAGCATTCCCGTACTGTTATAGCGCACAGCCTTCAGGGCTGGTGAGACAAAGGGTCTCCACTGCTGCTGTCCCATTAAAAGCCTCTTTGGCAGGATGCTCAGCAGCAACCAGGCATCTCTGGACTACACAGGGATCTATAGATCTGATATGAGATAGAGCTGTGGTTTACAAGCGCTCCTGAACGCTACATCTGTTTTTAAAGAAAAACAACAACTCTAAATGGCTTAATTAAAATCCTTTGGTACCCTTGGACCACTTTAGCTTTCTTCCCCTAATTATCAACACCAGCCGCGACTCCCGGACAGCACGAAGCAGCTGAGAAGGAGAGTGAATCACACAATCCAGAGATACAAGCCACATGGGTGCACAAGGAGCTCCGTGGGGCACGTCGTCACCACAGGAAGACTTTGAACGGAGTTGAATTAGATGTCATTTTATTTTACCCCCGTTAAGCGTGAGAAGGGGGCGCTTATCCTTAGGGGATGTGTGGTTCACATGTTTGTATTGCCTCGAATCTTTAAATTAACATTGCCAGTCATGCACCAGCACGCTTTGCTCCTTTTGCAGCTTTTGCCATCTCTGCGGTTCCTCCCAGCGTATACCTGAATAAAAAGTCATGTGAAATTACAGATAAAAGCACTTAAGGACTACGAAATGTGTTATTATTAAGAATAGCACTCTGGATGTGTGTCTATGTAGCTCCCCTTTTCGATGTGCTCGAGCAGTCCCACTCAGTGCTCCCTCCTGAGGGAAGTAAGGCTATTACCGACTATGGAAAGACTGACAGGCAGCTGTTGTGCTCTGCTGCCCGTAGTCTGCCTGAGCTTTAGGTCCCCACGCAGTGCAGTATCACCCTGATTGTGCAGTATCTCCTTTAACTATAACTTACAGAACTGGCAGCATCATGTGAAATGTGCTTGAACAACGATGTCCTTCTTTGCGCTGCTAAAGCAAAGATCTGGAGATTCAGAAATAGTCTTTTTAATGTATTTTGGTTCTTTTGAGCTCATCATGACATTGAGGAGATAAAGAGAGTTAGAGGATGCTTTACAGGAGAACAAGTGAAGTGCTAGAATAGAACGTGTGTACGTATAGGTGCTTGAAAGTAAAAGATCTGAGAGTGAGAAAGATGCACTCTGCTGGCTCAGACGCGATTACTTCATCAGTATGTCATGTTAGCTTAGAGCTGACACAGGAAGGATCAGGAGGAGGCTGCCAGAGTGGAACTGGAGCCGAGAGTCCCACCACCAGTCCTTAACTGGGGTTCGCTTCAGGTTCCCGAACGGGGGGTACCTAAAGGGGGTTTGTGGTAACACTGTAAAGACTTCAGCTGACGTGAAATAAAAAAGTGCGTCCCTGGTCTCTCCGTGGGCAGCTCTGGATCACCTCCAGTATAGCTGGTCCTGCTTTCTCCTGCATCTGCGGTGTGCTGGGAGGTTCCAGATTTATGGATTTTATAGATATTATTTATTATGTTTGTGGTTTTCAGATATTTTGCTACAAGTAACAAAAATAAATTAATAGTCAGATGTATTACGGTGTAACACATGGCCTTATTCGTTTATTAGGGACTATGGGGCTGGTGTTGATTTAACCTGATTGGCTCCTAAGGTTTCAAACTGTTGCTGTAGTTTCTCCTGAAACGCTCGTGGGACCATTTGTCCAAATGTGACCTTCAAAAACAAAAACATTTCCAAAATATCTCCACCTTCCTGGGCTCCACCGAACCCTGGAGTACTTTTCTGGGACCTTCTTAAGTGAGCTGAAAGCAGGTATATGCGATTTAGTTCCCGCTGAATCATCCATGGCTGCCTGCATCGCTGCATCTATATATGGTCGGTCCTCAGTGGAAATGTTAGAGGCAGATAGTGGGATAAAGAGATGCGCTCTACGGTGAGTCAGGCTTGCAGGTATTAAGGAACTCGGTGGTGATGCAACAACAGAGACTCAGTTTCTATGGTCCATTGCACAGGTGTTACTGTGGCAACTGGAACTAGCTCGCCAACCAGCCGTGCTGCGTCATCTTATTTTCTCCCTTCCCTCCTTCTTTTATCCCGGAGTGTTGAGCCCTTTCCCTCTTTCGCTCTCTTTGTCCAGCTTTGTATCTCTCGTGCCATTTGTCAGGAAAGCTTGTTTTTTTGGCACACTTGACATTCCCCCTCTGATCACACCTGACTGTTCTTTTTCTGCCACTTTCTTTCACCACATTCCCATGAGCACACTCTCTGCAGTCTAGTTTTAAGGTCTGTGCTAACCCCCCGCTGTCTGGATTTCCTCTCGTTGTAGGTTGACGTGGGAGTAGTTCACTTCACCCCCTTGGTTCAGCCCCAGATCCAGCAGCCCTTTCAGCTGGTGGAGAAAGTCGTCAGGAACGTTTTCCAATTCCGTAGGAAGCACTGCCATAAAGGAGTCGAGTAAGTACACATTAACCTAATGAAGCTTGTAGGGCCTCGATCCACTCTTTCCCTCTTTTTACTTTTTAATCCATGCGTCATTCACATCAGTTATTCTCTCTCTACATTTTTCATGTCTGACGGCAACGTCTTCATCTCATCGTTAATTAGAGTGGCTTTATATATTTTTTATATTCACCATTCAGACAGCTTTTGAGTGTTTCTCTAACCAAATCTGAACATTCGAGTAACTTCAGAGCAGCTAGTAACAAAGCCAGACACCCACATGCGTGTGCCCATCGCCCCCGTGCCTGTTAGGGAAGTGTATGTAGGCCCGGATAACAAAAGAGCGCTGGCTGTTTGAAAGAGAGCAGCAATTATGAGTCACTGAGGTAGCATAGGAAAACGAGGAAGCATATTTTATGTAACTGCCGTGGGTCGGTGGCAGCAGCACCAAACTGGGGAGGCGGCACCAGCACTCGAGCACCTAAAAAGCATCTGCAGATTGTGTGGAGCTGGCTGTCACTCGCTAACCTGCAGCGAACGAGTCCGCAGCAACATCTGAGGCAGGGACAGCTTTCAGGGTGGGAGACGGCAAAATAAATAAAAATTAGCAATTGAAATCACAGCTGCTCTGTTTCTGATTTAGAAACTTTGTGTGAGTTTAATGGCAGCCCTGGACTATGCAGTGTGGCTGTGGAGTAAATTAACAATTCATGAGGACTTTGTGTGATTTCAATTAACTTCACCGATCTGAAATAATTGCTGAGGGATAATTTCTTTCTGTTTGAACTTTCTGATGCCATTAAACTTGCATGATCGTTAAGATATCAAAGCGGACTAAGCGCAGGAATCTGTACTCTCGTGTCGTCGCTTTTTCCCCACAGGAAGTTGTTCCCTGAGGCGCGTCGTGTTGAACTGACACAGGAGATGATGCAGCAGGCCGACGTGGACCCCATCCTGCGCCCCACAGAACTCACCATACCCCAGTTCAGGGCGTTAGCAGATGCCTACGCTCGTCTCTGCGCTCACGAGCCCGCTCTTCTCACCTACGAGTTCAGAGAGGAGCTCAGGCTGAAGCACGTTGCCAGAAAAAGCAACACGGCATCATCGCCTACACTTACGGACGCACCGAGCGGCGTGGCAGAGTCCTCTGCAACCCCGCTGAAAAAATAAAAAGCATGGACACCAAGAGAAGGGGACTAATAGCTTCTGTTAGCACAGGGAGACAACAGTCTGCTCTTAGCTGTGACATTTCCACCTGGCATAACCATGCATTTTTAAAGCATTTCCCCTGCACACACACGGCAATTTGGTATACAGGAAATACTGGGACTCACACACAGGATCCACACAGGCTTTGGCTCAGCCCCTTAACCATTTCCTGGGATCCAACAGCTACCAGCAAGTCACGTGTTTTAGGGAGGATGAAGAAAGGCGGCTAGTTCGTTCCCCACAGAAGCTTTTTAAGAGAAAGCATCTCTTCATGTCCCAGTTCTTACTTCTTATCCATCTCACATAACACCTCATCCTGTGGGACTGAAAGAAACAGTGTTTTCAGGGTGATTTAGACAAGGAGAACATGGCAGCTCCATATTCAGGCCACTTTTATTCCTTCCAGTGTGTATTGCTCAGTCTCTGGGGAGACGGCGCTTTAAGGGACAAAGAGTGCTGTGAATTTGTCAGCTCAAGAAAGACTCGTCATGCAAAAGGAAGATGGCTGCAATTAAAATATTTTTTTGTTCAAAACTTTTTGTGTTGCGTTCTGTGGGCTAATGGTGGGGTAAGATGTGCTTGTAGTATAACTGGAAAATGAGGCAAAATAATAAAATCTTACAAGTGACTGTTGTTTGTTTAATCAGAAGTATGAATAAATAGCAGCGTGTGCAGTGTTTCTCGGTGAAAGCATTGTAGTTTTAAATATTCCTCTATGAGCAGACTGTCACCAGCAGAACATGGCAGCGCTGCTTCCTGCCAGTATGGCAGATGGCGTGCTAGGGCTGAGTAGTTGCCAGAGTTAGAATTCACTCAGTTCTGATGATAGGTGGGTGATAATCGACAGCCACAATCAACAATCCGCATGACGTGCAGGAGTGATGTGATGCGCGCCGTTCAGTCTGCTCAGTCACCCCAAAATAAACTGCTCTTACGATAAGCTTTTATTTTGGTAGATGACGGCGTGTGGAGGAGGACTGAAGGGTGAGGAATTGCATCACGCAGAGGAGGAAGATAATTAGCCACTAACAAGATGCAAGGCTGCGGTCGTAGAGGCATTTGTTTGGTTTGTCTGATACCTTTGAGCATTAGTGTACGCATCATATCTCAAAGTCAATTATACTCTGAATAATGTACAGAAGCGGCCAATCAGGCACCGTGTCCACCACAGCTGTGTGAAGACCGTCATCCCGCAGCTACAGGTGAGTGAAAACTTGATGAGCTGGTCAGGAAAGTCACCTGTTATATTTTTGGATCAAAAATTTAGTTTCATTTGGTCTTTAATTAGTGCACAGCGTCAGCATGGCTGCAGTAAACTTAGTACTGCAACATCATGCTACAGTAAAAGTAGATAAATATTTATCTAAAAAGAAATTATGTAATTTCTGCATCCAGCTTATCAAAGTTCTTAAAATGTGTATATTATTCATTTGTAAATGTGGGGCTGGCTGAGCTCGTGTTGGGCACCTGTATGAGTTATGATCATAAACTCGATGGTTTTGTTTTTGGACAGTGTCTGTAGTGCTGTTACTGTTACATCATCACAGTGTGATTAAAGTTCAGACTTTCAGCTTTAATTCAACGGGTCTAACAAACATTTTGCATGAATTGCATGCTTTTTTGTTTTTCCAGAAGCTCAAAACCTATTTGACAAACAGGATTATTGTAATAATTCTACATATAAGGATTGTTTTTAATACTAAGTAATTCCTGCCTGAAGTTCAGTTGCTTTTCCTTCTGGAGATGTCCTGCAGTCGCCTTCAGGTGCTTGTTTGTGGGTTGAGATCAGGTGATGCTGAAGAATATCTCATTTCAATGGCTGTATCCCAATTCAGGGTCTGCAGCCTTAAAGTACGCATTTCAAGGCCGATTACGTCACAGCGGCGCGCCGAAGGCTGTCCCAATTCAAAGGCTGCTCGAAATGCGGCCCTCAAATGCGTCCTTCATTTCCCTGAATTTTAAGGCTGTGGCAGTGTAGACTTCGTGGCCCAACATATCCCAGAATGCATAGCGCGGCGATGGGTGTGGATAAATTTGCACAAAAAAAGGGCGGATGAGGGGCGCCCGAAGAGTAAACTTTAAGTACTGAATATTATGTCACTTATTTATGTGCAAATGTTTAATAACGAAGAACATTAAACATTACTGTTGGCCACATGTCGGCAAAGTTATGTGACATTAGTGACGTTTGTACGAACTTGGTTTTAAAGCCTTTACTTTAAAATGTACGCCGTAGAGAATGATCAAAGATCATGTAGAAACAAACAAATGAACAAAAGAGTTTCTCCTTCATTTCTGTCAGAGCTATGACACGTTTCCAGCTGTTAGTATCATGGTTGCTAGGCAAACTGGGCAGCGCAAAGGAGGCTTTTTTTTTTTTTTTAAATTTTTACTTTATTGACAAACAGTGTCAGCGCAACGGAGGCTAGACCGTCCCATTACACAAGCCTCGCACTTCCGGCCTTAGCGGTCTTTGAGTACGCGGCCCTTGAGGATTGTTGAGGCTGCGTACTTTAAGGCTGCAGACCCTGAATTGGGATACAGCCTAAGTACTGAGAAAATCTTGAGTTGCTTTTGTGGTTTTCTTTGGCTCATTATGCACGTGCACTGTGAAGCTCTGTCTGGTCAGTTGTGCAGCAAGTTCCTCTTGTAGACTCAATACGCTTCCTGCAGAGTGTTTTTGTCTTGGTTAGATGTTGTAAAGTTGTTCTTATTAATCATGGAAATAATTCTGTCATCATGCACTTTAGCTCCCTACTGTGCTCTCTGCGCTCTTTTGGTGTCGCAGTCATTGTTTCTAAGATTTAGTTTTCTCTTCAGCTTAGTGTTGTCATTTCGAGAGCTCCAATGAAAGCTGCTTAAAAAAGTTTAGCACCAGTCAGCTGCAGATCTTTTATCTTCTTTTGTCATGAAATAACAAATGAACTTCTCTCACCAGGTGTAGTATTTGTAGCATGCAGTATTTGTAGCATGCAGTATTTGTAGCATGCAGTATTTGTGTTGAACTCCTTGACTTTAAAGCAGAAAGTCTGCACTTGGGTTACACTGATGTACAGAGGCTAACTGGAGTGTGAGTCTATTTTCCACTGATAGTAATGTACATTAAAGTAGTAATGACACCATTAATAATAATAATAATAATAATAATGGATTGCATTTATATAGCGCTTTTCAAGTCACCCAAAGCGCTTTACAATGCCACTATTCATTCACTCTCACATTCACACACTGGTGGAGGCAAGCTACAGTTGTAGCCACAGCTGCCCTGGGGCAGACTGACAGAAGCGAGGCTGCCATATCGCGCCATCGGCCCCTCTGGCCAACACCAGTAGGCGATAGGGTAAAGTGTCTTGCCCAAGGACACAACGACCAGGACAGAGAGCCCGGGGACCGGCGACCTTCCAGTTACAGATACGCTTCCCAACCCCCTGAGCCACGGTCACTGACAAAGTCCTGCGTTTGAAATTTTTCACTTCAGTAAAAGTGCAGAAGTGTTAAGCAGGCACGTGCAGAAGGGGGGGGGGGGCTTGAGCACCCGCCCCTTTCCTGATGTGTGCCCAAAGTGCCCTTTTGTTGAGGCAACTTTAAAAATATATATATTTATAAAAAAAATTTATGTGTGTGGGCGTGCGGAGTCCTGTCTGTGCCCCTCAACAATAATGTATACTATTAGTCACAGTTTTGCTAAATAAAAGGATCTGGCTTGCATCAGTCACATGATCACTATTAACCAATGATCGCCCTTGACGGCAGAACGCGCTGGTTACGAGCCGGGAACGAGCTCACAAAGAGCACGCGCATTTTTTGCGGTCCGGAGCTGTAGGAGAAACACAAATTACCTCAGAGACACAGACTTACTATATTTCTTCCATACAGACTGATGCGACAAAACCAGTAAGTAGGTGTACAGCGTACACTGTAGTGTATAGCACACAGGAGTATTGGCTTATTATGTACACGTTGGTAAGTTGTCTTGTGGCAACTGACGAACAGAAAGAAATGAGCGTGCTGTGTGTGCAACAACAAACATTAACTGACCTGTTATTAACTGCACAGGTAGTGCTGGTCATAGCTGCTAGCTCACTGTGTAAGGCTGTCATGGGTCTGTAGCTCTGTCACCGTTTTAGGGAACATGTTTAGTTTTAAAGCAAGTTTCCGGGCTTTTCCTGCCTTTCTGGAGGGATTATATTTCACTAAAAAACGATCTAATATGCATGTCCACATAATTATGCATTATTATAATATTTAAAAAAAAACACATGCTGTATTTTAAAGAACATACATTAAGAAACAGATTATATTAGATTTATATTCTAAATAAGACAAAATTTGGATTTTACAGCAGTAAAATTATTGTATCTGTTTAAAAATGTAAAAAGCTTCCCCCTGCACAGAGTGGATAGTGAAACAAATAGAATCATCATAATGACATTATTTCATATTTATTACTTCCCCCTCCTCATTGCTTTATTATTGTAGCTCTAGTAATAAATAATAATGTAAGGATTCTGGATCAGCACCATGATGCCCATAGTATATACAGTATTCTGAAGAAGGTCTAAAATGTCACTGTGTGTGCGTGCATGTGTTTGTTTTATGTATATGGATTATTTTAAATTATTACTCATGATATAACATTGTGCAGACATGGCTGGTAAGGACATGAGGAGGAAACAGTAGGAGCTGTGTGAGGCTACCAAAGGCAGTGCTATAACATTTTTCTGTCATCATTTAATTTTAGATTAAGTGCAAGAGTTGTTAGGTGTGGATAATTAGATTATAGTTTATTGCAATAGCAAGTTGTGCCTTGTTCTCAGATGAACAGCAAGTGGAGAGTGAAATATGAAATGATGGGATGGAAGGAAGAAGAGAAGCAAAGAGTGATTCACAGGCAGAGCCTAAATTATTTCTCACAGTTTTTTATTGCCTTATGGTTACAATCTTTGCATTTTGTTATTCTCTCATGACACTTGTTGAATCAGCTACCATCTCTCCTATGGACTTTTTAATGTCTACAGTCTCAGATCAGCACAACCCTGCCCTCCAGCACCATCAGCAGCAGGAGCAGCAGAAACCCCTCAACAGCAACATTGTACCCATCAGGTAAAACATAGGCTACGTTTGCTTTGCCTTGTCGCCACCTCACAACAGTGATATAGTATGATGCGATCCCATATTAGATTCTTGATGAATGTCTGTTGTTGTTATTCAGCCTGGTTCAATGTGCCCCTTTTTAACTTAAAGGTCTCTGCACGGCCCTGGTGTTAAGAGTGAAATATTAGAGCCGAGTCATGTTCCGCTATCAGTGTTACAACAGATGCATTAATAACTTCAAATTACAGCAGCTTGAGGCGGGGTCACTTTAAATGCTGTCTATTTGGCCATTTTACTTGAGTAATTCAAAAAGAAATGTATTTAATAAACTGACTGTAGTGTAGTTTAACATAACTTCACAATATTTCTACCATTGTTGGAGTACAGTCTTCTTACCTCATTATTGATTGATTGATTGATTGATTGATTGATTGATTGGTAATTTATTTCAACATGTGAACAATATACAAGTACATTTAGAAAAGAAATGAGAGAAAAAATATATATACTATACAAATTACATACAAAAAAAACATTCTGATTAATTTACATGTTGAAAGGGAGTGGGAAGAAGTATACACTTATTTAATCCCACCCCTTTGCCATAAATTATCAGTGAATATTTAGTCAGCTTCCTTACTGATATAATTTGTAATAAAAATAGTGAACAGATTTCTGATATACTATAATATCACATCATGAATTTTTTGTTTGTTTGTTTTTAAATAGAGACATTCACTTAATTTAAATATTTTCCTTTTCTTTATAGATCGAGAAGATCATATTTTTATAACTCTTTTTGAACAGTTTTATGTTTGGACATTGCTTTAATTCCATATTCAGTTTGTTCCATAGTTTCACTCCTTGAACAGAAACACAAAAGCCTTTTCTTGTAGTACGTTACCTTCATTGTTTTGAAGTTACAAAAAACCCTTAAATTATAACTTCCTTCTTTCAAAAAAAACATACTCTGAATATTACCTGGCAGTTCTTTATTTTTTGCTTTGAATAGAATTTGTGCTGTTTGGAATTTCACTATATCGTCAATTTTCAATATTTCAGACTGCAAAAATAGTGAGTTTGTATGTTCCCTATAACCTGCATTGTGGATGATTCGAATTGCTTTCTTTTGAAGAGTAAAAAGTGAATGTAATGTGGTTTTATAGTTATTGCCCCAGACCTCTGCACAATAGCTTAAGTATGGTGAAACCAGTGAACAGTAGAGAATATGAAGTGATGTTCTGTCGAATACCTGTTTTGCCTTGTTTAGTACTGCAATGCTTCGTGATACTTTGGAATGAATATATCTTACGTGAGCTCTCCAGTTAAGTTTTTCATCTATTATTACCCCCAGAAATTTATTTTCACTGACTCTTTCAATATCAACACCATTTATTTGAATCTTTGCATTTGTATTTAAACTACTATTTCCAAATAACATCAGTTTAGATTTATTCAAATTTAATGATAATTTGTTTTTATCAAGCCAGAACTTCACTTTACTTATTTCATTAGTCATATCCTCCAATAAATTCTGCAGATCATCACCAGAGCAAAAAATGTTTGTATCGTCAGCAAAGAGAACCACTTTTAATACTTTGGACACTTTACAGATGTCGTTAATGTACAAGTTGAAGAATTTTGGACCCAAAACTGACCCTTGGGGTACACCACAAGCAATGTCCATACATAAGGAGCAACCACCATTTATTTTCACAAACTGCTTTCTGTCACTTAAATAACTCCGGACCCAATCTAAAACTACCCCTCTGACACCATAACGTTCCAGTTTTCTTATTAATATATCATGATCTATAGTGTCAAATGCCTTTGTCAAGTCTATGAATAACCCAGCCACATATTGCTTTTTGTCTATGGAATTTGTGATGTATTCTATTGAATCTAATAGTGCCGATGATGTTGATCTGCTTGATCTGAATCCGTACTGACTCTCAGTGAGTAGTTTATGTTTATCTATAAATTTTTCCAGTCTGTTTTTAAACAGTTTTTCAAGAACTTTTGAGAATTGAGGTAGTAAAGAGACAGGCCTGTAGTTTGTGAAATGGTGTTTGTTTCCAGATTTGTATAGAGGTATAACTTTTGCTATTTTCATTCTGTCTGGAAATCGACCAGTTTGAAATGATAAATTACAGATGTATGTAAATGGTTTTATAATAGCCTCAATGACTCTTTTAACCACTATCATATCAATATCATTACAATCCAAAGATTTGTGATTTTTACATTTTTTGACAATTTCAAGAACTTCATTTTCATCAACGGCTGTGAGAAACATAGAATATGGATTTCTGTCAATCAGTGTATCGGGTTTTTCCTGTGCTTTCCCAGGATGAGTGATTGTTCTTGCTAAATTTGGTCCAGCAGTTACAAAGAATTCATTGAGACTATTTGCCACAACATCCATATTGTATTCTTCATGGTCATTACAAATGAAATACTTGGGATAGTTCTTTTGTCCAGTCCCACATTTTATAACACTGTTCAGGATTTCCCATAATCTTTTATTATTATTTCTATTTATATCTAATTGCTTCTTATAGTATTCCTTTTTACTAAATCTAAGTATATTAGTTAACCTATTTTTATATCTTTTGTATCTGATTTCAGCATCTTTAGTTCTCGTTCTTAAGAACTCTCTGTATAGAGCATTTTTCTTTATACATGCATTTTGCAGACCTTTTGTTATCCATGGACAGTCCATATATTTCTGTTTCCTACTATATTGCTTTATTGGACAGTTGGTATTGTACAGTAATGTAAATATTCTAAGGAATTTATTATAAGCACTATTAACGTCCTGTTCCTGATATACTTCACCCCAGTTTTCCTTCAATAAATCTTTTTTAAATGCATTCATTCTTTCTTCTGTTCTTACTTGTCTGTACTCTTTTTTACTGTCCATTTTATTGATCTTGTAATTCCTATCATAGATTGTAAAAATTGGAAGATGGTCACTTATGTCGTTAATCAGGAGTCCACTTACAGTCTTATTTTCAATGTCATTTGCAAAAATGTTGTCTATGAGAGTTGCACAATGTGATGTAATCCTGGTAGGTCTAGTAATTTTAGGGAATAGATTCATACAGTGCATTGCGTTTATAAATTCCTCAGTGGTTTTATGTTTATTTGGGTTTAGCAAATCAATATTGAAGTCTCCACAAATGAAAACTTTTTTGCGAGCTATTTCAATAAATGTTTCTTCTATCCAGTCTTTAAATGTCTCAATACTACTACCTGGAGCTCTGTATATACAGCTAATGATTACATTTTTACTTTTTTCTTTACAAATTTCAACTGTAATACATTCTAGTACATTATCAATCACCATCGTCATCTTTTCCACCACATTAAATTTCAAGGATTTGTCCACATACAAGGCCACTCCTCCTCCTCCTTTGTTTCGCCTAGTTATAAATGTGAATTCATAACCCTCCAGTTCAAAGTCTGTTCCTTTTTCCATATTGATCCAAGTTTCTGATAAGGCAATGACACTAAATGGATGTGAAAACTGGTTAAGATATTCTTTGATATGACTAAAATTAGCATAGAGACTTCTACAGTTAAAGTGGATAATTGATAATTTATTCTCAGTTTTAATCCTCTGATTGTAGTCTTTATTTGTATAGTAGCAGCAATTGTTATTGTTAGATGAGAAAAAGTTGTTGTCTGGATCTATTTCATATTCCAAGTCGTGTGTATTGTGATCCATATAGTTAAATGTTTTCAGTTCCAATTGATCATATTCTGCAACTGTCTGACTGATGCAGCTGATTCTTCCAGATGTATCTGAGTTCTTCCTTCCAGTGTGTGTCATAAGTGAGTGTGTGGTTGTCTGTTACCTTGTTTGCCGTCCAGATCGTGTTGCTCACTGATATTTTTCGAGATCCGCCATATTTTTAATGGTCAGAACTTTGGCTTCCTCTGGTGATCCGTTTAGTTTAATGAATATTTTGCAGTTCGTCGTCCAAGTGCCTTGGATTTTTCCCAGCTTCTTAAGGTGTCGCGCTTTTTTGGCTATTTCAGCATTGTGTTTGGTTAGATGTTCATTGATAAAGACATTAGATCCTTTTAATTTTCTTCCTTGTTTCAGCAGCGTAATCTTGTGCTTTCGATTTACAAACCTTAATATAATAGCCGGTATGTTGCCGTTCCTCCTGGGAAGAGGAGTCTATTAAGGAGGTCTCTGCAGGATATTTGACATTAGTCATTCATGACGTTATTTTGGTCCACAGTCATTTTTAGCACGCTTTCTAAGCCGTTTAAGAGCCTCTCCTAAATCACGCCCAACCAGAACCGTACACCTTGTATCCTTGTTGCTCCATCAGCCACTGAACCAGCCTCATGACGTATTCATGCCATGGTGATTTGTCACCTACTGTAAATTCCAGTAACTCTTAGGTAATAAAAGAGCACAGCAGGTTTCCTGTTACTCTAGCACCGTTGTCCGTGCACAGTTACTTGAATGATCGGCTGTGCGCTGTATCATTAAAAACTCTCAGTGAAACTCTGCAATGGCCAAAGTGCTAGAAGAGTCTTGCAGCGTCCTTTTTTCCCCTGGTGCTGTTAAAGCAACAGTATGGAACTTTTAAGCAGGAAATGTCAGATTGCTTCACCTCATATTTTCTTGCTGGACCTGTTCTGGTGTGACCAATAACCTTTTATTGTGTCTAATATCGGCCAACTCCAGCTAGAGTTTTGCATTTTAAGTCGGTTCAGAGTTTAACACCTTCAGTGTGAAATATTTTCACATCATTATCACTTAGAGGCTCGGTGGCTGTTACACAGCAGGCTTTCCGTCTGCTTTAAGCTGCTGGATTTAATTCCACATTCTCCTCTTGTTTGGCAAATGTCTCAAAAATGAAGGATCTGTCGAGCTATGCATTTAGGGCTACGTGGGGGAAATTAACAAGACGAATGAATTGTGCTTTCGGTGATGCTAAATAATGAGCAAACAAATATTTTCCCATCACGGAGATTAATTGTCGGTGTGCGTGAAGCCTTTTGCCAAGTCTTTCTTCGTGTAGCCGTGGCCCACTTCTGTCAAGTAATTATGTATTCTGAGGAGACACCGTATGCTTCCAACGTCAGGATCATATGACAGCTAATCGGGGACCGTCCATCAAGCCCAGCCCTGGGACTGAGCCTAAGATGAGACGCTTACCTGTCAATGAAACATAAAGGACATGCAAAACTGAAGTGGCACGCTTTGAAGGGCAGCCTGGAAACACTTTCCCAGATGGTTTTCACAGATATACTTTTATTTATAAAACAGTTCCATCAGAATGGAGCATTCACATTCATTGGTATGCTAGCATTAAAGGCATGGTAGAGTTCAGCTGAAAGGGTAAAGCATGTAGTGGTTTGCCTTTTTTTAGTACAAACATGTACTTAATGTAATGGCAAACGCTCTTTACAAAAATATCAACTGTGTTACTGCAAGATCCTGTTTCGTTTCTGTACAGTGTCAAGTATGTATGAGTATACATAAACGTATCAAAGATAGAAAAGATTATATATACAGGATACATACAAACATTAAAATCATCGGGTTTTAAACATTATTGCAGTTTAAATCTGTCATCTGAGTAAAAACATGGACATCCCAATGCAAGAAATTACAATCTGGAGCGAAACACAACCAAATCCAGTAGCTGCATTTAAAAATGAAGTGATTAACTCTCAAACTGTTCTCTCTCATTTAAGAGTCGACCGAATCTGTAGCCTCGAGTTCAAGCCTTAACCCAAAGAGGATAAAATAAACATAATGAAACCCAGAAATAAATTAAAAACAGCAGTAATAACAATACAACCTGTACAGATATTTCAAATATGTAGGCAAACAGTGTACTCTTAGTGCACAAAATACAGCAAAAAAAGGCGTAGTTGATGCCTCCTGTTCTCAGGAAGTCTCACTTGACCGTTGCAGCTCTGTGGGTGCGTCTGTGATCACCTTTTTCTTCTTCAGTGCCTCCTTTCATATTTGTACTAAAGTGAAATTCGTACAACGTTCGGTGTATTAATCGTTTTCTTTTGGTTTCACAGAATCGATACAAAAGCCTGTTGCCTGGCAAGCTTTGCCGAATTACCAGTGTCTGCCTGAGAAACTCAACTCAGCGTCCTGTGGATTTCACCGCCTCTCAACGTTTGGGAGTGACAGACGAGGACATTCTTCGTGAAAAAGGTCAAGAACCGAATAAAAACTGCCAATCAGCAGCAGCTGCGGGGCAAACTTGAATGGAACGCGTCGCACTGATGGTTTGTGGGGAGGAGGCAGAGCCCAGAGAGCTGAGGACGATGCAGACACACATCAGTGCTTGGCAGATTCATTGTAGTCATCATCACTGCGCTTTGCCTCTCTAGGGGAAGAAAGCCACAGTCCCAGCCGACGAGCTGCCATCAGAACACGTCGTTTGCATCTAACCTTGTGTGGGCGAGTGTGAGACTTAAATCTGTAAGGCATTGAAGTTCATGCACAGCTTCGCAGTCATCGCCTCGGTGGCCACTAAAGTAGCCCAGGTACTGTATGCCCCGTCTATGCTGACACCTGAGACGAGGCGCCGGTGGCACCGCTCTCAGCTGGGTCATAGAAACAGTCTTCGTTCACTACTGAGGTCAGACTCTGGACGCTGAACTCTCTCTCCAGCAACGTGTTGAGGTCCACGGCTCCACACGGCAGCGCTGCATCCGCCTGGCTGTCCAGTGACCTGCTCTGCTCCTTCATCTTCAACAGGGCTCCCGGGCTCCTCCTGAAACTGCACGGTTTCCTCTTAACGGCGGTGAAGTGGCCTCGCACTAGTTTGGGTTGCATCTCCGGGGTGTCGCCAACACCCTCGGGCTGAACGCGGGGGGCCGGTGCACCTTCTGATGCAGAATCCTCCGACAGTTTAAGTTGGAGAAACTGAGCTTCAATTGCACTAGTTGGGGAGCTGCTGTCTCCGCTGTCCCTCCTCGTCCCCCCCTCGCTAAAGCCGTCGTCGTCCTCGTCGCTCAAAATGTCAGACTCTTTCACAGAGGTGGAGCGGGGTTGAGAGTTGGAGCAGTGTGTCTGAGACCAGTTCTGCTGGACTGGAAAGATGGGCGAGTCGGAGGACACGCGGGCTGGAGGAGCCCCGGACAAACTGTAGGTTCCACTGCTCAGGCTTCCCTCGTCAGAGTCTGGCCCGAGCTTCGGAGCCTCGCCCTGGGTGGAGAGCTCTGCAGGCGGCTGCTTGCACAACCAGGAAGCTCTGGAGGAACCTAGAAACAAAGGTGGGGATGGAAATTCCACTGTTATCTGAGCTGAACACTTGCAGCATAAGCAGCCGAGTGCCAGCCGAGCGTTAGGCGGCCAAATGACTTCAAATTCCAGTCGACAAGAATTATTTTTATAAAGAGATGTTTTTACAGGAAACCTTCCCAGGAAGACGTGCCTGGTACTAAAAATGAGTGTGGAGTGTTTCATACAACCTAAACTGGATGAAAGATCTCCATAAGAACGCTTCAGAAACCCACCTAGCCTGGCGGAGGAAGGCAGGGTGCTCCTCAGAGGAGCCAGGTGCTCCTTACAGCTCCTCTCCAGCGTGCCCTCGCCCTTCATGTTCCTCCTCACGTTCTCCCTGAGGATGGAGCGGATCACCTTGATGATGCTGACCTTGCTCTCAGGCACACTGAGAAGAAACCAGAGGTATCGCAGTAACGTGAGAACGGGGCATGCTCAGTTTGATTTCACAAGCTAAATATAGATTAAGATTTGCGAAGGGTTCGTTGTGTCCCCGGCGAAATTACTGATGTAATTTATTAGGACTGATCCCGATTTCATAGTATGTAATGAGAATCACCGATTTAGTCACAGGCTCTCTCGCTACAGTTCCCATGTAGACTGTTTGTATGAAATGGGTCTTTTTGGGGGGCAGAGAAGAAGTAGCTTTATTTGATTATCTAACATTATGGATAAAATGTTCTATTAATAGAAAACTTAATTAACCATTTCCAGCCGATAGACTATATTCTTTAAGAATTCTGGGTCATTATTAATGTGACAGTCGTGTGAAATATGTGACGGCTCCTAAAAACCAGAGTTTATCCAAACATCTTTGGACGAGAGGCCGACATTCAATGTGATCTACAAACTGCTCATTGCAAACATCATGACAGTTTGTATCGACTAAACTAGTCTGCAGAGTTTTCCTTTGTGTTGACGACCTGTCAAAATATTTTACTGCTCGTATTTCTTTTGCTGTCTGACTTCGTTTTCGCACCATGTCACGATGCTCCCAGTGTAGCATTAACTTAAAATCGGTGCGTTTTTAGAAAGCTGTGATTTCACCTAAACGCTGAATCTCTGACCTGCTGCACAGCTGGAAGACTGTCTCTGGTCTCCCCTCCACTTCAGACCTGGAGTGTATCAGCTCCCAGATATAGCTGCTCTGCGTACCTGTTCCTAGGAGAGCCGGGAAATAAATGAGAGGCCTTTAATCATGTGGTGCGTGTATGGTTTATGGTTTCAGAGGGAGATAAGAGGGGTGGAAGCTGAATAGAAATGTGGGTGTGTGGGTAATGCGAATGGGCTGAGGGAAATATGAAAGGAGAGAGATTTAGTGGATGTACTTTGTGAGTGATTTGTTGGGGATAATTTGGAAGCGTGTCGGCCTCTTACCTGCAGTATTTCCCAATCTGACCTGCAGAGCCGAGAGCGGGATGAGCCAGCGGAACTTGAAGGGGTCCGAATCTCCGTGAGAGAGCGCCGAACGAGGGTTGGCCTGGCATTACAAGAAAAAAGAAAAATGGGGTAAGAGAGAAAATGTAACGTTTCACACCAAACGCACTCGATGTGGGAACGTGACACAAACATACCATTTTTTTCTTCAGCTTGTTGTTTTCCCTGCAGACCAATATCACTGCTTTCTTGAACACTGGTGAGAGAGCGCGAGAGAACACATGAGCGTCTTGGATTTGACTGTGCATGCCTCTTGGGGAAAGCCGACTGAGGGAGCGCAACCACAGAAGCATTTTAAATGCCAGCTTGAAGCCTTAAAGCATATATCAGCGTTACAGCTGTGGATATTAAAATTCTGTTCCTGCACACTATTCTGTGCAGCAAACCCAATACAGCTGGTTTATATCGATTCACTTTCTCTACTGCAAACATCCACGAGTGACAATTAAGGGAAATGGTGAAAAATAAAAAGGGCTGACTCACCGAACACGGTCATTTCGGGGTCTTTTCTCATGCGGCCCAGCGACGGATGAGGGTTGAGCCAGACCACAGAGGAATGCATGAGAAACTCTCCCATAGAGATCTCTGTGACCTGAGAGAGGCGTAAGGGATGGCAGACAGTTTAAGAGAGAGTCGAGGCAGGCGCTGAGCTTTTTACGGCTCAGGCTAAGCGTGTCTGTGAATGGAGTTGCACTGCACACTCGGGTTTGTGCACAGGCTCAAAGCTCAGGCAAATTTAAAAACACTGAAAGCATACGTGAACATAGAAAACATGATTTGGCTTTGAGTAAATATTACATCAATTTATAAATGTATTCAGACCCTAGAGGCGTGCGCATCACCTAAACTGCTGCGCTCTGATGTACTGATGGAAACTCCACCAAAAATACACTAATTCACCTCTTTATCGTGGCCAGTCTGCTCGGCAACAAGCTGATCGAACACGGAGCCGTAATCCTCGTAGATCTTCTGCATCTCGTTGATGTGGCTGGCCACCTTCTCCATGGCTTTCAGGGCCTCTGCAGACACAACAGAGTGTTAACAGGACCAAGTCGTGACCCTGTGGGTGACTGTGTTCACCCTGTACTGGAAAAATGCCAAAGGTTATCACTTAATGTTTCCACGTGCGACTAACGTGACACCGAAATGCCGAGTGTCAGCACGGCCTGTTTATAGCACAGCGCTTGATTGCACGCAGCCTTCCTACCGGTGAGGTGGTAGTGTTCCTCGCTGTCGCCGTCGGTAAGGGAGACCAGCTCCCTCAGCAGCAAGGGGTACTTGAGCACCCTCTGCACTGGTTTAATCAGGTAGGACTCCAGGGTGGAAGAGTGCTGCTTGGTGGGGTTCCTGGCATCGAGGAATTCTTTGAAGGTCTGATCCGTCTTGGCTAAAGGAAAGAAACACTCAGACTTAATCTGGATCTTTTTAAGCCGTCTGTTCTCTTTGTTTCTGGTCTATGTTTCGGACCGTGGCTACGTTATTAAGCTCTAACCTATTAAAGCAAATGTGGGTCAGTGCAGAATCGCGGTGCAATAATGCGTCTCCAGCAGGGGGGAGTGTGAGCTTCTCCACCTGCTACGACCACTGTGGTATCAAAGTGTAAATCTTTGATGCTGTAACATTAAATCTGGTAAAACACCAAGTTGGGGCCGCATGGTTAACGTGAAACAGCAGGTATAAGACAGAGCAGGCCTTCGGTAAAGGTGCTGACATTTTCCCCGAGCGCTATGCTTCCACAGCGTTACCGAGGGGGGCCATTAAAGTATTAATTATAGCACTGCCAGCCACAGACGTGCAGCCACGTCGACGCCTCGCAGAGTAATTGGCAGGCAATTAACGAGTCGACAAATAAACAGAAACTAAGGCAACCCGGGCCCCATGGCGTGGCAGAAGAGGAGGGGGGATGAAGATGACAGAGATGAGTATATAATTACTTAAAGGACTCACAACAGCCGCAGATTTCTGCGATGTGTTGTGGATCAGCTGCTCGTGACCAGAGGTGCGCTGGGTGTTCTCGGTTTTGCTGAGCCAACTAGAAACTCGCACGCCGTCACTTATGTTCTACTCGGCTGTTTTATCCGTACTAAGCAAATATTATGCTTCCTGCTCAAATATCAGTTTGCAGTCGTCAATTGTGAGCAGCACAACCCGTCATTTAAAGCTTTGGCTAAAAGAGCGGGTGCACAAACCCGGTGAATATCTGGCATCTATTTCCCTTACTCAAACACTTGGAACCATTTTGTGCCAAGCTAGCACCACCCGCATGCTGAAGCACTCAGGAATAATCACTACGCCAAAATCACAGATGCTTATGGGGGGAAAATTTTACCTAATTCATCTACATATCTGAACAATTGGTTAAAAAAATAATCTGCAAAAAATAACAGGAGGCTTTACCTCTGCAGCAAAACATCTTTTTATAGCCTGCTTTTAAGCATATCATTAACATAATTTACAAGATCAAATAATTTTGACTGTTCCTAAAACACTTTCAAGTGTTGCTGGTTAACCATCCTCAAGGTACTTTAGTGAGTTTGTCCCATCTAATCCTATTAAAGATCAGCCCTGCTGCTTCCTTCGAGGAATATCCCACACAGCCCCCCCCCCCCCCCGTCAGCTAAGAAGCCAATCTGCTTACACTCCTCTCTCTCTACTGGGCATTCATCCCAAATAGTGGCGGAAAGGCCAACATCTGAGGAGGCATAAATCAACTTTAAAATTTCTCCAGCGTCACATGCTGTGGGAGAAGCGAGAGTTATTGTCACGGTCACACATCTGCTGTTAGAGGACAAGGTTATCCAAAGCCAGAATATTTATATGTGCATGTATTTGTTTAAACATCATCTGTTTGAGGAGAAAAGGGCGATAATGCTTTGAAAGTGTCGATCACAAACTGAAAGGTGGAGAGCCGTGTGCTCCTTCGTGCGTGGTGCTGGAGTTGGAGCGGGACTGGTGCTAAACTGGAGAGGCATCGCTCACCTCGCTTTCACCCACCGTCTCACTCTGGGACATTTACTTTCATACATAATTGATTTGCTTCCCAAAAGAGAAGACCGAACCTTCAGCCGTGAGCGGCCGAGCTTCCTCTGACGCAACACAGGAGCACGGAAGCTAAATTTAGCGGAGGTGGATTAGTTTGTTTTTGCATGCTGTTTCTCGTTACTATGCAGAATATTAAGATGTGTGTTGTACCTCTCTCTAGGACCTTTTGGACCTTGATGTGGTTGGCACAGAAGCCGCTGTAGAGCTTGAAGTGATCGGCGTAGTAGAGGAATGAACCCCCGAGGGAAAACAGCAGCTTCTGTGAAGAGATTGGGGGGGGGGGGGGAACACCAGTGTGAACACAAAGCACGAGAGAGGATTGGAGGGTGTGAACATGTGAAGTCACGACTGAATCACCGTGCCCTCCCTTCAAAATGCCCCCTCTGTCCTCTTCCTCTCACCCAGCCTCTTCAGTACACTGGCTTTCAGCAGCTCACAATCCGACCAGTGAACCGCCGCCGCGATCGATAGACCTCACACCTCCTCACACTGAGGCCATAAATCAGCCGATGACGCTTCTGTTGCACCACCTCAATTATTTAAAACCCAACACCTGAAAGATCTCTCTTTTCTCTGTAGCCTGTGTGGATTCGGGACTGAATCTTTAGATATTTAACAAACAGCGTGACGTTTCTCTACCTAACGGAGTAACGGAATACACGTACCAGCGTTATGCATTTAAAATACAAAATATGAGTAACTGTGTTCTGTTACAGTTACCATTTAAAAAGGTTCAGAATACAGTTACTTTGTTGAAATAAATGGATTACAGTGTGGTCGTT
This sequence comes from Astatotilapia calliptera, assembly GCF_964374335.1. Lineage (NCBI taxonomy): Eukaryota > Metazoa > Chordata > Actinopteri > Cichliformes > Cichlidae > Astatotilapia > Astatotilapia calliptera. Next base: position 12,108,688 of record NC_137440.1, read on the forward strand.
TCCTGTTTCATGTTAGGCTATGTCCTCCCTATTTTTGGTATTTGGTGGAAACCCAAACAAAACGCGCATTAAGAGGCTCTAATGTCTGTGTCTCAATCTCGCAGCCCATGTCACCTCTACTACACCCCACATAATGACGGGAAATTAAGTAATGGAAAGTATTCAGAATACGTTACAAATACATTTTGTAATCTGTAGTGGAATACATTTTAAAAGTAACCCTCCCAACACTGCTTACCTTGAACTGCGAGGGGGTCTCCAGGGTGCTAAAGTCAGGTGACGAGGCAATTCTCTCCTCCAAGGTCTGCAGGAAGACCCTCTGGAAGTCCAGCATCTCAGGCAGGCTGCCAAACAGACTCTCCATCTTTGAGGAGGCAAAAGGGAAGTAGAACAATAGTTAGAAAGAGGAGGAGAAGGAAGCGACACAGGTGACAGGTGAGGACGTATGAAAGAACATCAGAGGGTGAGAGAGTGTGTGGCAACGAGGAAAAACAGACAGGATAGCTTGTAATTCATAGCAGACGGCACCCCAGAGTGTTATAACAGCTCCACTGTGATGGCTCCATCTCTGACAGAGGCACTTAGGGACAAGCTACAGCCGCGCACAAATAAAGCACATATAAATGGACACAGTAAACTTCAGCTGTGTAACAAGCGCTATCTGACACATCCAGCCAGGGTCGCCACTTCCTTTCATTAAAAGCTCGCGTGCCCTTGTCTGTCCTGTGTCCGGTCACATTCCGGTGTCCAATAATGGCCTCTTAATTTGCCCCGATGCTTAGAGGCCCATCAGCTGGTGTGTCTTGGTAATACTTGGGAGAGATGTGCTACGTTTGAGGTCACAGAGCTGGAAAGTTGCGTGCTACAGCAACGATATATGCTGTTGAGTTGTTAAACGGAGAAAAACAGTCCTTCTTTAATGAAGAGTACGTGCAGTGGACAGCCGTGCCGTGGCATATTAAGCTGAGGTGGGTTGGCTCTTAAGCCGCCCTTTATTGGTGTGGCCCTCTGAGACGCCGGAAGGTCGGCGGACGAGAATGTTAATTTGTCCTCCAGGCAGTTGGAGCAGTAATGAGGGAGATTTGGCCCGGCAGAGTTCATCGATGGATAATAAAAGCTCCACATATTAGGTGTCCAACAGAGTTAGCATACGTAAGTTTTCTTAGGGTGGCAAAATCAAACCACATGCAGGTGGTTACAGATGGTTACAATGATTCAAATGCAGTAAGTATACATGTTTTTCATATAGTCTATAACTTAATTACTTTCTGTAGCCCACATAATTAAACACTTTAGTTACATAAAAAACGTGAGTTTTGATTTTATGTACTATATAGTCTGTATAATAAATAAGTCTAAAATCCAGAAAGCTACACAACATGGGGCGGTTCATCTACAAACACACGTCTAATTTAAGTTTCACTGTTTTGACCGTGGCTCAGGGGTTGGGGAATCGCACCTGTAACCGGAAGGTCGCCGGTTCAATCCCTGGGCTCTCTGTCCTGGTCGTTGTTGGATTAACCCTCTGAGGTCCAAAATATAACCGGACATTTTTGATAGCGTAGTGGTTTGACTACACACCTTTGGAGCGGAGGATCACAAGTTCGATTCCCACCTGGGGTGTCTGTATCCAGTAAGGGTCCAAAGGCTAGTAGACCCCCCCCCCCATGCTAACCAAGCCTACAGCAGATTAGGCTGAGTGAGGAAGTAGGTATGATATAAATGCCACGGCCAGGACGCCAGGTCAGGGGAGAGATCACCCCCACCTGATCGGGGTGGGGTGATAGGAGAAGGATAGTTGAGTGCGATAGGAGGATAAATAATTCTCCACCTACCTCATCCAGTGTGAGGAAGGTTTCGTTCTGTAGAGGTTTCAAGTAGATCTCAAACAAACAGGTCAGGTCCTGAAACAGAAGTGGTCAGCACTTAACCTTTGAACCTCTTATCAGATCACCACCACAGCCCCTAATTCCCCCACTCCTTGCGGGGACTGTTGTACTCATTAAGTTGATATATGGGCTTTCCCCTCCCCTAGTTGCATGGTGAAGATGCCTAAAATCAGGCCACACTTTGAAGACAATCCTCTCCCTCAATTGCAGGCTGAAGAGGAGGCGTGTGGGGGGAGGAGACTAAATGAAAAATGGTAGGTGGGGGAAAAAAGGTTATAAAATGACTGGCCAGACAGGCTGAGCGACTACTCACAGCTAACAAATTCTTCTGAATGCTTGTTTTATGCTCCTGATCTCTTGTTCATCATCTATTAAAGTAACCTTACATAAAAAAAAAAAACCCAATTTACAATAAGGGCACAGCTTTCTAAATCATGATGTGAAGTTTAATATTAGAAATTCTTTGCTGGTCTCACCTTCACGTAGGACTTCTCCGTGTCCACCAGCTCCTGGATGACCTTGCGTAACCTCTCTGTGGCCGTCATATGCTTGGGGCAAGGTCTGAGCAGGGCAGCGTCTCCCGTAGGGCTCGAGCCCAAATCCCCTCCCTGCCTCACCGAGGGTTCCCCGCCGTGATCCATCAGACCCCCGCTGCCCGAGCCTGACCCTTCCTGGAAGGAGTGGTAGAGAGTGCACACTGTGTCCACGCTCTGTAGGGGGCGACAGAGAGAGAAGGTGGTGTATGTAGGTTAGGCAGGATTATTATAGTCAGCTGCATAAAATAAGAAGATATTGCACTGTATGATGACACGCACGGCCTGAACACAAACTCTCACGGATCCATTTAAAGATCCCTCATTTAACCATCCACAGCTAATGACTGCAGCCCCAAAGCTGTGTAAAATAACCACGTGGATCACTCCACCCTGCGCTTGGTCAACGATCCCCCTGGGTACAGTAAGAGTGTTACTGAGATTTAGTTATGTACTCTGTGCTAATTGGCTTTGCATCAAAGACTTTACAGAATTAGCAACTGGAAATCCCAGCAGATAGCATTACAGCACATTTCATTATTCTCCATAATCCATAATAGACAGTTATGCAGCTTTGTGTCACGTCGATTACAGACAGTCTGACATGGCAAGAAATCCCAAGTGGTCGTATATTAGTGTGAAATATTTGGTGTTTGATGAAGAGGAAGTCTCAACCTTCCACACATAAATGAGTCATTTCTTCCAGCTTACACCTTTGATGGGTGGAACCCCATGAAGAACTTAGCGTCACAGCATTTACAAAAATATTCTACAGAAGCAGATCGCTCGCATCCCATTTTAGTGGACTGTACCGCCCGGGGTGGGGAACTTAACATCAGCCGTCGGCAGCGCGCTGTGAAGTTTTGCCTGTGGCAGGTAAGACTTTCAGAGCAATCGTGTCAGAAAGTGAACTATTAGGAGCTGCTCTGTTCTACGGAAACAAGAAGCAAAAGGGGGAAAAAACCCTCTCTGTTGTTTCCAACTTACACCATTGTTGCAATGTTTGGGTTGCAGTTAGCAAGCACTGCAATACATGCAAACTATGCTCAAGTAATCAAAATCCTACCTACTAATTTCTTACCTGACAGGCGTGTCAAGCAAAACACTTCAACTGCAGCAAGCTTTGCAGCTATCAATTACCTTTGATGCTTGTGATAAAAATGGCCTCATGATGCCCAGACCCCCTTATTCCAAGTGAATGGCATGATGTAGCATTGTAATCTGTGGCCAGTCACAAAAAAATCAGCAGGAGCTGATAAATGCCAGTAATAGCAGGTTCCAGTCCGCTGCACAGCAACACAGCACGGCAGGACAGCCAAGACGCCAAACAAAACAGCTGCTCAGCACTCTCTGCCTCCTCGTGCATGTGCTGCTATTTAAAATATTGCATAAGCAAGCAGTCAGTCGCAGCTCCCTCTCAAAACTGTGCAGTAACAGACGTGGATCGATAAAACCTTCATTTTGTCACTACAGAACAGATACGCTGCCAGGAAGTGTGTGAGAGCTCACCCGAGTCACGCATCTTCTCACAGTGTGTGTGAGGTACGACCCGTAACCCCCCAGCACCACCTCCGCCCATTCCCAGGGAGACCGCAGATAATAAAGTCTGCCATTAATAAGCTTGCGACTCATCAGCTAGCTCATTATAACATGGTCACTCCAGAGACGGCCCTCCAATACTCCAGCAAAGACTGTGTGTGTGTGTGTGTGTGTGTGTGTGTGTGTGTGTGTGTGTGTGTGTGTGTGTGCGCGCGTCTGTGTGTGCGCGTGTGCAAAGACTGAAAAAGAGAGAAGAAAAAGGGAAGGGGGAAAAATTCCTCTCCATGCCCTTTATGTATGTCTGGGCTAAGCCTCTTTCAAGTGATCCACCTCCCACTGTAGCTCCACTCTGGAGGTCTTTGAATGTGGGCTGATAATTATGAGGGGACTTGAAGTCTCCCTGTGCTCTGATGTAGGGACTAATGTTCCTAGTGGAGAGCACAACACAAGATGCACTCATGCTGCAGACATACCTGTATAAATGTTTGCAGTGAGAACCACAGCAACGCAGCAGTAATGCTGCTCACAAATAGCATTTTTCTTTAGCTAAAGCTAGCATCATGTCATATTGAGCATGTTTGAGGTGACAGGAAACATTTAATGCGACTGTGCGCGTGTCATTTAGCATTTAAACGCTTTCAAATCTGAAGCGATTCAAAGAAACACGAGGATATTGGAACATAAGTAGAGCTGTTGACACAGGCTATCCCTTTAAAGATCATAAAATCCACCTCCAGCACTGATGCTGCTGCCACACACACACACACACACAGCACCAGTCAGCCTTCATTCACTGATACACGCTTTGGGAGAACTCCATAATGCACCATGGAGGCAGACGGTGGGGGGGCTGCCTGAAGGAAACACAAAGGTTGAAGGATATCAGCAGGACATATTCATCAAACAGCCCGCTAGTATCTCCAGACAGGAGAGAGCATCCTTGTGCAGACAGATAACTGTGTTTTATTTCAGCTCTGGCACCCGAAGGTGAGGTTTGCCCAGGTCTTTAGAGACCTCCATTCAAGTGCCGACTTGATTCTTGTTACACACCCACACACACAAACGAGATGATGGAGGAGCCGGGTGAGGTGGGGGGAGGAGGGGAAAACACTTTCAGCTCTCACACAGGTCGCTTAGTAAGATTTTCATCAACGCTAATGACGGACGGAGCGTGATGAGAGAAGGAAAGCTGGTGGGTGGACGCCACGCAGTCATGACTCGGGAAATGCATTCGCCTCACAACAATCCCACCGACACAGCCTGACAGCTAGCCCAAATAACCAATTAAGAGCTGAGGACGTGAACCAGCAGAGGCGGGAGAAAAGCCAGGGAGCGCCACGGAAAACAAGCGGATCTGACAGCGCTGCTGTGAATTCCTGATCAGGTTTTCTTGCTGACAGGTGTCAGCCGGGGATAGTGTTTCGACTTCTGCTCAAACCAATTTGGAGAAGAATTCTTCTTATTTTGTCTGTGATGCATTTCCAGCTGCATTTCTTTTTATTTCCGCTCGTCTGCCAGCTGTCCGTTTCCTAGAGCCCCGAAATCAAAGCCAGAGATTTTAATTCCAACGTCAAGTCAAATAAAAACACTTTACTGTCAATCCAAACATCCCAAACACAACAATCAAGCACAACCTACACCTAGTTTCCTTCTCCAGCGAAGCCAGACTACATCTGTTTAAATGTTTAATCCTGATGGCTCTAAAATCTCCTACTGAAGCTCATATTTTAAGGTTTAAACATCCACTACCTCTCCCAGTCTGCGAGTCACCATGACGAGCAGTCTGTAGAGCAGCCTCCATGCTGCCGTGGCCTGCTGTTGGGTCCTGCGGGCGAGCGAGCAGCTCTTCCTGCGTAGCCGGCCTCCTCTGGACATTGGCATAACAGCTCGGAGAGAGTGAGCTCTGAAGTTTACTTGACCTGCCTCGATTCTTTTTTTAATTCCCTCTGATGATCAGTCAAATACCCTCATCAACTTTCCTCCTCCTTCTTCTTCTGCGGTTTCTCTTTAGCTCGCCGTTGCCCGTCTCTCCATCAGGCCCAAGTCAGAACCCTCAGACTTCAGTGCACCTCAGCCTCTGGGGCGGAGTGGCCACTGGTCTGTGAGCGTAGGCAGAGAAAAAGTGCTTGCTGCCTGCTTGTTTTGCATATCAGTCCGTAGCGGACGGTCTGGCCACTTGGCCTGTGGGGGAATTTCTCCTCCAGGAGCTATTACTCTCTGTCGCCGCGTATCAGCGTTGCTCTTCCGATGTCTCTACCGCCACAGACTGCCATCCATCCTACTTCCTTTTGTCCGTTTGCCTCCAGATATGCCTCCTTCTTCTTCCTCCGCTTCTTCCTCTCCTGTTCGGCTCCAGGTGACCTCGCTGGTGTGATTTCCAGAGAGCTGAATTGAGAGGCTGGGGGCTGTATCTGGGTCCAGTCTCTCAATAGCGACAGTACAATGCAGACTGTTCTGGCTTGTTACCTCTACACACACAGGAATGGCTGACTCAAAACTGGGAGGCTCTGAGCGGGTGGGGGTAACAGTGCAGGAATGTTAACTATGGCCTCGTACAAGAATAAAACATGACATGCATCGCTCGCTCGCGGGCTACTACATGTGGACAGAAATAAACAGATGCTGGATGGTTTTAACAACAAACTATAATGGAACCATTTTTCTCACCTCACTCGGGTAAATAAATGTAAGGGATTACAATTAGGAAGGTTAGTCATTGTCCTATAGCTTCCTGCTACTGTTCTTTTACTTCTACTTGCACTGCAGCTTCCTGCCTGGTTGTAAAATGCTGTGTAAATGCAGTATAGACGTGTAAGACACCAAACTGCATCTAACACTGCAGACCTGCGTTTCAAGTTCTGCCAGTAGGTGTGTGGAATCACAATCAGTTCTCAGGTCCTCGATGATTTTGTAGTAAACGTGACATGAACATCTCATTTTGACTCATGGTGGCGGCGCACAGCGGGAGGGGAGCGGTGGAGGAGAAAGGGAACGGCATCTGACAACAGTTCGCAGCCTGATGCAAACCAAGGCTGTGGCGCTTCCTCTTTCGCAACTTAACCCCCAGCTGTTGCTCGTTGGGCAAGTTTGTCTGCAAAGCCTTCACACCAAACTTCCCAGTTTTTTTAAGCAGGCAATCATCATCAGCTAGAGCAGAGCTTCTAGATACAGCTAATCACCTGCTTTCAGTTCTCGTCTTATATATTTGCACCAGACTCAGTGAATGCATAATAACAGACGTCTTCCTGCCAAGCCCAGATTTGAGCAGGAGCATCCTCGGCTTTGGCATATCGGGACTAAACCTTACAAACTGCACCAAACGAGATTAAGTTCTGTTTAAATTTGGACTCCTCTCACCCCGCGGTCATCCGTCTACGTCCTCAGTCTCCTTAAAGAGACAGTGTTTTCAGTTCGTGTGCACATCCACATGCACGTACAATATTTTTTATATTGAGTAAGCTAGTAAAGCATGCCGCTGCATAATTAAGTCTCACTTATTTTCTCCAACTCTGGGCAAAAACACTTGGAGAAAACAAAAGAAAAAGAAAACACAGCTGAGCTCTGTCAGAGTGGGAGGATGCAAGATAAACACTAAACAGCATCTCTATCTCCCTTTTAATGCTCCGATGGAGTCATTATGTACAGAGCTCAGTCTGCCTTGCAGATGAAACATTGCTCAAATCAAAGGAGAAGCCTTGCGCTTTACCGGCGGAGGAGCCCCATCTTTGCAGGAATAAACAAACAAATGCGGGGAGAGAGGAGATAAGGAGGAGGGCATGAAAAACAGGCGTGTCCCCGGGGCTGGCGTCAAGCATCCTTCAAAAGAAACAGCCTTGTCATGACACCGTGAGGCCGAGAAAGAGAGCGCGCGAGAAAGAGCGGAGGCCTGTGGCCGGTGGGCAGGCCGGTGATTCATTTGCCGTGTTAGTGGGCTATAGTGCCACCATGCCATCTTCTTTTCAAAGCTCAATAAAAGAAGACGCGCACTCATAAATCAAACAGAGCAGAGGGGAGGAGAGAGAAATACGAGCGGGGAGGGCCGGCCCCGTCGCGCTCCGCTCGAGCCCATTTACGCCTTTTATTATTCATCCTAAACAAATATTATTCCGCCAAGTCTCCGAGGACTTTGAGAGAGGAGTGTGTTTTAATAATGAAGCCAGCTTCACATTAAAACACCCGTTCTGCTCAGCCCCCGAGGCTATTCACATGCACTCCACTGCATTAAAGCCAGAAGACAAAGTAATGCCACGACTCTATGCTGTTCCCTCTCAAAGGGATGCCCACAACTGAATAAAAGGTTAAGTGGCGATGCTTGTTGCTGATGTTAAACACCTCTCGATGACAAATAATTCACAGTAATGGCAAACGTCGTTCTCTAGACCGCATCCGACCCAGAAAAGACTGTGTGAATCAGAAGCAAAGGATCCACGATACAGCAACAAAGACAGCAACTACTTATCAACAAGTAACACTGCAAGTACACTCCCAACATAGCATTAACGCTGGGAAGACACTATCCCAGTGTATCCCAACACTATGACTCTTTACCTTCTTCCACCTGCCGTCACCACGAGCCTAAAACAGAGCTGCAAGCACACGTTGTTTCATTACTGCTAAGAGCCTCTGACAGTAAAACTACTCCATGCTTGCATTTGTTAGATTATTTTTACTGCACACAGAGGGATGTGGGCTGGTTGTGTGAAACTTTGCAGCTTAAAGTGTGAAGAGTCTGTACTATCAGCCATCCCAGCCCCACACAGAAAACCACGAGCCCATCCGCCCACAGTTACCGGCTGTTTGCCTTCCTTGGAGTCTCTCTGGCAGGACAAGCAGGCGGTCAGGTCCTGGACCACGCAGGACAGCTTGTCTTTCAGGAGCCGTCCCAGCCTGAGAAGCGCAGATCCTAAGAACGGGGATTTTTCCTCAGCTTTGCAGCCAAACGGCCAGAACCAGCAGCAGCACATGGCTGCGACTGCGCCCAAGGCCTGAACCAGCGACCGACCCCTCTGAAGCAGCTCAAATAAGATGGTGAGGCAAAGGCATGGCCGGGGATCCTCATCCTTTTCTGCTAATGCCATGGCCATGCTGGGTCATTGTGCATCGGGATCCCCGTTGCTTCCTCCGTCACTCAGTTTTTATCTCCACGTCTGGAAGTTCTTACTGTGGAGTGGACTGAGCAGGGGAAGGCTAGCATTAACTGTGCTGACAGCAGTAAGCCTAGATTATTAGTATGCTCGTGGCCAGATGGCGGCTTAGTCATAACACACAAGCACTTCCACAAATTACCCACACCTACCCACCCCTCACACACACGTCTGCTCAAGTTTAGAGGGGGGTGACGGTAGCTTCAAGGAAAACAAAATCATCTGTGAAGAAGAAGATACAACCTCACATCTGCAGGCATGTGCCAACGTTTTGAAGTTTGGGATCCATGATAAGAGGGGACAACTGAAACATCATCCTCACAAGCTTTTAAAACATATTAAAACACCTCAGACTCGTCCAGCCCGCAGACAGGTGCCAGAGTCCAGAGAGCTGAAGAGTAAAGATGTGAACAAACGGTGCGAGCCTGCTTATTACTCAACTTAATAACATCACTGCCTGAATCAAGCCAAATCTCGCTGCACTGACATCCAGACAGAGCATGGCTCCAGTCATAGCGCTCTTCATAAGTCCATTCAAATGCTCTTAGTGAAATGTCTCGTCTGGACAAATGCAAAGAAGCTTAATATGTCTGTCCGCTATTTAACCTTTGGTTTAATGCAAAAGATGACTGTCTGCTTTGCTTTGCATTGCATCAAACACAAACCGCAGAATTTATTATGTCATCGTTCATATACAAGGACACATATACAATACACCTGAGCTCAAAGCTGCACTGACTGGTCCGTTTCCTTATTGATTATTTTAACCGCAGTTTTCCCAATAAGTGAAAGAAGTCGATTAAACCCTCAGAACAAACTTGGGAAACTTGAATTTAAATGATTTTAATCAATCACTTGCATGCGGACTGGTGTCATGTGGTGAAACCAGATTACTTCCCACGTCCTTCCATCTGTCTAATGGGATTGCACAGCATCCTATAGATGCTTATGTTCTAGCGCAGCAGCGCGGCGGTTAGCGCCGACGCATCACATGCAGTCCGGGGCCTTTCTGTGTGGAGTTTGGATGTTCTCCAGTGGGGTTAGGTCATTCTCTATTGACTGTAGGTGTCAATGGTTTTCTGCGGCAGATTGACTACCTGTCCTGCGAGAGCTGGGATAGGCTCCGCCTCCCCCCTGCAATCGTCTGCAAGCAGAAGAAACTGAACGGACGATGTGCGAGAATCTGCCGATCGAGGCTCCGCTCACGTCTTTCAGACCACTTTAGTTCACTTCGTCTGCTGAGTGGCTCAGCTCATTATGGTACAACAACACTGTTAAACCGATTGCAAAGGCGCTCACCATCCAAACGTTTCATTAAATAATAGAAACAATCATTAACTCAACGGTAAACAAAGCCGTTAACTTTGCCTGGTAAGCGTTTCAGCTCGCTCGCTCACACGCTCACACACACACACACACACACACACACACACACACACACACACACACACACACACACACACACACACACACACACACACACACACACACACACACACACACACACACACACACACACACACACACACACACACACACACACGTAATAAGCACAAATTGGACTGCAATAGACTAATTAATCAAAAACGATCAGTCAGGTTGAGGCAGCTGATCGCATGTGTGACAAGAGGCTTGAAATTGGTCCTTCCCTTCCATCAATCTCTATCGACTGTGCGAGCAGCGTGTGCATGCACGTGTGCAGCTCTGTGCTGATGCATGGCCGGTTTTCTACCCGGTGACTCGATTTCTTTCTGCACGCCCTGGAGAACAAACTGATGGCTGCGCGTTGATTAAATCCTTCTGTGCGCAGCAGCAAAAATCTGATTTACCAGCACCGATATCTCACCCTGTATTTTATTTCTTTTTAATTTCCTTCACAGTGGTTGATTCCCACCGATGCAGAGGGGGAGCCCTTTTCTCCTTTTTCGTGGCAATGTGCACACATCCAGTGGCACGAGTGACACGGACACGCACACACTCATAAACCTCCCTCTCTCGCGCACAGCCGCACACCTTCCCATCTTCCATTCGTTCCTTGGGAAAACAGAAACGGCAGGGAGCTGAGCAGCAGTGGTGCAGTGCAGATCCCAGCAACAGGACTGACTCACATCGCCGGGCAAACAACAAGAGACGAACAGAGAGGAAACGACAGCAAGAGTCCACCTCCCGGCTGACCTCGGGTCAAACACGTGGCAGCTACGATTAACGTTTTTTTACAAACATGTCGCCTGTATCGCCATCAATGATGCCTGCTCCCTTTTTCATTTAGTCTGCATTACATAATGAGCAACTTGCCAAACATGCACTCGCAATCGCAGCAGCGACGACTATACACAGCTTTGAAGGGCATTAAATATTAGCCGAATGATGCAAGAGGAGGTGAACATGCACGAATACGTTTAGGCTTCCAGCCATGGCTGCATCATTAACACACGGCTTTTTGCTGTGACCACACACACTCATTACTGCCCTCAATAAACACCGGCACACAAATCTTCCCGTATTACATTATCACATCACTGAAGCGTAATTCCCAGCGGAACAGGCTCGCGGTTTAATGACTTCAATAAAGTTGGTTTGCATATCAAAAACCTGAGTAGATATTGAGCGACCAATAGGACAGAAATAGGCGCACAATCTGCCATAACTCAGAAGGGACAACTGTTTGGCACATTTACAGATATGAGATATTCCTCTAAAGTGGCCTGAAAGGAAGTGTTGCATTAACTGTAGCGTGCTTAGAACAAAAACAGGACTCTTACGGCTAACGAATGCATGACGAGAAGGAAAAGTCTGCATGTAACAAGCAGGGTAGCTCTTAATAAAATGGTGCATGTGCACAGTTAAGTGAATGACAGGAGAAGCGTTCTCTTCAGAGGATTTGGCTTTGCCCCCAGGCGTGCTTGTCCTCATGTGCATGTAGACACATGTGAGTGTGTGTTTGTGCAGGAGGCAGTGGGAGTGTGACACAGCCTCCCCTCTCAGTCTGCATGCCGTCTGCGTGACAGTAATAAGCTGTGTTTATACCGGTGGCTACGATTGAGTATCCTAATTATGGAAATGCTGAGGATTGGTGCCAGTCTGGTTTCTGACAGCCCCGCAGCTTCTGCTGAGAGTGGGCACAAACACAGCACAGACAATTTCACTCACACAGACCTGGAAGGAAAGACGGGCACAGAGTGTGGATGTTTACACGTCTTTTTTTCGCACTCGGGCCCCTCCTACCTTGCTGTGCTGAACAGGCCTGTGTGCGCAGTGGGAGCGACCATCCTCCAGTCCTACGTACAGAGATTCGCCACCGCCAGCTGCAGTACAAACATCTGGAAAGAGAGATTGTGGAGAGACAGAGAGTCAGCATGCGTCTATTTGTGTTTGATGGTGTTTTAAGCTCATACCGCCCCTTGAAGCGCATCCTTCTTCTAACCCACAAAGCACAAACAATGCAGACGAGAGTCGGTCTGAAACCACTGTGGGCGACTTTGTCGTGTACACAACTTAAATATGTCTCCAAACTAAAAACACCAAGGGCATTCAGTTACCCAGAAAAGCAAAAAAGCACACGCCTGGAAATCCTAATTAAAGACTCAGTTATCTCTTTCCTTGCTCGACTGGGAAAAAAAACAACAACTCTGGAGATAAAGTTTGCTGCTAGTCCAGCCTGAAAAATGTCTGCAAATAATATTTGCATCATTACAGCATGACAAACAGATAAACAGTGTTTTGAAAATAATTTTTCAGCCTCCTTCTGGTTAAAATTCAAGGTCTGGAGGACATGCTCTCTAGCAGCTGGCACATGCAAGATTTCTGATTGTCGACCGGGAGGCAGGCCAAAGTGTCGGCGGGAAACAAAAGAAAACTTCTGGGCCTCCCATTGAGCCGAACTTGGCATTTTTTAAGCCGGCAATCATCATCAGCCAATGTCTGATAGCTAGGCCGCAATTTCTAAATATATCTAATCATCTGCTGTCGCTTCTCTCGTCTCGTACATTTGCATCAGGCTAAATGAACGCCAGATGACAGACGTCTTCCTTCTAGGAACGCCATGGTGAAATCCTTTTGTAATTCATGTCAGACAAGTGTTAATTCCCCCACTGAGGGCACATACCTCCCTGCCTCCTTATCAGCCTGCCTGGGATCATGTGCCCTCTAGAGACGGAGCGGGAAAACTGCAGGCGCATTGATGGCACCATTTGCAGTAATGAGGTCTTCAAGTCATTAATCCCTTTGTGTTCAATTACGGCCGCAGTGGAGGAAACGCTAATGAATTATTATCATTAAGATGACACTCAAGACTGTTTTTGTGCAATGAAATGCAATAAAAGCGACACAAAATGATATGCACATCTTAAAGGAGGTTTTGCTACACAACTTCTTCTTTTGTCTTGCAATGACTGCAGTTTTATTACATATGACTCAAAATAACATCAGCCATACTATTTCTTTATTATGTTCCTTACCTTGAAATCAAGAGCTGAACAACAATCGGATATTTTTCTCTTCCAGCTGGGGATCAGCTGTGCTGACACGGACGCCCTGCTCTGCTCTGACACCTCGTCTGCACCGTGAGACTAAACCAGGCTGACAGCACTCTATACATCCACAGCAGTAATGAGCCCTCTGCGGTCAAAAGCCCCTCCCGGCCCTTCCTCTCCTCCAGAACACACAGAGCTGTGAAACATCATCTAGAGCCCCCCCCTTTCTACTCGTTTAACTCGGGGAAGTGGAGCTATTAACTGAAACGGAAACGTAGTGACAGCACTCCCACCGCTTACTGGTAACAACAAGCAACAGCTCACCACTAATAACTCTGAGGTTCAAATAAACAGTAAATTCTAAAGAAGCATGGATTCTCGGATGTCACAACAATAATGCTGCCTAGATGATGGATTACAAAGATAAGAAGCGACTGTAGAAAAAGAGGAAAGAAAAACTGGAACTTTGCGGTTTCTGAGTTCTGCACAATGACACCGAATGTTTTTAGCAGAAGTAACATTTGCACATTCATACTCAGAACTGTGAAAGTGAAACTGTACGTGTCACCCTTCAACTTGTGCCACCATTTGTGTCACATAAGGTTTCAATACCAGCGTCTCTTTCTATTCTACTGTTAGCTGTTTGCAGTAAGTAAAGCTAATGTCCGATAATGACTCCATCTACATGAACGTGTGTGTGTTCAACTGTACGTTTGCGTCTGATTAAAGCACCTGAGGACGACTTGGCTCGGTGGTGTTTACTTCGAACTTCCTGGCTGTGTTTAGTGGGAGGAGCCAGATGGTCAGAGGTCACAGGTGGCAGCACGGGGCCCTCTCGCCTCAGGCTCAGGTGCACAGTTTGTTCAGCAAACAGCATTTGGATCAATGCCAGGTCCAGACCGGGGACGCACCGACCATTCAGGACCAGGATCTCATCGCCAGGACGCAGACCTGCTCACACGGGCAAACTCGTTTCAGAAAAGCCACGCCGATCTCAAACGTGACGCTCTTATTGGTCATTTCTAGATCGGCACCTTCATTGAAGGCCAGGCCATCAGGGAGCACTTCGCTGACAAAAACCCTGCTGTTCTTCTGGCTGTCTGCGTATCCTGTTACTGCAAAACCTGCCAGGAGGATTCAACCGGAGGATTACATAAAGGATCACGACATAAACTACAAACACGATTCGCCCAAACGTGCCCGACTCACCGAAGTCGCCGCTGCCGCTCTGCCTGCTCATGTGCAGCGTAAACACATTAGCCGGGACCACCTCCAACTGATCATTGACCTGCGGGGCAATATTAAACAAATCGATACACATTATAGAAAGAGCGGATAAATGAAGTGTTCGTGTGGGATCATGCGTGTTTCCCCTTCTCACCACATCACGGAGGAGCTCTCCAGGAGCCACGTATCGAACCTCCACGTGCTGCCCCGCTCGCCTGTGCAGTCGGAGGCAGTGCGCGCCCGGGTCCAGCTGTTTCACCTGTTTACACAGGAGCCTATAAATGCTTAGCAGACGGCACGCACAAAAATCATCCCACATATTTCCGCACCAGTACTTCGCCACACAGCTGCTGTGTGGCCCGAGGTGGGAATTACTCAGACTTTCCATGTAGTGATGGGAAATTTGCAGTAAACAAAAAAAATGTTTCGCCTAAGAAATTGCATGCATGTTGTTTTTGCATGTGTGAGCCCATGCATCTGCAGCCATTCAGGGGGGCTGTGTGAAGTGTGTAATGAATTGGTGTCATTTCAAACCCTCGGGGACATAATGCAATCAAATCTGCTGCAACAGCTGTTTGAGGCCAGATTATCTGACCATTACTGAGGCTGTTCTCGATGGAGCTAAGAAGCTTTGCATATATGAAACATTCAAATGTTTTTTTGCTAAAACAGTCACAGGAATATTATCGTCTGATTTTTGTCAAATGGCATAATTTCTTTGAAACTCAACCTTGCACGCTGCACAGAGAAGGTCAGCAGCTGCCTGGTCTCTTCTGATGGGAACTTGGACCGTCAGCCCGTCTGGCATGTAGACACACATCAGCGCATCTGCGGCACTGCTGACGCTGTCCCAAAGACCGCCCTCGGGGGGCGACATGGAGTATATACTCGTTAGCACGTCCAGCCTCTGTGGGTGCAGAGAGGGGCATGAAGGCAGGATGCAGTGAGAGGTGGGTGAGGACCGTTAGATGGAGCAGAGAGGAAAGAGAATACGGGGGAGAGGGAGGTAAACAAAGAGAGGAGAGAGAGAGGAGACTTTGAGCAACAACACACAAATCAATACAGGTCCATTAGTCTAAATGCTTGGCTGTGGATCAAGTGGCAGAGCAAAGATGTCATACAATTAGCCTTTCAGAAATTCATCTGACATCACAGACGGCAGTTGCTCCATATAATAGTCATCATAATGACCGTGTACAGGATTGGCAAGCGTCGAGTGCTGGGTCTAGACGTCCCGATGATATCGCCGCAGTTCTCCCGGACTTTTTCTTCTAAAACAACCACAGGAGTCATTTGGACTGAGGTGAAGTGCGGGGGGGACAATTTATATCGGAATCACTCAAACTTTCAGGAGGTAATTATGTGCTGCATTATTTGCGGGATTAAGAGTGAGTGGGGTATTAAGGCGGGGGCGGGTTGGCCTCACAGGCGGCCATTTAGGGGTTTTGGTCGCGACTCGGTGTCTCTGGAGGAAAAACGCCACAGCTGCGATGTGGAGCTGCGGGGCTGTGGGAGACGCCACGGTGCAGCCCGAGACCACAATTATCAGAGCTGTGGATCACGAGCGACGGCTCAGTCGCAGCAAATGTAGTGAAACACGCGGGTGGAAGAAGCCTGTGATTCAGCACTTCTGACACAGACAATATGAAACGTGCTGGTTAAACTCAGACATGAGACCAAGAGGGATAATTGCTTTAGTGAATAGGTTGGGATATAAAGCGCAGTTTCAGATGCATTATGGCATGATAAAATAAAGCGTGGTGTGTGCCTGTCTGAGGCTTTCTGTCTGCTCTGCATGTGTGTGAGCTTTTCAGTCCGTTCCAGAGTCGAGCTGCCTGATGAATCACCTCAAGAGGAAAAAGACCTTTTTTTCCTGCCAGACAGAAGGCCTAAAGGGACGAGCTACAGTCTCTGATTCAGAGCATCAGTTTGCTCCACACACACACACACACACACAGACACACAAACATTTCCACCTTAATGTCCTTTTGACTAGCCAAAAAAAAAAAAAAAAAAAGAAGAGCCACCTGTGTTCCTCCTAAAAATGTTTCCGTCTGCATGAAGGAACACAAGGTGCTGCTTCAACGCCCACTTCTGTCTGCAGCTTTATAGATGTCAGGTCACACTCACAACCTGAGGATGGAAAAAAAAAAGGCCGACATGGTTGCGTAAATGTCCCGTTTGTGTCCCGGTGTGACTGCAAAACCAAAAACTCTGTCGTCCCGATCAGAGACAGACTAACACTGAACACTCATTCATGGTCAGAGTGCGTTCTAACGGGCCGACGGTTGCCTGGCCAACGCTCCGTGAGCCGCTGCCAGACACGCGCTGCACTTCAACAAGTGCCCTCTGTGGCGAGTGTGCGCGTGCTATTTATGTTTGCGTTCAGCCAGGTCATTCGAGCCAGGGCTTCAACGTTTCCCCTCCAGTGTGGAAATTATTTCGAAGCGAGCGGTCCTCCACCCGAACTTCTAAAGATGGAACAGAGTGGAGTAACGAACGTTTAGTGATGACCGCTGCTGCAGAAGAATAACCATCTCTGTTCCACTTAGCAACATTGTAACACAAATATTACAGTAGTTCCTCAAACAGATAGGAAAAGACTGAAAATTGCCAATCAGGTCTATTTAAAGCGTATTACTCCTTATTTCCTTAAAGCTCCACCCAGCGATCCCCTCCTTTACAGCGCAATGCCACCAGTTTCCACACTCATAACACTACTGACTGTTTCTTAACCCGAATCTTATAACTGAAGAAGGCAAAGACTCGTTTCATTTTACTCTCTTTCACCAGCAGACCTCTCAGTCTCCCTAATAAACGAAACATGGCTGCAGCTGACTAGCTGAGTCTTCATCATCTCACGGCTCTGCATTGTTCGCCCTAAGCTCTTCTGGTCAAGTTGCAATAATGTGAAAGCGTCTTTTTCAAATTAATTTCAAAGAGAATGAAAAGAATAAGTGCTGTAATTCCAAAAACATAACAACTCAACATTCCCTCTTGGTTTGGCGAGAGCATGAGACCAGGGGAGCACAAAACTCTTTCGAGGTCGCCCCTTTTCCTCGATGCTGTTCGTGATATTTCAGGCGAGCACCTTAAGGCACAGTCGGTGTGAGGGGCTCGTACGAATCACTCCTGTGCTTTTTGAAGATAATGTGGTTCTGTTAGCGTGATAACGATGCGACCTTCAGCATGCACTGGAGCAGCCTGCAGCCAGGTGAGAACAACCTGATATATTCGCCTCCAAGTCAGTTCTTTGCTATTCATTTGTGGACTGCACCATCCAGGAAAAATGAAACATAGAAATGTAGCGCGAGGTGAAGAAGACGCTGATGTGGAAAGCAAACCTTACGCTTCTGATTTACCTGGTAATGTTTGTTCCAACCTTCAGCCTTTCTGCTAATAAGGACTGAAATATTAGCCCCGCTATGAACGTTTGTTATATTTCGTTCTTCCTGTAAAACAGAGCAACAATGTTTTAAACACAGCTGTTCCAAACATCCCAGTTTTACTTTAGATATTTACATTATTTTACTTTGCACATTAAACTTGGAAACACACTGATAACTTTTTATGTCCTGATTTTTCAGCATCAACAATTCCTTTCGTCAGCTCACATCTTTGCTGAGGTTTACACTGTGTGTAATAAAAAATGAAAGCACATCATTGGTCAGTCATGATTTGTGCTGTGGCTCAATCAAAGGTCAGTTTTTCAGAGGTCTAATAATATTCACCATCATAATTTCTGTTTTTATCAGATTATAATTCTTTTATTATGTGCAAACATAAATAATCTGTGCTGGGGTGGGCGGGCTCATGATTCTGTCCTAATCTTTATAAAGAACCACTTAGCAGACAGAAGTGACCCAAACTAGGACAAGAAAGCTTTTTATTCCAAAAAGCAGCAGCTGAAGTGCTTTGGTTTGATTAAACAGCTTTCGGGAGTTTCCCCAGGAGGAAGGTACCAACCTTATTTACGAATAAAGCGTCAGGATGGATGGAGTGTGAAAATGCATAAATGAAGTTAAAGCAAAGCTGTTTTAGTAACATAAGAATAAGTAGCAAGGAGTTTTTCCTCCAGCAGTCAAAACACATCAGCTCGCTCTGCTGAGGAGTCTTAATCCACAGCAAAACAAAATCATCCCTGTGCCGTTTTCCACTGCTGGAAGCAGAGGCTGGACCGAGGATGTAAGGAGCCAAGCTCTGCTATGTGAGTTTTAACTTCACACCATACCAAGGCAACTCCAGCAGTGGCAGCTCGAGCCCATGCAGATGTTTATCTCACCAACTGAAGGCAACAGCTAAACGTGACCTGCAGAAAAAGCTGGATGGAAAAGACCCACACAGAGAGGACACGACACGCACAAACACAGCAACACAAGGAAGCACAAGAGCGACGCACACCCTTCACTTGAAAGGATTAGTGCAGGATGAGTGCTTATTAGAGTAATTCGAGGGCTTTGAGTCCAAAGCAGCACAATAGGTGCAAAGTCATCAAGACGGAAATGAAGAAGTGTGCATGTTGACAAAAATCAAAGCGGCTGCGCAAACCTCTCTCTTTTCTAACTTCCCACACCGTGAAGCCTTAATCCCCCCGAAAAACAAAACGGATCTCTGCGATGAGCCGCTTTCCTCATTTACGTCCAAACCTGAGAGACTTTGAGTGAAAAGAGCAGAGAAGCTTCCAGCAACATGCATGAAAGCCAGTGTTGTTTCCCCAACACGCTTCCTGCTCAGAGTCCCTTTCTAGGCCCTTAATGAGGGCCGTTTTACACTTGCCACATTGACCACAGACTAATGCTATGAATCACTACATCCTGTGAAACACTGATCTTTATAACACCATTCGTCCTCCGTCTAACGCTATCCATTATACCCATCTGTCAGTGCCACATTTCATCAGGCAGGAAATATTTTGGCTTGCTGGAGCCATCAGGAGGAGGATGGACTGACTCATTACTGCTGCACTAATCTGATACTGTCACCACGCCACCAATCAGTGACCACGAATGTTTAGCTGCGTTTTTCAGGTCTGTTTTGGCCTAAATGAGCTGCTTGCTAACTTTAGCCTAGCCTAGCTTAT
This sequence comes from Astatotilapia calliptera, assembly GCF_964374335.1. NCBI lineage: Eukaryota > Metazoa > Chordata > Actinopteri > Cichliformes > Cichlidae > Astatotilapia > Astatotilapia calliptera. Next base: position 12,128,572 of record NC_137440.1, read on the forward strand.
AAAAGCTTAAAATCTGGCTCCTGTATCCGACTGAAAACTACAACATGCAGTCCAAAAAATTGAGACACAAAACAATGAAATAGAAAGTGAACAATGCAGAAATGGGATTATAATAGGTGGCGTATTTGGATTCTATTTATATTCATGTTGGGAGTTTTAAACTGAAATGGGAATTAAAAAGAGAAGAACATGTGGAAGTTGGAGCCTGGCGAGGTGAGGACCTCAAGCTCGCGCTGCTATTTTACAATTACAGCCCTCAATAACCAGCAAACGCTGGCGTTTTAAAGTCTGGCTGCTCAGATGGCCTGAATTCACACTTGTCAGTCATCCAACGCTTCGCCCATACACACACATACACATTCACATACGACACCATCCTTTAACTCAATTATGGTGTGAATTGGACCCCTGTTCACGCCGGTTTTTCACAGGGCTCCATCCCTCCTGTTAGATATGCTCTCCATTTGTCTTGCAGACACCTGCAGATCAGCATGAAAGGAATCGCTGCTTTGATCCTGGACGTGTAATATACTCAGGCGGACACGTGCGCCTTGTGATCCCAATGTACGCACGCCCAGCGTGTTCAAATATCTTTGCACAGCGAACCATCAAAGCCGCGAAAGACGGCAGAGGTTAAAGTAGCAGCAGACCCGTTTCAACTGCAGCTACTTCCAACTTAAACTAATAATAGTACAGATGAAACTGTGCAACAGGATGCCCGCGACAGATGGCGGGGGAGTTTTTAGGAGATTATTTAAAAAATAAGTTACTGAAATCGGTGACTCACCTCGGTGCTCCTGGGAGGCAGGGCGCACGATTGGCCTCCAGCATCGCTTTCAAAGACCTGAAACCCAGAGACAGACAGTAAGAAGTACAGACAGAGGGGCACCACGCTGACTGACTCATGAGCCATTAGCACCTAGCCATCTCAGCAACACACATATTAAACACACACGGTGCTTTTATGCAGTTAATTAAAAACTACGCATGGCGAGTGCAGCGCTTTGATACTGCTTCCAAACAGGGTCTGTGGCCTTTGAAGGTGCATTGGTGGAAATGTGCAGTGTGTGAGTGAGTGGAGGAAATGTGTGTGTGGACACTGAGTGTTTTCTGTGTAGCAGAGAGATCAAAGGGGGGTGTCTGAAAGCAGAGGGGAGGGCCAGCTCCCACCTATCCGTCTCCACATCTACAAAGTTCTCTGGCTCCTCGAGTCTGTCCTGCCTGTCTGTGATTGGGAGGCGTGTTGCTAACCCTGCGGCCTCAGAACATTTCAACAACTCTATAATACGGCCGTGACAGAGCTATCCGTTATGAGGGCGTGCCTCGAGTCCTCGTTTAAGTGGACTGCAGTTATCAGGCTGTGCTCTGACAGTCTGTCAGCAGGCAGCAGAGACATGACAAGCAGCACAGCCGGCAAATTCAATTCACTATTTTGCTCCCCAAAAAGCGCCGACATGAAGTCAAAGGTGTTTGTTTTTGCTCACAAATTAAAGAGCTCAAGCGGACTTAGAGGGTCTACAGGACCAAGAAAATGTCTTTACAATCACAAAGAAACTTCCAGCTCTTGTTCTGCTAATAAGACTCTGCGTCTCTCCGCAGCATGAGGACGTTTATAAAATAGCTGTAAATGGTGCCGCTTCACTAAAAAAGCCGGCTTATTTTAGAAAGCTTTAACAACTCTTCCACAAATCCTCGGACCTTTCTGGCCTACTTCCCACAAACGACTGGCGGCCAGCTCCTTATGATCCAGAGCTCCGCTAAGGCGGATGAGAGAAGAGAAAAGGGGAGAGCAGGGGGGATGACTTTGGGGGAAGGTTGTGGAGTGTGCCATCAAAGTGGTAAATGGGATTTAGGCTTAGTCAACACACATGAGTCAGTATGGAGACTGTGGGAGAAGCACCGCCAGCTCTGATGTTTATGCTCTGAGAAATGGGGGCGGCTGGAGGGGGGAGAGGGACAACAAATGGTGATAGAAATTAGGGAACCGCACAGTTTAAGAGATGGAATAAATTAAGGAGCTTGGAGAGTGTTTTTAAACTGGTAGATGGAGAGAAACCCTTGGAGATGGCACGTTTGGGAGAACCTGAGGAGCGTATGAAGACGTATCACTCGTCAGCCCAACTTGCGGAAATAGCCAAGGAGCCGATGATGTCATGTTTGTGACAGCGACAGTTGAATTTCCCACAGAGAATCACAGAAAACCAAAACTCGTGCCGCACTGACCCCCTCGCTCTGGGAAAAAGATTAAGGAAAATAGCAGATGTCCAGGAAACCCCAGCATTCAGAAAATCCCTCAGAGCGCTTAGCAGCCATTAACTGTTCATGATTAGCCTCTAAGTAAAGACGAAAACACCAGAAAACACTAAAAAAAGAGCTCGTGGGCAAGAGGAAACCGGGGGGGGGGGAATAAAAGGAGGCTGTTTAATATTTAGCGTCTTTACACCAACCATCTGCTGGGCTGAGGGAACCGTGGAGAACGCCATCTACCACATATGGCTTTTAATAATTCATGTGTGCTGCAGCGCCACCTCGGCCTCCTGCACTGTGAAATGTAACTGGGCCTCATTAGGCCGGCTGGCTGGAGTCCCCCCAGAAAAATAATAACACATACACGCATACCTAGCCGGTGACAGACGTGCGCAAATGCACGAGCATAAATATCACAGAGCAGGTGGCGGGATAGATGAGCCCGACGAGAGCAGGCGAAACAGGACAGGCGGCGTTTTGCTCGTAGTCAGGAGTCGGGGCTCGCCTACCGGAGAGCCGCGCTCGGGAAACGTTGGACGCCACACTGACATTACGGCACAAAGAAACACAAAGTTACATTCCTCTGCTTTATTAGAGTCTCGACTAATGAACAGGGGTCCATAAAATTACACAAGTGTTTCCTTTGGTGATGCTTAAAATAGACCACCAAGGCTCGTCTCCAGGGCCGTATCTGCAGGGTACAGAGCGGTGGATTTTTGTATCAATAAATAACCAGCTTGCATGAGTCTAATTACTAACCTGAGAGGATTTAGATGCCCCCCCAATGCACCTGGGTGAGGAATGCTCCCTTGTGTTTACGTTGATGGGAGGTTTGCGCTCAGCCTTACAGGAAAGCAGGAGGGATGTGAGCTTATGCGCTTTTCATTTAATAAAGACTCCTCTGGGGGAGGAGGGGAAATGTGCAGAGAGCGCTGCGTGACTAAAACAGTCTCTAGCTATTTCTTTCACATTAACAAAGGCACTGCACATGCGAGCGAGCGACGAGCCAGCATGCTTTCAGGTTGCTCCATTAACGAACGTGCACACTGTGCACTGAAGGCGGGAGCATCGGGACTCTTTCTCCTCATGTACAGTAGACGTGAACACTGCCTGTAATCATGCACGTTCATGTCGTTTATGAGGTTTTTTAGTGAATTTCAGATAAAAAGAAGAATCAGTGCATTAATGTTTAACCCGTTTAATTCTTCCTTTAAACACAGAATTTTATTAAAACATCTTCAGATGTCTGTGTGTTCGTGAATACCTGCGAGACAGAAGGTCTCTTGTCACGGCCTCTCCTCGTGAGGTTGTCGAGGCCTTTCAGGGAGGAGAACAGGCCTCTTTTGCGCTGTCTGTGAGTCAGGGACAGGGAGCGCCTCCTGACTGTGGCTTCGTCTCTGGAACAGATCTGAGCAGATACACTTTATCAGCACTACGATCATATTTCTCAACAGAAATTCCATCTAATCAAACCATCTTAATTAAGTTCATTTTCCTCCCGTGATGCACAAAACGAGCGTTTGCACGCTGCAATATACTACACTGAATAAAGAGTTTTCAAGGTTACTGCTAGACATCAAGTAAATCCAAACGTCCCATTCAGAAGCGTCAGAATCGCCTCTTTATGTATTCCTTACCAGTGCGTGAAAGGAGGAGACTGAGAAAATCCCCAGGCGTCCCAGGGTGGTTTTGGTGGGGCGGCTGGCGATGGCGAGCAGGCTCTTCGGGTTGGGCAGCTCTCCGCCCTGCAGACTTGCGAGGTAGCAGCGCATCCTGAAGAGATCCAGGTTGAATCTCTCCAGGTTCTGCTCCCACTGCTGGATCTGAGGGAAAAGGAAAGACGCGCTTGGTACAAGATCTGAATTTGAAATTGGTGTTTGGTAGGTGAGCGAGCAGAAGAGCGCTGGGGGAAATAATAATGGAGGGAGTTGAGGGGCGGGGAGGGAATGAAAGAGGGGGATCCAGGGTCAGTCTGGAGCTTTTCAGGGAGCTGCGATTGCTTGCAGATGTTGGTGGAGGGTAAAGGCATAAGTTCTGTGGAGGTTTGATAGTGAAGGATGACTGCATATGGAGCAGACGAGAGTGTGTGTGTGTGCAGTAAATTCAAATGCCCATTTTTTATGGACGACTTGAGAGGCTGATGATGTTGCACAGACCACCAGTTAAACCTCCACACACACACGTACAGTCCCCATGTCCCCGTTTGCACTATGTAAGCTATAAGAAAGTGCTTATTTTGTTGGCTGGAGACCATTTTTAATGAGAACACTCAGTTAAACAACGCTCCATAACAAACTGACTTTAATGGGTCTCGTCTGCACTGCGAGTTCATTTACAATAACGCACCCTATGGCGCGCTCCCATTAGGTCTCGCTCACATTGACGGCATTCTTTCGGATTAGGAGCAAACTGAGAAAGGGCACGAGGGTGGTGTTTTATGAACCCTGTGACTTCACAAACATCTTAAACACAAAGGTTGCACAGAAATTGCCGAGAGGCCGACTCGCCGCTCTGTGAAAAGCTCGGCTGGGCTAACGTCCTGAGAGCCAAAGGTTCCTGTCTGAATCTTAGAAAGTCTGGAGATCAAGTCAAAGTCGAGTCAAAGGAAAACATTTTGACTCGGTAGTCAGTGTTAAACTAAAAAGTGGGTACTTCTGTGCAGATAACAGTGGCTGAAGGTGCCATTTCTATGGCGAGCACACCAGAAACCTGTGGATGGCTTTGCTATACTCATCCCTTAAAAGGATGCGTCAAACAGCTTCCTGTCTGCTGCGGCTCGTGCTGTTACTTGAACACAAGTTGGTTTTTTTATCCTGCTATTCTTGGGTCATTGTATAAAACGCAGTGTACCGTAATTTAATTCCCACTGAGCGGTTTGAAGATGACTTTAAAAGGGGGTGGGAGGCATCGCCGCCGAAATCAGATAAGCTCTTTCCTTAAAACCTGCAGGGCCGCTGCTTTGGAAAAATCCTTTTTATGTATAACATCTGACAAGATCTGTGCGAGCTCCAGATTGATGTGCCACGGATCGGTTTGTCAACAGTCAAATATCCACGTCTTTGTGCCGGGACGGCCTAAAATAGTCCTGCAGAAAATTCGATTTGATGAGTCATGCTGGGGCGCGTTACTGATGAATAGAATTTTTATATTAATGCTTGATGCATCTAGCAGGCTTGAGTCAGCGCAGGATAAAAAATGCACATCAGTGGAAAGCGAGTCATGTTTGGTCACATCTGGCCGGCGTGCACAACTTACTTCCATTTCAGAGCTTTTCTGTTAAGAGATTCTCTTTTCTTATTTTCCCTCTTTAACATCTGCCTGATCTCTCTCTACACATCCTTCAATGCTGTTTCACTGCACTCTGTGTGTGTGTGTGTGTGTGTGTGTGTGTGTGTGTGTGTGTGTGTGTGTGTGTGTGTGTGTGTGTGTGTGTGTGTGTGTGTGTGTGTGTGTGTAGACTTCAAACATGCTCTACTGGCACCATAGACATAGGTGGGGGTAGGCAGAGACATCAAAGTAGTGCCCTGTTGGTGCTCCACAACTCCCCCAGAACCTTAAATCTATCATCAGCCTCATGGCGTCTTTATCAGTCCGGTCCTGACCCCATCATTGACTCCAACCATGTCCGTCTTCTTGTCTTGGCGTACCAGCTAATTGAAAACAGACCTGAGGACAAAGTTGGGCGGTGACATCTCCACGGATCAGCCCTGCAGTGAGCTTTTATCAGGTCCTCGTGTCTAATGTGGTGCAAAAAATGAAACGGACTGACCACCCTGTCAGCCACGACAACAGCCTGACGCTGCAAAACAAACTGTTTTCCCGTCACAGTGTTTTTCTTCCTGCTAAGCTACAGGTTTGGAGCTTTTTCCAGCCCTTTGTGATCTGCTGTATGTAGGCTAAAACAGCGCTGGGTGCTTCGGATTCTCCCTCCGGCTGCGAGGAGGAGGGAGAGGATAATGCATGTTGAGAGCCCATTACCGGGAAACATCTGGAATCCCAATCACATGTTTGGGGAGAGAGCTGCTCCTCTGGGCCCCTCGCGACACGTTTGGGACTGAAGCATTTAGGCCACTTCACCCACCCGCAGACGAAAATGAAACACAGGCTCGTCACCGCAGTCCAAAAAAGAAATAATCAGAAAAATGAAGTAGGGCACATTGTGTGGTTTCACCATGAATTATGCAGGGTAACGACACGCAGATGAGTTTAAAAACTGAAACATGAAGCGAGCACACGTTACGCCACTGAATCCGTTTATCACCGCTGCGAACGAAGCAGATTTTCTCTGAGAATTTGTCTCAATAGCAGGAAGTGTGCGAGCCCTCGTAGCCAATGTCTCCCCGCAGACCTCATCGCCACCTGCTCACCTGGTTTTCGATAGCTTTGCGGTTCTTTGGATCGCTGACTACGGTCAGCTGCAGCTCGGCCATCTTCTTCATCTTCCCATCCATGTCGATCTTCTGCAGCAGAGCGCGGACCTGGCTCCGCAGCAGGCGCACCGTATCCTCCTTCCCCTGGCGCTTGGCCAGCAGCGAGGCACTTGCGGAGTGGATCGCCGTCACCCAGTTTTCCAGGTCGGTCTGGTTGCTGGCCTGGAAGGGAAATAAAGAAACGAGGAGCTCAAACCGCTGACCAGTATTTCCATTACATGCACGATAAAGTTACTGTACCATTTATCTCAGAAAGATCATTAGGAGGCAGCTGAAAGACTCCTGCTTAAATCAAGGTTAATGTGCTCTTTTCATCCTGAGAGGAGACTGGATGAGAAATCAGTTGAGCCCTTTTTAAATGGGACTTGGGCTCTAAGGTCATTTTATATGAAAAAAGAAACCAGCGGGTGTGTGCAAAGACTTTCTGAGAAATCTTGAGTCACAAGCACAGGAGTCAGGTGACTCTTCACCTGGAAAAGGTAGACGTCTCCATACGAGTTGCTGAGGCAGAACACGTTCTCCTTCTTGGGATGCTCAGGAACAGCCTGGACGATGCTGTCCTCGGCCAGGAGGGCGTAGCGGGGCGACAGCTCCTGCTCCGGAGAGCCTTTACTGTAAGTTTCATAGAACAGCAATGTGCACCCTGGAAAGGGAAGGGAATGCTTTTACCGTGTGATTATTGCAGACACTGTGTCCTTGTTCAACATGAAAAATAATCTAAGCAATGAACTTCAGCAGAATTGGAGTTGTTGCTGTGACATTGAGACATAAAAGCACAAATCCTGCACAGAATCAGAAAAATGGCAAGAATGCGTCACTTCATATATTTTATTTTCTCTTCTGATATTTCCAACTAACCCAAACTGTGAATTCTTCATCTGAGTTTCAAGGACAGGGCACCGAAGCTCACCTTTCAAGGTCACCCAGTACTGCTTCCACTTGCGCCGCGTCACCAGCTCCAGCTTCCTGTCCTTGTGCAGAGTAACGAGGGGTTTGAAGGAAAGCCAGCCGGCCCGTCTAACCACCCCCTGCTCTTTTTCAAACAGCAGGTCGAGCTGCTCGAGCGAGCCTTCGGCAGATTCGCTGCTGCTCTCGTCTTCCTCGGTGCCGGTGGACGGCACTCTTCTCTCACCTCCTCCCTGCCCGGTACCCGTCTCCAGCTCCCTCATGAAGTTTTCATAGATGTTCTGGCGAAGGGCATCGTTGGTCGTTTGGTGAATGGCTCCTGAAGATTGGGCCCTGGAGGCTCCGGGAAACCAGAGGAGGCTGGAGACCTGGGAGGGGGAGCTGGTGTCTGCAGTCAGACCATCCACCCCACTGTCAAACGTATCACTCAGGTCCTTGTACCGGGGTTCCTGAGGAGGCACAAAAGGTGAAGAAAGTGAATGAAGAGTGTGAGAAAAGTCAATTGGAGGAAGATCAGAAGTGTGGGGCTGGCTGCAGATTACAAACTTGGCTCTGACCTGCATTGTTCCCATCCACATTTAGGCAAAACACAGCATGTTTGCCCTCCAGGTGTACAGACTTCTGTAGGTACCCGTGAGCTTACAGCGGGACACAAATCAACTCTGCTTCTTTCAATTAGCCCCAAGGCACTGCGAAACTTTTGAAAAATCGAGGCAAACCACTCGAACCTACTTCAAAGTCTGCATTACAGTCTCGAAATTCTTCCTAGGCTGAAAAAGTGGGACAAATTTCCTGTGATGGCACCTGAGAGGTTGGCACCCTCCAGGCTCAGACAATTTCACGTCATTTGAGGTCTGCTGTGGCTTCCCAATTCCCCAAATGAATACTTGATGGAATTGCACCCTTTCATGCCTAATGACAGCCTACCTACACTTCACTAGATTGGAGCATCGATTCCGCCCCTGGCAACAGAGCGGAGCGCTCTCAGCGTGCAGACGCGCACGGCGTCACGACAGAGCTCTGTCTCCATCTTTTGTTTATTAATGCGTTTCACTCCAACCTGTCTGCGTCGTCTCAGTCCTTAATGCGCATTTCGTGCTGCATCCACACTCACCCTTCTTCATATTTAGCATGCAGTTCTGCCTCCCTGCGCCCTGTAACTAGGCAGCAAAGGGTTCATGTTTAAGTTTCACAGCAGGACTGAACCCGGTGAACTCGGTGCTCACTTGAGGACAGGCTTTGTTTACCATTTCGTCCTCTTGTAGCAACCATGAAATCCACCGTTGTTTAGTTAGTAGCTGTAGATGCACACTGTGCAGAGGGCAAGCTTCCTCTAGCCCAACTCTATCCAGCCTCTCCTCACCGTCCTCCATCTGCTTTTCATTACAAGCAGATTCTTGGTCTTTGGCATCAGGGTCGCTATGTGACCTTTAAACCCACGAGTCCAGGGGAACCAGAGCTGATGACCTGCTGAAAGGAGGCACTGTGACCAGCCCGCAGAGATATTGCACACCGAAGTTTGGCATCAAAACGGCTCCCAAAGGAAAGAGGAAATACAGTTTTAAACAGCTCAATGAATTTAACGAGAACTTGTTGCATGCCCCGTTGATTACGGAGAAAGGAAACCCCCGTGCATTAATCACTGACTTGTTTGTGAATTTGCCTGATTGGTTCAATTAGTTTATACCAAACTGCACCAGAAATGCAGACTTCGTAAGTATTTATGTGCTTCACACAATTACCCGTAATCAGCATTGATTACCAGACCTCGGTCCACTTCTTTGAATTTTACGTCTGGACGAGGAAACAAAACTGGAGCAGATCGATCCTGCACCAGCACGTGGTTAGAAATTAGCGCAGCAGCTTTAGAAGGAGGCATTTTTTTAAAAACACTCAAAATGAGTCGAGTAAGCACAGGGTCAGAAAACTGCGTCACAGCAAAGCTTCTTGCATATTTCACTGAAAATAATCAAGACGTTTCAGCACGAGAAGCAGCTTACACAGTCTCCAAGAAGAAAACGCCTTCTCATTTGTTCTTCTCTGTCCTTTGTTTCGCTCCTAGACTCAACCGACTGAACACCAATCCCTATTAGCAGATTTATTCTCCGAGGAACGTGAGGGGAGACCCGAAAATCTGAACACAACAACCAGAACAAACATAAGTCACTCATTAACGTTAGAGGAGGGGTGGGGTTAAATCTTCAGCTCGGATTTAGCCTCACTCTACAGATCCTCTCAAAGGCTTACAGCTATTCTCTTGGCAGCACCCAAACAGCGTTCTGAAAACTTTTACAAGGCACAGCTAAACGAATTAATGCAGGAACAATTGCTTTCAAGCCCTCAAAGAAGGGAGGGACGAGAGTTCAGGCTCAGTTTAAGCAAATGTTTTAGGTCAAATTAAAGCTTGTAAAAACCTGATGTTTGTACAACCAAAATCAGGCGGTTCCTGCGTCCACGTGCAGGCAGCGGGCTGACAGGCTGCTCTCCTCACAGCACAGGTATCGTTTTACTTACACGAAGATCAGCTGTCCACTCAAAAGTCAATGCACCTCCCACGGACATCTTCAGTAACACGATTAATCGATCCGACTTGTAAACGAACGAGCTAAATGTGTAAAAGAAAGTCCTGCATGTTGCTAGAAAACAGTCAGTGTGCAATAATACTACTTAGATTTACCCACCCAGTAAAAGTATTCGTGATATCTGATTACCAGCCCCGCACTCCTCTTCGTCGGAGCGTCGTCCATGCTTCGGTATTGTGCTAAAAGTCACTCCCATCCTTGTTCCCTCCTCACTAGAACAACTAGACCCAGCCCTGGCTGCTTTACAGATTTCATTTTGTGTCACCCCGCTGCGTCCTGTCCTCAGACAGCTGGTGTTGTGTTGCTAAAGGACCAGAGGACGGTGGTTGGTTCCCAGCCATGCCAGGACAACCACTGTGGCCCGCAATCATATAAATCTTGCCAGGAGGGAAACTGTCTGATGACCACTCCCTTCTTGGGCTAGATATGAAGATACACTAAGATTTTCAAATATAAAATCTCTATAAAATATAAGGCATGGCTCTGTATGCATCCTGTGAGTGATAAAAAGAGTGTAATTCATTAAAGAGTAGTGACTAAACCCCAAAGCCCATCTTGTGCAGGCTCACCTGAGACTGAGACTTCCTCTTCTTGCGGCTGAGGCTGCCCGTCCAGTCACTGAAGCGTCTGATACGGTTTTTGATGGAGTCTTTCTTCTGGAAGATGAAATCCGGCCCCACCTGTTCCTGCCGTTGCCCCTGGTCACGGTACTGGTCCAGGTTCTCGCTGACGGTGTGCGATTTGGGCCTGCGACAGGGCAGGGTGTACGAAGAGTACTGGCGGGGCTCTGGGCATTCTTCTTCCAAAGGAACGTCCAGGACGGACGCAAAGGATGCTCGGTGTGGCCTCTGGCCCGGTGGAGGCTCGTGTAGCTGGGAGGACAAGTCCCTGGCTGTGGGGAAAGTCGCAGCCATTGTGGGGTCTTTATACAGATCTGTAATGGACAAAGGGGGGGACTGTTCTGCAAAGGAGACAATTTGGTGAATGGGGGAGTGTGCTAACGCTCTGCTGGCAGAGCAAGGCTGGTCCTGCTCACACAGCTCTGTGCTCGGCCCCCAGGGGGAGTCATACCAGGAGCCGTCAGAGCTCAGTGAGCTGCCTTTGCTGGTTCTGGCTGTGGAGGAAGTAGAGGCTGGAAGCGGAGCGCTGTGATGACCATCCTGCCTGCTGCCACTGGACCCAGGCAGACTGGGAGTCGATGCCGACTCCACATTGGGGGAGAACTTGAGGAGTTGGACCGGGCCAGTGGCCCCATCCAGGTGGAGAGGATTCCCCGAGGTGTTGGTGAACTCCACCCTGAGCGTGCCGTCCTTTTTGATCACCACCCGCGGGCTGCTTTGTTCCCCTAAAACCTCGTGCTCGTCATCATCTCCGTTCAGGGCGTGCCCGTTGAGTTCGACCCCGTATGGATTATCATCGTCTGACATGTGCCGCTTCCTTATGCCGCATCCAGGGGACCGATGCCAGCGGTGCTGAGCCGGGCTCCCCCTCACTCCTTTGGAGACGTAGTCACAGAGCCGGGCAGAGTAAGGCTGTCGGCTTTTAGTAGGCGACAGACAGCCACGGCCAACGCACCTGGTCTTGTACCCTGAGCCTACCGGAGCATTTTTCCACCACGAATGAGGAGACAGAGCATCACCTTTGGCTGAGCCTAGCTTTAATGAATATGGCTTCTGTTTCCCGGGGAAGATAAAGCTGGTGCCTTTGGGACCCTGAATGCTGTACTGGCTCTCTGAATTTCCCATCCTGCCCTGGAAAAAACATAGAAAAAAGGAAACAAAACCATAATGTCACGACTGGAAAATCCGTGGTTCTTACACATTAGACATGGTATGACATAATGCTGATTCATCAGAGGCATAAATTTAACTTATTACTCATAAACAATAACGGATACACACTTCCATAGCTTATTCTGCTGCATCGGGTCACTGATGCTTAATGATGTCTCCCTCTCACTTTATTATATTCTTGCAGGAGCAGATAACTGACACCAGCAGGCTTTAGTCTGTCGTGGTCGTTATGTTGACAATTAAAAACTTTTAGATGCTTCACAGCTCTCTTACATTAGCATCAGAGAGCTGTGACAAGACTCCACACTGCCGTCGCCCATGATGTGATTGCATAACAGGTGGAAGTAAGGCCAAACACTTCTAACAGCCTTCAAGTCTTTGAATTAGCAAACCGAGACGATCAGGAACTAAAATAAAGCCCTGCATGACGCGTGGGAAGGATGCAACACTTCAGGTCTTTTATAAGATTCAAAATCTCTTTTTCAAGAGTGACCTGGCTATTAAATAAAATGAAAGTTGACCAGATAAAGAAGACAGAAAGCTGAGGGGTTGAACTAAAGCATAATGCTGACCCTGGTCTGAAGGCTCCTTACACTCACCTCTGAAGCCTCGTCTCAGACTGGAGCTTCTATGTTCGCGCCACTCTCCGCCTCATTTCTCAAAATAAACTCATTCCTCCGTCGTCTGGCTCATCTGAAACACACAGGGAGAGGTTGGCTTAGTGCTTTCCACAAAAATGTAATTTACTTTGTGTAATGAGCAGAGGACAGCATTTGGTGCATGCACGTTTGTTTTTTCATTTTGTAAAAATGATTTAGGACCGTGTCCTCGAAAATGCAAAGTACAAGAAAAGTTCCTTCCTGTACGAGGTAGCACGTCCAGCAGTGCCACACAGACGCTACAGCGCCCCCCCCCCATCAGCCAAACCAAACATTTGATGCATTTTTCCACCTCCCTCCGAGTAAATGACGTCGTCTTTGATCGGGTTTGGGAAAGCATTTCAAAGCCAGCTACAGTTTACCCATCTGTTTATTTTTAAACCTTTGAATCCTCGCTCGCTCCTTTTTTCAGCCATCATCTCCAAATTCGTCCAGGGGGCCGGGATCCAAAGGAGAAGAACGAGTGCACCACGTGTCTCTGCAGGCAATGTGACTGCCTTGCGTGTATGTAACACAACACGCCTAAACGCATGCAGTAATGCAGTCTGAGAGGGCTTTCAAACGGTGCTAACTCTGCTAAGCCTCGCAGCATACGTACAGCATGTGTACAGCATGTGTACGGTTACAGTAAAAACAAAGCTCGCTGCCAAGTGTCACCTCAGGATTAAGTGATCTGCAGCATTAAGAGTTTATCTGCTCCTGCTTGGGTGCACCTTGACTGCGAGGTGAGATTAAGACGTGTTGGCGGAGTAAGTGAACTAAAGTTAAAGAGTGCATTTAATACAGGGAGAAAGGAATTCCAGGAAACATCAACATTTTAAATAGAAAGAAAAAATAAAAGCCACTTGAGGAAATGATTCTCTTCTTCTGCAGCTGTTTAGAACGAGTGTGAAAAGTAGCAGCAGAAAGCAGAGTGGAAACTTGGCTGTGGAGACGAGCAGGCCCGGTAATGAACTCGAACCGCGAGTCTGACACGATCAGGGTATTAACTAAACATTTGCTTCATTTCACAAGAGTTATAAGGAGAAGATGTTGAATATAAGCATGAAATATAATCCTGAGTTACTGAAGCAGCTTTTCTCCAGGAATACATTTCCGGATATATCATGAGATGCTTTATTTATCCCACAGTTGGGAAAATTGCTGCCATTATTCTTACGAACCCTGGAAAAAGTCAAGCTGGGAGCGTTTATGGAGTATATGGTCAAACCCTCGTCTTCAGTAGTAATCTGACCAATGATAGCCCGCGTTACCTCCCAACTTCTGTTGTTCAAGAGCCAAGCAGAGCAGAAGGAGCTAAAAAGCAGAGTTAGCCTGATTCAGATGCTTTCTACATGAATGGAGAGCAACTAAACTATTCTCTTTCAGGAGTAAAAGACTAAGGAAGCAGCTGTCGGGAATCAACATAAAGCTGGTTGTCAAACTTGTCACAACGACGGCTTTCTTCTAAACGCTACCACTGATGCTTTTCTTGCAAAGTTTATTCAGGGGAGAGCAGAGCTGTGGGTATGAAAGGCTCAAAGGCGTGCCAACACACAAACTAAGGCACACGTTTGCCTTCTGCTGCGCGCCGAACTGGAGCATTATGCGAATGTTTTCGGAGAACAACAAGACAAGTCTTCCTTTTTAGCTGCGAACCGCTGCACCCGGTCGTGAACTCTCCCTCCCTCTTCCCCTTCTTCCCCTTCAGTCCTCTGTTCACGTTAAAAGGCTTCCTACAGGCCATCTGCTCAAGGGCAAAGGGAGCATTGCCACCCCGTTGCTCCTCGGCACACACCCCGTGACCTGGCATTCTTCTCAGCCCGGCCCTGGGTGACTCCTACGTAAGCTCCGTGTTTAGTCTGGCACCGTGTGTGTCTTGGGTCTGCGATTCAGGATAACGGTGAGGAATGAGCCACGCCTCATTTTGGTGTAAACACAGCAGGTATGTGAATTGTCGAGGATGTAACTGCCTTTTTTTTTCCTTTCACCAAGACCACCGTGCATTTGTAGCAGAGAAGCTCCAACCTCTAAACTCAAACCCACACGTGCAGAGTCTGGATTTCCTAACCTGGCCCTTCGTGTGCTTGAATCTAAACTATAGAAACAGAGCAGCAGGAAAAAACTCCAGACACAGCAGTGACACACTCCCTGAAGCCCCACGGTAACGTCACGCTGCTGCTAGGGCAGCTTTAAACCCACTCTGCCACCACACAGGTGTCCTGCTGAAAATACAGGCAAGGTTTTGTTTGAAGAAAAGAATATATCACAGTGAAAGTGACAAAATAACCTCAAATATAATAAAGGATACCAACAAGGTTTCAATCTTTCTGAATTATTGTGCACTAGGAGCTATGAGGTCATTTGTTATTGGTTGTGAGTGTTAACACAATCGCACCGCTTTCCTCCTGTCAAATCACAGCCCGTGGGACTAGTCTCTTATCACTTTCCTCTGGCGCTGCGACAGCTCGGCTCTTAAAGCAACAGCACGCGTAAAGCTTCTCTCTCAGACTCACAAATTAAATTCAAAGTCATGCAAAACACCGTCGTTTCTTTCCGGGCAAAGAAAAACAACAACAGGAAGTGAAGAAGAAGAGAAAACAGGGTGGTTGAAGCCAAAGACCACGCCGTCTCCTGCTGACTTTTTGTCATACGAATCAGATTTAAAGTATCCTGCGGTTGTTTGCTTATGAGCAGAAATGTCCATCTATGAATCACTTGCTGAAAGCCCGTAATACTGTGCGGTGGATCCAGCCAAAGCCACCAAACATCCATCAAAGTGCTTGTTAAGTGTCTTTCTGACTTTTTCATTATACATTTAGAAGCTCTGAGCCTGGCTGCCGACCAAAAATGTCATGGCAGCCTGCTGAAAGATTTATACGTGTATGCCACCGCCATTCCAGACTAATGCCAAGAAAATGAAAATGTTTCCAAACACTTTTTGTACAATCGTGCAAACATCTAGAAACTTCACACAAAGTTTAGACAAAGGAACAAGTCTGTCAAACAAAGTTGTTCTCGTGAGTCAGACGAACGCGACAACCGGCAGAAGCAATAAAGTCTCAGACTGAGAAAGATGACCTTGTTGTGTCTTCATGTACAAGGCTGCAAGCTGGAAGCAAGTACATAGAGTTAGGCCGGATACAAGAGATACAAAGCGAAGCTAGCAGATCCAGGTGGGAACTAAACAGCATTCACACATGCAAGCACACAGTGTAAACCACACCTGTGCATCTGATAATGGGGAGCACAATGCAGCCTCTCCACTCCAGGCTCTTCTTAATCCAGTAAGCAGGAGAAACAAAGGGAGACAAAGATAAAACTCCAGTCCAGAGCAGACCTTACCTCCGTGGCCCGGGCTTTAATCTAAAAGCTCTTTGAAGAGCTTGCAAAGGAGAAATCTAGCTGCTGTTCTCTGATCTGGATTCACTCTGGGGAGGCTCGTTGAGTCTTAAAGCAACACTCACACACACTGCATCTGACTCACACACACACACCCAGGCACACTGGAGGACATGTGGAAACTCCCTCCCGGCTTTGGAGGAGCAGCGAATCACAATCCTCCGAGGGTAACCCTGGGTAACGGAGCGCCAAGAGGAAAAACCAGAGAGGAAAAAGTGAAAGGTCCTCGACAGAAGAGCTCTCTCAGGAAGAGAGGCGAGGATGTTTTATAACGCTCATCCAGCGCAGAAAGGCTCCACTACTCCAACGTGTTGTTTTTCCTACATCCAGCTTTTCCGTTGGCAAGGAGCAGGATGCAGGGTCCGCTGCAGCCCAGGCGGTTTTCCATAGCAGTCTGAGGGGATTGGCCGAGACAAGCTGGCGTGTAATGGCTGCAGCGCTGCCTGGGAGGCACTGCTGAGGGCGCAATGACTGGAGCTCTTGTCTGACCCTAAATACCACAATGACCCCAAGAGGAGGCCAAGGAGGCAGCCAACCACCCCCAAGAGAGAGATGTGTGCATGTTTAGTGTAGAAGAATATAAAAAGAGCGGGACAGCGACATGCCTGAGCCTTTTGAACGTTTCTGTTGGCCGGGAAGGAAGTCCTAATTTGAAGGGAGTTGATTTAAAAAGCAACAAAAAAGCAAAACTTCCCGGGAATTCGACTTTCTCAAAGTGTTGTGACTAAGCCGTCTCCCAGCGGAGACAAATGTGAGACCGCCGTCGGGCTAAAAACACACGCATGCCTCCATTTCTCTATGGTTCGCATAACTGTGGTCAAACTGGACCCATTAACAAAGCCACACCAGAACACAGCACGACATCAGAACTGGACCCTGTGTGCCAGACGGCTCTCTCACTTTATTTCAGAGTAACCGAGCGAAGATTACTGGATGTTTGGGGACGTATCAGCGCTTATAGCACATATAACAAGAACGTTCAGATGGATTCTCCTCCAGAAAATCATTGTGGTCTGAATGGTGATTCAAAGTCACGTCCGTGCACGCTGTACGAGCAGCTGTGGATAGGCTTCCATCAGCCAGCTGCTTCTGCTTGACACACAGACATCAGCTCCGGGACACAACATCAGCAGCGTTCACCAGAGCTAAACAACATTGTTAACAGCACAATGGTCCTCGTGGCCCAGTCTGAGCTGCTCTCAAAGGCCTTTGTCCGGCTATAGATGGAGGCAGCTAAAAGGTTGGTCAACAACACACTTGGAGTGACTGGGAGACGTGAAAAGAGCGAGGCAGCGAGAAAGACAGAGGAGGCAGGCAGGGCCGCTGTGATGCATATTCATACAGAGCAGGTGCTCGGTCTAATTCCTCCCGGCCAAATGCTCTGACCCCTAATTACGATGAATTAAGGCTCCGACAAGCGCCGATCAACACAGCCAGATTAAATCCCCACACGTGCTCAAATCTCTGCACGATTTCCATTCACATCTCCAAGAGCTGAACTAGGTAGTTCATGGGGACTGTAGGTCACACTGCTCTACATGAAGACGTAACTCAAGAAAGCACCAACGCAGCTCATGTGCGCAGCAGCGCAGCTGTCGTGAAACATAAGGGAATGACGTAACTGACAGGAATACAAAGTCAGCAGAAGTTTGAGAACGAGCTCCGGAGGACCCCGGATGGCCTTTCAGGCACCGGGCTCAATAATAAGAGTGTGAGAGAATCTGCACCCCCTCACCCCGGATTTAAAAATCAAAGTTTAAACAATTAACCCCCCCCTCCCTGGGAAAAAAAAAAATATGATGCACTCAAAAGCCCATCTATAATATCACATTTGGACAGTTCATCCCAGCAGTGTCATAAATTATTAAAAAGAGCAGAATTTGCAGCAGAAATTGAGCCTTATAAAAAAAAAAAACTGACTTTAAATACCTTTAAAATCAATTTTTAAAATACAGATTTGTTGATTTGCTATTTATCAACGTGTCTTTACAAAAATCAGACATCAGTCATCTCTCTCATAAACAGCATGCTGGAGCCATTCTCGTGGCTGGAGGCCGTTTATGGTTTGATGCCATTGATTATCCCGTTCACTGGGGACTGCAGTCTTCAGCAGTTTGTGAGTAAAACATCCACTGGGAGGAAATAAATAGAGCTTAATTGCTCATTTTAGCAGCAATTAGCACACAGCCTCACATTGAAACATCAATTTGGAATATTAAGAGTCTGGATTTGCTTTCAAAATAAAGCCTAGTGGGACGGACCGGGCGATGCAGGGCGGGTGTGTGTTTATTGTGTGTGTCTGGGGGATGTGCACTCACACACATCCCCCCACATAGGTGGGGTAGACTGAGGGAATTTACTTAAGCTGGGATACTTTAAGCCAGAGTGAAAGGTCAGGTCTTTTGTGCAATACCGTGTTTCACCCCAAAACATGCTGCTTTTACAAATCTATGACTGAAACAAACAAATGTATCTTTTATGTTCATTTCCACAAATGTAAAAGTCTGAAAATATCATGAAGCGCATTCAAACTCATCTCTCGGCTTCTGTGTCATTCAGAGACTCAAAGGTTATCCCTCCCACTATTAATCATCTGTTCCTCATCCCTCTGTTCCAAACTGCGATGTCCGTTTTTCCCGCCAGCTTCCCTGCTGTCAGCTCCTCTGCACAGTGGTGCTCCTGTCAGACGAAGCAGGCCTCTGCACCGAGAGTTTGGCACCAACTTTAAATAAACCGGGATGTGTGCGCCCGGGCTCTCATCTAACAACACTGCAGGGACTGCGCTCTGTGTTCACACTGACGGTGTTAAAATCTAATGTGAGAAATGTTGTTTAAACATCTTTGGGGCCTTTTCTTTAGAGGGGACACGGGCTGAGGACATCCTCCAGGGTGTGTCAGCTTCCATCTGTTGCACAAGAGTGCGCATGTTCACATGAATGCGCACTTTTATGTGCATGCTTGGAATGGCAGAGGGACGAATAGGTTACAGGCTCTCAATCAAGAAGACTGTGTGTGTGTGTGTGTGTGTGTGTGTGTGTGTGTGTGTGTGTGTGTGTGTGTGTGTGTGTGTGATAACAAACAGCTGGAAGACTCCAGGTGCAAATCAGCTTTCCATCAGCTTCTCTGCTAATTAAGCAGCTTAATGGAAAGAGGAAGGTCATTCAGAGGTTTGAATCTGTAAAGGAAAAAGACACGAGATGCGCACACACAGCGTGCACTTGAACGTTTTCCAGAGCTGCAGTATCTGGCATTCAGGCTGATTGGTATTCTCACGATTTAGCTGGATTGATTTTCCAGTGCAATCAGCATGCTCTCACACACGTCTCAACATCTGTGCTGCAGCAGAACATCTCAGCCGAGCTGCTCGATTCTCTTGTGATCGGCTCGCAGCAGAGCACCATTAGAGACTCTCTGTCTTCAAGTTATGGAGAAAACGCCTGGCGGTGAATGGAAGTAATAGCATGAGTGGCAGCAGTGCATGCAAAACATGTGGAACAAGGGCGAAATAGGAGACCCTGAGGCTCCTGGGAGGACGAGTAAACAGCCAGCCCTGCCCATGAAGAGCTGGAGAAGCACAACAGCTGACAGATATCTACACATCACATCGCAGCATTCAGTGGTAACCTTCAGGAAGGGCAGAGGCATCATCAATAAAGACAAAGTTCACAATGACTTTGTACGTCCGAGTGCAAATGTCTGCATAAAACACCGACATTAAACCCACCAGCAAACTCTATTATCTCCACTCGAATCAACTGCCGCTGTGCACGGCGAGATAATCCGTCACACGCTACGTTTCATAAGCTCTAGTGATTAATACAATCAGCCTGCGACCCACTCGCTCATTAGCACTGCAGTGGTCACTGTAGTGTACTGTGGCAGTCATGAGAGGCACACTTCAGGATCCCCAAGGTGATCCATCAAAGATCATTGACCGCTGCAGGACCGACTCAGGTGCACAGCTGTTGGAGGTCACGCAGGAAACGATGAGGCGCCGCGGATCGGGGGGAAGAGAGACGCGTGCACGTACAGTAATCGATGTTCTCGCATAGAAAGCAGAAATCACTACGGCGCACATTCAGCATCAATCACCGTACCCAACAGGAAAGAAGAAGCTATTGAGGGAGCGGCAATCGATTCATCTGCGATCTGAGAAGGACAAAGTGAATTGTTTAAAAGGCCCCAGAGGTGAGCTGGCAAGATGAAAGCTGCGCTTTCAAATCAAAATGACATGCGGCTGGTGGCTACCGCTCTATCTGGGGTAGTAGGGCAAACAACCACGGCTGGCCTTGTTCCAGCAGACACACAAGCCGCGCACACACACCTGCTAAGCTGGCCAAACCATCTGCATCCAGATGCTCTGTGGGTGTATGTCTGGGCGAATGCGTGTGGAGCCTCGTCCGATCCATCACTGCCACAGGCATGCATTAATCCCCCTCTGCATTCTTGAGGGGCTCTGACGCCAGAGGGAGTTTACCCCTGTGGCCTCCCCCATCCTCGTTTTAGAGAACCACTCACGGCTCTCTCAGTCACTTTTGGATAAGGGAAAGCCCCGATTCAAAAATCTGTTGCTGTTGGATCGCTCGTGTCCGATTCAAGCTCGAAAAAGCAGAAAAAGAAATCGTAATTCAAACTTTGTGTCCCTGTGCCAAACTGGGCCATATGTTCAGGGTGAACTCGTGCTCTAACTGGCAGCGTCTCGCTTTTAATGGGCAATTAAAGGGCTAAAGTGTAGATGCAGTCAGGCCAGACGGGACACGAATCACTGATCAAGTTATCGAGCATTATTCTTTTGTCACACAGGTTAGGACATCATCTGAGCAACAGCACAAGAAACTGACCTCACTTTTGATAAATAGGTGAAAAAAACCAAAACCAGACAACAACCAGGTCACAGTGAGCGCTGGCTCAGCACTCACCTCCATTCATACATCACCGTCATGTCTGCTGAAGCCTTAAACTGCGACACATTGACAAGCCAAAGCCAAGACGATGCTCCAAGTCTGTCAGAGGTGGTTAGACTAGCCTGGGCCCGTCTGCTTGGTTTGCTCACTGCGGTGAAGGTTAACATAGGTAACAAAGGACCTGCCGCTCAGTAAACTGTTGGGAGTCATTACCTGAAGTAATTAATGTCCTTATTACAGACTCTCTTTGAACACAGTGGCAGGTATGAAAGACTGTTTGTTTACCTGGCGGAGATGCCAGCTCATTTGACTCACCACAAAAATGCTGACGTGACATAATTAAGTGCAACTCTAGCTGTCGTGTAGAAAACCTTTCTTAACACGGCAGCACTGATCTGTTTTCCCAGAAACAAGTGAACTCCAAACTCCAAACAAGCAGGATTATCCCTCTCCTCGTGAATGGGGGATTAACTTGTTTGAAACAAGTTTCGGGCCTGCACTGCTTTTTGGCACCGACCTTTCTTTGCAGCAGCAGCATGCAAATCCAGACCACATCACAAATGCACGACTGCAGGGATGCAATTCTTTCAGTTTAAAGTGATGATTCACCGGAGAGATTTTGGTATTCGCGTCACGCTGCCGAGCCAGCGTGTTTCAAATACACATCCTCGCCTCTACCCGAGCCGAGAGGAGTCGGCCGGCCGGCTGTAGATGGTTTGATAAAGTGGTGGAGAAGTCGGCATCGTGTCATGGACCTACATCAGAGGCCTGTAAACACAGGACCACAGGCTGGAGGGCTATATAAACCATCCATCAGGTGAAATCAGCTCTGTTTAGACATGTCTCGCTGTATTTAGACCCTATACATGTGCAAGTTTATGCACAATCACATTATTCACCATATAAACGTCCTTAACCAGTCTGCTGCCTCTAATAAGGACATATCCCACAGCACGGCTTTAGTAAACAGAGCTCACAGGCAAAGAAATGTAAATTACCGCATAAAGTAACCATCCTCTGACATCATGCTCCTCACAGCAACCGACTCTTTACTGAAGAGGAGAGCTAACAATCTCTGTTGAACTCTCTGCTGATCAAACAGAGCTGACAATAAACAAGTTATGAATCAAAGCCAAGTTGGTCGAATGTTCGGGAAAGCAGACCCACGAGTCGTCCGGTTATTAACAACCTGAACACGGAGTTTTATTGGAGGCCAAAAACAGGCTAAAGAGAACTTACAGTAACTGTTACTGTCCACGGCACAGATAAGAGGAAACAAGTGTGAGCTGGACTGTCTGCTAAACATCCTGGAAGCACTGATGATGGGTGAGACAGCTGGTAGGAGCCAGGCACACACACACACACACACAGACACAGATATTTTATTGAGGGCGTTACAGACTGCATGGCCCAAAATGCCAGCAATCCACTTCCTCCACAATCGGCGAATGCTGTTAGCTGCACATTGCATATGGTGGATGGATTCTTGCATACGAGCCGGGACTGTAAGATGTTACATGTTTACAGGAGATGCAACTGGGGGCAGTATGAATTTCCTTACACTTTGAGAAAGTCTAAGTATCTGAAAATGAAGGAATGCAATGTGAGCTTAATGCAAAGTCATGCAGTCAAAGTCAGATTTTTATTTGCTTACATTTAAAGACTTTTTGATTAAAAGGAAATCAAACAGCCAATAAACAGCAACACCTGGTGGAATAAAAGCAGAACATGAAGCTACGATGATTTGTGTGTGTGTGTGTGTGTGTGTGTGTGTGTGTGTGTGTGTTTGTGCGTTAAGGCCACAGTGCCGGCTCCTGCAGCTCAACACCTACGAACAGGTTTACCACCTGTGGTGAGCATGTCCCAGTGCATGACACAGTTTCTGTCCAAAACTGTGTCAAGGGCTAGCCTGATTCACTGGAGCACAACACTGTGTGAAAATGTGCCTGCTAATGCATGCGAGCAGACGTGAATTTTCCGCCTCCTTTTCACTCTAAGCAGGAACAGATTTTGAATCCCAACATCAGGACGTGGGGTCTGCAAAGCTCGCTGAAACGGCGAGGGCCAGATTAGATCTCACTGCAGAACTATCTCAAGAAATTAGCCTTTATCGACCTATAATCCACAACAGGTGCTGGACAAAGCACTCGAGCGGCACCTGTGTTTAACTTGCAAAGTTAAAGAAAGGCAACAACAAAAGAGTGACCTGTGCAACCAGTCTCACAAGTCACGGCGATGCACAGGCACGTGAACCAATTCGATGGCTGTGAAAAAGTCAGAGGCAAATCTCCGCAAAGCTAACTCCTTTGTCCTTCTCTGCAAAGCCTTTTCAGAGAGGAATGTGGTTCAGAAAGGCCGATAACACAAAACAAGCCAAAGCGGGCACCAAACACCACCTCAGCGAAGGGCACGGCGAGGCTCGGCTAAGCACCAGCAGCTGTGCCGCATATGTGCCGCTTTTACCAACATGATTAAATTAAGGCTCCTGCCAAACTCGTTATTATCCCATTCATATAGGGTGGATCAAGAATGTCAATGAGGATCATGCTCATTATGCAGTCGTCGTGCACAATGCCCACAAAGAAACCAGCACTTTCACATGATTACACAGTAAATCTACAGCATGTTTCAGCTGGCGGCCATTCTTTTACTGACTTTGAAAAATTACAGTCCGACTCTTAATTTTTATTCAGCAAAACAAATTCCTCAACTAATCGAATCACCGCTCACAGGCAGATGTGAAAGCCCGGCGATGTCCCACGGGATGGGCCGGAGAAATCGACAGGCAGATGCTTCGACCGGCAGAGGTCACGAAAGGTCAAGCTGTTCCATTATGGGAGTACAAGGGTGGCATTTATTCACAGGCTTTCCCTCCTAAGCTGGCGTGGGCTCAGAGGGAATGGAGATGGATACTTAACCCTTGAGGCAAATAGCCAAGTACCAACAATGCAGCGTTTCTCTCATTGCTGGTGGAGATAAAGGAGCGCTCTGCCCGTGCCCACCACGAGAAAGGTATTAAAAAGAAAAGAGCGAGACATGAAAAGAAAACCAAAAACTTCAGACTTGCTCAGATCTTACTGTGCTGCCATCAATGCATGATAACAACAACAAAAGGAGCTTTTCTGACAGGACTGATGCACTGCAGCCCGCTTTAAGCAGCAGTAATGACCACAAAGGCACACAGCAGAGGCACTTCAAACACTCCGGCCTGATCCGACTTGTCTGTAGTGCCGGTGAAGCTGTTTCGCTTCACGCTACATCAAAGCGACTCTGCTGCGTGGCTGCACGCAGCATCAAGACGGCGATACAACAGTTCTTCGATGTTTTTTTATTCCATGTACAGTTAGTGGTTAGCTGAATGCTTACTGCACCTCGAGACATTAAACGTGACGGTATGGATGCTGGGAAAAGATCGGAAAAAATGAGCGCAGCTTTCCAGCTTGTTAAAATACTTGTTGGCTTAGAAAAGCCCGTGGCACTGTATGATAGAATAATTAGCAAAAGCAGCAGGCACGTCTGGGATTAAACATGAACACTTAAGACAACCCTCATTAGAGAGAAACACACACATCATCACTGCCCACTAACTAATGGCCTGTTTTACTATTCTGTTTTACTTAAGGGCCAATTGAGTGTGGAAGACAATGAAAAACAATATGTTTCCAATTACTGGAATCTAAATTTGATCAAGTACAAACGCATATATGAATCACACAGACGGGGAGGAAAAAGGGATGCACGAGGCTAATAACACAATATGACTGTAAGTACAGCTTTCGCAGCTCCTTGAACTGCAGCAATCATCTTAACTGTCAGGAAAACCCAGTTCCTGGCATTTCTCAATGTTGTTATTATTAGCTTAAGCCCGGGC
Source organism: Astatotilapia calliptera (assembly GCF_964374335.1). Lineage (NCBI taxonomy): Eukaryota > Metazoa > Chordata > Actinopteri > Cichliformes > Cichlidae > Astatotilapia > Astatotilapia calliptera. The sequence goes on from NC_137440.1 coordinate 12,153,345, forward strand.
ATGCCAGCGTGCACCCATGTGCTGTAATATATCGTTATTAGTATAAAAAAAACTGGTACCCGCAAGTTTCCAGTGAAGCCGATTTCTCCACGCGAGCAGACCGCAGGGCTTCCCGCTGGAGACAAAACCGCTCGCTCACAAAATTACTACAGAGGAGCAGGGCAAGCGCCTAAAGAGACAAAATTACTGTAATAACTGTGATATGTTCTTGAAGTTATTCTGCCAGGAAGAAACAGACATTTGGGACTCGTCAACAAAAACCTGTCCCCTCTAAAAGCCTGAGCAAATGAAGCCTCCTAGTAGCTGTTTGCAATGACAGACGAGATGAAGCGCAGTAACCTGGAGACCAAACAGTATCTGCTGCATGTCGCTGGGCCGAGTGACACAACATCAGCCGCATATTAGTCAAAAGTCAGGGTGTGCTCCTTGGATCACTAACCTCATGAGACTGTGAATAAATGATTTCACCCTGCAAAGTGGAAATGATTTATAATGAATGACTTCACCTCTGTACGCATTCACTTTACACCGGATCCTGTCACATGCGAGGGGAATAGCAATGAGGATATAAAAGGCTGTTTGGCGGATGTAGAAAAATCTTTAAAAAGGACTTTTTATGTTCCTTTGATATGCTGGAAGCAGGATTCCCACCATGAAAGCAGGTGAGATAGAGATCAAAACTCACAGCCGCTGAAAACCAACAGGCGCTTCGTACGCAGCTACTCCATCAACATGGATGTTGGAGGCTTTGAGAGAGCTATGCAGAGTAACACAGACTTCTCATTATTCAGCTGAGAAGAATTTGGGCAGAAGGGCTGCTGCATAGCATGGGAACCACACTGGCCTCACATATTTCGGCAGTCATATTCTCAAAAAGACACACACACATAAAGAGGATGTGTATTGTATATCGTCTGTAGCTGTGAGTCACTCGTTCCCCTAAACTGCAGCACACATAGCCTCCACATCCAGTCAGATCCATCCAGAAAGGCCAACAACGGTCCCGCTGAGTGCGACAACCCACCTGGGATGTTTGAGTGGTTGTCAGAGATAACCCATACAAGCTCCTGCTCTGCCCGTGGTACGGTGTGTCTTTAACCCGGACTCAAAAGGCCTCAACAGAGGCAGAGTCATGACCTTTTCAAGTTTGCCTTCACTCCGCGGCGTTGAAAACTCTGCAAATAAAACACCAAGAAACTCAAGAGATTTCCCATTTAGAAGAAACAGCTGACCTTAAAGCTTATTTACTTTTTTTGAAACAAGACAAATGGAAAGATTGATGAAAATGTCACAACACAAGCTGGAGCTAAGAGACAGATGGGTCAATGAGCTCTACCTTTTAAAGACAGGAACTTGGTTAAGCATGAAGCATGGAAGCCGAGAACCTGCCTTAAAGCCCTCCTTTGACTAATAAAGGTCCAGCTACCCATCCATCCAATTTCAGCCAATTATCCGGGTCGCGGGCATCAGTCTAGACTGTAATCGTCTAGCTCTTCTGTCACGCTAGCCAAGCGGCATAAACCCTCCCCATGCATGAATGTCCCACAGTGGAAGGGTTTGCATGCCCACGTAATCCAAGAGCTAGATCGTCAGGCCAATTTGCCCCTGGTAGGGTCTCCAAAGGCAAACGCTTCATGGGCGAGGGGCCAAACTAAGAGCAATTCAAAAAGATTCCATATGAACAGCGGTCCCCAACCCCCGGGTCACGAACCTGTATCGGTCCATGACTCGTTGGTACCGGGCCGCGAGAGTTGAGGCTCGGGTGTGAAATGTATGGTTTTCAGGGTTTTTATCGCTTTTATTGTTAACTCGGTTTCTCTGGGTCTTTTCCCGTGTGTAATGAATAAATCTTCTTTTTTTTGGTTTTATTTTGTTGTATTTATCCGCGACACCTTAAAGGCTGGTCCATGAAAATATTGTCGGGCATAAACTGATTCGTGGGGACCGCTGCATATGAATATTGAGTCAAGAAACATGGCTGCCCTGCTGGATTTCCAGAAGTTTGTACACAAGGACTTTTTTTCCCCTTCCATATCCTCCAGTGAGTTCATTATAAATCATAAAAGAGCCACAAGATTGCCTCACTGCAGAGGTCAAAGGTTTGCTTTAATGTTTCTGTATGTGAAAGTGGAATCAGTGCACTTAAACTAGGTAAAAAACTAAATAAAAATATTCCCAAACAATGTTTAATTAATTTTTTTTGATAAGAGTTTTTTGGGTCAACTTTATCTGTGCTGTCTGACGTCTTTTCTAATTTAAAGTGCACTGCATGAACAGAGACACCAGGATCAATGACAGTCCATAAACCCGGCGCTCTAGCACCTTAAATAACACGAGGATTGAGCAGTAGACAGGTTTGGAGCTCCAGTGACACCTTAATGTCAAATACCTGTAATAGCCTCAGGTATCCCCTTCACACCTCCTTCCATCAGACTCAGACCATCGCCGCATCAAGTTTTAAAGGAAGATTTATGGATTTGGTGATATGAGTGAAGCTGCAGCAATGAGGGTGTATAGTGTCGCCTGCTCTGACTTCTTTGAGGGAGGGAAGTGTATTAAATCTGCACAGCTGTCCCATATTACAACACGCTGGACTGCAAACCGCACCCTGTAATCTGAATGACTAACCATGGAAGAAACAGCCAATACCAACCTTGACTTTATCTAAATGTTGTGTCTTTTGTGCATGTCAACTTGCCAAGGATGCATTTGTGAGATATGCACTATGCTTGGTAGCACAAATATCCATGAGGAAATATCCTGTGTTGTTGGACGTAAAGATACGCGAACAGCGGCCCTGCTCCTCGGTTCAAGTGTTTCTCCTCTAACGGAGTCTGTACGGTCTGTACTTTCTGTGTAGATAAAGCCGCTTGGTGTTGGGCACCTGCAGCCATCAGGTGTGAAAAACCATCCCGGCAGTTTCTTGTGGAGCCAGAGTGTCACAGAGAGCCAGCCGGGCAGTGGGTACGTTTGTCACTCGCAGCCAGGGAAGCCCAGCCCTGCATTAAACGCCTCTTACGTAACAGCTCAGATCGTGTCCTGGCACTAGCCGAACACAGAAAAGTGGAGCTGGAAGTTTCTGGGAGGGAAACCCAAGTGTCTAAACTACAGTTTGAGGTAGAGAAGGGGTGCCATAGAAAATAAGCACACACAGGATCTCCTACAGCAGCCTGGCTGATTTACCGCTCGGCTTAGGTTGAGGATGTGAGGCCTGTCTTACACCATTTAGCCACAATTTCACATTAACCTGATAAAATGTTCTTACACACTCTGTTTCATTGCTCTTATTGTGGCACAATGAAGCCCTTCACTTCTACATCCTTTTCCTTCGAACAGACGAGGCCCGTGAGCCGAACAAGCCTGGATGATGATATCAGCTCAGGAAACAGGTTATTTAAAAACATTTACCTCTTCGGAAAAAACAGGATTTTAGAGGAATCTTTAATTGAGCGTGTTCCATGAGTGGACGTCAGGATTGCTGGTTACCTAAAGCAATCAGGACCCCGTCTGTGTTTACACTGGCCGCACGCCAACGTGACAAAGGCTGGAGACTAAGAAGTAAAGAATAGAGCTTATCTATCTCAGAGATCAAACCGCCAACTGTTAAAGCAGGGAGTGGGCTGGACGGGCAGAGGGGTGCTAATGAGCCTGAAAATGTTCCTCAACATAACATGAATGCAACGGCTGCCAAAGACCCTCGAAACACTTTGCATGTTTCACAAAGCCCAGGAAACTGTGCAGATAAGGACATGGACTGGAGCGAGCTTCTGAGCGAGCGAACGAAGCGAAGCAACATCAATATCCTGCAAGACTGCAGTTGTGCAATTGTGATGATTGATATTTGACTGCTGAAGGTAAGGCTGGGATGAATGGACTACCGGATACAGTTGCATCCATGTGTGCACGATGATGGATTTATGAGCATCTTAACTTTATTTCCGACGTTTGTATCGCCCAGATTCATCATTTGTCATCTTCTGAAAGGATCCCATTGCAGTTGGGTACCTGTTAGATGAGTATGACAAGAAATGTGGTGTCTTAATTAACTATAAAAAACAAATTAATAATAAAAAAAACTATTTAAAAAGAGGTGAGGGCTTTTTAGTTTTCTTTAAAACAAAAATAAAAATAGTTTACATCCACCCGCTGTTGAGCAGCTGGGACGTTGTTGTAAATGTGTACCCAGAATTTGCTCCATCCATCATGGAGGACAATGCAAGTCGCACAGCGTCAGCTGAACATCCCAGCGCCGGGCACTCGTTTAGCCTGTAGCACCAGCTGTGTTTGCCTTTCCAATAGGGCCCAGATAGTAAGTGGGACCTTATGGCTACTGGACTGAGGTAGGACAGATCGATCACAATTTCTATTGTTATAAACAGGCTTGTAGCCAGTGTGTGTGTGTGTGTGTGTGTGTGTGTGTGTGTGTACAGACTGGGTTATTTCCATACAAACTGGGCTGTTGATTGCTTGACAAATGAGCCAGCACGCGTCATCTTTTAAACACAAACATCATGTAAATACAGACTTCTCTCGTGTACGCAGTAGAGACGTGATGCAGCTCGACTGCTTCCAGTCTGAATATTTACAATCCAGACCTCAAACAGGGTTTACACAGAGAGCTACGCTCTGGAGGAATATGCTTTGAGCGAAGACGATCACACGCCCTCCGACTGAGGTCTCTGTAGCCGCCATACTGTCAGTCATTTCATTGTTCACACATTTAGATAATACAAACTACTGCTTTTATATTCAAGGCCTTTAAATCACTTGGTCCGCTTTCAAAATGCTGAAACAGCACCATTACCAGACTGAAATATTGCACGCCGTCTAACAAGCTTACAAGAATTACATGCACTGCTACTCAACTGCTGCCATGGGAGCTTTTTCCCTCGTGTTCACCAATCGCTGCATGATATATAAGGCCATCAATAAAAGCGTAGTAACAGCCTAACAGTTATTTCTTTGGGGTTAATGAAAGTCTGAATCACACGTGAAGAGCTACGCCATCCTCTTCTTCATTTGCACCCCAATTGTTTACATGCCTGCCTGCATTTAAAACCGTACTGCCTCCCTTTAGCAGGTGACCCAGACAGCATGAAGCTCCGTTTAGCCCAATGCATTAAATGAATCTCCTCAAAGAGAGGAGCCAGTGTGAGGAGGAGCATGAATGGGCCGGTTCAGCTGGATGAGTGTGCTGCTCTGCTGAGCTGGGCAGAAGGTTCAGTATGTGCAGCAAAGCGGGAAATTCTGTGTTAGAGCAGATACACAAAGCTGACTGAACAAATCTCACAAAGTGGATGCACGCACGCTTGTGTGTGTGCGACCACCAGCCCAGTATCCACTGCAAAACAAGTTAAATTCAGAATCTCTGAATTATGCAGCACTCAAAGTACTCGGCGGCTTCTTTTTGCCGTTTCAGCGACAGGGTTCGGTTATTACTGTTGTCCAAGCGTCCGCTGAAAGCCAAGAAGGATAACCTCGGTGTTGTGTCCGTGATAGCTCTTCGACCTGTAGCTGCGTGAATCCAAGAAGGGGTCAAAGCCAGCCACGTGTCTTTTGGTCAGCCTCTCGGTGAGCGCCGTATGAAATGAGAAGTCTTGGCCAAGATGCTGTCAACAGCAGCTTTTAGATCACCTGCTTTTTATAGCAACCACTCCAGACACTGCTGGCAACGGGCTACCAGCAAACACTCTGAAAGCCAAATATAAATTCAACCACAGCAGCAAGAAATAGAAGCACGCAGGCCACCATTATGCTCGCCCGACTGTGCAGCCCGAACAGAAGCCTCAAAATGGCATTTCACTGGAATCAAGAAAGCGAACGTGCCGAGAAACCGAAAAGAAATCAAGTTTTTGCTCATTTAAATGTGATCCTTTCAAATCCTTTTGTCTCCTTCGTGTGGAGTCCCTGTGGTTTCCCTCTGCAGGGCCTCTCTACCTAGAGACAGTGAAAGGCCCTCATCCCCGTGTGACAATGAGCACAGATGTTACCCGTGCACCTTATATGGAGAAAAATGTGCAGAGGAGAAGACATGAAACATTGGCGTTTCTCGGCCAGTGTGTGAACACTTTGAGAATTAATGATGACAGGCGCAGTCAGGGGAAAACACTTCCAAGTTTTTGTGCCTGACCAAGGCTGCTTTTCACACGGAGCATCAAAAAGAAGCAAAGACGAGAGCAGTCGACAGTTAGACGGCTGTTCTTAAAGTTACTTGACAAAGTGCATCAGCTGTTGATGTACTGACTGCAGTTCCAGTGGTAATTATGTCACAGAGTCATGCTGTTTCTGAGCCTGTGACTCTGTGCCACCCAAAGAGAAGCCAGCGTGGCCTCACCCTTTTATCACTTGTAAACAACTTTGACGGCCCTGCCAGATGAAACTCGCCCCTCGTGCCACAGAAGGACAGAACGAACCAGCTAAACTATCACATGTTTTCCACTAAAAGGAAATTAAGGGCCACACTCGGTCAGCTTTGCTCTGGTTCAAGACCCCGTTCCAATCCAGGGAAAAACAGAATAGTAAAAACAATATGTTCCTTGTGGCGGAGGACTTCTGTGCCGCAAAAATGTGAACCACAGAAGCCAAAATATGCACACGGTGCTTCTAACCCGGCGCTATTCTTACTGATCTCGCACAAAAAGAACAGGGAACACACATGAGATCAACGCAATTATGTAAGTAAATAACTATTTCTGGATAGTCCATTAAAGAGGCAGGGGGGCTGATAGGCCTGATGAAATATAAACCGAGCACGCAGCATGTTCCCCCTGCAGAAAAATAAACACAAGGCATTTGCTGAAGTTTTTCCTCCTGGGCATGTTGGGCTCAGCATAATTCCTGGATAAAAATGACCGGAGTAAATGATTTACATTTACAGTGCAAGCACATATCCAATCTGTCTTGCTGCAAAACACTGGACAGACTCCAGCCAAAGCCATCAGACAGATAAATGAGTGACCCGGGCGGCTGTTCGAGTCAAACATTAGCCACTGTTTCATTCTCATCTGTGGCATTTAAAGGTAGGAGGACAGTAAGACTGACACCTTCCTGTGGGTGTTTCCATGACCATCCCAAAAGGCATGCCGGGCTCTTCCTCCTTTAATCCAAAACTCTGTTTGCTCTGGGCTGACCCTTCACTCCGGGGGTCCCGGGGCCCTTTTGTTGCCTCTGTATGTGGCTAGAGCCCTTCCACCCCAGCACAAACCCAAACAACAATGCAAGTGGCAGGTAATTCACATCAGTATACATCCTGTGTGTCCCACATCTCCCAGCCTATAAATGAGAAAGAAGTTCAAAAGCTATAAGCAGCCTGTGACACTGCTGCGAGCTACAGCATGAAACAGCCACGCAGATACCTTTAGTGGGACTTTTAGATCGTGTCCAGGCACAGTTTGTGTTTATGGTGCTTCTATTTATCACCCCAAATTCTGCTTCACAGTGCACAATAAAACATAACGATTACTGCTTTTCAGGTAAGAAAGTCCAACAACATCCACAGTGAAGGCTTTAATACGTGACAGATCCACAGACGGAAGAAAGGGGAGACCGTTGTCAACATGAATAATTACACGACGGCAGAAAGCCTCAGAATAAAACAGATATCTCTATGAAATCATTCAAATTTAAAATCACTGGATAATCGGACGTGCTGCAGTTGGATTACATCGCTGCCTCAGTCACTGGTCGACTTACTGGAAATTCTTTGTTAAATTGTTAAACTTTTTCGCGCAGAGTGGGAGACGCGTTTAAGCTGAACGGCAGTCTATTAAAACAGCGTGACTGGGAATAAGTTCGTCTACAACTTACCGGCTAATGCTTCCACCCGTGAAACACATTCCCCGCAGCACTCCTGCGTCCTCCTCTCTGAAAACTCTTAATATACCAGCGCTGCATTAAAAAGTCTGCGTTTCTCGGAGCTAATTCCACGATCCCTCCGTGTCCACGCCAAACGATCCCGGGTCGGAGCGCCAAGAGACTGCGGACTCCTCGCAATGTGGGGTTAAACTCCTCCTTCCCACGGACATGGAGAGGGGGGATGGCCGAGAGCCTTGAATAGACTACAACATGGAGTACCGTGGAAGGAAATCTAACCGTGTGACGAACCAAGGTGTTTCAAACTGTGGTTCGTGGACTTTTTAGGGGTCACGAAGAAGGACTTTAGGGTCCTCAAAAATATCAGAAAAGTGTTCCTTTCCCTTTATTCAAAAGGACAGATTTTACACTTTATTCATGAGCACAGCTCAGCCTGTGAAGACAGTTAGCTTCCTGTAGTCAGACTGAAAAGAGAAAAAGACGCTGAACTTTATTTAATCTGGCTGTTCTCTGATTGTTAAATAAACTTCAATTAAAAAAACTTCTTGGGTGTCCTGGGTTAAAGCCTAAGCTTGATTTGAAGTGACTGCTAAAACCTTTTGATGGAAAGTTGGTGAAAGTAAAAGAACTGTAAAGGACCACACAGATAAAAAAAATCAATCAATCAAAAGACTTTAAAAAAGAAGGAAACATCGTCAGCACCAAGATTAAAATGAGTTTGGGGATGTTATGATATAATCTGTGAAAATGATCATATTTTATACTGTGTGTTTATAAGCATCTTCTTGCTTAATGCAGTATTTAATTACACATAGAAAGCTGAGAATAACGCTGATGTAAGGGGGGCTGAGGGCTCGTCGGGGCTTCAGGTGAAGAAAATGATACTGCAGTTAAACATATGCAATTATAGATTTAATGTAAATAGCCATTAAATGTGTAGACTATATTTTAAAGTTAACTTATGGGTTGTTAGTTAGTTATTATATAAGAGGAGGTATGGGAGGCAATCGATGTGAGAATCATCCTGATATGAATCGCACTGATTGGGTCACTGACACCAAACTATTTGTTTCCATCTGCATTTATGACCACAGTCAGAACAGGCGTGAGCATTTCACTCTTTCCTCTGAACTCTTCAATCATTCTGCAAAGGTTTAAATCCAGCATTAACGAAACTTTCTTGGGGCAAGTAGTTGAGTTTAAAGCCTTTTCTCCATGACAGTCCTTCACCTGAAGCATGTCCTGCCTTGGAAAAGGTGAAGAAGGCATCTTTTACATAACAGTGACAACCCTGACTGTCACGTGGTCTGATGAACTGATAGGCAGTGTGATAGGGAACAGGTTTGTTTTCCTCAGGAACTCAGAAATCATGCGGTAGCTGCCACTGTCGCTGTTTCTCTTGGACTAAATTTAAGTCCTTTGTTCCATTTTCTTTCTACCCTTCTTTGTCGAGATGTCTCAGATTACTGATAACATGACCGTCACGGCCTTGCTTCCTTAAAACTCCCTCGCAACTGGCACAAAGCTTGAGTTTCATAACGTGGCTCTTTGGCCGGGTGTGCCAGCCCAGCCCGCCCTGTCCAGTCTCCATATCAGCCAGTTTACAGCTGTGGCCACGGTGCCTGTCGTAGAAGCAGATACAGTATTTCTACTCCTTTCATCACAGTCTGATCAGGATCTGTCATCACAACAAGCAGCCTTTCATCCCCCTTGGTTGGATGTACATAGCCTTGGGGATTTTAGCTCCAGTTAACCAAGCATGTTGTTGTGAAATCAACATATCTTAATATGCATCTGCAGGAGTGTCAAAGGATTTCAGAGACAAATTAGGTTGTTAGGGAATGTGAATCATTACAAATGGAACTTGTTGCGTTTGAACTGATTCACATCTTTTTATTGGTAATCAAACGTAGTGCAATAATCAACTGGGCAACCATTATCAGCCTTTCCAGTGACATGCTACCAATCCCAGCACACAATGTTTCCAGGGCAGAATCCTGGATACATTCGGAAGCTCCCTGTGTCATCTGGCAGCGTTCGGGAGCTCTGGTCACTCCACATCTCATTAAACGTAATTGGCTCTGACGGTCATCCTGCCGCCCATCATCCCCTCTGTGTTTGTCTGTCGGCCTGGCACAAGACGACGGTCCTGACTTTGCCACTCCTGCGAACACACCGAGGAGTGAGGACAGGGCCGGTGAAATGAAATATTGGTATTGTCAGTTTATTGCTTTAAAACACAACGGGGAGCAAAAAGCATTGAGCTCAGCCAGAAATGTGGGCTTCCACAACACACATAGTGACACACATCCACACCTCAGTCCTCCTTCCTCGCCTCTTAAATGAGGCTTCTCAACACCCCCGGTCCAGCTATTCCGACTGTCATCACTTTGTTCTGCCATTATGGCTTCTCTAATAGGATCGTCACAGTTCGTGCATTTCTATGTGAGTGTGTGTTACTGTACGTGAGACGCAGGGAGGGGGCTGCAGATTCCCCGATAAGCGATGCTCACACCCTTCTCATAGCTGCCTTTTGTAGGCTGTGATCTGGCCATTATTACCACTATATGAGGTGCTGAGATGTGAGAGCTGGCCTGTTCAGCGTCCATGTGTAATTACCAAACTGATTTGAGATGTGAGCCCTAATGGTTTGCTGTGGCTGGAAGACATTTTTCTCATAGAGCTGTCTGAAAGGCTGGCAGGGTTAGGCAGAAGGTGCTGGGAACACGGTTTTTGTGTGCGCAGCATTCATGAACACAAAGAAGGAGATGTCATAAGGTGCATGTGAGACAAAGGGAGGGCTATAATCAGAGCCACCACTGCCACACCCTGAAACAACTCCTTACTTGTTTCTAAATATGGCAGCCAAAATGAAAGAGGCCATGGCAGCAGCTCACGCAACAGAAAAAATATGCACTTAAAGATAAGGTAGAAAAAAGCCAGGGTGTGTTGGAAAGGCTTTTAATTGAATACAACAGGGCTGATCCAAGTGATAGCTTGTACACTCCTGAGGGCCTAACTAATGAGAAATCAATGGCTTAGACAAGCAAAGTGTGTCACAGCGGCCACCCTTTTGCAGCAATGTTATTAGGGTCTTTAAAGGACAGACACAGCACTTAAAGCCCCTGATTTACATGCACTTACATTATTAAACCCTCAGTTCTTTTAGTGTAATTCTATTTTTTTTTGAGTCGAGCATCATTTAAAATGCTTTTCAAACTGTGGACGTGCAAGATATGTGTCAGAGTTGAAGATGATGAATATACTGTTTTTTGGCTGATATCAGACGATATATAAAGCTGCATGGATTCAGCGGTGTGGGAAACGACATATTTGACAGACGTGTCCTCCACACGTTGCATCATGTGTTTGTCTGACTGCCTGTCTGCAGCACGATCGTTCGTTACCGAGCAGTGAGGGGAGCTGGATGTGTTTGCTCATCACTTGAGTTGTAGGTGAAGAAACTATCACGAGACTCCTACAGACTGATGAGCTGAATTACTCTTTTGTTTGCCTGCTTGTGAGAAAAGATTGAGACGGCCGTGAGATAAACAGGATGGGACTGTAAGATAAGTATAGAGCTAAGTGTCGGCACCTGAAGCCAGCATAACAACAAAAAGTAATAAAATGGTTCTTGTTAACCCAGTTTTTAAAATACAGGATGTAATCCATGTTAGTTTGCAGAATGTCATCACATACAACTTCCCTAAAACTGCCTCAGGGAAAGCATAGTTTTCTTTCTGTGGTTGATTGCCTGCCTCCATCCATCTATACTTGCACTCATTACCATCTGCAAAATGAATCATTTCAAGGTAAGTGCAGCGAAGTTGTTAAAGGATATCCACAACTCCCAGAGCTTTGAAGCAGGGATTATTAAGACAGCATTATGTTATCCATCAGTCATCATTGAAATGATTACGGATTCTGCACACATACGAAATGCATGAGAGAATCACGCGGCTGTGATTGGTTATGATACGATGTAAAAAAACAACACAATACAAAGCTACAGGTTGAAAACATATAAGACATTATGACATTTTAAAAGCCCATAAACTGCTTCAAAAGCTTACAGCTTATTATAGCATGAAGATAACAAACATCCTGACACTATTTCACAACTGATGTTATTCGTGCACATCACAACTCACATGACTAGTTATGGTAAATACCCACAACGGCATCAGATGAGCAGCAACAAAAATAAAACACTAAGAAAGGAATCAGCCAATCGGGAGTTTTAAAACTGTAGAACAGGAAGTGATTTGTTGTGGCCATGTCATAGTAAAACGTGCACAAACCCCTCGTCAGACTACTTGTTGATGTAACATACTGTATGTACAGTATATCCAGCGTGTGGTATAACGGGATGCGTGGCCCTGTCTCAGACCTGATGAGCATCTTAAAGCTGCTCCATAGTTTGACCGTCGAGGCTGCAGTGCTGCACAAGGAGAACTTTGTGAAATACAACATCTTCTTTATCCCTTTAAGCCTCTGTGTTTGATCTAAACTGACTTTTTTCCTGTTTACCACTTTCTCTCAGGTAACCACGCCCACCTGCACCAGCTCCAAAACATTCAGCTCTCGCTTGCTTTTACAGTCAGCAGCTCCGGAAGAAAACCATCAGACCTGAAACAAAAACATGTTTGTCGTCCAGGCTACGTCAAAGTTGGTGCATGGTGGCACCGTACCATGTCTAAGCTCATGGAGGGCATGACTGATGGAGGACAACCCGGCGCGCGGTTAGCGTGACATCAGGCCCTGGTCTAAAAATGCACCAAAGTACACACGGCTGTCCTTTTCTTTGTCTGAATGTGGGGCAGACTCGACACTGACAAAGTTAAGAGCATGTTAGTGGCTGAATATATATCCCACACGAGAGAGCAAAGAATATAAATGATTGAGGGACTTTGGAGAGATTACTTTATGAAAGACAGATCAAGACTGGACAAGCCTCATCTTTTATAGACTCAGTGAAAGAGAATAAGGAAACAGTCTGTAGCTCTGGGCTGGCGTGACAGTTTAAGCTGCTTTAAACCTCTTCACTCCTGCAGCCACAGTCCTGCAGGCCAGTGGAGGGGAATCCACAGCAAACGCAGGGACGTTTGATTGAGTTATCGCAAGCTTACACAGAGTCAAATGATCGAACACATTACAAGCCAACAAACATGCCTAAAAATCAAAAGCTTCATTCAGTAAAAAACAGTAAAGGCTGATTCCAATGAGCTAAATGCAATCATTCACTCTGAAGTGTAATGTGATTTGTATTGGGCTAAATTCAACTTGCTCAAACTCAATAAGAGCAACGAGACGAGCTGAAAACAAGCAAGACGCAAACAACATCGAGCAGAAAGTCTCAGGATGGATCTTTATCGCAGCAAATCTCACCCAAAAAATTAGTCTTTTGCTAATATATGAAGTAATTAGTGTGTTTTGAGGATGTCTGCTGCAATGTCTAAAGCATGAGAACCAAACTGTTGTTGCATCATTAGGACTGTGACTGTCCCTCTGCCGTGCCCACTAAGGTAAGGTTCCCACACCCATAACCTCCTCACTCCCTGCTGACAAATACTTTCACACCCATGTGAAGGGAAGCTGGGCGCTGTTACAGTCACCTTGTTAAAAACCTGCTCATTTCACCTCTTAATTGGAAACAGATACAGTGCTCTGGGTCTTTAGCACAATATTATTAGCTACTAGTGCGATGCACTGTAACAGAGGGCACCAAAGCTAAGGGAAGGGCAGCTGGGGGGAGGGGTCTGTCTGACATGTCGTTATTAGACAAAGCAGGACCTGGAAAGCTGATACCTTCCTCCAAACCACTTGGACTGGTTTGTTTACAGGCCTTGTGGAGGGAGACATTTAGATCATCCTTTGTGATTGTAAGATTACGTTAGCATGTTTGCGTCTTTGTTTTCAGCTTATGAGCATTCAGGGATAAACTTCAGTTAGTTCAGAGGAGAAATCTGTGAAGATAAAGTTCACTAAAAGAAGAAAAGACTGCTTTGCTTTTGCCGATCCCTCCAACGAACAAGTCACACTTTGGATTCTCTACCTTAAAATGATGTGTACAGACAAGTTCGAGGCCTGGATTTATTCTGCTGCAATGGTTAGCATTTGTAGCTAACTAGTTACCTTTATCGATAACTTTTAATGGAGTAACTTTTATCCAGTGCCAGAGAAGACTTCTTTATCTAAGTGAGTTTGTGTGGTTGCAGGTTCGTTCTGCGTTTCACAAAGCAGGATTATTTATTCAGTGGTGAATGAACTCTAAGTGACAAGTCATTAGCCAATGAATGTGCGGTTTCACGGCCAAACAGGTGGTGAAGGTGGAAATGTTTATCTGGACTACAGGAAACAGGACCAATGGCTGAAGTCATGGTAGCTTCATCCATCTTTTATGCCATGTATGCTAAGGACTTCAAATACACCCAGGATAATCCTCCACTCGGACTTTTAATTGTCCAAAATGGAATCAGTTTTGTATTCACTGTGATCCAAAATGAGCAAAGTGTTTCCTGAGGATCATTTTTCCATATATTTAGGATCTGCAGCTTTTGTCTCCTGAGTTGTCATTAAAAAGTTTCATCAGGTTGACCTTCACTTTTATACACTATCATCACCATAGATTCTTAGCATTCATCCCGTCGGGATGCGTCAGCAGCACCATCAAACTGGGGACTGTAATCAAAGTATTAATCTTACACTGAAGATGGTACAGTTTGTCTGTGAGACCGGGATAATAAAGATCATTCTAGAACGTCTTACAGCATTATTCTCTTAGTCTTTCCAGGTGGAAATGTTTATTTATAGTGAGGCCAACCACTGTTCTGACTTGCAGGAGCTTCGTGAACAAAAAAGCACTCAGGACGTTTCTGTTTTGTAGCTGGAGGTCTCCCCAAGTGCTGCGGTGTGCAGACCTGGCCGTGTCCAGCTTGTAAAGCATTGTGGATGAGAATGTCAGGTCAGTTATGTGAGCCATTTGGGAGAAGAAGGAGGCGAAATTCTCAAAGGTGAGTGGTAATTATGTAATGACATCGAGCTACCTAAAGTTCATCCGTGGGCTGTTAATATTAGGGTCATAGGAGCGTCGAAGGACTGTAGAGACGAGCAGTAATAGTTTGGTAGGTGATCTTATGACATAAATCTATTTTAAATCATTTTCCAATGTCAGGCGAACCACTCATACAGATTAAATAACCGACAACTGACAGCCAGAGCTACAGTGGAGAAGGAGGGGCTGGTGTGATTTTGTCACTACATTTCTACAGCGTGTTCAGGTGCAGAGTGTTTGCGTGCAGTGCCATGCTCTACACTTTGTTTAGCAGCTGCGAACAAACCGAGAAGCCAGTCGTTAGAGTATCTGATCGATTAACTTCCTGACATTTGGCTAAATAAACCTGATAAAAATGACTAGCAGGCAGTTTTCGCCTCCAGGTGTGACTTCCAATAAAGGAGTCACATCTCTGCCTGTTGGTGTTTGCCCTAAGTGAGCACGCCCAGAACTTAACACTACAATCAAGCGCTTCTTGCTGTCCCTCTGACATTTGTGGTCTCCGTAGCAGCTCTCTGTGTGTTTACCTATTAGCCTATTTACCTAATAATAGCTAATGGATGTGTGTATGTGTGCATCACTTTTCATTTGGGCTGTGAAATCAGATTAGTTCTCCTGTGTGCTGTGTTGCGTGTGCACACTCACATGTTTGATTTGAGCACAGTGTGTGTATGACGTGACGTGAAAATCCTCCATGCTCCACAGAAACGCTTCTAGCTGGCTCCGCTTGTTCTTGTGTGCTGTTAAAAATACTAAAGCACATCTAAGTGGATAATGAAGCGGATATCTGCAGGAGGGAAACGCTCCAGGTCTTAGGGAATACGCAGGACACCCCAGACAGGTTTAGTGCTGTTGAATCACGAGGTCATGGGAACCATTTGGTTTAATTCTTGTTTTCAGTCATATTTAGTTATTTAAATCATTTTTAGGTGCGTTTATGAGAGCATTATCATCTTAGCGAAGTTGCCCACATGCAACACTAAGGTTGGGATTATACTTGCATGTGAACAGACTTCTTTGTGGCCCCATAACTCAACGAGGCCTTGAAAGATAAAAGCTACTGCTTTGTCAACTATTAAGTTCAAGTGTAATTAGGTTCATATACTCGGACCGGTGTGAAACGTGGGAGAGAAGAAGCAAGGCAGATTTATGTGGGCTCAACTTCTCCCAAGGTTCTTTGCACGTTGGTCCAGCAGCGTCATTAGAAATCTATTAAAACCAGCTTCTCTTTGCTAGAGTTTGGTTTGCTTTTGTTCTCCAATAATCAAAAATAAGATCATTATGAAGCACGTGGATCTATGGCAGTGCAGCTGGTAAACTACTACTTAACAAGTTAGCTTGTTGCAAGTACTCATTAGTGACAGGGTCATTTCAGCAATCGGGTTTTGGGAGAGTTGAGTCGTTTTGTGACGGTGTACTCCGATCCTGCCTTCAAACACGTGTAATGAAAGTATCGAGGCGTGGCTATATATAAACTGTGCTTACATCAGCTATACTGTATCAGCTGGGCAGAAAATTTATGAATCCATATCTGATAAAGTATAAACCACGACACAGCTCACCCACACATGAAACACTAACTGGCTCAGAGGTCACTTTGCTGATGTTTCTGACTATGTTAATTATGATGATGGAAACTAAAGTCCTCCCATAAGTAATGTTTCTGTTATTTTGGCCAGCCTTACTTGCTCAATATGACTTCATAAGGATAGGAAACCTTTACACGGTACATGTGATACCCAGTTCCCCTCTTTTCTCTGTGCAGTTAAGGTTTTGCCACCCCCCAAACCAACAGCCAGACCTCACTGACACTTATTCTTCCTAACAGAGAAACTCTTTGAGACGAGTGCAAGTTTCACGTTTCTCATTTTCTCCCACACAACAACACAGAATGTGTGTGTGTGTGTGTGGGTTGGCAGTAGTGTACGCTGTCTGTTTACTCATTAGAAACAAATCCCTCTGTTACCCTGTCAAACATGGTGACCCTCCTCTGCCGACTCCCACTGACGCGTTTGTTCCTGTTCTCGTCTTCGTTTCCACGTTCAGTTTTCTGCTGAGTTTAAATTCGTTTCATGAGTTATCTTTGTGACTCAAGCTGCATAAAAGCCTCATCGGATGTTGTGCCGGACTGCATTATGCTGCACAGACACTTCCTGTTTTGTCTATTGTCTGATTTTTATTTTGTTTTTTTACATGTGCTGTGCTGAAACATTGGAAATGGAATAGAAACCCCCTTTAGATTAAAGAATCAGACATTTTAACATAGAAAAGGTTTTATTGTTTCGACTCAAAAGCCTGTAAACTCCCACAGACGAAACAAAATCTAAAAATCTGATGCACATCTTCACATGTATTCACGTAGTCAGGGTATAGCATAGTAACTAAATGCAAATTAGTCAGAAAAAGCAAAGCAAATGGAAACATTTTTACTTTATATTGACTATGTAAGGTTTTTGTAATGCCACGGTCGTCTTTAAAACGCTCAAGCAATCAAGAGAGCGATCAAGCAGGGATTCATGTGCCTTCTTTGCTTTAAGTGTTGCCTTCCTCTGTTTGGTGGAGGTTAGAGCTATAGCCTGAAAGGTAGCTTTCATATATTTCACTTTTTCTTAATACTTAATATTCATTAAACCCCTTCAGTCAAGATAACACAGTAAACTACAATGTTTTGAAAGCAAATACAGCAGTTATTATAAAATTAAAGGACAGCCTTTGAGTATTAATTGTGATATTACTTTTTTATAGCATTGATATTTCTACACATCTAATCAGCCAATCACGTAGCAGAAACTCATTGACTTTAGGCATGTAGACATGGTTACATCAGCCTGCTGAAGTTCAGACTGAATGAATGCACGTGGCGCAGACGGGCGGTCTGAGTATTTTACAAACTGCTGATCTACTGGGATTTTCCTAAACAACCATCTCTGTTTACAGAGGACAGTCTGAAAAAGACAAACATGAGGTCATGTGGTACGAGGTCTTCAAGATAAGATGAGGCTTGATTGTTATTATTACAGAGCTTGGCCTTGTGAGGAGAAGGATTTTAAATGTGAACCTGAATTTAACAGTGAGCCAATAAAGAGACATTAATATGGGAGAAAAGTGATAAATGCACAAAGTAGTTTTTCAGCATCATTCTGAGAGGCGGTCAAAAAACGACTCCAAGGCCCGCCGCAGAGTTTTTGGAGGGAAAGGTAATGTCATCTGGTTGGATTGTGTATTTCTGAGGGTTTTAGAGCCGAGAACAACAACCTCAGTTTGATCTGAATTTAGAAGCAGGAAATCTCTTTATTGTATCATCTGGCTTCGTGGATAAATAAAGATGGATATCATCTGCATAATAATGAAAATGTATGCAGTGTTCTCTAGTAATACTAGCTAAGGGAAGCATGTATGTAAGTTTGCCATGTCCATCCCTTCATATGTATGGTCATAAAAGGACACACACCAGGTATCCAGCAAGATAACGTCACAAAACTCAAATAATCTCAAACTGGTTTCTTGAAAATGACACCGAGTCCTCAAACGGCCTCCACAGTAACCAGATCTCAATCCAGCGGAGCCCCTTTGGATGTGGTGGAACAGGAGATTCACATCTTGGACGTAACCAACAAATTCTCAGGAATCGTTTGTGTTCATTAGGGACAAAGTGGCCAGAGTGTGTATATATCAGTTTTTGTTGTTGTTTCTACAAATATTTGGTTAATGCCAGCATTTTCTTTCTAAAAGCCAGCCTTCTACCTGTTCTGTTTTTCCAGTTCAGATCTACTAAGAATATGAAATCATTTTAAAATCTGTGTTTATATTTAAACCGGTCCAAAAACCAGCCAACTGCTATTTTTTCCACTAAAAGCCTGACTTTGTTTGAGATCAGTTTCCTTAGTTTGCTCTTCAGCCTCACTCACACAATGCACAGCTTTACAAACTATATTTTAAGCGAGTTTTATGATCTGGGTAGCATCTCCCACTGAGAGGCTCCGTTACCAAGAAATCTGACCAGACTGTGACACGCTTCACTGGGGAGAATGGAGAGTGGAGCACAAAGATGGAGCTGCAGAGAAGTAAAATGAGACACGACTGGCCAAAGGAGTAAAAAAAAAAGGATAAGGGGAGGCAGCAGAGCACAATAATAATGAAGGTATGGAGGGAGACGCTCAACCACACAGAATGAGACGGCAGGCTGTGAGCAGTGCAGCATCAGTGCGCTTCTGCTCATCACTCATTTATCATTTCATTTGCAGAGGCTGTGGTGCAAAGTATGTCGTTTTTATGAGTATCACCTAAGAGGAGGGCACATCTCCGAGTCTCCGAGTTGAAGAGTGAATGATGAAAATGGTTAAAATGCAGAGATGCAAATAAACTCAAAGGATTTTCAGCCACACAGCTTTTATTGAATAAAAATGGCAGCTTGGTTTCTGCCTGCGCAGCCGCCTGCTTAGAAATGACTACATGTCTATTTGAGAGAGAAAGGAAGAAATAAACTGGGAGTGCGCTTCCTCTAAAGCTTCTATAGGTAACAGACCACTCAACCCTGCACACACACACTGGTGTGTCTCTGCAGGAGTCGGCCATCACAGATGTTCTCAGTCCATCCCTCCACCCATGGGAGAGGCTGGCGCTCCAGAGAGACACAAAATCTGTTCTTTAACTCTTTAACAGGCCAGTGGATCGATAGCTGCACACACGAGAACTTCTAACCATCAAAAACGCTTGAAAACAAGCAACAACAAAGGGAGGGGTTCATGAATATTTAAGCCACCTTTGCAGGTAGCTGTGTGTTTATTATTCTGTGTGCAAGTTCTTGAGAGAAAGTGCCAGAAATCGTGAGCTTTAGCTTGTCTGCAGCATGTGTGTGACAGCCTGGAGACCCCTGATGCCTGCTGGTCATTAATAAACATGATGATGAATGTTTAATCCCCATCAGCGGGGCGGCATAGGAACCGTCACGGGCGATATCGACAGAGCCGCACACACGCCCACAGACTCGGCAGATTGGACAAACGGCAGGAGGGAAGTTTGAGGCGCTGAACACGGGGTTAACCACTCAGGACTCAGGATCTACTTTTCTGTGTTTGGAGAATTTCCTCTTCAGTATTTTTTTATGCATATTAACAAAAAACAAAGGAATGATTGACGGCAAACTCTGATTTCCATGTTTTTCCTCTGTAGTTGCTGCTTATCCATCTAAAAGGTTTCAGAGACATGTGGCGTAAACATGTCTGACTCCTCTTCAATATAATGGAACTAAGTGGCACTATGCCTATGAAAAAATATATCGGAATAAAGAAAGTAACAACATCTGTTTCCAGAAATCTTGTTGTGAGCAGTTTCTTCTCCTTATGAAACTACACCTGCCAACTGCACCACCGTGCCAAAGGGAGCATGCATTTATCTGCGATGAGATGCTTGTGGTGGGACAGCGAGACAGAACGTCAGCACTGATGGTGACCGCCCTCATGTTAGCTGGCCACACCCCAACCTTTGGAGGGGAGTGAGTTGCATAGAAACAGATGACCACATGAGTTGTAGAGAGAGACATAACCAGATAGTGTTTCAAATGCATTTTTTGCACTTTGAGCAACACAGTAGCTCCAAACCTGGGTAATTCTCACCAGACCAATGTAGATGGATGAATAGCACCACACCCTGAGGAAACACGCGCACATTTTGATCTTGGGTTTAACTGAGAAGTATGAACAATCCATAAAAAATAAAACATTTTTTAAAAAACCCCCACAAAAAAACCATTTGCTTCTAAGGAGCTAAACTGAGAAGAATTCTCTTGGTAACGCAAAGTGTCCCATATCTGAACTTTTTTAGTTTTTCAAAAGACGTGCAAAGGTTTAACGCATCAGGAGATTATAGCTTCTAATATGATCCCATAAACAACAACACGTGACATCTTACACCCGGGGTCTCAAACTCAAATGAGCCTGGGGCCCCTTCTGGCACCGTCATCTCACTGGAGGGCCACTTTAGTGTTCAAGTAGTACAAGAAAACAAACAAGAAAACACCCACTAATATTTCCTAAAATGTAGTGTTTTCTTTGTTCTATTTAATTTCAAATAATGTTTAACAAGAAAAAACTGCAAACATGAACGCAATTTTTTCTCACTCTTGACTACCTGAAGCCTTTCATTGAACTACCAAATAAACAGCTCTTTCTGGCCAGACACGTGGCAGCACTTTTGCTATAATTTTGTTTGTATTTAACAAATATGCAGGCGTAAGTATGGAAGCCCGTACACATTAGTTTTTGAGTCAAGTGAAAATTGTTTTCTTTCCAAATAAATCTCTCACTGAACTAACACAGCCTTCAACATGTTTGCACTCTGTTACCTCGGACAGGTCCGCGGCTCCGCGGTAAGGAGACCTCCGGCTAATACTTCGGGTTCCGTGTCGGGCTCGTAGCTGGGAACTCACTTTACTGTCTGGGTCAACTTTGCTAGCGAGAGGCAGAAAGAAGCGTTGAAAGGCTGCTCCAGCCGAACTTTATTGTTTTGGAGAAAAACACGAACACAGTGTACAGTCGAGTCTTAATAGCTTACTTCCAACTGGGCTGTCAGGCTCTCTGTTTGGCTGCAGTGGTTATTATTATATTTACATGCTTCCAGCTCCCGTTTCTGCTCGGTAGCAACTCCTCGCGCTCACACACGGAGGGGCGCACGTTCTCCCTGCAGCGAGGACTACACCGCCCATGGGGCTACAGTCTTAAAGGGCCATGTCTGTAACACGCTGGTCATATTGCCTTCTAATTAAATCATTTTTCGAATAATAATTTTTAAAACTATTTCTTCATATCAACATCCGGGCTGCAAGTAGAGGTGACGTGGGCCGCGTGTCATTATTCAGGAAGAAAACGAGTGAAAAGTCCACCCTGTGATTCTGTAGCCTGCAGAATCTCTCTCAGCTGCAATAACTTGAAGTCATGGTTCTCACTCCACGAGCCGGTGTCCACCAGGCTTTAGCTGTCAGACGGATTTCTTCACATTTGACTCTGGAGTACTTTGGTATCCAGAGGAGTTTGTGGTCAACCCAACAAACTGCTGGGTGCCCAGATCATCAGCCCTCCACCACCGTGCTGACAGCCGGTCTGAGGTGTTTGTGCTGATGTGCTGAGTTTGGTTTTGTGCTTCATGGACGAGCGTCTCCACTTCGCTCTCGTCTGTCCAAAGGACATTGCTCCAGAGGTCTTTTGGTTTCTTAAGATGTAATTTTGCAAACCTAAGCCATGCTGCCGTGTTCTTTATTGAGCCCTTATAAACAAGCCAAACATGTTCAGTCCTTTCTTAATCATATTATTAACTTGAACCTTTAACATGCTATCTGAGGCCTGTAAAGTCTGAAATGGAGCTCTTGGGATGCATTTCCCCAGCTTTTTTAATGTTTACACTTGTGAATAATCTTTCTCACTGTGGAATGATGAACTTTAAATTGTTTTGGAAATGGTTTCACATGCCTTGAGAATTGATGGGAAGGTCCTCTAAGATCATTGCTGATGTCTTTCCTCCTTTGGCACTGAGCTAACACACAGCTCAGAGGTGCTCACACCGATGCAGCACCCTCGCAACTCCCATGGAAGCAGTAAAGGTGTGCTTTATGATGTCGTCAAGGACAAAACCTTAGAATTAAAAAGATGATGTACTTTCTTCTCTTTTTTCTGTCGTACGTGAACAGGAACAAAGAAAATGAACATCTGAATAAACCGAAAGAACTGATCACAAATGCTTGTATCGATTTCACGAAAATGTTATTTGCTGTATTTATTATTGTGAAATCAGACTGCAGCATATTCCATGATACCTTGTTTTTTAATTCAGATATTTGCTGCTGAGGTGGTAGGGATTTCTACATGAATGGTCTATTTCTAGAATACTTCACACACCTGGAAAAATGTTCAAAAGTACAACAAGTCGGCTTTCTTTGATAAAAACAAGAATAAATACAAGAATTTGATATTTTAAAGAATATAAATAATAAGGTACAACTGCAGCAGGCCTTTGACTTTGACATTATAAAGTAATAGATTTATGACTGTGTGGTATTCTGTGGGGGATTTGGAAAGAAGACAAAGAAGGTGCTATTCCTGATCCCAGAGCTGTTTCAGGAGCTTTGACTTTATGTTGAATTTGAAATATACTGATCCTAGCGCTACTTTCAGCCTTCAAACTCTCCATCAGGTCTACACGTTCTAACATCTACGAGTGCTGCAGTCTGTCCATGAAACACATTACCAGGTTTGATCACATGCCACGCACCACCACCATCACCCCTCGCTCCGGCCTCATTCTGGTGAGTCTGGAATTTCCTCTTTTTTTATACTTGACACCGTCTGCTCCGTCTCTTGTGCACACTTGTGAGTGACGCCTCCGACTCTCAGGAGGGAATCTGCTTCTCACCAAACAAACAGGCAGACAATGAGGAGGCCTTCAGGGCTAATTACCAGCTAGCTGCTGCTTGGAAACGGCAAGGAGGGGTGGTTAAAAAGAGTGGGGGTTAAAAGGGCCCGGGGTGGGGAACAAACAGCGACTGTTTATTCATGTGTGGGCAGGTAGACGCACACTCACTATCCTCCTTAATGGAAACAATGAAGCTTGTTTTGGCGGTTTAAGAAGCAGGTGTCACATCTGCAGGAAGAAGCTGAGTCAGCCTTTAATAAGCAGCTTTTATAAGGTCGTCTTTCTCAAATGATGACAGACCCGTGAATGGAGGCAACACCCGGCGCATGAGAGTAAAACAAATACAGAAGGCCTGCAGTGTGTTAAGGCTGCACGAATGTGTGTGTCACACACCTCGTGTCGCTGCAGACGAGTGCAGAAAAACGAGAGGCGGCTTCATAATGAGAAAACCGATCTGGGATTTGGTTAAAGAGTGCGTACGACATTTTAACGGGCTCACCCTCGTGTGTGCACCACTAATGTCAGAGTGATGGGGGCTGCATCCAGTACCTGCCTGTCTTTCCTGATACACATCTCCCAGTTTCCCCCATTCTCAGGCACAATGTGCTGCGCTGTCAAACAGCCCGCTCCCTGCTTGCTCAGCATCTTCCGCCTCATCCCTATTGCATACTCCCCAAGCACACATATATGCATATTCGTTGTCTGTGTTAGCAGATTTAATAAGCTCCCCATCACCCAGCACAACACTGTGCCTGCTGTGAGCCATGGTTGGACAAAAAACAAAACAGAGAGGGGGAATCAGGTGTTTGTGGATTGTAATTGCCTCCATGACAACTCTCATTTTCCTATAGTCCTCCTTCTGTTCCCAACAGTGGCGCCCTTTAACATCCCCTGCCCCGATGACCCCACGTTCACCCTTCGAGAAATGCAGAGACAGCTGAAGACGAGAAGTAGAAGCACCAGCAGAGCTCGTGTAATCGCTTCAAGGCAGCCACTTTTAGCAGATACATGATCTGTTTACATGCACCTATGTTTACTGATATTTGTGTGTTTTGAAGTGAGGGTACGGGCAGGAAAGATAGGACCGCTGACAGCGTGCACGGAGGTAAGAGCTGCTCGCATCCTAAACGGCGAGGCCCGTGTCTCTGCCCCGGTGTGTTTGCACCAAGTCGTCACACTGACAGCTCCAGCACGCACACACACAGACACATACAAAGGATGTGAGTATAGAAAGGTCTTCAGTGACGAGTGTTTAACCCCCCCCCCATCACACACACCTCTTCAGTATGCAAATACACACTGACTTGGCGCAAACAGGCGCTCTCTCCTCCTCTCAGCAGTCTTGGGGGGAAAAAACAGACTGCTTACCATCAAATTTCTGTTCATCTCGAGAGAATGACACAAAAAAGTCTCATCAAAAAATGAGACAAAATGTTCCGTGAGAGGGAATCATCAGCCTTATCTAAATGTGATACATCTGAATTTACTGAATATCTTTTATTTCCAGGCTGTCTCAGTCCAGGTGAGGCTGATGGGTACAATTGCACAGACGTTTCTATCACGACGCGAGCTGTCAGCATCAAATGTGTCCGAGTAAACAGCACGAACACATAACCGTTCATCCAATTTGCAAAGTACTGACGTGCAGTCACCCGAGGCCGTGTTTTGTCTCTCTCATGATGAATTCCATCACAGCCTCGGCGTCGTACTTTCAACTTTTCCTTCTTTAAAAGCTATAAAACACAAACCCCCACCTCCCCTGTGGCTCTGCACATTAAAATTCATGCTTAAAAGAACAGAAAGCTAAAACCCGAAGAGCTTTGCTTATACCTGTATGCTGCAAGTACAGGCACTGCTGATGTGGCCTTGAGCGAATCTCCTCACCAACATCCAGCTCCGGTGCTGCTCTAACTGCACGCACACTTCCTGTGGCACAGTGGGACAGCTGTATGACCTTGCTCTTTTGCAGCGAGCCCAAGTTCCTGGGTGAGGAGAACTTTGGACGCCTCCCAGTCTAGGAGTGTCTGCTGGCCCTGATAACGGGAAGCCGGGCGGGCAGTGGCTTCTTGAAAGCAGAGGAAAAGTTATGCGCACTCCCACAGAGCTGAGTAATTACTGTGGCTGCAGACTGTGAGCTGAGATAGGGGATTCCTCTCCTGCATAACTAGGTGGATGGGAGATAGATGGCTCTGTCTCTTGCTCTGACTCCATCTCTGGTGCTCATGAATTTGTGCGAGTGGTCACACCAGCAGAGACGCTCTGGCTCTCTGCATCTGGCACAGGCTGCACAGTGAGTGAATATGATATCTGGGTATCTGGCCATGGCAGATAAAGGCTCATTTTAGTCTGGAGGCTTTAGGAGGCCTAATCAATAGCTTTAATCAATTAAGAATGCAGCAACTGGGAAGCTGCAGAAATCAGCCAAGTCTCACACTAAAAAGACCTCATTCCATTTATCACAACACGTCTGTATTGATCCCAAAAAGGTATGGAATGAGTTCATTTCAAGGACCTGGCACAATGAAGGTCCCGTATGGATCAGTGGTTTCCTTCGCCCGTATCCTTACATCAAGGTTACTGTTGTTTCAAAGGAGGGGGATTTATGTAGAGATATTTTGCCACGGTGCTGTTGAGATGGTGAAGAACAGAAGGTAAGAGAGGTGAGCACTGCAGATTTTGAGCCGTCACACTCAAAGAATCCGGTCTGCACTGAGCACAGTAAGGCCGGCGCACTGACAAGTGCTGCAGCACCACACTGACCCCAAATGGCCAGACGGAGTAATGGCACTGCTATAATACTAAGGCAGCAGGAGCACCATAGCGGTTGTGAAAATGGACCTCCAGTGTATCGCGTAATTGCTGAGAAATCCTCTTTATAGAACAAATTAGGGCTTGAAGTTTAGCCATTATTAGGGTAGGAAATGTTTATGATTCTCCCACAACACAGTAAAAAGCCTTTTACAAGCCAAAAGCTAGCACTGTGTCTAATTAACTTCCTCACAGCAGGGAACTTCTGTGTATCTGACCTGCAGTCAAAACCACACATTAGCACTTCTGCCAGGGTACAAACTGGAAATGTACCATTATTCCATGCCATTACAGTTTAGTATTTAAACTTTTCCATCTGCTGCCCTCAGGGAGAAGGTACAGGTCTATACAGGCCAGAACATCCAGACTGGCCAACAGCCTGTATCCACAGGCTGTGAGGCTCCTGAACTCTCTGCCCCCCTCTCACGGACAATAACCATATCCAACTTCTTAATAGCAATGAACTGGTCTGCATTGGTGCATCATATCTTTATTCTCTTCCCCCTCCTGCCCCCCCTCTTTCTTAAATAGATAACTATCATATCTGATATCATATCTCACAGTACAATAATATTGAATGGGTTGCATTGTTGTATTTTGTCATGTTTCTCAGGTCTTTGTCTGAATTTCTACGAACATTATTGCTAAGGATTGTCTTATTGCATTGGAGTCACACTGGGTTAAATATGTACACTTGGGTTTTAAGGGGTATTTATTATTTTCTTCTTTTTTTTGGGTTGTATGGAAGCCCCAAACGCAATTTCATTGTTCTTGACAATGACAATAAATAAATAAATACTAAATACAGTTTTGGTGCCCATGCTGGGCTAAAAGGTAAAGGTCAGGCAAAGAATTTATATGCAGTATGAAGTGCGCATGGGTTGGCACAGTAAACGGCATTAGACTCAGATCGGAGGCAGGTGGGACAGCGTGCAGAGAAAGGAAACCTCACATAGGCTAGTATCCTAAATCATACCCGGGACCTATTTGAAAGCTGCAGTTCCTAAATAAATCACACTACAGTTGTGGCATGCCCTTTACCCAGCCATAGACATGTAACTGAAGCTGCTTGACCTCCGTCCAGCGAATATTTATTTTTATTGTTGTGAATGGAAGACCTAGCCAACTGTTGTGCACGTGTGTCTGTTTGAGTACAGATAGCCATTGATTGAAAGTTCCAGGCTGTCTAATCTTTCTTTCGGGAGGTCAGCAGGAAGATGGACCTGGCTGACTGCCCAGGCTTTGGGAGGCAGGTGGGAGCTAGAACTTTATGGACTGAGTCATAGACACACAACTGGATATTCTTACCAGAACTCGGGTCTCTACATGCAATCTATTTTTGTTGACTATTGTTTGGACTAAGAGACTAAGCTTAAGTGGAGGTAGAGACATTAAGCAGCACACTGCACTGCTCTTGTCCACCATTTCTCTATAACAATAAAAAGTGCTGAGATGGTGCCAGGAGACACGCTGATGGAGGCGATTGTTTTAATGAATCCTCCAGCTCGTGTTTTTTCGGACCCTAGTGAGGCCATAAATGAGCGCAGAGGAGCTGGGTGCTAGTGCGTGCTGAGTAAGCACATCGACCAGATGTAGCAGCCAGCTCTCCGGCAGGGTGGGGGTATTTTAGCCGGCCTTCTTTATTAGTTTCCTTTTGTTGTGTGGATTTTTTTAAATTATAAAAAATATAAAGGGCAGCAGGTCTCGTGTGGCGTCTGCTTGGATGTCTGTGTTGCAGTGTGGAATTCGCCTTTGTCCAGTCTGTCGGGTCTCAAAATGCTATTTTGGTATTTTGGTTCTCTAAACTGATTTTTGTGATAAAAACAGCTGTGAAGAACTCAATTTATATGATTTACTCAGTTTAAACGACTAACACGCATGAAACTATTTGTCTTAGCTTCATGCACGTGTTGGATCCATCACGGGTTGTGGTCACGTGACCAAACCCAGGTGAGTTCCTACTGTTTGATGAAGAGCGGGTGGGTGGTGCTTGAAATGTTACAGACTATTGAGATGCAATCCAATCCCGTGAATTGGACTATTAATCCCAAAATAATGATTCTGGTCAGCCTGAATGGGAATTCATGACAGTAAGGAGTGAAAGTCTGATGCACCTTGAACTTTTATTCAACATCACAACTCCTGTAGTAGACATTTGGTCTGAGAGAACAGCAGACTATGGATATCTAGAGGTACGTCTCAACAGAAAACCACTACAGGTATGAAATGAACAAGAGAAGACAGAAGGTTAAAACATGGCTACAGGCCTGCATGCACAGAACGATGGAGGATATATTGTTCTCTAGGTAGGCGCTGCACAAACGGCGCAGCCACCGTTCAAACTGTAGGTCAGTCAATTCTGTGCAGGGAGCGTTCTTTTCAGTGAGCTGTCTAAAGCAGAGTTGCACGCACAGTCTGATGTACATCGCACAGTAGTGTTGGATAGCATCGTGAACGACAAATCCAGTCAAAAAGGCACAATCCCATCCTCAACAGTCACCCAGCAAAAAGCTTAGGGAAACATACAGGCTGAAGTCCTCAGACTAAAAAAACTACAAGTCCCACGGTTGCATCCAACAAAGTGCTCTGTGGATGGATGGTATAGCAGCAACTTGAGTTACAAGAACATCAAATCGACCGAAGTGACAGCACACAGTGTGTGTGTGTGTGTGCGCGCACGAGTCTGTAAAGCATTTTCCACTGGTCCTGGGTCAGAAAACAGTCCTAAAGCAAGTGTTTTAAACAGACAAAGCATGTTTATTTCAAACTAAAACAATATGCAGCCGACATCAGAACATCCCTCTGCTCCTTTTTCTTTTTCTTCCCCCGGGCATGTAATGTTCTGTTTGTGTTCACTGGATAATTAGAAACAAATTACAGACATTTATTTTGGGGATACAACATTTTCATGTTTTCTATTTAAAATGCTCATTTTTTTTTCCAATTATAAGCAGCTGTTCTGGTTTTAATGTATGGAGGCCATTTGTTCTGCTCAGGAGAAAAAAAAAAGAAGAAGAAAAAAAAGCATTGCAAGACACCACAAAAGCATTCATTGAAAACTTTGCAGTAGCATTTTAAAAGAAGAGGAGACAGAAATTGGGCCAACAGCTGCCATTTTCAAGTATATCAATCCGTTGTCGAACAGCCAGGATTTCTTACTCTCTTCCATAGGAAGGTCAAAGCTAAATTTCCCCATATACAATTGAAACATTTTGGCAGGCAATTTGATAAAATTCACCAAGCTCATAATTAAAATGGGTGGTGTGGCATTACAACTTAAAAAAAAGGAAAAAAGGAAATAAAATACAAACAAAAGTCTCTAACCATAAATCAGCTAATGAGCCTTCTATTTAAGTACACTGGTTTCTGTGAGGATAAAATCATTTGTTATCAGACAGTGTGAGTCAGTATTCGTCATGTCCCGTGTGGTGGTGGTAGTTTGCTGACATGAGTACAGAGAAGAAGAGACAACTTTACAAAATGATCTTTTACCTACTGAGTGATGATTATGTCCCCTCAGTGTCTGTGACAGTGTCTACCACTGGCAGACTTGCAGCATCCTCCACGGGCTCACTCTGATCATTGTCCAGCTCAGGTCCACTGACCCCCGGCGGTTGGGGAGAGGAGGGTCTCTCTTGTGACTCCTCCTCATCCTTCTGTCCACTTTTCTGCTCCTCCGCAGAGTGAGTCGTATCTTCGGGGGGGCTGGCAGCTTGTGTGAAGGCCATGGATGAGTCCTGGGACGATGCCTCAGCAGGTGGTGAGGCATGGCTAGGGGTTTCACTGTCAGAAGAAGCAGTGGTCTGAGAGGCGGACTGGGCTATAGGCTGGGATGGTGAATCTGTGCGTGGAGAAGTCTCTGGTTGTGGCGACGACTCTGACTTTGGAGGCGCCTCAGTCAATGTGCTCTGACCTTCGCCGTCAGATGACGGGTCGTGCGAAAGCGTCGAGGGTGTCGGCTGTGCCTGGGGGGCCTCGGATGGAGTTGGGATTTCTGACTCAGGCTCGGGCACGGCTGCTTGATTCTGTGATGGAGGAGGAGACCTGATCTGAAGTTGAGGCGCTGCCTGATTAAGACCCAGCAGAGGGAGCTTGCCCTGAGCTTGAGGCAAAAGCGGGGGCTGGAATCGTGGCTGAATCTGAGGGTTCAGTTTAAGCGGAGCAAGCACTTTGCCTTGGTTCAGTGTCAGGTTAGGATTGAGAGGTGGAGTTGGTAGAAGAGGTGTGGGCAGAGGGAGAAGGGGTGCTGAGCCTCCACGTTCGCGGTCTCTCTCTTTGTCGTGGTCTCGCTCGCGTTCGTGTTCTCTGGTGCGGTCGCGGCCCCTGTCTCTCTCGCGCTCCCTCTCGCGGCTGCGGCGGTTACCATTCATCTCCCTCCTGAAGTCAAAATCTCTTTCATCTCTATCTCTTTGCCTGTCCCATGGGCGTCTTCTTTCATCTAGGTCTTGATGGAGCTCGCTCTCAAAAGGAGCTGCGGCATTACCACTACGGTTCCAAGCCTGTGGCCCCCCAACAGCTCCAGCATTTACAGAAACACCGGCTGCTGTCCCGGGACGGTTATCAAAGCGGCTGGGGAAGTTCTGCCCAGGTGTGGGACCAGCCTCCGGGAAGCCCTTTGGACCACCTGGGGCCTGGGGGCCTCCTCGCATGCCATCACGTTCATCAAAGTCCCCTCTGGCTTGGTTCCAGCGGTTATCAGGTGTAAACCCTGCAAGGGCCTGCAGACGGCCTACGAGGCTTGATCTGGCTGGCTGAGTACCTGGGGTCTGGAGCAAAGGTGGTCTCACGCCTGCTCCTGATCCTGCAAGGGGCTCCCTATGCTCTGGGGGAGGGGTCCGCAGCAGACCCGTGCTCTGCTTTTCCATCGGAGGAAAGCGGTAGTCCTGGTCTTTGCCCTCGTCAGCTCCAGAGGACGACTCATCTTCTGTTTTGGATACATTTTCACTGGTTATGTTGGGGGGCCGGTGGAAGGGGTCCAGTTGAGGGAAGGGAGCCCTGGGGCGGGATTGAGCTTGGATTGGACTGTCTAGGAGGCCAGGGGTTTGCTGGGCATGGGCCTGCTGCATGAGCAGCGGGAAGCGAGCAGCGGCTCCGGGTTGGAGCAGGTTGGGGCGCACATCCAAAGGCAGCAGGCCGGGCATCCTCTGCCCACTCAGTCCAGACTGATGCAGGGGGTGGGTGAGGGAAGCTGTAGGGTGCATGCCCAGCAGACCCATTCCACTGCGGACAGCATTCTGCATGCCTGGAGATGAACACAAGTGCAGACAGAATTGTTAAAAAAAGGAGACATAAAAATGAATACTAGAAATAAAACTATTCAAACACATTAACGATGTGTCACCTTGCAGCGTGAGCTCTGCAGTAGCATCCATGCCCTCTGCAGACTGTGTTTTCTCATTAGCGGCCTGCTGAGTTTGCACTCCCACTGGGTTGAACACGCCAGCTCCTGGGATAGCCGAGGGCATGAAGCTACCTGGGATGGTGCTTGTTGGAGGAATCATAGCACCGAATGGTGAATCCTTGACAGCATCTTGGCTGGAGCCCACTGAAGGCTGAACCAGAGCTACAGGTAAAAAAAACAAAACAAAAACATATTTAAACCTGACAGTCTAATAGGGAGCTCCACTTTCAAACTCACATCCATGTACTGGTCATAGGTGAAGCATATAGATACTCACAGGCAGATGCTGAGGCCATTCCTGCTGTCTGAGCAGCCTGCATGAAACCTGGACAAGAAAGAATCATTTGTGTAAGCTGGTCGATTTTTCTTGGCCTCATCTTTTTACAACACGTGCATCATTTACCTGGCGGAGGTTGTGAGGCATTGAAGCTTGCCCTTATGAAGGGTGGCGGCGGCCCATAACCTGGCGGAGGTATGCCCATGGTGACAGGGAAGGCAGGAGGCACCAAACCGACCGCACTGGGAACTGCCTGTGCAACCGGAAGCTGAATACGAGGGATATAAGACTGTAAACAAAACGCTGTTAAAAGAAAAATAGTGTAACCTCCCAAGTTTTATGATACACAAATCCCTTAACACATTTCAGCAACTCAAAGTTTCTTAATGGTTTACAACAGTGTAGCTAAACTAATCAGAATCAAATCATGGAGGTGTACTCCTTTTACAGTTTACAGGCAGACTGTACCTGCACTGGCATCATGGTAACCTGCTGGTTGAAGGTCTCGGTTTGGGTGTTAGATGCTGCTGTAGTCTCAGTGCTTACTGGCTGACTTGCAGCTTCCTTGGCTTGTTCAGTATTCTTGGCAGCTTCCCACTCTGCAGACACAGACCAAAAAAAACAAATACTGTTCAATTATTTGTTTGGATTAAGGAGTTCAGTTCTTTCTTTCCAACTCAATCTTATTCCTCACCGAGTTTTCCAGTGGATAATAAATAAAGGGAATGGAGCAGAGAGTAAATTCACTTAGATGATGAAATGCCAAGATTTGTCTGCCTGGATAACTGTTTTGTTTTCATCATTTGTGCACAAACTCGCATGTTTGTCCTGCTTTTATTTCAACAAACACCGCCACAGAATTAACAGAGCCTGAGTCTGTGCCAAAGAAAGGCTCCTTTCCTCTTACCGTCATTGACAGTCTCCTGGTCGATGATTCCTCCTTCGGCAAAGCCATCCAGGTCATCCAGCTTTACCTTCTCCCAAGGTATGTACGTGACACCCAGGTCCACATCCCAAAACTGCTTGTACTCCTGCTTTACACCTTTGTTCAGAGCCCACGCAATCTGGATCAAAGACGCACAAAAGGTCAAGATAACAGATTATTATTATTGTTTTTTAATAGTAGCTTCCTGTAATATACAACCATGTGCACCTAAATCTAAAGCTTCACCGTGTAGAACGAACAAAGAACACAATGGAATAAACTGTATAGGTAATGTGGACCTTGATGATTTTGGAGCCAATCTTAAACGTGCCGGTGCTGAGCTTCTGACGGGCACGGTATGCATCCTGCCTGTGGACCATACAGATGTAGGCACAACCTCTGGGAGGGATCATCTGCAGAGAGACACGAGGACAGGGGAGGTTAAAGAGAGCAAAAGAGTGTAGCGGAGAATACTGGCAGATTTGTGTGTCTGGTGAAAGAAGGATAGTAACACAGGCATTTAAAAAACACACAGGACAGATCATTAGGAACAGCTACAGTAATGACAGGCTGGGGCACCGTCATTACGTTTCTTGTTAAGAGATCAAAACTACACACTGCAAGAAAATTAGAGGGTAAAGGAGGGAGAGGTCTGCTTACATTGATGGACTCAATCTGGCCAAACTCTTCAAACAGATTGGTGAGGTCTTGCTGAGTGGCCTTTTTATCCACCTGGCCCACCCACAGAGTTGTGCTGCACACTAGGTAACGAGATGGGGAAAAAATAATGGGACTTTTACTCATCAGGGGAAAAAAAAGGTTTGCAGGTGGTAAACTTAAAATATTTAACAGAACAGAACAATGACTTCCTCTTACCACTGAGAGTCTTGGACCGTATGGGAGGAAGTCCTTTCTTTTGCCGCTCCTTCTCTCGTTCTCGGGCGCGTCTCTCACTAGAATAAGACCGCGAGGACTTCCTCTTGCGATCTCTAGAGCGTGACCGCGACCGTTTTCGATGCTTCCGTTTCCGTGAGCCGGAGCGCGACCTAGACCGTCTCCTCTTTGGAGACCTGGGGAGAAACAATGCCAAACCTTTTGGGAATTCTCTCCATACTGACTTTTTGTCATGCTAATATTAAACCCTGAGCATGTTCCTTTTAAACATCAAACCCATGTATCAAAAGTCAAACCAACCTGGAGCGTGACCTTGACCTTGTTCTAGACCGTGTGTTCAAGGTCTTCTTCTCTTCAGCCTCAAAGATTTCCTCTTCCATCCCATCCGGGCCTTCATCTAGATCCATGTCCTAGAAAACCCATGGGTAATTTCAGGTAAAGCCCATCTCTAGAGCTAACTAATCATTTAATGCAGTCCTGCTTTTAGACATGCATTTCTTTCCAAATATTAAGTGCATACACCAACCTCTAAGTTAGTGTAAAGTTGCAGTAATGGCCCACGGGCATACCTGCTGCTGGTTGTCTATGGAGTCGTCGATCTTATTCTCTGGCTCTGGAAGCTGAGGCTGGCTGCTGCTCTGAGCATTCGAAACTGAGTTCTCTTGCCCAAAGATCGAGTCCTGCCCTTCTATGTTCATTGCCTGCAAAAAAATGCAGAATGCAAGTTGTAGCAAATCATAAATCCAGAACAAACATAATGTTGAACAAGAAGGCCGCTCTGTGTGTGTGTGCTCTACCTTCTGCTGATGCTCCAGCAGCTGCTTCTGAAACTGCTCCAGGTTTTGCTGTTGAAGTTGCTCAGCCAACTGATGGAAGAGGGAGCTGTTAATGGGCTCTGACACCATGGGCCTGGAAGCAGTCAGCAGCGTGATTAGACACAAACTCTCAGGTGGAAGCAGCAGAATCACTATTAATGAAGGACTAAAACAAACGTCAAACACACTGAACTCACAGTTGAGATGTTGAGCTGTCCTTTTTAGATTCTTCATTACGCTCTGAATCGTTCCCAAAGTCAAAAGGACCCAAAAGTTTCTGCAACAGAAACAAAATGTGAGTAGAAGTAAAGAGAATTCAAATGAAGCAAGGATGCATGCCTTCAACAACATCCATGCACACAAGACCTTTGTTTACATACAAAATTCCACTAACTTTGTGTTTTAACTCTTTTATAGATTTCTGTTTCATTTCTTTCTCGCTGGCCAATGAATTCTTACAAAAAGAAAAGTGTTTTTTGTTTCAATGAATGCAAATGTTTTTGCAAATACAAAACTCCAATAAAACCGAGATGTGCATATATACATGGACCCAACTCAAAAACATAACGCCTCCAGCTCTGGCTGCCACAGAAGCATAAAAATAAACTCACAGCTGCTGACTGCAGCATTACCTTATTAAAAGAGGAGACCCTCTGCTCCAGGGGGTTGAGGCTGTTGGCAGTAGCTGCCGCAGTGAGCTGAGCTGTCAGAGCTTGCAACTGCACCACTAGGCCAGCATCCAAGGCCTGCAGCAGGGACGGTTGGGGCTTCTGCTGCTGCATCTGCAGACTCTGCACCAGCTGCTGGAGCTGTAACAGGCGACAACAAAGTAAGTTAAACACCTTCTTACTCCGACAGCTACACATGCTGCTCTGATGTAAACACTTTTTGGGAGGATGTGTTCACTTACCTGTTGTCCCTGGGGACTCTGCAAGATCTGGGCCACAGCAGCCACAGTGTCGGTGTTGGTAATCTGCGAAGCCCAGTCAGGCAGACCCTGCACTATGTTGGCTGGAGTGGCCGGTGTAGCCGGGGTCCCTGGATACACAGAGAGAATCACAAGGTTGCCGTGTTCAGATATGTTAAACACCACAGTAGCAGTGATTAGAAGAGCAAATCTGAACTTTAATGTGCTTCTACTGACCGGGTGTAGTGTTGTTGACCGGGGCAGCACTGCTGGGCATGACGGGTGTGACACTGGGAGGAGGAATCCCCGCTGCCATATCCAACAGAGGCTGAATGATGTCACTCTTGAAAACCGCATTCTTTTGCCACAGATTCAGGACTCTCACAATCTTACTCTGGAATTTGGATGACACAAAAACAATAAGACAAATTATTTACTCAAAAACCTTCTCTCAGACACATGATCTTTAAATATTTTTGTGACCGATCACACACGAGACATTCATACTCATTCACAAAACAGATCGCACTCATTCGAACACTAATGTCACAATAATGTCCTGGGAAACCGAGAAATGAGAAGCCACAGAGAGGAACAGAAAACCTATTAAAAATGGTCTAACCTTATCATCTGAAGGGCAGCGATAGAGGTGCTGGAACGTCGAGATGATATTCTTGCTGAAGCGCGGGGCAAATACGTCCTTCTCTGTGCCAAACTGGTGTCGGGACTGTCTGACGATCGAGTCGATGACATACAGCCCTGGGACTTTGTATTCTGGCTTGCACTGTCGAAGAAAGACAGCTGGTGTTGAGATATATGAACAGCAGAGCAACATACGAATATCTCTGCACCTGCCTGGATGTGGCTCATGGTTCTAATTAAAGCATTAACTCACCTTCTGTATGAACTTCTCTACACTCTGGACAACATGCTTGTAGAACTGAAAGTAAAGCAAAGAGAAAAAAATATTTTGAGTGACTTGAGCAACAACATCGCAGAGCACAGTAACAAAAGGGGAACAGCACTGAGGGTTAAAAAAAACATAAGAGACTGGATGGAGGCTCTTAAGTAAATCGTCTTATTTCCCCGTTCCTCAGATTTACAAATTAATGACATGCACAAAAAAGAAAATAAATAAATAATTGCTTTTTTAAAGCTTAGTTCTGTTAAAGGAGGATACAACAGACATGACAGATGGAGACAGCATCATCACTTTCTTGTGGATTTAAACAAGAATTCAAAAACTAAAAGGGCCAAATAATTAAAAAAACAATTATTTTACTATCTGCAACAGTGTGGCTGTTATTATTCATGTCTGTGAACAAACATCGCAATTACTGCACGATATAAAGTCATGAAATTTAACAGCTTTGCAGACAAGATCAAAATTACGGCTGAGGGCAGGAGTGAGCAAACTCATGAATACAGATTAAAAACTGTAATGATCACACCAGCCTGCAGGACACTCTGGAGTTAGACAACTAGTAGCACTACTAGTATAGATATTCTTCTATAATTAAAATACAGGCAAAGTGACAAATTAAACCCTAAAGACTAAAAGAGCAGAGTAACAACAAATGTAGATGCTTTCACACAGTCCACCGTATGGAACAATTAGGCACTAACACACTGAGCAGGAAGACTGATTTTTTTTGTCACGCTGGAAAGACAAACATCTCAGTGATTTCAGAGGTTCATCTTCTTCCAGCACAGACATAAACCATAAACAGCTCCACGTTCTATGACCTTGATGACTGTGCATTAGTGTGATATGCAAGAAAAAGCAGAAGAGCAACATTTCCTCAGGGGAGAGTGTCAGTGCAGGGCAAAATAAGACCGCGTCAGCAAAAACACTCCAACACCCACACAGAGGAATATCGCTCATGTTTCCCACAGGTTTGAATTCTATTTCTGGCGGTGCCGGTGTTGGGGTAGGCACACACTGGTAGGGAAACGCAGGATGGGAAGAGCCGGTTGTAGCGGGTTGAAAACAGCCAAACCTTTCAAATAAGACTCAGGGGGCTATCCACTAGCAATCGATCTCTGCTGCTGTTGTCTTCGTCTCCAATACGTGAAAAAAAATAAAAACACTTCACTGCCCAAGCAGATCCTGTGTGCGAAACAGATTTATAGCAGAGCTATATATAGACTGTCTAGACAGGTGTGTTAAAGTTTAAGTGTAGCTATAAATTTATACAAATGTGTTCTTAGTGAGTCCCCTCCTCATCCTACGTTGGAACATTTAGATCCTGAGTTGAAGGGTCTCTTCTTAGATGACGATGGATCAACATAGGGCTGGGCGATATATCGAGTTTTTTTAAAAAATATCGATATATTTTCATACGAGATATAAGATGTGACAATATCGTTTATATCGATATAGTCTATGTTACGTTATAATTATACTTGTGGAGCCGCAGGTTTGCCTCTCTTTCGTCCACTTCCGTCTCTACGCAACGTTACTCTGCCTCGCCTCTCCTTCACTGAACACAACTCCCCCTCCCCCATAGCTTCACCTGCAGGCAATGACAAGATGAAAGCGGAAAATCTCCGTTAGCGAGTTACCGTGCGTGGGGCTGGACGGCGTCAACGTGTTAGCGAGCTAACCGCGCTAACGAGCTAACCGCGCTAACGACATGCAGCCAGGAGGGGCTGCACGGCCTAAAATCCTTTCATTTTCTCAAAAATCGACAGTGCGCCTTATGTATGAATTCTGGTTGTGCTTACTGACCGCGAACCGATTTTATGTGGTACACAGCGCTCGGCAATCTGTCAAAAAATTTTTAATATGACTTTGCTAAGCTACGGAGCTGCACCACTTGATGGATTGTCGGAGGATTACAGCTACCGAGGAGGAGCCTCGCGGAGTGATACGTACTGTGTGTGTATAAGGACCACAAACGGCACCTGTTCAGAGACGTGGTGCAGCTGTGAAATCTGTCTCTTTGTTATTATGCTCAGCGTCTATTAGTTTACATTTTGACTGCACAATTGTGAGCTTTTTGTTATGCACAAAAACAACATTGTTTTCTTTTATTTATGGACCATGATTATTTAATAAATGCTGATAATTTATTTTTGAGTAATTTCTTCATGTACATCTACGCTGTGTGTAAATAAAAGTGCCCGTTTGACATCTGGGACACAGTGTGACTAAGAACTCTCTTTTTGTTCTTAACTTATGGCTTTAAAAAAAAAATCGAGATATATATCTTATATCGCCATCCAGCTAAAAAAATATCGAGATATGAATTTTGGGTCATATCGCCCAGCCCTAGATCAACATGAACTGAAGAATGACATCCTACTTTGGAAAATGTGTGTCAAGATACACTGAAGAGCTTCTGATGGCTTAGTGAGATTTTTCTTTGGATTTATCTCCCATCTTTATTTTAACACTTTACTAGTTTACACTGCCACCCATGGATGGCAGAGTGGATTATCTATGCTAGACTTCAAAAGTCCCACATACATTTCTGTAAATTAACATAAATCAAGAGCTAGAAGTAACTTAGATTACTTAAACTAATCCAAACACCAGAATGTCAAATACTTGTACTACTCTGAAACTGAAAGGTTCTTCCTTATTTACAACTTACACCACTTAGCAACTCTTAGATATTTTGGCCTGCACAGCTGACATCTATAAATATGTGCCAGTGTCAGGTCATTCCTGTTATATATGCAGGCCAGAGTGGGGTTTTTACTCCACATAAACAAATATTTGCCAAACAAAAAAGATTTCTGGGTTTACTAAAAAAAGTAACAATTTTTTAAAGTGCTATTTAGTTTAGCCAAATACAAAATTCAGGTCAGAAATATCAGCAAAATCCAGAGTTTTCTGTTAAATAAGGTAAAGCACACTGCTTGAATTAAATGTATGCAGACCAGTCCTGCAGGTATACAGCACAGGTATAACAACAAGAACAGCAACAGTCCTGACTTGTATGGCCAGTACTGCTTTTGTATGACATGTCCCAGGTTTGTGCCCCTGTGAACCAAACTGTTTAAAATCCATTGTTTATGTACTTGCATTCAATTCCCCAAAAACTCAGACCAAAAGAGCAACAACTCAAGCTACAGGACCTTACCTGAGTAAGCAGTAAAGCACCCTGGTAACTAGTCAGGATGAGGACAAGCCTGTCCTGGCTTCAGTAAAAGGATTCAGATCATGTTTTTTAAAAGACAGTTTGCCAGTCTTGTTTGTAGTCTAAATACAGGCCAACAGTTTTGGTCTGTTGATGGGATGTCTTCCTGCGTTACCAGCACTAAATTCTTTGCCTCCCCGCAAATTAACCTGGACATTGTGAGGGTTAGGCCCCTTTTCCCTGGAGTACCTACTCAGATTAACTCGCCACGACTCGACTTGGATCGACTTCTTTTCCATTACAATAGAGTACAGCTTAAATGTGAATGGTCATCGTCATAGCAACGCTGCTGAGCGTCCTGTGACGCATTTAGTATGCGATACGAACGCTACAGCAAAGGTGGACGTCGATCACTGCTCGGTCTGTGGCTTTTCGTCAGACTCGGGGACCACAGTGTTGTTTCAAAAATGGCGGTTTTGATTTTCGGAAACGAGAGACTCATGACTCATCAAGTGACACCACTGACCAGCCAATCGGTGGCATGCAATCTGATGACGTCACATTTTAGTATCGGATCACTTGGTAGATCGGCCGAGCAGTACTATTTTAGTACCTGGTACCGGGTACTATGACCTAATGGAAAACCCCAAAAACTGTGGCGAGTTAAGCAGAGTAGGTACTAATGGAAAAGGTGATTTCATCTCACAGAGGAAAAAACCTTATGGCATGCACAGAAAAACTATTTCATAAATAAATCAGAAATGTCAGAAATAGGCTTAATATTGAGAGAAGAGAGATGGGTATTACAGTGTTAGGTTTAGTTTGTTTAAATCATTATGATTAAATCATTGTACTTGCTTTCATGGACATTTTTTGGCTGAGCACTTTACACTTGAAAGTAACAGCCTCACAGGCTTTTCTCATTTAAACAGGCAGCATTTCAGCGCTTTGACAGTAAAAATATTTGCCAGTTAGGCACCTTCAAATGTACTTTTGAAACTCTGTGCAGCACTAAAAGTGACTTAGTTTCATACAGAACTTTTTGGTAGACATTACTTTTGTGCACCCATTTGCAGCAAAATCTCTTCATATCACTGACATCTAGTTTAACTAGACAGCTGCTAATGCTAATATTGTACTCATGAAAGTGCATTGACGAAGATTAAACTTGAAGATTTTTTTTAAGCTTTCTTGTGAGGTTTAGATACACAAGTGCCATGTTAAAATACAAAATCCCATCAGGAAGATCTTTGCTGGGGCTCAAAGATTTATTACTGACTAGGGCTGCACGATCAATCGTTAGAAAATCGCGATCTCGATTCATACTTATGTGAGATCTCATTTCCAAATGACAACAATTTAAAAAAAAAGAAAAAAAAAAAGACGACGACGATTGTACCGCATTTTGATTTTGATCCGGGACGTACTCTGCATGAAAACAAGCGCTCACTCTTCCTGCTCAACAAATGACAAGGGCGGAGCCTTATACCACGTGATACAGAAGCTGTGCCGTGTGATGCTAAAATTAGCAGGGAAAAAACAACGGAGAGCACGTCAAGGATGACGAGAAAGTGACAGGAGAAAATCCGTCCCGGTCAACCACCCAAACATCAATAACGGGAACTTTATACAGCGCTTCCCTATACCCGTCGAACTCCCGCAGGCACAAAGAAATTACGGAGGCTATCACTTATCACCTGACCAAAGATATGGCTCCCATCAACACGGTGCAAAACGAGGGATTTAGGAAAATGATCAACACCCTAGACAAACGCTACGCAGTGCCGTCCTGCAACTATTTTTCTATTGTTGCACTACCTGCTCTATACACGCAGCGTCGAGCAACGGTGGAGACGGAATTTCAAGCAGTACAACATTTTGCAGCAATAACAAAGCGTGAGACATTTGTTGTTTTTATGTTCAGTCTCAGCTGTTACGAAGTTGATGTGCAGTTAATAAGTGCAATAAATATTTATACTGGAAAAGTAAATCGTGAGAGAATCGTGATCTCAATTCTAAGCCAAAAAAATCGTGATTCTCATTTTATGCAAAATCGTGCAGCCCTATTACTGACTCAGTCTTTTGTATATTTGTACAAGTGCACAACAGCAATGCAGTTGTGGTTAAGCAAATGAAAGGGAGCCCTTCACCACAAGTATTTACACAGCCTGCTAAGAAAAGTCAGAATTTCTAGTTGATGATGCAATTCTGCAAACAGCCAGCAGATGGAGTCAAAGTACAACAGAGGAGCTGGTCTGATGATGTTTCTTTATCACAGAGAGGACTGTGGAGGAGTGATTCCAATTACATAAGTTCAGCTGCAGTCAAAGTTAAACTTATCTAAGGTAACATATCATGTAGAGCTTTTTCTAAAACTGCCAGCATTTTTTTTAAAAGTCATTAGATATGATACAAGTGAAGCTAAACAAGTAAAGCTGTGGTAGTTTTGAAATTTTGCCAACACATGAAGCTGCAAACTACAATATATACACATTATACATATGCAAGGGAAAGTGAAGCTGAAATAAGTCCACTAGAAATTTTCAAGACAAGAAATTTACAGCAGAAACTGTAAAGTATGAAGACTTAACATGGTGTGACTGTGAGAACTGCAGTATGCCATTTACAGACTCAAGCTTGCAGACAAACTTTAGTAACTTTATTCATTTACTTTAAAAAGCAATCGTCAGACTATTAAATAATTAAAGTAACTGCACCCTGGAAACAAAGCATGTCACCTTTGTTGTTTATCTTAGATTAATAAATGTGCACACTGAGCGACAACTTACGGCAAGTACACGTAAAACTACGAGTACTGTAACTCAACTACTATTGCCATTGTAAC
This sequence comes from Astatotilapia calliptera, assembly GCF_964374335.1. Taxonomy (NCBI): domain Eukaryota; kingdom Metazoa; phylum Chordata; class Actinopteri; order Cichliformes; family Cichlidae; genus Astatotilapia; species Astatotilapia calliptera. Next base: position 12,195,574 of record NC_137440.1, read on the forward strand.
ACTGGGCACACAGCTTTCTGGGGATAACAGAGGGCTTCAAGCCCTGTTTGAAATGATGCCACTGTTAGATCAGCCCTGCAGAAAGACCAACTATTTCCTCCTTCAGAGTTCTGTCTCTTGCGATTATCTACTACAAGAATTAAAACCTGAATACATAAATACATAAAATAAGCTCCTCCAATGATCCAGCAACCTGCTAGCGATGGTTCTTCCCTGTGATCACTAGGATCATAAGCTGAGATGCTGTGTTCAGCTCTGTCTGTCAGGAATTGTTGGCTCTTGAGTGGACCATTTAAACTGTTTAGAGGTGACTTGTTTTGTGATGTGACGCCGTAGGGAGACTGAATGGAAAATTACACATAACAAACTGAAACAACACTGAATACTGGCACCAGGACACATAAACAGTCCTTTAAAAGATTCCATTAGAAAGGAAAACGGCTTGGTGAATAAATTAACTGGGTGTTTCATCTTCACTCCATTCGTCTGCTGACGATGTATTTATATATTTTTTTTACTTTTGTATTCTCCCTGTGCTTTCCTTTAAGGTCTCTTCCTTGTACAGTAAAGGCAGACACTTCCTCTACGTGACCCTTAAACTGTGATTTAGCTTTAACAACAAAAGCAGCAGCAACTTAACTAATGAGTCAAGTTGGGTCTGGGTATGAAAAGCAAAGACAACTGTCGTGAACATTTAGCAGACAGTCTTCTTCACAGAGATTCTCCACCCTTTCCAGAAACCCTACTGAGCACATACTTTCACACCAAAGAATTAAAAAAACAAAAAAAACCACATGCTCATACATCACCTGCTGCAGTGTGGACCAGTCTCCAGGCAACTGATCACACACTGCACAGGCTGTGTGTGAAAGATATGCACAACACTACCTGCAACTGTTACCGAACTGCACTCATCCTTGTACTTCTAGACAGAAGACATGAGCAGCACAGTAGCATCACTGTGATTATGGTGGTTTGTGTCCCTCTATAGACATTTAGAAAGCACTGAGTAAGTAAAACACACGTGCATGTTTCTGATGAACAGATTATGAATTTAGGCAAGTATGCAAACACTGTAGATAATTATGTACTACTGTCATAATACTGTGACCCCCCCACACGCACATTTTGAAAATGCTCGATGGAATAGACAGAAGCTGAAAGGAGCAAATTACAGACCATCGTGCGATCAGACTACACCCATCTTCACAAGTATTACAGCAACTACTTTAAAAGCTTTTCTTCGACAGCACATGATGATGTGAGAGTGAGAAGGACTGAGACAAAAGCCAGAGGGTTAACGTCCCACTGTGCAGCTCATCCCTGCCATTCATGTTCAACCTTATCCACATATCACATAATCTAGTCTACCACTATCCATAATCAGTGGACATAAGTGGATAGATACGTTAAACCCTGCCTCGTTCTTTCTTCACTTTTTTAAACCTCTAGTTCTACCTGAGCCGTTTTATGTTTGTAAAGCTTGATAAATAATTGTGAAGCACTTTGTAACTCTGCTATAACAAAGGTTTTATCATTTATTAGTAACTTTGGTAACCTGCGGATGTCATGATGATGACGAAGAGTGTAAATGATTAGGTTATATTTAATCTGGCAAATTTCTTCATGAGACAAAGTGATAAGGTGGTGCGACAGAGGGATCATTTAAGCAAAGCTGCAATCTTCACCACTTTTAACAGAGATGCCGTTCTTCACTTGAGGCACCAAACAAGCATCGGCCACATGCTAGCACGCGTGTGGCATTTCACTGCAGATATAGAAATTAGGACATGATCAATTCATACTTCCTGAATGAAACGTCTCTCTCAAACCGACGGCTCAGCAGAGAGCTTTGTGATTTTCTATGTCAGTCAGGATCATTTAGGCTGAGCTCAAACGTTTCACAGCACTGAAATGTAGCAGCGGAAAAAAACAAACTGAATTAGTTTATTTTGTTAATGTGTAATTACATTACACCAGCAGCCACTACATGCAGTCCTCACAGAAACACCACCTTAACTTCTGCAGACTTTTCTGCCACTGCAGGGTCTCAAATATTGCAAAGTGCAAAGTGTCGCACTTTTCAGCAAGATTTAAAACATAATGCATTTAACATGGAATGTGATGAATGCTTTCATGTAGCTCTTAAAATAAACACTAAATCTTTGCTTGGCCAATTTTTTGCTTCATTCGTGTAACATGTGTTCAGATTTAAAGGGTTTCTGTCAGACTACTTAACCAGCCTAATTATTTTCTCTCAACCTGCAAATACTTCCAACATATAAAGAGTAACTTCATCTCTTTGTATTTAGCAGTCGGACTCAAACAGACTTTAAGTAAATAAACAAGATAAAACCCATTTAAAAATAAGTTACATATCCAGCAGTATTTTCTAACTGGACTCTGGACTTTTCAGATTAATATCTTTAAATTTCCACACTAACCTGAGATGATACGTAAGGGACATTAGAATCCACTGTTACAAAGGACCATCGTGCCACATTTATAAGTATAAGGTAAGGAAATTTCCTCTGCTCCTTTACTGTCTAACAGAATTGTTTTTAAAAGCCATAACTGATCCTAGATCAGTGGATCTATTACACATTTAGTCAATGAGGCTCTCTGCTGTGTAGAAAACATCTGTTTCGAGCCTATTAGGCGACACAAATCCCTTTGAGGTTTGTGTCAGTGAGGGCATCCGGTGTAAAAGTCTGCCAAATCAGACGTGCACAACTACCTGCTGTGGTGGCCCCTGAATAAGGGAAGAGCTTCTATAACTGGTCCTCTATTAGCTCTCATAAAAGTAACCATGCTGGGTACAGCTCACTGAGCTATGCAGCTTAAGGGTCTGAATCTGCCCCTGTTTGTTTACTGTGTCTCTCCCCCAGCCTTCCTGTCCACTCTCAAACTGTCCTGGCATTATACAAATATTCTAAGAATAATAAATATTCTAAGAAAGTATCCGAGTCCCTGTGTGTGACTCTAGCAGCTAATGGCGTCAGCTTCATGAAGTAGATGTTAAATTTCTCGTTTGATATTGCAGCAAATGCAAAAAACATAAACGAAGCAGCACGTTTAAGTTTAAAACATCCATTAAAAAAGGAGAAAATAAAAACGGCATCGAAACAGTTGCCAATAATTCCCAATAAAAGTTTTCAATACAAATTCACGTTTAATAATTAATCTTACAGCTTTCATAGCTACGTACATCTGAAGTATCCTGTAGAGTAAATCTGTTACACACCGAATGTGATGTGAAAAAACAACAACACGAAATTCAGAAATTTCCAGATCCGAACTTGTCGTGTAACATATATACACACCGAACCGGTCGGATTTTTGCTAAAATTGGTTAAAAAAATAAACAAACAAATAAATAAAGGAGTAGACATGAAGCGATCATAAGCTGGTCTTGATGTTTCCAAAAAGAAAAGGAGGAAACAGATTCTGTCTGCATCCAGTTCTCAGGAGCAGCAGCAGCATTTTAAATCAGGGGCCTCGAGGGCCAGTGTGCTGCAGGTTTTAGATGTGTCCTTGATCCAACACAGCTGGTTTAAATGGCTAAACTACCTCCTCAACATGTCTTGAAGTTCTCCAGAGGTCTGGTAATGAACTAATTGTTTGAGTTGGGACCTTATCTGAAAATGGAGAGGAATCATTTAAGAGAGAGCCGACTGACCTGGAGCAGCATCTAACCGTGCGCCTGAGGTTAAATAGGACTATTTTACCATTTCCATCTCATTGTGTATTCAGTAACAGTGCGCGATTTGAGTTACGAGCACACCTGTTGCGAAATGCAGTGATCCAATTGGTCAGATCTCAGGGCTCGCAAAATCGCTAGCCCGATGTCCCACAACTAGCGATATCTCGGGTTATAGCCCGATGGGCGTTTTGGATCTGAAAAATCTAAAAGATGAAGCCCGATTCAAAAATAAATGCAGCAAATTCCTCCAGTGAAATTACAAGGCTGGAAGTCAGTGGCGGTAAAATGACTTAAGATCGGGTCATTTTAGGTCAGTCTAAAAATATTTTAAACTCACAAAATATTTGCATGGATTTTATCGGTTGTATCCTGTAATAACTAATCACCTACCCTGTGTGTTGTTTCCTCAGACTGCAGAGAGGTTCCTAATTATTCCTGATCATTCATTACCTGACACACACTGTTATAGCTGCTGTCAGGTTAGGTTACTTTTAATATTTAATGTCTTTTTGGTTCAAATAATGGTAGTTTGGTGACAACTGTAATTTTTGCACCAACTTATAGTTTAAGCCAGTGCTAAAGGTTGCTGTTACAGTTCTCGTATTGCTACCTTTTAGTACAAACTGAACTGTGAATGAGAAAAATATAGTTTGTTGCAAAAGAAACCACTTGCCTGTGGGCCACACAGACGCTTGGAATTAAAATAATCCACTGAGACCAATTCATTTCACAATAATCTTCACAGGTAATTTTAGGTCTTAACGGATTCTGTGCAGACGGGGATCAGTATCACTTATTGCATGGTTTAAAGGGGAATGTTTCAGAGATTTTTTGTGTTGAAAGCTGTCCTTTTCCTGGAAGTACAGGCAGACTGATACACACAAACAACACAAAGAAAAGAGCGAGACATCTACAGCTGCTGGTGGGCAATGCCAAGTGGGTCAACACGGGTAAAATATAGGCAACCTACAAGCGTACCCAGACTGTGTAAGTGGAACCCGGCTGGTTCAAAACCATGTATTTCTCTCCTACTTGTTGCTAGTCACAGACGAAATGCAGAATGTGGCAAAAACGCAGCATTCGCTGGTTTGTAGCAAGTCGCCGGTAGCTGTGCACCTTACAGGCGTTAACGGTTTTACATTAATGCCACGCTTTCATCAATTTTTAAATAACTTGGCTGTGAAAATAATTGTCTGAACATGTGTGAGTCTGTCAGGCTGCTTCAAGAGAACATTTTAGAGCGCAGCTGATGATCATGAGTTAAGGTAACTTTTCCTTTTTTAAAGTGCAAGACTGTCTCTTCTTATCCAAACTCAAGATACGCTGAAAGACAAACTAAAATCCTGTCTTTAATCATTCATCCAATTTCAGTATATGGAGAATAGTAACAATCCAGTAAGGTTAAGTGCTCTTCAGATGCAACCTTACTCTGAGGCTGTACTGCCCATTAAACCAAATTAAAGATTCGATGCTGTGTCCACAGGAACAGTTTTCTGTGCTGGAAGTTTCGATTTTACAGTGAAGTCCTTTGTACAAAAACACTTGAAGTGCACTGGGTTGGAAGATGCTAAGTTTCTGTAGCACTGCTGTTCATTCCTCTTACAGATATCTACACTAAATAATAGCAGAGAGTAATCTAACTCTGGCAGTGACTAAAAAGACCATTTCTAATCTGGCTATGAATGAAAATTACTTTTAGAATCTTCATTCATTTTGAATGGCAGCATAAAAACTGCTGCCTGTGGACATCAGTCTCTTAGAAATTTGTGCTGAATGGGTAACATGATAACAAAGCATCTGACATTACATCTCAGATGCTTTGTTGCACCATCCCGGCTGGTCACATATGCATCGTTTTCCATTTATTATTTTTGTTTATCACGTATGTTGGCTGTTTTGAAATGATCAGCAACGTTACAGAGAAACTTCTAAAATCATGTGCCGTCCTATCCTACGGATCAGCTCCAGCACTGAAGCGCCATCATCAATCTAGTTTAAGCTCTCTAAGCTCTCCTCCATCTGAGCACGACTCAACAAGAAGCAACAGCCCCAACCTTTCATTCAAATCACCATCTGAAATATGTAGATTCAACTGGATTTCTCAGTTATTGATGAAAAAGGCAAACTTCCTGCGTGTACAAAAGACATCAATTACGACTGCTTTGCCAAAGCATGGATTTACAATTTTTAAACTGTGAACCAGACAAACCTCAAGCTTCAATGAAATAAATCTAAGATTCTAATAAAAACTTAGTCTTGACATGCAAATCTGAGTATTGCTGGAGATAAAAGCACTAAACGTGTATATTTAATGTTAAAGGACTCATGCAGTTAACTGTATACTCAACATTTAATAAGTCACTGATGGCATCTTAAACCCAAAGCTAACACATTTCCGCTCCAGCTCCATCCAACATGAAGCAACACAGAAGACTGACTTTAATTAACTGCACCAAACACAAATATCTTCAAATAACTCATGAAGAAAATCAACAAGACTGCAACTTCAATTTGAAAAACAAGAGTTCAAAGCCAACATCGACCAACGCAAGACAACCAGAACAGCAAAAGCTGTGCATCTCTGGGTGTGTGGGAACAAATTCAGTTCAATTATTTTAGTCTTCTTCCATCTTCCTTGTGAAACAACCCATACTCCTACCTAAGCTGGTTAGGGATTCTCTTATCTCTTTGTAACTCTCTCCACCCCATCCTCCTGCTTCACTTTCAGTGCTTTGGGGGAGCTGGGAGAGCTGCTGAGGGAAGGGGAAACGGGTGTTATTCACAGGTAACACAAGGCATAGAAACACCACAAGAAGAGCAGTTCCTTTAGAGTGCAAACAGGACAAAGAAATATATCATGAGAGGACTTTTGTTAAAGGCTGGTGTCCTGAACTCAAAGTGTCAGGCCCAGAATTCAAATGACTAAAAAAATAACTGTCATTTTATAAAGAAGGAAACTGTGTTTTGGTCCTTGAGTATTTCATAATAAGAACAACTTTAAGCAATGAAGTCTAAGGAGAATTTGTTAGTGACTAATGATCAGCGATCCAAAAGACCCCCCGAATTATAGGCACAGTGTGCAGGATACCAGCCAAGCATGCATAATAAAAAGCACCGTTCTGGGAAAACACTTTTTTGCCCACTTTGAAAAGTAAAAATGACCTTCACCTTTTATAAATCATCTATATATAAAATTAAGTAATAAAATTTAATTTTAAAAAAACAGCAGCATTTCTTTGGGTTTCAACTGATTTTTTTTACTTCTAAAATTTCTCCAGATGTAGAGTCTCATTTTCTGCTTGGGTTTTTAAGACACACAGATTTTGCTGTGTATTGGCTACATGCCATGTGTTAATCAGAATCAGAATCAGAATCAGAATACTTTATTGATCCCTGGGGGAAATTATTTGGCCCATTTATCCCCATGAATCATCATGTGTTTATGATACACTGACAGACCTGTAAACAGGAACCAACATGCAAAACTACTAAAATATAACGGTCCACCTGCAACATGAGGACGCACAGTTACTGTTGAGTAAGCAGGGTGAGACTTTTATTGCTATTTGTTCATTTTGTGACGTTAGAACTAGTTACAAATTCAGCTAAACTAATAATAGTCAAGTACAAGAGCTTAAAGCATTTAACAGCACGCAAGAACAGAAATGGCGCCAACTACTTTCAACACTATAACAGCTAACAACTATACAGCTACGCATGTGTCTGCACTTTATTTTCAAAATCAGAAAAAACTACAAAATAAAAGCGGAGGTCGGAACTCACTGTAGGATTTTATCTTTCCTCCATCAAAGTCATTCTAGGAAGTTGTCCATAGATTCAAAATCAGACAGCAGTAAGATATATTTAAAAAGCTAATTTGGTTGCATCCCGCAATGTAACTCACTATTTCCATGACAACATTACACTCTGTTTCCCACACATGGAAAAGTATTCAAGCTCAGTCTCAGTGGGCAGAAACGCCTCCCAAAACAAATTCACTGCCATGTATCCTTTAATTTAGCCAGATTAATAACCAGCTCTATCTTTATCAAATTTAATTTCAGCCTAATTATAACACTCGGCTCTTGTTATTATGAGATGTGAATATTGCAAACAAAAATTAAAAAAAAACAAGTACTGCAGCTTTTACACGTGTACCACTGAACATAATCAGGTCAGAATAACAACTGGTTGCGTATCATTTTTAATCAGAGGATTTGCAGTTATGGTGCTACATCATAGGAAAATAATGATCAAAAACCAAACTAATAAGGCAGATGATGTGAAGCTGTATTCTTTTTAAAATCGTCCACACCTTATTTGATGCTCACGCAACACAAACTGCTGACTGAAGATTGTTCTGTTTGTTGTAATTGTGTAAAATACACAAAAGACTCCAATAGGACTGGTTTATACTGGGATCAGTCTAAATCTGTTACAGTGGTCAGATTAGGCATTTGTAGAGCCTTGACCGAGTGATGCATCAGACCACAGATCAATCAAAGCCAGCAGAAGGGACGAATTTGCTCCAGAATATTTAGCACAATCAGTAAAATCTGGAGATTATATGACACAACCAGGGTATACTAAACTTGTGATTGGCAAGTTGTTGGCCAATGAGAAAGTTCACAGGTTCACAGTCAGGTCCTGCTCTCCTCATTCATCATTTCGGGTTTTAAACCCGTAAGATAACAAAGGCTAAAACGCTCATTTTAAATGATGTCACAGTGGCAAGCTGCCGTAGTCTGAATGTGGCTTAATACGCTGTTGGCACCTAATACATTTACCTTAATGTTTTATGTCTAACATCTGTTTTATTTAGAATTCTAACCGATTTACTCAAGGCATCCCATCTATATTTTCCAGACCACAAGAAGTGCTAAAGCCGCTGTGCACTGCTGTTGGCTGCTGATGTGTTAATATACGTAAAAACTGATCAAATGCAGCCTTTTAAAAACTTTGTATTCACAATAACGTGTGTAGAATTTCCAATGTATAAAAGAAATCTGTTATCAGTTTGTGAATTCAGCCATGATTTCAAATAACAGCAATAAAACAATTATCTCATATGTTAAAATAACTTTGATGAGTTACAAAGCAGACGTATATAAATAAAAATAATGACTGTTACTTTAATTCCCGAGTTTCTGGCACTGTGCACGCTGGCTCACTGCTCAGGAATGAAGCTACTGTTATACTTGTTACTAACATCTTTGCCTTTTACACAACGAAAAGTCAGTTTTATTTAAAAAAAAACTTCTATAACTAAAACGAAGAGACTTATAAATACAGATGGTGAAAAATGTCTCTTCAAGCTTGAAAATGTTATTTACTAACAGCCTAGCACATAAATGAACTTTGTGCAGTAACAGGCAACGTTGATATGTAGACATTAACTGAAGCAGGCAAAAAGACCTCAGTGTGATGTGATACATGACCTGTTTTTGAAAACAGAATAACTCAACATCACTGGGTTCAGTTACTTTTCATACACTCAAAATGTTAACTTTACCATGTTCAACACATAACAAACAAATGTCTGATTAGAAATATACTATAAGAAAACTACATAAATTGATAAAAACCTATAGATTTGATTGGTGTTCGACTTTGCTGAAACTCCCTGTTAAACTGGGATGTTTGGCTAGCGAGGTACTTCAGTCTCACTGCACCCCTCTAATCGTCATATTTCCCACACATATAAATCAATAAAGTCATTTCTATTGCATGAAAAAAAAATCAATTAAAAAAAAAATTGCTTATTGCCTGAAGGCTGATGAGAAACCATAAAAGGTAGCAGAAGAGCAACACCTCATATATTTTTTAATTCTTAGGTAATTCAGCTTTCCTGGGCTTTTATTAAACTGTTCTATTATTAAAAGTTATGCAAACACCACACAGTTTTACAGCAGAGCAGATGAGTTGCACACACTGCTGTTGAGTTTATATAACCCTACATTCCTTTGTAGTTTATCCAGTAAACAGCATAAGATTAGCATAAGATTTTTTTTTTTTTAAAGCAGCTTCTTTTGGCTGCTCCCTCATTCACACGTGGTCATTACAGCATATTTGATTTGGTATATTTTACTCCACATGCTGTTCCTACGCACAAATGTATTACCGTATGTTTCCCTTTGTCTAGAATTGGAGGTCTTACGTGTGTTAAGCCAAAGGGCATACAACCACCTGCACTGCCATTGTAGTAAAAGTCAACATTTATATTTTCATCTTTATTCCTTTAAATACCAATAACCACATATTGTTTTGGATGCTTGATTTAAAGACCAAACCAGAATGTGACTGAAGATGAGCTGAGAGTAAAAATTCAATTTTGGTCCCACATTTTCTTTACCATCTTCATACTGGATAACATTAACATACCACAACTCTAGTGGGCTGTGACCTAAATTGAGATTTAAAAATTACTTGAGGTCTATTCTACTGTAGGAGCAACTCAACAAAACTAGAATAATGTTGGTTGCTAGACCATGCATATGTTTATATTCATTGGGAGCCAAGGAACAGTTCTCTTTAATAATCATGTCTTTATTCCTCTATTACCTGCCTCATCCTATAACACTGCATACTTACTTTTATAGCCTTTATTCCAGACTTGGTGATCTGAGTCATCTTGGCCTTGGAGATGGGGGGCTTGTATTCATTCAATGAGTACAGCTGAAATATGAAAGGAAAAAGACAGAGAACAGCTTGTTTAAATACTGAAGTGATCCTATAAGAACCGTAAACTGCCACCCAATAGCTTTCTAAATGAGTACCCCCCTTCACCAACTACAAACTTTTATTAACAATTTAAAGAACCTTGGCTTTCGCTGTCATGGGGCTCAGAGAGACCCCAAGTTCACAATAAAGCGACGTCGGGGGCTTGCCTCTGACTCAGGTATTTGCGTTAGTATCGTCATTAAAACAAACACTCACAATTCGATTGCGGTCGACAGCGGATTGATTTTTTACTAGGATTAAATGCAGGTGTTATTTACAATGATCATCATGCTAAAGCAAAGACTTCGTGTTATGTAGACAAATGACGGCTGCGGTCTCCGCTTGGAGGCTTCAGATAGCTAAGGCTAAACTTAACAGTGTGGATATGCGCTGCTACTTCACATTGTTTAGGTTGCATATACCGGGAAGCTAACTGTAATTTGGAAAGTACTGATTCACAATCATTTGTTGTTTCTTTCCCAGGTGAATGAGCGCTACTCTGCCCATGGTCACATCAGATAGTTAGCTCAAGCGGTTTTGCTAATTTGGAGCTAGCTAGCGAGCTAGCTATTTAGCGCTACTGGCAGCCGCTGGGTTATATTTGTTCACAGAATTTAACCCTGATTAGGGCTGTACTAACAAATTAACTCTCTTCTTGCATGATGTGTGGCCAGTTTATACGAAGTACACACTCACTGACTTTACGTTACCGCTGCACTGCTGTGCAGAAACAGCGGCCTTGCCAAACACTACCCTCTTCTTTACTAAGATGCTAACGTTAGCCGACTAGCTACCGCGACTGTGAATTAGACAACATATCCTCAATATACTCAAATCTTTTAGCGAGAATCTCTTACAAACCTCATTGTTAAAGGCTTTGACCGCCTCCATAGTGTTGTATTTCGACTGGCAGACCACAGTAAATATTTACAAACGTCTCCTCGATAACCGGTTAGAGGCGTGCATGCCCGACGCTTGCTGAGATGGAGGAGACTGCCAATATGGCGCATAACCTCAGCGGGGAATGTGGAGAGAAACCGGCGACTCCTAGCGTCAACGAGTCGTATCAGACGGAATGTTGGTGTATAATGAGACCTGATATGATGTGTGGTGACGGTGGCACTGACAGAAAGACAGGAGGCTGAACTGGAGGTGTTAAGATTTTCATTGTGACTGACCACAGTGGAGAAGATTCGGTTAGTGCATCAGGGGGACAGGTTGGGCGGTTTGGAGACAAAGTTGGGGATGCATGGCTGAAATGGTTTCAACCGATGATGCTTTGAAGAGGAGAGAAAGTGGTCAAGTTGGACAAAGGATGCCGAGGATGGAGCTGCCAGGCAGGAGGAGAAGAGGAAGACCACAGAGAAAATATATGGATGAAGCAGGACATGTTTAGTATGACAGAATGCTGCAGATAGGGTGAGATGGAGGTAGATGATTAGCTGTGACACGACCCTTAAAAAGAGCACCTGAAGCAGTACATTATAAAACCCGTGGAACCCATTGGTATCAGTGGTGACACTCACTACAGGAATCATACAAAGAGGCTGGTAAAGTTCACTTTTCTGACTTTATTTCCCTGTATACAAAACAAACACATTCATTCCAGAATTAAGAACAAACATCACACATCCCTTCACAATTATTTACATTTTTTTTAACTTATACAACAGATGATACATAAGGGGGAAAATGCCTCTGTATTCTGGTAGGTCCTGTCATATATTAAAATCCTGTTCGGCCTGAGGTGTCCAAACCTACTGTGCAGTCACATAATGTCTGAATTTATTTATAACCATCCACTTATCTAACTTGTACCAGGTCTTTCAGACTTGTTTGTATGATTCCAGGAGCGTTTTCCTGAGAGTTATCCTTAATACTGCTAAATCCCCACTTTACTTCAATATACTGTATGCACAGATGTTATCAGTTATAAAGTCTGTCACATTTTAGACAAGATTTTGCCTCATACTGTCAATGTTCATGGGCAGAAATGACCAAAAAAAAAAAAAAAATCAGTGTAGCTGAAATAATTTAAAAAGTTTGTTTTGGTTTAGAAGATTAAAAAAAAAAATCTTCCACAAAAAACGAGGCGATCGCTACATTTCAGCAGTAAATTACATTACAGTCACATGAATTTGACACTTTTGAGTATTAAAAAAGAAGAAATTCTGATTTGAGACCAACATTTATTCTGTTAGTGCAGGCCCTAGTGTTCAGTCAGCAAAGTCTTCCTAATAAGCATGAATATAGGGCGACGACATACACACATTATTGAAAAAGCTTCTGTAACACATGTGTAACAGGCACTGAAGGTGCATGGCACCAATAACTGACTGTGAATAGTTTAAAAACAACAAAATTCACTACAGATAAATTCAAAGTGTTTCCATGCAGAGAACAACAGAGACATTATTTCCATGCACTCCACCGTTCCAAATATACAGTTTATACATAGGTTCATAAAATTATAAAAACAAACAGCTGTAAAAATTGCTAAACCTACAAATTAAACAATAAAAATAATACTACGACACATTTCACATTTTAATGTGTGCTGCTTATCATACACCGTCTCCACATGGAACTAAAAACAACAGTTCATTCATCCAACTACTAGTTGAAAAGAACTTGAATATAAACAGAGTTCTCAAGTGAATAACCAACAGCAGTGTGTGTGTGTGTGTGTGTGTGTGCGTGTGTGTGTATTTGATGTATGTGACTGTGAGGTCCTCAGAGTCCGAACACCATAAAAAGTCATGAAGAGTCTTTATAAACTGGTCTCTACCACAGGAGCGGCTATGACCGACGCTTCAGCCTTTGCGGCCTCTGACGCCACCTGCTGGATGTGTGTGACACAGATCTCCTGCACCAGAGGTCCGTTGGCCTCCTTCCACTCTCTGAACTTGTCTGAGGTAAGCTCCGGGTCAGACAGGATCTGTTCTATTGCCTGCAAGTCCGCCTCTTTTGCCTGGGCAAAAAAAGTGAAAAACTGAATATGCATAAATTATTTAACTGTATTTTTTTGCTATTCGCAAACTAAAAAACTAAAAACTAAAAAGGGAGGTGAGAAATGTACCTTTAATGTGCTGTTGAGTGTCCTGATAAGGTGCAGCTTGTCATTGACAGCCTGGTTTTTGCAGCGTCTTACGAAGGAGGTCCTAAATTCCTTTTTCGTGGATGGTTTACGTTCTCCTATCGGCGACAGACTGGCCTCCTTCAGGTGAATATACAGCTTCTCCATCTCATCGGAGCCGTTCTCATGATTGCCTGCAACAAGACAACACACTTCATCATCATCATCATCATCATCCTACATGCAGTGGTTGCATTGAGTAAATGCCTGCTAAATTAATTCAAATGGCATGCAGGTGAGTCAATTAGATTAGTCACAGATAGAAAGCTCAGAAAAGGAATAAGAATGTTAACAGTCGTATATTCTGTTGATCACTGATGCTAATCAAAGTTCTGAGAAACAGGAAACGTGCTCTGCTTCTTAGAGCTGGAAGTGGGCCACGAGAAAAAACTGCATATATTAAATATTCACCTTTATTTTGCGTCCTTAGAACTTCCCTCTGATCTTCCCCCTCAGCTGAAGGCGTTTCCTCATTAGATTCAGTGCCCGAGGAGTCCTGGGTGGCCAAGTTCTCCAGCCTTGTTTCCTCTGCCGTCTCCTTTTGTGGAGGCTGATGCGAGTGGACCTGGGCTGAGCACACCACTGCTGTTTCCCCAGCAGAAGGAGATGCCTGCGAGACGAGGTCCAACCAGGACTGTCTTTGCTTGGTGAGCGAAGAGGCGGAGCTCTGAGATGTGATCGTACTGACAGGTGAGGAGAGCGAACCGTTAGCTTCGCTGGGGACTGCAGAGGAGTAAGGGGGAGGAAGGGTACCCTGAAATACAAATACATTTAAGTTAAGAGTTTTTTCTATTAATTAATCCCATTTGGTTCCACTTGGTTTTATTTACTTGTAATAAAACATGTAGTGTCCCTTAAAGACACAGCTGCCTTTGCAAAAGTTGTGACCGTGTGTTTAATCTAAACAGAATGTAAATCTTTGCTGAACATTAACAATTAAACTGCAGTTATATGCTCATTTTGAATTTGGCTGCATTGACTGCATTCAGGCTGTTTATTACCGTGACCTCACTTAGTACAGAGTCATTCTAATGTTCTCAAAGTAGCATGGCATCTTCTTGCTGAAATAAGCAAGCATCCAGCAACATGCTTGATGGTAGCATGTTTCTCCAGAACCTGTACAGGTTTGCAGATGCCTTCACAGATGTGCATCAAATTCAAAATGAGCTTATATTAAATGAAAAGATAAATGTTGGCTCTTATGGATGGATGTGCATCCAGCCAGAACCGTTACTGACCTGATGTGTGCTACCAGGCGGACCGGAGGCATTTGAGGAGTCCCGCAGGGTCTGTTCAGAGTACGGTGGAGGAGGTATCTCTGTGGTTTCAGCTTCTTCGTGATCACTAGCTTCACTATAACACTCTGAACATGAAACATGGAGACACACAAGAAACAAAAACTTCAAACATGTAACCAACAAATGTAACCCAGGAAAAATGCCTGTGGGGCCCCACAGTGGGTAGTTGTTGGTGAACTGTGGGGCTGTAAACCCACACTTACCCCAAGTGGGCGTGTCCACCTAGATCCTGCTGCAGTTGTGCCCTTTGGGGACCTTACATGGGTTTTCTGTGGGTAAGCCCACGTGGGGCTTACAGCAGTTTTGCTCTTTTTGGGCCCCCAAGAGGGAACTTTGTGGGCAACCAACAGTTGTCTTACAGGGACCCCGAACGGCAAAACTGCAGCAGGATCTAGGTGGGATTAGTTTGGGCTTGCCTTGCCCACACAGCTCCACATTTAGACACTGTGGGCCCACACGGGCATGTTTGCTGACACATTATTTATGATAAGGAAGCATCAAAAAAGAAAATATATTGTGGAGAAGAGACAACCATAGAACATGTTTTATTACACTGTCAGAAATATGAGGCTGAGAGAAAGTGGCTGGTTCAAAACCTCAGTACAACGGAAGTTAAACTGGGGTTACACTGCAAAAGAAGTCAATGAGTGAAAGCTATAACAGGCCATATTTGGTTTAATAAGACTTTAGTGTTTCATTTTTCTCCTCTGAGAGCAAGTGGATCCACAGTGTAGTACAGTTTATCTGATCTAAGGATCAAGTGGTTTGAGAGTGAGAGATATAGATCCCCTGAGGGTTGTGCCAGGATGAGCATCTGCTGTAAAAATCTGTGGGGCCCAGGTGTGCCATACATTTCATATTGGTCTGCCCATAGTAACCCCACACGGGGCTGAAGTGGGCATGTTTGCTTGGAAAGTACTGAAGAGCTATATGACAATTAAAAACAAACGATTCCGTTGCTGATTAAAAACTTAAATAGTAAATTTCTTAAACTAAAACCCAAACAAAGTGAGATGTTGGAAAGCTTCAGTGACAGAGGCGGGGAACTGAAACAGGTGCTCACCGGCCGAAGCGTTTACTTCTGTTTGCTCATACTGAATGGAGGCCAGCCCAAGCTTATTCACCCACCTGAAACAAAGAAATGATCCAACTTAATTGCAATTCTGATAAAATATTATAATGCACATAAAATGTATACATTTCCAAACACTGTTTTAGTTGACATGACTCACAAGTTCATGTCCTCGTAGCTCTCGGCAGCAAAATAAAACATCATAACTTGCGGGTGACAAGCTTTGAATGCACTGAATAGGGAAAGACAGACGAACAGCAGTTTAGTGTTTCGAGGGTTAAAAAAAAAAAAAAAAAGACAGTTTTACTGTTATAACTGTGATTTCATAGATCACACCCAGCACTGTTTGTGAGGACTCACTATTTCTTCTTGCACTCGATGGCTCTGTCGATCATGAAGTTTGTGAGGTCGATGTAGCCTTCAGCTTTTTCTGCCTGCAACGCACAGATTGAACAACAGTGAGTATTAGAACACAACTTTCAAACCACTTCCCCACACGGACGTGCGCGTCTGAATTGCAACAGGCAACTTCTTTAATTTCCTCGTACTGAGTGGTGGTGACGTACAGCAGGTCTGACTGAAGTTATCGTGCCAGTAAGTCAAACAGATGTAGATTAGACATATATGTAGCAGCGGGCTATTAGTGACACGGTCACATTCAGGAAGCGCAGTGTCACCAGCGCTCGCTGATTCCTGCAGTGACAGACTGGCAAGGAGACAGCTGTGGAGGAAACCAGTATGACTAACCTGCAGCCCTGACTGCCTAGCGCACATCTGTGACTCACCCAGTGTTAATTCTGTGGTCTGTTACTTAAGCTGTAATAAAATTTAGTCATGTTTCATCTTTTGCTATTGTTAGCGTGAGACAAAAAAGCATAAAAGCAAATAAAAACACATGAAGCCACATCAATCACCGGATTACATGTTCAGTCAAAAACTAAAGTACACATTGTGTATGTGCCACCATCCTGCTGCTGTAAAGAGTGATTACAGCACTTAATCTGCAGCTGATACAAGTTCTCAAGAACTACCCCGATTATTTTTAACTATTTTATGATGCTTAAAAAAAAGATCATCAGACAGTTTTAAGATTCTTTTAAGGCGTTTTTTTGATGACTTGGGTGTAACACTGTTGTACTTTGTAACTTTTCCTGAAATTAGCAAAAATAAAGAAGATATGCAAGATACTCTTTAAAAAGGGCAACACAGATAGGATGACACACAAAATATTCCAAAGAGTGGTGGAAAACCAAAAGAAAGAGGTGCAACTTTAATAGCTTCCTTATTTTTTCCTCTCTCTTTTGATATAATTCTCATCATTACATTATATCTTATAATCTTGCAAGATAAATTGAAGAAGTTGAAAAGCATGCAACTGATATAGAGAAGCAGACTTATCTGTGTTAAATATTTTTGTTATCAGGGATTGTGCAATTGTACACTCTAAATAGCAACCAGCTAGTCTAAAACCCACATTAGTCTTCTAGTCAGAGGGTGTTTTACTCACCAGCTGGTTGGTATACCAGTAGAGAGCAGTCTTCTTCAGCACAAACCAGTACTTCTTCCATTTCATACCCAGAAAGCCTTTGCTTTCTTTCTTCCTGTACAGCCAGCCCTGGTGGTCTGGCTGGCCGAGCTCTTTGACCGAGATCCGTCTTCTGCTCATCGTACCATTGCCTTAACCAGACAACAGCGCATTTAGTCACAGCATCAGAGGAAGCAGAACGTTACAGATTTAAACATCCAAACACAAACAACCAAAACGTTTCCATTTCAGTCTAAAGAGCTCCCGGAGTTTGGTCGATAACCAAATGGACCTCTAAAACTAAGAAGCGCGTGAAGCATCCTGGAAGAGTCAAATCAAAAGTGCTATTCTACCTTCATCCTACCCGTTACCGATATGAGTCAGTCAGCAAAAACAGTATATATACAAATTAGTTAGCGTCTCAGAAGAACCCAAAGGCACGGCTACACAGAGCCAAGAAATAAAAGAAGTGAAGTGAAAGTAACTGAACTCGTCTAAAATCCCTCTGCACACGCCAAGTGCACCGCTGCTTCGCATCCACCCACTACGCTTTCTAATTGCAGCTGTAGGCTGAGATAAGTGACATGGTGATAAGGCAGGACTCACCTCCTCGGCTCTTCTTCTTGGATTTGTGTCGGAGGGAGACCTTTGAGAGGAGTGCAGAGGAGGGGTTGGGGGAGGTCAAAAAGAAAAAGGCAAGGGGGTGAGCAGCAGTTTCAGACCACACAACTGAGAAGAAGAGGCTGTCTGAAACATCCTGTTTTCACACTGAGTGTCATGTGCATTTTCTCTATCTTTCTACATGCTGTTTAACACCTCCATTAGCATCTGTGACTTGTTTCTTATTGGTCTCCTTTTATTTGTAACTCTCTTTGCTCCCCAGTGAGTCAAACAAAACATCCACCTGGTGGTGTCTAAACTCTGGGTGTATACTGCTTACATTCAAATTAGTTACTGATAAATAGGGAAGCAGAAGTTTCTAATCCTTTAAAGAGAGAGCGAGTAAATGTTAGAAAAAGACAAAAAAGAGCTACTTACAGGGTTGTAGTCATCGGCAGCCATTGAAGGAGTCACGGATATGGGGAAAGCAGCCTGTTGAAAGAAACACCTTATTCAAAATGTGTAGGTTGGAAAAAAACAAAACAGAAATGAGCAGAAAAGGAGAAAAAAAATTTCTTCAGTGTGACAAAAGGATGTGGCGTCACGGGTACAGCAAAGACAATGTTTCCCAATCAGCTTTTTTTTCTCTCTTTCTTATTGTTGTTTTGTTTTTCAGAGGATGGAAAAAACTGAATCGAACATGCTCAGAAACAGCAGAAGTTCTGTGGAAGCAGAAGCTCAGAGAAAGGTTAAAAACGTAAAAAGTTAATGCTCATGATCAGCACTGAGTCACAGCACAAGTGTCACAATGATCAGTGTCAGCAGATTTGTTTAATATGTGACACACACAGAAAGTTGTCTCACAGCAAAATGAAAAGGACTCTTCTGCAAAACGACATCGTGCAAAAATCTATTTTTTCCCAAACAAAGAATCAGAAAGATTTTTCTCACTTTGCAGTTCAAGCTCATAAATGGACAGTAACGTTGTGAAATCTAAGTTGCCTTTATTGACCAACTTCCTCTAGGTTAAGTTCCTTTTTTTTGAAATGCCAAAACTGTTAGAGAGAAAGAACATCAGAGACAAAACTAAGCACCGTGCTGCCCCACTGGGTGTGAAGTTAGAGAAAATGAGAATCTACACTGTGGGTTACACATTTCAGAGTACTCTGAAACGTGTAACCCACAGGCATTTTTAGACTCGGTGGCAAAACCAGGCGGCGAGTTGTTCACAGGGTCCTGAGCCCTGCTGCAGCTGTCCAAGTTTAGCCACTTACCGGTACCACAGCTCGCCAAAGTCCCCAGCTAGAACAATGAAGAGAGAAAGACTCATACCTGGTTCTTTAAAAGGTTCGTCCAAACAGCTAAGTATCCTCTGTGCCTCTGACAGTGATAATAAACCATCACTAGAAGCTCTCATCAATACTTCTGTACATTTGTGCCTTGCACAACACAAATGTATCATCACTTTGCTTTCCGGGTGTCAGAGCTGAGAGGCTGAGTGTAGGAGGTAGATGCCTATCACCACACAAACCACTGCCCAAACCTGACTGAGAGTGACTGCCTGCCTGTGTTTAGTAACTAGCTTCCTCTTGGAGTTTTCTCTTTTGCACATGTTAAGAACCATGTGTAATTTTAGTGGCAAGATCCAGACTGAACAAACCTATCTGCAGATTTACGCAACTATTCTTTGAGGTTAGATGCAGCAAGAGATGAAAAATGAAATATTCTCTCTGTATGTAAGATGCTCTTTTATATCACCATTAAAGGAGGAAGTTGACACTTCACCTGAAAATAAGATTTTTCTTCTGAAAGTAAGCTTTCGGGAGAAAAAGAATGACGCAATTTCTCGACCACTACCTGAAACAAATACCTACAATTTCAAAAGAGCGAAAAAAAACCTGCGTCTTACAATGAAATGACATTCACAAAGAATAGAGGGGAATGTGACGTGTTTACAACCAAATACTTTTCATACTATTAGGACTATTTTGCGAAGTTTAAGACAAATTTGGTTAAATGTTAAATAACGATTTAATGACTGTAACTACTGAGTGTAGTTCAGCAGTAGCCTGACTGCTTGTTGTCCAGTAGCTTAATGGCGAAACAAAGTCAAAGAAGCCTGCGGACAAATGAATTAGCCCGAGCTGCCAGTAAAACAAACACTGTACCTTCCACCATAACCTCAGAGAAAGTAGTCTGTCTCGAAACCTTTGCTCAAAGGTTGACCAAACTTTGCCAAACATGTCAGGAACATACGCAGAAAGCCAAAGAGCACGTTCAAAGAGACGCCGGCTGGTTTCAGGTGAGTTCAGGTCCTGTCTGGGCGTTACCCTCCAAAGAAGGCACCACCCAAACTGAAACTGACAAAGTGACAAATATTTTTGACTCCCCCCAATAATTCAGATATAACTACAGGGCTAATTTTTCGCATTTCATGTTCCCCCCCACTTTCCCCACGCATCTTTCATTCATTCATTAAATTCAGTAAAATCCATTCGTTTTCGCAGTTACCCCACCTGACCGCAGGGTGTCGCTAAATCCCAACTGTGTAACAGCCTTGGAACCTCAGTGAGAGCGTCATAAAAGCATCATTTTTACCCAACACACACATTTGTCTTTACAGCTGTTGTTGTACTTGACGCGTAAAATGTAGACGGGACTGTTCCACAGACTTGCCTGTGTAATTCAAAACACATCATTGTATCATTGTTTCAAACAGCTGTGACATTCACAGTAACTCACGCTGAGTATGAAAAGCAGCATTTCACATGTGGTGAATGCAGAGGAAGTCCGCACTGATGCTTACAAAGCACTTTTTAAAAATTTTTTTTATTACTTTAAGAGAAGTTGATAAAAATCACCAACAACCGCCTGCAAGAAGAATGAGAAATATAAGCGGTTCAGTTTACACCCATCCACTCGTTGCTTAGGGAAGCTGTTCCATGGCTATCAACACCCTTCGCTGCCTCAGTGGGGAGCGAGTTTTTAGCCACAGCATCACTGCCTGAGCTGTATCTGTGCAGAGGCTTGGATGTTCTGGGCCACGTTTGGCGGTAAACCAGCAGACACATTCCTGAGTCCTGCGTTATTATAGTCTCCATTTTTACTAAGCCTAAATAGACAGGGGCCTCGTATTTCTTTCCACTTGCCATTGTACAGTAGAAAGTGGTGTGAAGTGACGAGGAGGCCTTCTTTATCTCGCTCACATTCGCGCAGGCTTGTGGCTTCCTCTTTGCTTCGCTGTCACCCTATCTTTCTCATCTGTATCAAGTGACTTCCTCGATTTGCCCCTAAACCTCGCAGAAGCCTTTAATATTTCAATTAAATGTGCTGAACTAAACTTAATAGCTCATGATAATTCACGCCCGTCTCATTTCTGTGCATTCTACTGGAGCTATGTATTGGTGGAAGTGAGATAATCTGGCCTGCGACTCATGTCAAAGGATTCAAGGGAGTGCTGATTGGTCACACCAACTCAATCTCCCATCATGATCCGTGCTGAGAATTGTCATGGCACTTACTTACCCCCACCCAGAAACTGTGTGTGAGACAGAAGGGGGGGGGGGGGGGGTCAAACAGAGTGGCTATTATTTACCAGGGGACTCTCACACAGTGTAAAGGGGGAAGGGTGCAGTGGTTGGAGATGATATCAGATTCTCGCTCGCTCAGTTTGATGGCGCTGCATGCCCCTCGCCGGCTGTTGTTGACTGTGCAGTTGCCACTGATCATGTCCTGAATTTTGATTTTGGTGCACAAAGCTCTGAATTCAAGACTGAAAGAACTTAAATCAGAAGTTGGTCTGCAACATATAAACCTATATAGACACAAATAGTCTAAAAGGAAGCGGTTGATGGCCTCCCATATACCACGCCTGCATCGGCGTGGACTCCCTGTGTCCAGCCATCTTACCCCTGTGGAGGATTGACAGTAACCCGTGGTACTGGGGTGTGTGGTTTCACTGTGTGCGTCCTCAGTTAACCCCTGCAGTCATCTCATTTCCACAAATGCTAAAGCTAGAAGGTGCACGATCAATTTTCTACTAACAGCACATTCAACAGAGAACGAAGAGATGCAGTCTTCTGCAAAGTGATACTGCTAACACATAAAGATGATCTGTACCACGTTAGTTTAGAGATTTAGCACAAATTTTAATTTAGGATTTTGTAGTTTAATAAAAAAAATTAACCTGTCAAGGACACGATTTATCCCCAACATAAATGTCTTCACCAAGTTTTACGTAAAATACACTTTTTGAATTTTATTTCATATCCCAAATGTCAAATTTAAGATGCAGGAAAAATCGAGACACTTAGAAAGATTCATCCATATTAATAAAAAACAAAGAGCTTTGCAGTGCAGACTAAGCTTTGTGTGCAGTGTAACAGGTCAATCATTGAAGCTCCAGGCCATTCCTCACAAACACACATCATTCAGGTGCATGCACTTCATTTTTTCAGTGAGAGGAGCTGATTGTTATTTACTTACTGCTTGAGAAAAGGACCACGATCGTAAATGTGGATGATTATACCTGTAAGAACAAGCGAGAGACACGAAAGCCAACACATTAATAACTGAAAACACACCACATGCACTGATGTCGAGCAGTGCTTTCCAGCAGACTTATATCATACACCAAAGAGATTCATCTCACATTACCGCAGTGTATTTTGAACATTTCCAACACATACTTATTGCTTCCCAGCTAACTGCTCATTATCTTTATCTGTGTTCCAATCTGACTCTGATTTGGCAAAGCAAAAGCAGACACTTACGGGTTGGGATTTATTTGTGAGTGCTTCTGATAATACATTTGGAGACCAGTCACAGGAGCCCTTTAATTGCATTTTTGTTTTCCTCCCTCTCAGATTATTAAAAAAAGATGATGATAAAGATTGTTTGAAAAAATGGTTTTAATAGATGACAAAGAGAAATCTGATGCACCGTTACATTCCTCGCCTCACCGTGAGAAACCCCCCCCCTCTTGTTTTTACAGATTGACCAGCCTAAAATTAATATGACACACGATTAAATCCGCTGTCAATCAAATTCCTTTCCCTGCATCAGTGGCACATGTTCATAACCGCCACCAGCGATGAGTCAACTACGTATCTATGAGATTTACAATAGCATCTGTCTATATATCCTAATTGTGAGTAATGTTTTTGATCAAGCGTGCAATAGACCGGATGCAGTGCGCTTGTGTGCGGCTCTTAGAATAGAAGCACCGGGCTGGGGGTGGGGTGCAAGGCGTTTAGTCATCTATTGGGGTGTTAATGTGGGGAGTCACACTTCCCCAGGCCCTGCGTCCAAGACAAGAAGAGATCTATGGGCAACGCATGAGGAGAGGGAACAGCAGTCCTCATATGTCATCATATTTGGTAGTGGGATGGAGTTATTTATAGTTGGAAGCGGATTTAGCATTCGTCATAACAGTGACATTTCTAAAGATCTCTGGGGGATCTTGGGGGTGGATGGACACATTGCTGTGTGGGACATGTTGGATGCTGAGGTGCTGAGACAGAACTATGTTAAAAAAAAATAGGCCACAAATACTCTTTCAGTTTCATTATAAGCTCTAAATTAATTAAGGAACTTCAATAATGGAAAAAGTCACGTTGTATCGATAGAAATGACTAATGCTCTGCAGAGGACGTTTATCAATCTCTGTAATTAACATTCTGTTTTACCAACTACCCATCAGCCACAGCAGTAACCTTCACTTTGGAGGTAGTTCTCTACCGGGGAGCCAGTTTGCATAATCGTTCTCCAGGTTGTACTTAGACACTTTCAGTCTGGCTTTACGTTGCCTCCTGTGCAGAAGTGGCATTTCTCTGATACCTCACCCTCCCTGCAGGGTTCTCGTGACTACAGTTCCCGACTTGGTTAAGTCTGTGAGGCTTGTTCTGCACTCTGTGGCTCTTGATAATACTTTACACTCCAGTTGTCCACACTTGCAAAATCTGTGATAACTTTGTATATCCATCTCCTGCTTTGTGAGCATCTAAACTAAACGGATTTCGCTGGTTTTGCCACGATGCTTTCTCATGACACAGATCAAATCCTTACTGAAGTTTTTATACTGTGTGTAAATTAGAAAATAATTATAATCATTGCTCAGCAGTGGATGGTTTGTTTGTGATGCTCAATAAAAAAGTCAGTTTTACAGGATGCTAAGATGCTACCTATGCTTTCTAAAGTAAACTAGTATGTGTAGAAATCAGAAGTTGGTCTGCAACATATAAACCTATATAGACACAAATAGTCTAAAAGCAAGCGGTTGATGGCATCCCATGTACCACGCCTGCAAATAGTATGTGTAGAAATGCTGTGCTGAAAACCCCTTACTCTGTTAGACGAAAACTTTAGATTTCATTGGAAGACTAATAATTTGGCCTTTATTTATAAATGACAATAATTTCCGGGGTATATTCATATATAGACATAGTATGAAGAGGTCCCTTTTTCAGTAACCATCTCTCCTCCAAATAATTCATTTGGCTAGTTGAAAATCTGGAGCATTAGCTGTTGTGTGCTTGCTTTTTGTCTTAAAATAGCCAGATGATTCATGGTTTGAGAAACTAAGGCTATTCTATGGGGTGCAACAGTTTGTGCAACACACAAAAGTGCACGCAAAACAGAAGTGAGAGTGCCCAGTGAACAACTGAGCGACAGAAATAGTGTGTCAAAGTTTCAGATTTGGGAAACTGTCTGCTCACAGGCCAACAGTGAAGAAACAACTTCCAGGAAGATTTGCAAAGAAAAGAATTTTCAGAGACGGACAAAAAAAGGAAAATATTAAGATGGGCAAAAGACCCCAAAAGTGAGGGTTTGGGGGTATTTGGAGAGTAGTTTAGTAGTGACAATGTAGGAAATTTGTTCACTGCCCTACGACATGTTATAAATATTTAGAGAGCAGTCAGCTGGTATACTGCCTGCACACAACACAGCCTCTGGATCTGAGTCTTGCTGTTGTGGTGGGAAAAATGTTGGACGTAAGAAGTGCCCATCAAACCATTCCACATTGTGGGCTGCACTTCATAAAGCACGGGCTAACATTTATCCAAGACTGCTTTAAGAAAGTGACAGTAACAATGTAAGAAGTAAGGTCTGTAAAACTGTGATGGCTGTGATTGGAAGAGTCTCTGCAGACGTTTATTTCTAAATCGCTTTTTCAATTCAGAGCTGAAGAGTAGCTGAAGCCTGCCACGGCTGACACTGGGGGAGAGAAGGGGACACGCTGGACAGGTGTGACTGCTACATGATTGTTAGGTGGCTCAGGGGAGCAGGTCATCTACTAATCAGAAGGTTGGTAAAAAAGTATCCTCAGCAGGTCACGCAGCTCCAAGTTGCTCTCAGATGTATCATCAATGTGAAAGGTGAAGATAAAAGCACTTCTGTGATAATGTGTGAATGACATATGGTGTATGAAATGCAAAGCCAGTCCTATTACAGCTGTAGCAGCACATACACTGCATCATCGTACAGGACAACATGTCCACCACAAGGGAGCCACACAAAATGATCATTTCCACTAAAACGGAAGTATTTTACTCTCACTTTGCAACTAATTTATTTAAGATGTCACAGACCTTTGACCAGCAGACTGTGTGTGTGTGTGTGTGTGTGTGTGTGTGTGTGTGTGTGTGTGTGTGTGTGTGTGTGTGTGTGTGTGTGTGTGTGTGTGTGTGTGTGTGTGTGTGTGTGTGTGTGTGTGTGTGTGTAGGAGAAAGAGGGAAGGGAACTCACCGGTTGAGGAAGTCACTGCTAGAGTGCCAGCTGGATCCCTGTGATAAATAAAGATTTTTAAGTTAACGCATGTGTTCTCAAAGCCTCAGTCTGAATGTTGAGACGCTCTATGTTGATTAATATTCCTTTAATGATTTTCTTTAAAGTGACTGAAGATCTGTGTGCTGCGTTCTTGCAGGGCACTAAATTATGCATGGATTAAGGAAATCTACAATATTTGCTTGGTAAGCTTTGCAGTAAAATAAATGATTCTGGCAAGAATAGGAAAAACAAACGGAGAACAAAAACAAGTAATTGTGATTTTAGAGTTAATAAAAAGAATGCAATTATATAACAAAGGCAGAATTTTTATTTTTGTTTTGTGACATGCACAAACTAGAAATACTTCAGCACATCGTTCCCTTGTAACCATTTGTGATGTGTAGGCATAAAATGTTAGTGGTTAGCAAACGTATGCAGTGGGATAAACAGAGCGCAGGTAGTACTTAGGCAGACCACAGCGTCTCAGAAAGTGCAAATTAGTGAGGACCGCAGGCGACTACAGCTCAGCAAGCTTGGGCAGAGCAAGATTTTAGGAGGAAGAAGTGAAAGAGAGATAAGAAGACAGGCTCCTCTCAATCAGTAAATGCATGCATGGTGAAAACATGGGCAAAGAGAGAGGTCAGAGAGGCGGGAGTTCTTCGTGGCTGTCAGAGCTTCACCTTCACGACGAAAGCTGATGATCAGTCCCAGGAAAACGCTTTAAAATCAATGAAAGTGGCAAAAGCCATCAAGTAAGGTAATCCTAACCTGCCGTTTTAATGTTTAAAAGGCAACATATGTGCCAGAAAAGAGATGCCCCAGTGGAAAAACCTGCTTTGACCATATGGCTCCCCAGCTGGAATCAAAAGTTCAAAGAGGGAAGTGGTTACATAACCATCGCCATCTGACACCAACAAAAGGTAACTTCACGTTAGCTATCCTGTTGCACTGAGGCCAGGTTCACCTCAAAGGTCAAAGCAGGTTAGAAAGACAGCTGGCTCTACAGTTTGGTCCTGGCGTGGAAATTAATATATATATATATATATATATATATTTTTTACAACCAAACATGCCATTTAAAGTGTATAAACTGAGGCTGAACGGAGCTCAGCAGGGTTGCAGGAGAAGATGCATATTACAGTGAGACGTTTAGCAGCCACTCCACACGCACCAGTAAAATAAAGACAATACAAAAATTGACTGAAATAAACTGCAGTTTTTAATAAATCGCTATTCAAATCTTACAAAAGGCAGATAAAGCAACAACAGACACTCATTCCCTGTGGCTTCTTAAATAATGCCGTCATTCTGCCACTGTTCAAAAACACTGGCATAAAAGACCAGTTTACTGTCAACCAGCTGTATATAGAGGCCCTTTAGATGGGTGCTTGAGCTGAAACACAGGTTATAAAGGTTTACTGAGTTGAGTGCATAGCCTTAAATCATGCACAAATGTTTGCTAGTGACAAGATAAACACCTTTAACAACCAATGCAGCATTTTTCCACTAAAGTGACAGTAAAAATCGTATGCATAGCTTTACAAGAGGCAACCATTGGCAGAAGTTAATGTAAGGAATCACAAAAATGAATTTGTTAAAAAAAAGAAAAAAAGCAACATGACAAGAAAAACAGCCTCGCTAACAGACATGTGCTGCTTGTCTAACTTATTCTTTTTTAATAACTTATTTATGCAAATGAAAAGCAAATAAACAGAGAACCGAACTGGTCGAGAGCTTCAGTGTATTAAATAAGCGACGTGAAGAACATCTTAGCCGAAACATTACATGATATGTACAGAGATGTCCATGTACAGCAAACGAGGCCCAAAAAAGCCTAAATCTGAACACAACTGTGTCCTCTTGATGCTGAGGCTTGTGTCAGAGATGAGGGTTGTGTTAAAGGAGCGATGACTTAATGTAGTGAGTACTACAAAAGCAGGTTTGGTTGAGGAGTAGCAGTTGTAGTTGGTAGTAGTAGTAACACCAGGGAGGTATGGGAGAGAGGAGTGTGAGAAAGCCCGAGGACGTTAAATGTCAAAGGCACTGAGGAAGACAAGACAGGAACAGGAAGCCCCGGACAGGAAGCGCATCATCAGTGAGTCAATAGCTTAAGCCGCGTGATCCAACTGACCAGTAGTGAGCGCTCTGCCGTCGTGCGCTTGGAGACGGGAGCTACCGGAGCCTTTTTCGTGTCTTCCTGGTAGGGGATGGTGGCACTGTTGTGGAGGTCTGAGTTGGAGTAGTAGCGGCTGCCCCGGATGTGGTCCACTCGGATGAGATGCCGTTCCCCTGCAGGCCTGTAGGGTGGAGACACCGAGGGGACCTCCTCAGCAATGGTGGGGATCCTCTCGTTACTCAGGTATCTGTACAGGAGATCCTCACCTAAAGCAAAGACACAATGACAGGTTATTCTAAAGTCTCTAAAAATGCTTTGCAAATCTTTTTTAAATATTTGACTTGTTTTCTTATTGAAATTAACTAAGCAGCAACTTAATGGGCTGAAAAAATAATGATGTGCGATAAAGTGTAGTTCCACTAGTGGCCACTTGAGGCTGCATCCAATTGTGAGTCAATAAATTTAAATGATAAGTTGCACACACCTTTCCTTCCCTGCGCCCAGGGCTTTGCGTAAGGATCAACCACTGACAGACAGGTGTCTGCAGGCATGGACAGCGGCCGGGGCTTACCTGTAGACAAAAGTTTCAGGCTTGTTAATTGTTCTGAAAACACATTTTCTGAGTTTCTGTCAGAGGAATATTTCTAAACCACTGCGATGAGAAAGTACTGACCACGCGAGGGTTTATGCTCCCTCATTCTGGGCTGGACCACCTTTGCTTCGATGGGACAGCCGGCGCTTTGCTTGTCAAAATCGGTGCAGTGTCCTCTGCTCTCCTTGTCCAGGAAGGAGTTAGGTGACTCAGAGCCCTTTGGTCTTTTACTGATGCTGGAGAAGGCGTCTGTTCTCGCCTCTCTGGACGGAGGAACAAATGTTCATTAACTTATCTCCACAGCATGAGGAGGTGGAGGATAAAACAGTCGTAGTGTACGGACGGGTGGGAGCTGAGTGGGCTGAAGACCAGCAGAAGAGAAAGTGCAGCAGGAGGGGGTGCGAGGTAAAGTGATCACGAGCCGGGACCACACTCATTATTCATCAGCTTTAAAGCTCTGAGTTAGGCTGTAGCAAAGGTTGACTGGGGGTGTCTGAATCCCTCACAGCGGGGGGAGCAGGTGGCCTCCAGCCTTCTTGTTTTAGTACTTTACTACTTTTAGAGCTGAAGTTTCCAGTAAATTAATAATCGGTGCACATGAAACAGGATGGCTTACCGCGGCGTGTACGGCATTAGAGGAGGAGGCGGGATGTACAAGTCCAGGATAGCCGGCTTCTCCTTTTTGGTTGATCCATTAGCTGAACTGGAAGGAGACTGGGTTCTAACGAGGGACGAATTATTCTGAAAGAATACAACACAAGCGTGAGTGCCTGATCTAATCTGGAGAATAAAGTCTTCTCATTCCACCTTATCTGACTGCATGTACAGATCAGTTTGTGTTTCTGCTTATTACTGTTTCGGCTAATAGTTTTTTTTCCTCAGCCTTAAATTAAGACTTAATCTGACTTGCTGGCTAACGGGAGGAGTTTCCCAGATGTGGTGAGACATTTAAGTTCCTGTATGTCGGGCCTTCTTGTTTGAGGCATGGAAAGCTTCTGAGTGTAGTCCAAAATAGCCTGACACTTACCACAGTTATGTTTCCCCAACATCGTCCTTGAGTGTTACTCTGCTATTCTCATCAGGGAAAAATTACACATCTGCTGATACAGCATTGTAAATGTGATATATGGCAAACTAAACATCCGACTGGGGATCTCGTGAAACACTGCTCTCTGCGCTTCTCCAAATAGCTCAAATAGTACAAATTATATACTATTACAAAACCAGTGTCATTCATTCTCGAGTCACACCGTATGATTTGTCTCTGTTTGGCTCTTCGGAGCCTTGCTATCGCAAATAAACTGAGACGCCTGGCTCTGATGGGCCTGGCTCTGATGGGCCTGGCTCCGATGGGCCTGGCTCCGTGTTAAAAGAAGATGCTGGTGGATGTGTAGACATTGGTCACCTTTGTGCACAGAGCCTCTTTCGTTGATTTGAGGAACCCACTCCTAACTGATATAATCTCATCCTGTCTTCTCCGGCTATAAAAGAGGCTGCGCACACGATGACGCGGTGCCAGAGCTTCAGTCTTGGTATCTACGTTTATGACAGGCTTGCAGCCTCCCCCTCTGTCAGTGGGGACTCACCTAATTTAGCGTAATGTGTTCATTTGATTATGAATCAGCTCACACATTCCCTCACAGGCTCGATATTTATCCCATTTCCCTTTAAGCTTTCTTTAACACAAACAAATGATTGTGTGTCTGTTGTTTGCTTTAAACCATGACGTTGGGCCGTCTAATAAACTAACCATTCTGAAACACTAAAGCTCGGAAGCTTTATCTCATAGACTGAATAACATCTTGGGACTTTGTTTGCCTCTTTTGTTGTGCAAGAAAAGCTGAATGCTATATTCACTTGAGCCAGCAGCACTCTTTCAGGGTGGCCCTGTCTGGACTTGCTGCTTTGGAACCAACTCCCTAAAAAGCTGGTAATTGTTTGACAATGATTAGACGAGACAATGATGAAAGGAAGCGTGCATGCATGTGTGCATGTACCTGAGGTACTGGGGGCTTCCAGCGCATGTTCTTCAGTGGGGCAGGGGTGAAACCTGTTGTGCCCGTGGGCCTCTTCTTCAGGAGTAGAACCACACCTTTAGGGTCCTCCCTCAGTTTAAAAACCAGGTTTTTTAGCTGCCAGCCCACCTGGTTAACAGGAAGCGAATGCACATGATGCTCATGCTTTTGATTAAAGATTTCCAGTATGTATTTAACTTCCCACACAATCTGGGATTCTTACCACAGTCTGATGGTTGACCTGGATCACCTCGTCCCCAGCGTGGATCTTCCTCGTCAGGTCTGCGGGCGACTAAACATAATACATAAACAGCCAAGGTCAAAACCAGATAGACCGCTTTTATTGAACTATTCTCAAAATGCTGTGGAAACTGGGCGGCGCTCTGGTACCACTCGTGGCTGATTTCTGCACCAGATGAACACTCAAAGATCAGAATCGTGAGAAAAAGCCTCTCAGTGTGTGTGACTATCAGCAGAATTGTTTTTCATGTCACGAAGATGCCAAACGAGATAAACTGGTCATTATAAACGATGATTCAGGTTGTGATTCAGGAGTGGGGACTGGAGGCGTGAGGATCCAACGGTGGCTGTGATGCACGTGTGTTAGTCACTGACTGAGTGTGTAAGTGTGGTGAAAAGGTAAAACTTGTTTGTGTGGAGTGCAGAAAGAAACTATCCCCTTTGCACATGAGCAGCTCTGAACTCCCTCACATGATGTTACTCAGGGTGCCCTCAGAGAGGAGGATGAAGAGGAGGAGGATGAAACTTACAAAAGCTTGTTTAAGAGTACTGGCAGCGAATGAATGAATTTCAGCACTGAAACTGGATAAAATTGGCTCCTGTCCTACTTACATGTTCTGTGGTTCCAGTGATGACATGCAACCCATCATAAGTAGACTTGATGTACATTCCCTGGGTTTAAAAAGAAAAGAAAAATGGTGGATAACAGCGTATTACCAGTTCACACATCGAATACATTCCCAGACAGACAACCCAAGAAGCCGACCACAAGTTCGAGATTCAAAAAAAAGAGGAAAACAAAAAAATGTTCAAGAATCATTCCTCACCAGACCCTCGCCTGGATTGATGTTGGTCAACTGGACTTCTTCCAAACAAGCCGACTGGCTCATCAGGGGGTCAGAGGTGGTTCTCACGGTCTGATCACAGATGGTGTTCAAAATCTTTGACTGCAGAAGAGAACGCCAAACAAAATGCCTCAGTGGTCAAAATAATAAGCACAAGACTTTAATAAACCTCTCGCTGTGATCACAAGTGCTGCACTTAATCATCCAAAGATCAAGTTATTGTGTGTTTTACAGGTTAGAACTGGCAGTTAGGTTACATTCCTCCTTTTCATACTATATGCAAAGACCTGTGTGCCTGACATTAACCTCACTACTGTGAGGTTTAATGCTCTGCGAGGGGCCATTAGTGTGCTTTTAAGTGGAGCGACCTCAACGCATAGGACTGAAATCAGTCCTTTAAACACACCTCTTCTATGTTCCTTTCTTGGTTAATGGCAAATACTATAATTTCTCATCATTAGAGGGTTTTATCGTATATACTTTATGTAGAGTTGATCTTGAGGAGTATAAAGGCAAGAAATAAAAATAAATCGGACTCGTGCCAAATAAAGAATAGAAAAAAAAGCTGGTGACAAAGAGGAGCAATGAAAGAAAAGTGAAGAAAAAAGCTTTTAAACAAAGACGTCTGTAATATGAATTTCAAAGAAAGATAGAAAATGGTAGAGGAAGCCCAGTGTTAGCCCACAGAGTCTGGAGAGTGTCAACAACAGGAAACACTGATTGATGGCAGGGCCATAATAGACCCACCTCCTCCTCTGGTCTTCTTGTACACCCGCCTGCTCTATTCACTCAAAAATCTGACCTTGCTGCTGAAAGCAAGTCTGACACAATGCCCAATTAAAAAGACTTAAAGGCCCATTCCCCACAATACTGGAACTTCCAGGTCAGTTCTTTGTTTGCAAAGAGATGCAGAGTACTCACAACTTCCAGGATCCTTTCTTCCATCTCATAAACACTGCAGTCCTGTTGCAGAGAATAGAAACAGGGAAGAGGAAGAAGTTAGTCGATGGCTCGAGAGCGAAAAAGCAAAAGCATGAAGCAGGGTTTGGGTAAATGGGATATAATCAGAATCCTACATATAGAACTGAGAAAAATGAAAAAAGCCACAAATAAACAGCTTTTAGCTTTAAATGACCGCTTTGCTTAAATTATGTGGATGCTTTAATTACATAACACCCTTTGTGGTTCAGTTTACTTATACTGGAATGAAAATACCATAAGAACAGTCATACAGTAACTATGCGCAGATGACATGGTGAGAAACAGTCGGGAAAACATGTCATCGTGCTCAGAAAACCCTCTTCCAAATAGTCTGCTGGCAGAGAGCAAATATTTGGACGCACGGCCGCTTTCTTCGTTGCGACTGGGTGGGCTAGTGGAGGAGGGGAGGTCCTCTGAAGACAAAGCTGTGATCTTTGCAGATTTTATCAGCAGCTCCTTCACCCAGTCAGCCCAGTCAGCTGGGAAACTGTCCACTGGCCCTCTCCAAGTGTCAGCTAGACAGGACACAGCTGTGGCAACAGCCCCACTGACAACTGTGTCGCTGGCGGGGAAAGAAGGGGGGGGGGGGGGGGGTCAGTCTAGAGTAACCCCCCGAGGGATAGCATCCAACAAATCACAGGTGACATGCTTCTGTCAAAACCACAGAGCACAAAGGTATCAGTGTGAGGCTCGTTCCCCCAGAACGCTCACAAGCTACAAACCTGTGGATGGAAAATAAAGGAAAACTGTTGTGATGTGCACAAAGCCAGCTCTGTTGCTCTTTGTAAATGCATTGTACAGACAGCAAATAGGGGGGTCAGCCATGTTTTTCCATATTTCCATAGCTTGCACATTCCACTGGGATAAAGCGGGGCGTTTGTTTTCAAAACCGTTGGCTTGTTTGCACTAACGAGATTTGCGCGACCGTCTGTGGCCGTGAGCGATGGCTTCGCATCAAAGCAGAATGCATGCAGTGCTCCCTAAATATTCCCTTCGATCTGCGTTTTACCGTCTGTTTGAAGGATGAAACTCATTCGGTGAAGGTTCATACATGCGGCTGCCATGTTTCCCTTACTTTGGGGAGGAAAATGAAAAAACAGTATAAACACGAGGTAGGAATAAATGCAATTATAATACATTTCCTGTGACATATATTGGTCCCCAAAAAAATCATGTTTCCAAACAATCTAATTCCAGCCAGGAATATATGGCGGTTTCAGCAAGAATTTAGCTGCTCTTCCATAAACAAACAGCTGCATATTTCTTTTACAGACATGTTTGGATCGCTGCTCTCTTAACTGAGCCAAGAAGGATGAACTAAAAATACATATTTCAACGTTTAGAGGTCGTGAAACAAAACAGCATGTCATTATCAGCTGGCACGACTCCCATCAAGCTTTAACATTTACAGAACTTCTCCATAGTATCAGATCATGAGAAAACGATATCATAGACTTAGACTCCTGGCTTTATTTCTCATTTCTGAGAACTGTTTGTGCTTCCAAAGTAATCCCACATCTTTGTCAGGACCAAAGTAGTCACAATAGACGAGGGCGAGATGAGAAAGAAAGCACTGCGGCTGAGGACAATTCCCTGGGTGTACTGATCCCTGACATTATGGACTTGATCTCACAACCAGTGTGGATCAGATCACTCTCTGGGTGCAGCTCTCTGGGCCTTTGATCAGCCACCAGAGAAGATTTGCATGGTCGGGCAGTGAGGTGGCTGAGAGTGGAGCGCTGGCACGGTGCCGAGTCTGGACTGACTTCACACCTGCAGGAAACCAAGGCCACGGACTGCAGCATGTCACACCTGGGCTTCTCACGTGATGACAACGATGGACTTTATCGTTTGCAGAGAGTTGAACTTCCTTCGTCATCCAGCGGGAAGCGTAAACTAAAGACACGCGGGATTGATGAAAAATGCATACTTTGACAGAGAGTGACCTCCACGCTGACGGGTTAGCCAAGAAGGACGATGCATCCAGTGTTTTATGGCCTTGTCCCATTGTGTGTGCAAACACAGGCTTCATTCAGGCAGAACACATAAAGTGCGATCTCAAAAGCCCCGATTTCTGGGCAAACCTCACGCCGTCCTCCCCCATCATAAAACTAATCACCGTGGCAGACTCCTGTGCAACTCATTTTATTAACCAGTGCTTTCCATGCTAGCCCACTTGCTCTAAAGAAACAAGGAATCCAAACGATTCAGACAAATCGGAAATGAAACGAGGATTTCTCTGAGCCTGTGTGCTTTTTTATAAACTCGATCATGGGATTAGTTGGAAATCGCCCATCCTCATCAGCTGCTGCGAGCTGGCTTAAAACTAGCAAGTCGAACGGCATGTCTCTCCAGCTGCGAGAGGAAGCTAATCTCTCAAGCCTTGCAAGAACCTTTCAGCACCTATCAGAAGTTTATTCTCCACCATAACCTCTCCACTTCACATGGCAGTGTGAGAAATGGATACCCCCACTCCTCCTGGATGACCATGACCGATACACCCACAGTAAATCACCAGAGGCGCTGAAATCCCAGACTCTGGCGAGGAAATAGGCACTCTGGGAAAGGAATTTATTTTGATGCAATAACCCTCTGAAAAAAATGACACCTGCACTCTCAGGAGCCACTTTTGCTGGCAGCGTAAAATGAGTTTCTTATCGGGATAACCCTTGAGGGATAAAAGACAAGCGGATGAATTGATAGGAAAGAAAACCCAGTCAAATAAAGTCTTCCCCATATGCATGAGCAACCACTACTGGTTTCATGAAACTGGCAGAAGCAGGAATAACTATACTGATGCAATTCAAGAGCAACCCTCTGCAGAAATATAAAAGGGTGGTTGCCGGTGCTCTGCGCTATCTGTTAGCCATCTTTCCAGCAGTCTGAAGGACCACCTCCTCAATCCTTCCACTAAACCTACACACAGGAAATGCTTCCAGACGGTTTGGTCTCCCACTGGGAGCATCTTGGAGAAGCAAAAACAGGAACCACATGGCCCGAAGGAGTACAGCAGCCCGGGGAATGTTGGCAGCCACCTCTAAAAGAGCGCTAGTGGGTTTTATGAAACTGGAAGCACAAAAGCAACATTTACCATTAAACGTCCCCACACCGAGGGGGTCTCCTCATTAGCCAGCACGTGGAGGAAAAGATCCCAAGAAAAACAGCAGCATTTGCAATAATGTGCTCAGACTGCTGGCTTCAGGCTCATGTCATGGCTGCCAGACCACATTTCCCATAACACTCTTCTCCTACACATCTGTGCCCCTGAGCTGGTATGTGCTCAGTGGAAAAAAGCTATTGTGTGTGTGTGTTTCTGCTGAACTAACTAGCATGCAGACCTGCTGAACT
Source organism: Astatotilapia calliptera (assembly GCF_964374335.1). Lineage (NCBI taxonomy): Eukaryota > Metazoa > Chordata > Actinopteri > Cichliformes > Cichlidae > Astatotilapia > Astatotilapia calliptera. Next base: position 12,231,532 of record NC_137440.1, read on the forward strand.
GTGGTGGTGAGCTCCAGGCACAGCTGAATGATCTTGTTCTTGGTGGCTGTGAAGTCACTGATCCCTGTAAGAGGCGTCCTGCGAGCAGACAAAGGAGGAAAGAGAGAACATTGGAAACAAGCGATGGACTGCAGAGATGAGCTCAAGTTTATTGTACTCGCTCAGATTGCTGTGTTTGGCCACCGACAGGCTTGTTACTCGTTTCTCAAGTATGCAACCATTCTGGTGCCAGCTTGTACTTTTCTGTCTTTTTCTCACCTCACTCTATCTGAAACATGTGCTTCAAAAACCAGTTTGTAGTCCTTGGAATATGTCTGACTATATTACAAATCTTGAAACAAATAGCACTTACTGGCCAGTAGCACAAAAAAATAAGGATTACTTTGTGTGCCAGAAATACGTCTCTATATATTTTATTGTTAATAAACAAGAAACTTGATGCAAAATCATTAAACTGCCGTCTGACCAGAAACAGATCTAATACCAAATGTGCAAAGACTTGTTTGCTGAGCTAATGTGCTGTACAAATACATTATTATTAGAGTCAGAGAAGCCTAATGACCTACAAACCTGAACCATAAATTTTCTTTGGCTCTGCTTGCACTTCAGCATCACAACAACCATTTAAACAATGACATCAATGCACCACTTTAGCCAAGCCTGTCATAAAAAGGAGAAGCTTAATTTGAGCCAGCTAACACTTAATCCTGGCAACCTGCTTAATATGCTCGGCTTTTATGGCGTAATGTGTTTTGGAGCAGGTCAACAGGAGCGCACAGGACACTCTGCCAGCTGGATATAACGATAAGCTGACATGCAAAAGGTCTTTATAATGCTGAAAACGAACTCTTATGTCTGATCATAAACAGACTCGTTTTTTGAATATCAAATTGCATCTTTATTTCAAACTAGTGTGATCGAACGTGACACTTCCGCCTCTCATTAAGGCCGTGACAAAGTGTTACCTGTCGAGCCACGCCAGGAGGCTCTTTGCAGCACCGATCAGCTCCACCACGGAGGTAAGAAAATCGTTAGGTGGCTTTCGCGAGGCGCTTCCATCGTAGGCGGGGCTTTTCCTGCGGTCGGCCGTGGCCATGTGCAGACTGTTGGTGGCAGCTCTCATCCTCACTACCAGATTCTTCAAGTTATCTGACTCCACTCCGTAGTTCTGAAACAGCAAATTAAACATAACAGAACGGTTTAAGAGCACACTCATCATCAATCCTTCTACATAGTCTACCTGCGAGGCTTATGGTCCCACCCTGTCAAAACAAGTTGTGTCCCGTCCACTGAAAGGCTGTAATCATTGATTTGACAGATATGCTTTGAGTTCACTTGTCTGTGAACATCGTGAACAAGACATCACTCCCACCCAGCTCTAGATTTGTTCTGGGGTGTGAGTACTTGTGCCATCACCTGATTCTTATCAAGCGGTGTGAAGTTTTCATTCCTAAGTCTAAGCTGTTTCCTGCATACATTCCTCTTATTTAGAAGAGGAATGTATGCCGGTCTCAAAGATCAGGGAGTACACTATAAACCAGCTGTGAAGTGAGCTGCTGCAGGAAACCTGGGCAGCAACAGAATTCACCTTTTATCAGAGTCGGCAGTGTTTAAACTTTTGCATTCTTGCAGCTGAGAAATTGGAATAATGTGTTTTTTCCATATGTACGCAGTGGAAGGGCAGCCTGGCTCTTGTCCTGGTAAATATCAGCTTACAGGATGTTGCATCGCTGCCAGCAAACGCTGCACTCTGAGTGACATGCCAGGAGCTAAATATGCTTTGCAAGGAGTAACACGGCACGTGTTTGGCAACCAACAAACGAGATCTGCAAGTGGTTAGCGTCTCCTTTTATTCCACCGCCCCTCGCCAACATGGGCTCAAAAACATATATTTGACCAGTTTTAGTCTCCGGGGACACACTGGAATAATCAGACTAGTCAAACAGTAGCTGAAGGCAGCATTATTCACGCCACACTTGGCATGAAATGGTTTGTTGAAACACCATTAAGGAAATGCAAACATGATCAAGGAATATGTGAAAAAAGAGAGAAAAGTCACTTGGTGGTTTTATTCTCATTCGGTGTAACTTTAGCACCAAGGCAGCGTGGCTTTTTCATTAGCAGGCTAATCACACCGTCGCAGCGGCTCTGACTGGCCCACAGATGTCCGCTGAGCTAAAAACCACGTCTGAGCAAAATCTGCGTTTTCACTCAACCCATTTTTCATCCTCACAACATTTCAAGTCAAATTTACATTCTTGCAGTGTCCTTTTTCACCACACCAAGCTAAACAAAAACCAAGATGGCAGATTTTATTTTTGAAGTAAGGCCTTTCTGGGGCTCTTTGAAGACGTTATTCGCTGACTTTAGGCTCCTCAGGAGAAATCAAGAACGGTTATCACAACACGGTGCTTCCTCCCCTCAGACTTGACTATAAAGGACATATCTTTAAGCAATAGTACAAACATTTGCAGCAGGCCCATGATGAAGCCGTGTTCAATGGCTGCAGCTAATGCTTATGTGATGATAGAAGTGTTGACTTTCAGCACCGACTCTGCAGAAAGCATCAAGGCTCGTGAGAAGACCAGTAAAATGAATTGATGTGTTCTTTCTTTGTCTCTAGACAGCAGTTTGGTCTTGATCTCCTTTGCACGGATGGAGGACGAGTACGAATGCTTCCTAAAGGTTTGCAGCGCTGTATGTTAGCTCATCTTTCATCATGATTTAAGTTTGTAACTATTAACGAGACAAAGATGTGCACACATGCATAAACATTTAAAAAGCGAGAGCAAAGCCTTGCAGCAAAGGGCCGCTACGTCAACAGGAAGTGTCTGACCTCCCAGTAAATTTAAAGAGAAAGTGGGTGAAAGTGTGAGAGTGTGTGGGGGTTTCGGGTGCTGCTGGGCTGCGTTCCTGTGAGTAGCAGTGACCTTGAGTAAAAGCTAATTGAATCGGGGGCCTCACTTCCTCCCATGAGCCCAGTGGAAGGTTGAGGCCCGCTTCTTAATAGGGAAACCCCAAACGGACAAAAAACATTATACTTCAAGGCTTCAATCAGGGGTGAAAGGTTAAGGACAGTGCACCAACTACCAAAGCACAAACTGGCAGCATGTTTTACCGTAAATCTTAGAGCAAAAGCACTTGAGATTCCACTTTGTCAATGCAAAAGATTCCAGGGATGAATCCAAATCTGGGCCTGGTTACTGGGATAGTGCAACACATGGTGCAAATTTTATGATAAATAAATCCAATAAAAAAAACCCCAATGAATACGTGCTGAATGCTTCCATCTGTTCAGTGCGGTGACTACAGGTAGAGCACTGATAGGAGGCAGGAGCTTATCGTGCATTGATGGAAAAACTGTCAAAAACTGTGTCAAAGGGAAGAGATTAACATATTTTGCATATCACTCACAATTAAACTGATAAATAGACAGGTAGGACATGAGATTAGATACTTCAGCGTCCTTCCTGTAGATTGTGTATATTAATAGCTCAGTTCATGTGACTCTATTCCAATGCAAAGAAGCTAAGGAACGATAATAAGATCCAAGCTAAGCGCACGTACACTTGCTTTATTAAGAATGCACGAGAACTCAAATGTGGCTTTTGTGCGCTAAGAAAAAAAAAAAAAAAAAGTAAAAGTAGCTCCAAATCTATTCTACCCACAATTTTCCATTCCGCCTCATGCAGTAGAAGATTTAACATTTAAATAGCTTTGAGCAAAAATAACCATGCCACAAATGATTAATGTAAAGTGTTTTAAGAGCGCACAGAAATGCTGACACTGATCAAAACGCGGGGACCACAAGCTTGGACTTTTATGGCACAGGAAGTGATAAAACTCCAAATCGATCCCATCTGCTGGAGAACCTGTTTCTCTTTCAGCTGGAGCGCGGAAGGTTTCATCACTCTTTACTCGCCTGCAGGTCTCAGGCAGACACATTTTAGCTGGAAGCTGTTCTGGGATCTGTGGTGATGGACAGCAGATCAGCGTGACTCAAAGTGAGCAAGAGGAGCCAAACATGGGATTTTGATACTGAACCGGGAGAGATTCAGCATGGAATTAGGAGTGAAGATGATTGCAGGAGTAAGCACGAAACCAACTTTTCATTTCCTTTGAGACTGATGAACAAACAGCTTAAGTACATATGTATTTGGTGCACATATAGCGAGAAAGGAGGAGGAGCTTCTTATTTTATCTGTCAAACACATCTAACTGCCACTGCTAGCTACATGTTGCCCATTAGGATCAGCTTCTGTTATCTCCCACATCTACAAACTGCCACACAGCTGTGACACCTGTGACCTGCTCTTCTCCAGTGTCCTCAGGCTGCTTCATGTGTCGCGATGCGTCCACACCCTGCTGAGATGTGTGGGAAACGATGAGCTCTTCTGCATCGCTAGTTCCTTTAGCTGCCAGACCAGAAACTACCAGTTGAGTTTTTAGTGAATGAGAGCGAGGGGGGAGGGTCAGGGTCCAACAGAGCCTTCCTGAGGTACAGCCTATAAAATCCTCACATAGATTCAACCAGAAACAGATCTACTGACCAGAGCGCATAGCAGGTCGACAGCCTCCAGCACCAGCTCCTGGTGGCCAATCCTGGCAACGCCGAGCTCTTCCAGGTCCTGATGTGTGATCTTCAGCAGCTGCTCGCCACTGATCTTCTCCCGCTCAAAGTTGCTAACGTACTGCTGCAAGCTGTCATCCAAACCTACAACACACACAAGAAGGAAAAGGGAAAAAAAAAAAAACAGCAAATGAGGATAATCTTACCAAAGTATGTTGATGTCATTCACAAACCTTTTTGTCGCCATGCAAAACAAAACCACAAAAATCAGGTGATGTCAGGTTTTTTTAGCACGTTCCAAGTGTGCGTGTGCACTGTCCAGATAAGGAGCAGGTGGGATGGCTATCTTTGCTAGATAAACAAACCATAAACAGAGTAACGGTTGAGAGCGCTCAGTCTGTTAGACTGGTTAAACAATGGGTGGCTGTATTTGTGTGTATGCATGTTAGGTCTATGTGGGTGTGGGTGTTTGCAATAAGTGCGTCCGCATCATGGGTGTCCCCTTGCTTCTATTCCAAACTCCACTAACAAATGACTTGGACTGTGACACCAACTGCTACAGTCACTGAACTTACAAGGATGCAGCTCACACAGCCTCCTCTCACACTGCATATGATTTCAAAGCTGTGCATTATAATAAACAAATGCACAAAACATGCCCTCCCTATGCATGCAATGCACCCCTCAGGGGACCAGAAAGTAAAGTTCAAACAACAGAGGAGAAAATGAGCCTTTGTGTATTTTGTGAGTGTGTGTAGCTGTGGGTGTGGAAGTAAACGCCATCGCCTCTCGCCATCAAAGAGCGTACACAGAGGCGGCAGCTGCAGCTACATGGCCCTGCGCCCCGATTCCCTCTGAAAGACCCGTCAGCTGCAAGACTCTCCCACTCTTTCAGACCTCAGCACATGCACGAAGCACAACTGACATTACTTAGCGTGGTGCATGATTAGGTGATATATTTTAAGTGGAGCATCCAAGTTCAAAAGCGACTTGACAATTTTAGCCTGGCCACGTGCGACATCTGCAGATGGGTCCTTATCAAACGTAGAGGTATGAGTGAAGTCCTGTGGGTTTATTCTGTGGTTGCTTTTGTCTTTAAATGGCACCTCATATGTTTATGTCCCTGTGGGGCTCAGTTCGTGCACCTGTTGCCGAGAGTTTGCATAAAGCAAAGACAAAGGTGTGCATGTGACAGTCACTCCTGACCAAACAATACTGAATTGCATGCAAATACTTGTAGCATGCATTCTGCATTAAAACGCATTAAAGCATGAATACAAGCACAACAGTTTAAAAAAGCCATAAAACATATTTTCAGAGTTATGGACTCAGACTGAAATTAAACCATTTTGGTGTTGTGGGCAGGGCTCAGTTTAAAAAGTTCCAGCCACCAATCAGACGACTGTCGTCAGGTGACTCAGCGAGCTCTGCAGCCACAGAGTTCCCATGAGGTAAATACTGTCAGGAGACCTCAGGACATTTTTATAATCACTTCTCATGATGTTTTTTTTAAAGTTATGTCAAACTCTTTAACACCTGTTGCATGTTTCATGGTAGCATTCGACTTTAGAGCGAATCTTTCTGTTCACATGCCTATAAAAGAGCACCTTTCAGACACATTAAAATCTCATTATGGTATCAAAGTTCCCTCTGACAGCAATTTTAATCCTTCAGAAAATATAATCCATGTGTGAGAGCTCAAGTCGTCTCCACTGAATCACAGAGAAAATCCATCACGACTCGTTAACCATTAGCCTCCATACAAGTCAGGTCCAGTTAGGCTCATTACATTTTTCTCATTCCTCGGCATGCTAATCTTAGGCAAGACTTTCAGAGAATTTTTAGGCTTAACCCTCGACTGGCCGGTGTTCTGCGAGGGAATCCACTTCGCATTGTAGGAAAGGGGCTGAGCACTGGCCTGAGCCCACACTGACATGAACACAAGCCAAGCACAAACACAGGGCCAGTCACTTAATGCGATTAGATGAAAACAAAGTCGTGGGTCTGGACGGGGCAAAGTCTCCCTTTCCTGCTGTGTTAAAAAGGCATTTCCTGTGGAATGGTGCCACCGTCCTTCCACCAACAAGGGAAAGTTGTGGTTTAGGCTACAAAAAGAGTTGAAGGGGCTCCAATTGCAGGATCTTAACTGTTTGAAAAACACAGAGTAGATATCAGAAAACACTCTGGAATTAATTGATTGACTAACTGATGAGGGGCTATCCTCTCCTTTAGCTTGTTTTCACTTTCATTCTTTGGCAAGAATTTTCCTAGAAGTTAGAGCTGTAGGCATCAGGAAAATCACTCCGTGATGTTCTGGCTTAGGTTTAAAATGTTTTTATTTGTGCTAAATACAGAAAGGGGACATTTCCCCCCTCTGACACTTAAAAAATAAAAACAGTGAGGCTTATAAAACATTTATTGTGCCTCAATCAATGGCTGTTAGGGCGTGTGTATGTGTGTGCGAGACTATCAATTTTCATTAAAGGGCAGAGAAACCAGTAAAAGAGCTAGAGTGTCACGTTATTGTGAATTGAGTAAAGGGGGAAGCAGAGGGGAGGAGTGTGTGAATGCTTTTGAAAAGCCTGCACAGGATGAAATGCTGTGGAGGTTTATGGACACTGAGAACCGCTTGGCAAATGTCCTCAAACCAGAGCGAGTGCATGTAAACCGGGAAGCAAAGCACCAAAACACCAGACAATCACTTACCTCCTTCTATTTACATCATCAAAAAGTCTAAATTACTGTGTGCATTTTGACAGCTGGTTCGTGCTTCATCATTCTTTAGCTCAAAGTTGTCCAGTGTGAGATGTGACAATCTGCTGTTTTCTACTTCATATCAGTGTAAATGCATTTTGCAGGCTAACTTAGCATTCTGAATACTTTAGCTTAAGCTGTGAAATAATAAATCTCACTTTTCTAAAAGTAAACTGAGTTTGCTTGTCAAAGTTCTCACATTTCAAAATCTGAACCAAAATCTCGCAGCACTAAGAACTCCTTCATCCTGAGTCTGCAAATAAGTGCTTCATTCCCAGCCCACAGAGGCTCGATCATCCAGGTAAGGAAATCCCAAAAAGTTGATTCTGTTCATCCGGGAACAATCAGAGAGAAGGTGTGAGAGTACCAGTGTCACAAAGAGTTTAAAAAGGAAGAATGGAGAAGACAGACTGTAATCACTGACAGTGCAGAAGATGACTGACAAATGCCAGGGTTAGAGGTTAGAGGTTAGGGGATCTGGCTGTGCCTAATGTGGCACCTGCTGTTCAATGTGGGGTCTCACCACCACACACTGTTTCGGTAAACAGTGATTATGTGCCAAACAGGTTAGCAGCAAAGGTTTAGCAGTACAATGGATAAACCTTCAGGACAGCAGGACAAGAGCTGGACAATCTGGACAACATAAATGGAACTAGACCCGCCTAGTGGCCTTTAAGCTCTGCAGCCTACTTAAAGCCTGTGTAAGCACACAGTTCTGGCAATATAAACAGAGCACATCCTTTTGCAAAAGGTTAGTTTATTCTTATCCTAATCTCAACAATTGGCTGTTTTTTTGTCTAAAGCACAAAAGAGCCCAGGACTCTGTATTTGTGATGAACAACATTAAACAACAGCAAACAGGATTGAACAGGATTTCTGAAACAAGTTCACATCTTTGTCCCAAGGAAAAAAAACAAAACAGATCCGTTCAGATCCATAATGCTCTTCAGTGCAGCTTTTGGTTGCCAACTTTTCGTTCTCAGGGGTTTGATTACATTAGTAAAAGAGCACGCAGTCTTTCTCCCCCAACAGAAAGAAACAAACAATCTCCCTCCCCCATCTTTCAACCCCTCCCTGTGCTCCCAGTGGGAGCACTTGCCACCATGTAACAGACACACACACACACACACACACACACACACACACACACACACACACACATAAACCAGTATCCCCACAGGGGTGGCCACTGGGAAAGCTACTGGGTGTAGAATAGCTAAGCCACTGTAACTCCGCTGTCTTTATTTGTCAGCCGGGCCTCTGAACCTGTGGGGAACGGTCAGGAATTTGATTCATTGTTCTCTGCAGAGCAGCTCCATTGTGGGAACTTGCAGCGCTTTGGCACAATGGTCTCTGGCAGGACCAGGCCGTGCAGTAATTAAAAAGAAAGAAAAAGCTCCTCTCGACTACACAGCTAAGCTATCCTGTAATGCATGACTTCACAGGACAACAACAAAGCCTGTACACACACTGGGAGCTGGGGATAGAAGTTACACAATGATCTCCGTCTCTATTGCGCCTGTTGTCTCTTCTTCTGCAGACAGTACAAAATGTTAATATTAATATAAATAATAATATTAATCTGAATATATATTAGATGCACGTTTTCCTTCAGTGCTACAACCTCACAGGCTAATTCATTCCTGGGATTTCCTATCTTCTGATAGCATCGATTATACAAGCCGGTATAATCCATGCTTTAATCTTATCATCACTTCCTCCAGCTAACAGAGTGTTTCACTTTATGTACCCTAATCTTAAAGACAGACAACTACAAACTGGCAGCTACATGTCCCAAGTGTGCTTCGTAAGGGAGAAAAGCAGCTGAGGCTGGCCCCTCCACAGAAGACAAAAGCAGCCCTGTCTCTTACCGGGTGATGGACGATGACTGATGAGAGCTGAAGGGTCAGAGTTCAGGGGGCTGTCGTGGCTGAAGCGCATTCAGCGAGCACGAGTGCCAGCCCCCTTAGGTTCAGTTAATCCTCACCTCTAGCACAGCAGACCGAGTCACGTGACTGCTACCTTTTTAGATTTCTAAGGTTGAATGAGCTGGAAGGGAAGGAGGATGTTGGACAGCTCAGTTAATATCGACTAAGGTCTGGAGGTGATGGAGGTCTGGGCGGAGGAGAAGAGGAGGTTTGGAGAGGTATTTTTGGTCGGGCTGTTATGTGATGACTTCTGGTCACAATGACATCAGAAGACAGAAGAGAACAAGAAACAGGGCAAAGAGATAAGCACACTGCTGCGGGCGCATGAGTACGAGAGTCTTTGTAAACCTGCAGCAACAAAAACACTTGTTGCCCAATTTAGAGGCGTGGGATAAGACTCTGAAACTGACTGGGTCACCGAGTTTAAACCTAAAAATTCCTTCCTTGTATACGGTTACTCAACGCCACACGTGGAACCTCTAACAGCTGCATACAGTAGGCCTATATGCAGGTAATATTAGGGATTCTTGGGCAGTTTGAGTGAGCTACACCTGCACCTGCGCTGAACATCATTTTTGGGTTTAGATTAGATTAGACATCTTAGATCTGAAGCTTTGAGAAGTGACGGGGACTATCCAGTTAATCCTGATTATTCCGATTAAGCTCAGGCAATTGGATGAATAGACTGGCTATCTGTGAATGGCCAGGTTCATTATCTGTTGGTGATTTACTCTGCAATATTTAAGTGATTAAGAAAGGACAGTAAGCAGTCACTGATTGTTGGATTTTTCCCATCAGTCATTATTATGAACATGTAGGACAGGCAGCAACATGGAAGTCTCCATTCTTGTGTTCAACAACTTTCTGAGTCAATAAGCTATCCTGTATTATTGCAGTGTGTTTCAGCTGTATTACACTGTTTTAATTTTCAGTGCATGCAAGACATCTTTAATCGTGCTCGTGTCAGAAAAGTTAGCTAATCAAATGTTTGCTAGATGCACTTTTGCAGTTGTTTGTAAGTCACGAGACTTTCTAGGAAGATCAAATTTGTGTTCAGGAATCATTTTATGTGACCTTTTTATTGATTAATGAACAAAACGCTGGTTCTAGAGCTCATTTCTTATCCTGCAGAAGTAACGGGCTGCACACCAAACTGCTCACGTCACAGGTTTAGAATGAGGACACCGGACTGCGTCAGCCCAGATACCTTAAATTCATCATGCAACACATGAGACAGAATGTAGTAGATGATAAATCAGGAAAGAGTTTTCTATCATTCTAATAAGGCTCAGGTCTGTGTGCGTGGAAAAGACGTCGTGTGGCTGTGCCACAGACTCATGCGTTTCATTTTTTTGTCGTTGCAATAATCTCATAAATATTTTCTTGCTTTGTAAGAAACGATCTGACTGTAACTCCACCGTACATGGAAAACGTGTTCATATCCGTCTGCCTGTCCTCATGCTGGGATCCGTTTTGGCCCAGTCTGCTGTTTGTTTGCTGGGTTTGCAACAAAAACCATTTGGAGCAACAAAATCTGCGTCTTGTTCCTGTGAGTAATCAGCTACATGCGTTTCTGTCCTGGGTGATTTCTTTTGGAGCTATGCTAATGAACAAGGGTGCAAAATCAATCAATAAATAAATATGGGTGCATGGCAGAAGGTTCATCAGGCTTATAAAAGCAGATAAACTGCTTGTCTCTTGAGAAAAAGATACGAGGTAATAGTTTACGCAGGTAAGCGAAGGAGTTGGAGCAATAACCTCTCAGGCCAACATAAATACCCATCGCTCTCCAGTCGGCCGCCTGGCCACGCTGCAGCTCGTTACCGCAGGATAAACACGTTCTAAAGAAAGCAACAAAGACCTCAGAAATATCTCAAGCCGCCCCCACCTCTCTCCTGTTCCTGCCTCTCCGCCCACCACAATATTTCGTCTTCCTGGCCCCACCAAGGCTCATATTGTTGTGCTTAACCTGTTGACAAACATCAAAACATAGTCACAAAGCTTTAAAGTCACAACACAATTGCCGATTTTATCATTTAAGAGCGGAGTGTTGTAGTTTTGATCGCAGCAGGTGATCAATCAGACAGAAACGAGGACGCTCACTCCGTGAAGCGCTGTTTTCGTGTCAACGCGACTTCAAAAACACTCACTTTGTTACAACCTAAGCATCACTGTCCCAAGAAAAAATCTATAATTAAAGACTGTTGTGTTCTGCAAAGAGACAGTGATGGAGAGAAAGAGGCAAACGTGAGGGAACAAATGTCAGAGACAGAAGCTGTAAATGAACACTTTTAAAACACTGCATCCAGAGCAGGCCTGAAACACGGCTTCAAAGCCAAATGCACTAAGACACAGGCAAAAAACAGGGAACTCGGTTTAGTGTTTTCCCATTACATGTACGGTGTATGACCAGGGTGGCCCTCCATGCTGATTACAGACCAATTTACCAGCGCCATAATAGCTGCCTATGGAAACCACAATAAAGATGAGCCATGTTTGGGGGAGGAAATGAGTCCCACTGATTTAGTTTGCCATGGGAATACTGTGCTAGACGTCCTCCTGACGCTGCATGTGGGCATATTTTCTAGCAGAGACAAATTTAACTTTGCATCCATTGTGCTGTTCTGTTGCATGACAATGCTTTCTGAAACAGACAGACAGACAGAAAGAGGCCTTTAATTAAACTAAAGATATCTTCATATTGCTCCAGTGGCTCATGTGGTTGAATGGAGTCCAATCCTAATTTTGGATCGACGAAAGCATCTTTGGATAAGAACCTGCTAATTGACATAACTCTATCACAGGGCAAAGCAGTAAAAAGATCGACTTTGCTGCAAAGCCAAGCTGAGCGTTTACTCGATCTAAGCCGACAGGAGGTTCATCTCTGGCCCCGACAAGCTGGAGGTCCACAACCCTCCACAGCACAGCGTTTTACTGCGGCAGTGCAAAGTGCTGCTGGTGGTCAGCCCCCTCAGCCACAACCAGACTGGCCGAGGCTGTAAATAAAGTTAAGGTTACTATAGTGACAGGGGAAGTGGGAAGAGGTCGGCGACAGTGGAGGGTGGGAGATTTGGGAGGGTTTTGAGGGAGGGAGAAACCTGGCTCATGGCCAGGTCAGTGGAAGAGGACACGAAAAGACCGAGAGCATCATTTGTCTGTCTGACGTTACAGGCAGGCACACGTTTTAAATAGAAACAGAAACATAAGCATGACTAGAAGCGATCGGCTTTCCCATAAATCAATTAAGAATAAAGGATTAATCGTGACTAATATTCTCTTTATGACAGAAAGGAGAACTTCAACAAATTATGCAACGCAAGACATCACTAGGCAGCCTACAGGCAGTGGGCAGCTGATCCTGTTCTTCCTGCTGCAAGGGGTGAGGGAGAGGGAGGGTGAGTCATCTTCAATGAAAAGATAGCACTGAATGACAGTGTGTCACCCACAGGCCAGGACAGGGCACCCGTGACGCACGAACACACAGCATGTGATCTGTGCTGTCCTGGCTTTGCTGTCCCTACATTCTGTTTTCTTGCTGTATGAAATAAATGATAGCTTACACACACTCACACACACACTCACACGCTACTTAACCGGTGAGCTTTGTTTCGAGTCTTGCCAGCACCTGCCGTGCATCTTCCTCACAGAAAGAGTTGTTCCTACAAATAATAAATGTGCTGTTGACTGGAAACAGCTGGAATAGGTTGTCATATACAAACAGAGAGGAAGGTCACGTGACAGAGTTTTCCCAGGTAGGCTGCACCACTGGAAACAAAAGGGAGGATCAACAGAATCTCCCCTGATTGTTTCTTCGGGTCCACAAATCTCTCAAAGAGGAGCCGCCACTCCCTGTCCAAACAGTCGAACCAACATTTGCTCTAAAATCTTTTGTACAACGCTCCGAGTTTGTGTCTCAGACAAAAAACAATGGTTAGTTCAGTATGTGGACTGGACACAAGAGGATGAGTTAGAAGTATGATGACTGTTGGGTGACAAAAATAGTTGTTTTTCCCCCCATTCTGGGATAGGGAAGCCTGGGGAAAATGTGCAGCGTCAAGTGACTTCACTAGCATGTGTTTGTGGAATGTTTTGAAGACTCCTGAGGAGACTTTCAGCCACAATAAAACAAAAACAGAGGTTTGTCACCTGATTATGAGCTTTTCTTAATAGAACAATAGAAATCTGACCTGAAAATTACGAATAAACAAACACAAAGACTTTGTGTTTTTCGAGGAACCTTTTGTTCATCAACCCATTCAGAGCCCATGAAGCCACGCAGATAGTGGGGCTCATTAATGCTTTAAAAACACAGACTGGCCCATTAATGCTGCCTCATCTATCGCCGCTCTCTTGCGTAACCAGTGAATGAGAGCTGACAAATTAAAAAAAAACCATCACAGGCGAGTGAAAACACAAACACGAGCACGGAGACCTAAAAAAATGTGCGTGGTGATACTAGCACCTCTGTTGTGCATATATAAACAACAGTGGATCAGAAAAAAGATAGTAAGCAAATTAAAGCTTAGTCACAAGAATGTATTTCCCACAGGAATGACAATTTTATCCTGTGGGAACAGCTAGACAGGAATTCAGCCTCCACGGAGGACTAGTCTGAACATGCACAGATCTGGCGCTCGCCCAAGTGCCCGGCTAAACCCCAAAGTAGGCGACAGTTCATAAAACTACAGATCACTTTATAATCATAATGACATTACACTCCATTAGAGTGTAAGCAGGTGGCAGGATGAAAGAGCTTTGTGTGTATTTGGTCAGCGAGGGGGACCGACCTGACAGGCTGTGGCATTTTTAAATCCGTTAAAAGCAACTGGTGGCCCCAAATGCAACAAAGGACATGTGTGACCTGTTTGGACTGCTCATTCACAGAGCCGCTGGTTTGGTTTAGCAGGAGGGAGAGGAAAGGAGAAAAAAAAAAAAAAAAAAAAAAAAAAAAAAAATCACAGCACTTACATTCCTCTCATGTTCGGAGTTTATTTGAGCATAAATGCATTAGCGGTGCTTTGATAACAATATCAACCCAGGCACACACTTCCTTTTCCCTCCTGCACCAGCGCACACAGGTCCGGTAGCATTTACAGACATCACCGGGAACAATCGTGACACATACCAGCGAGTGCACGGGAGCATTTCACATCCCTGCACGAGAGGTCGGTCAACATGTGACGCCTAAATACACACTGGCCTGCTGCGTCACCTCAGGTTGTTGCTTTCAGTCCCGTGACTTAAGCATGGCACTTCACAGGCCAATGCTCTTAGGGCAGACTGAGGCCAAACGGCTTGCAGGTCCGACTAAGCTGAGCTCATCAGGGAGATTTGCAATGCACATTTTAGATTTGAATGAAAAGCAAACTGGTGTAGCTTCGGGTTAGCTTGGACGTGGGATCAAACTCGGGCTCCTCTCTGCTGACATTGTGAGAATTAGTTATAATGTGCTCTACATGCAAATGCAAACTGATATCAGTGTGCTGATAACAATCATTTGACCTATAAAGCGCCATACGCAAGAAAGTATACCGTGTAAACACAATGTGCCGGCTGCTGGTGAAGCTGCGGAGGAAAGTCATTTTTAAGGTTTTATTTATGCAGCTGCCTTTTATTCAGACCAAATCAGAGTGTGAAAAACCCCGACGCTGACTGTGTCCCCCCATGTTGGAGCTCCTGATGCTGTCAGGCTGGGATTCATGTGACAAAAAGGCCACAGAGGCCATGACAGCAACAAAACCACAGCAGTGCCTTTGAGTAACCTCTCCCCAGGGGGAATCCTCTTACAGCACTTCCCCTAAACTCTTTTCTAAAGAAACATTGTTATGCGCGCATCACTAGAACTCAACAGGTTAAACTTAAAGATGCAGAAAGTGTTAAAAAACAAAGGCTGGACTTTACGGGAATTAAACAGTTTCACTTGAATACATCATCCCATCCTGTTACTTCCTTTTCTGAGTGAGGTCGTTAGACGGAGCAGACAGATTTCTGCAGCTTACAGAATATGTTTGGATTAATCTGACACTTGTTCTCCTGATGCATATACACACAGTTGCTCCAGCGTAAGGCTTGCTAAAAATGGATTAATGATGCTTGTGGTGGCTATCCAAACATAGACTCTACTTTCCTGATAGAGCCGGCACTAAAACAGGGGTAAAGGATGCCTTAATAAGGGTGAGGTGTCTGGACAATGTCTGTTCTTGCTCCCATATAGGAACTCTGTTTCAGTCAGATAAGGATCATGAGCCATCATTGCCCTCACCTTCCTATCCTCTCCAGAGATAAGGTTGCTGAAGGCACCCGTCAGTGAAGCTACTCAACAATCCTTTTATTTTTCCCAGGTTCGAATTTGGTGAAAGACAAAAGCACATTGAGCACGTTTGTCACCTTTCTGACAAGATAACCGACATCTCAGCCCTTTGGTGGGAGACAGAACAGTGCTTGCACATGCTTGTCATTAAGGACGTGTTGATCTGATATTTGGATAAGATATCCAAGTATTAAGTTGGTGGTGTTTCACTGCAGCTACACCCACTGTGGTCGAAGTGAACGGACGCACCTGAAAAGCTCCCACAGCGACGATGCTTTCACTGTCTTGGTCTCGCTTGGTTTGTGTTCGCTTCGCCACTTCTTTGGAAGCTCTTGCTGGACTTGATTTCACTTCAGCGGTCTCCTGTCTGCTCCAATCCACACTCGATAAGTGTGTGTGAGGAGCAGGTAAAGGATGCGCACTCAGACTGAGAGGATGTAAAAGACAAACCAGCGTGAACGCAATTAACAGCAACCTAATGACGCTCACGCTGAGCTGAAATGAGACTACCGGTAATGAAATTTAGGTGAATGAAGCTAAGGAAGCTGAGCTGAGGCATAAAAGAATTGGTCTCGGTCTGTTCCACACAGTGAGGATTTACATCTTACTAATGTAACCTGGTTATCAGATTTTTGGGTTCTGGATCGGATTGGAAGTGGAAAAAAATTGGATCAACACACACTTGCTGCTACTCTTCTACCTACTATTGAGTAGATGAGCAAAGCTTGGTAAAATAAGTCCATCACTGAAGTTTACATGTCCAACCTGCTTTACAGACACAGAGCTTTGAAATTTGATAAGCCAGGATACATCTATGGAAAACACTGCAGGACATTTCGGCTGTATTGCAAAAGCAAAAAAGCAAAAAGCCACACAGTAAGACTGTATTTACAGATACACTGATTCCTCCCAGCAGCTGCAAGGTGGAAAAGAAAAATCTGAATTACATCCTATTCAGGTGTTTGTATATATTGAATGCCACCCTCACCATTAAAACACTGCTGTTGTGTATTCAAGACTATATTTGGAAAATGACTAGCAGCATGTCTAAGCCTTAATTTCAAAATCATCACAATGAGCTAAAAATGCATTTACTGAAAACATGGTGTGTTCTCAGGAAAGTGCGGTCAGTTCCCCGGAGGACGTAATCCCACACATGACATATGGCATACCAGTCACAGAGCACTGCAGGTCCAGCTGGGAGATCTTGTGGTGAAGCAAATGTGCTTCAGGACATTTCCAGTCCCCACACATAGAAAACAACAACAACAATGTTTGAATTGAAAGGGATCAAGAGTGACAATAAACATCCACCAGCGACCACTTGATCCGCTGCAACAATGGAGGTGTTTAACAACAGCTTCAATACACAAGAGCAGCCCCTGTCCAGCTCGGGGAAACAGCCCGAGGCAAACGGGAGTAAAGGTCTGCACAGAGTGCTTCCTGAGACTTTCATTTGGCTTCTGTCACACGCACAGCAACTCTGCAAACAGCCGTGTTCGGTGTTGGTGCGAATGGTCAACAAGCGGCCGTGACCCCGCTCCGGGTGTGCGCTTTCCTTCAGTTTGACGCCGTTTGGCTTTGGTATGAAAAGATTACACAAGGTTTCCTTCAGTCAAACAACACGAGTGGTTACGTGCTGTGTTATGGCTGTGGACGGTGCAGCGGTCACTGAGGACCGAAAGAGGCCTTTTCTTCTCTGTGAAAACTGGTGGTGGCTTTTGGCCCTCCTTTAAAAAGGCTCTTTGCTTTTCTTTAACAAAGAAAATGTTGGCGCATGAGCACAGCCAACCCAGGGAGAGGTTTAAATGACCAAAGGAAGAAGTGCAATATCACAACGCTTCATTTTTTTGCAGCTCTGACTGCTTAAATGCAGATCCACCTGCTTGCAAAGTTATTGTTGTCTACACCGACGACAGCACCTCTGTGCAAATGTGATTCAGCAAAGCCAGAGCAGTGACCCTGGAAGCCTCTCAAGTATAAAAACAAAACTTCATCAACCGTTTTTCATGCACCAGCTTCAGCAGGGAGCACTTCCCTGAGCGCGTCAGTGCATTTCACTCAGTTCTTCCCTTCTGATGTGTTTGCAGGAGTCTGCAAATCCAGTAGCTGGGACCTACAGAGACAACTGCTGAGTCAGATTTTCAGGTCACTGACAGTAGTGGGGCCCATATACACAACTAATCCTCCATCCACAAATGCCCGGTCAGGCTCTTTTCACAGCACACATGGAAACTAACCCCTGACAATCCCCTTTAACCCCCAACTATCGATGCGCACTAGCAGGCACGCCTCATTCAGCAGTTAATACACCACCGCCTACTAACTGTTACACTTCCATAAAAATACAGAAGTTAGCTTAAACTTACAAATCAGTATATGAAAAAAGTTTCCAAATGTCCTTCAGAACAAAGACAGACGCTTTGATCCCATCACGAAGAGCCTGCGCTTCTTTTTCCTGACTGATGACCACAAACTTCAGTTTCTGAGTTTGGCATCTCTGCAACTACTCCATCCACTACGTAGCTTCTTGCGCCGCACGCCATGCATACCTATGCTGTGACTAAAGTCTGGTTCAGAGAATATTTATGCCACTAGCATACCTCTCATTCCTCTCAGAAAATTAGAAATAGAATTTATTTTTTAATGGAGAAAAAAAGATCAGTGCAAACTTACAGACAAATTATTCGGACTTTCTTTAGAGATTTTAAAGCTCCAAAAGTCCAGAGTACAGTGACTGTTACACATCAATATCACTTTCTTTAAACAAATAAAAAAGCAGCAGCAAATATAATGAGAGACACTTGGATACTGTTTGTTTCTGACTTCGGGATTTGTGACACCAAACTTAGGACAGTCAGTGTATTTAAGAGCCAATCAAATACATTTCCTTTGTTAGCACAGTGACAAAATAAATCTCATTATCAAGTGTTATCAGTAGTACGACTGGCATGTCAGGGGACTGCTTACACAGCCAAGTGTCATTTCTTTGTCCTTCTTGTGTAAGTGAGAGTCAAAGAAATGTAGTCCCATTGTTATGCGCCTCAGTGAAGGTATGCTGTCACGCAGTTTCTACGAAACTAAGAGCAGATAACCGAGGAGCGACTCTGCGCTGGGGCACAGAAGCCTTTGAACAGCTTCTCTTTTAATGAAGTCAATGAGATTTTTTTTTTCCAGACTAAAATCTAATCTTTTCAAAGTGCCTCACTTACCTCTCATCCAGTCGACAACTTGCTTTGGCGTCCACTTGGTTATCGGCTCCATGGTGTGCTCAGAATAAAATCAGAGAAAGAGAAATGAGCCGAAATGTGGCGGCGCTGATGAAGAACTCGGAGAACTGTTTTCTGTCACATTCTTCGCTCCAGCTTCGCTCTCAGCGTCTGTTTGTGTTCACCAAATGAACAACTGTGCGCACACTCGACCGGGAGGCTGGACTGAAATCCCCCTCAGGTCCTCACCGCTCGGGTTGGGATTGATGCTGCATTCACGTACTGCCGGGAATACTCGGAAAAATCACAATTATTCCTTAAATGCCCAGTGAGCCCCGGTGATTAATAAAACACTGATACACTTAACAAATATCACAGTTTATATTTTCACATAGTGCAGATGCCTTCATAATAGTGCTTACGTATCAAAAACTAATACCGAGATATGAATTTCGTTACCATTGCATCATGTTTTTCTTTCTTTCTTTCTTTCTTTCTTTCTTTCTTTCTTTCTTTCTTTCTTTCTTTCTTTCTTTCTTGTAATAAACCAATTTTACAATTTTCTAACCAAAAACCACCAGAACGCCCGAGTGGTGATATGAATTTACGGAGAGTACCTGAACGCACCGTATGATGTAGGTAGTTTCCGTGTGTTCGCCGCCCTCATTTGAAAGTGGAGGCGTGAAACAGTGCTGACCGGTTTGTGTTGTGTTGCTTCAGGAGAAAAAGGAAAATACAGAACAATGTGAACAATCATAATTAAAATAGAACATTTTCCTCCGTTTGTGTTGAGCACTTGAAAGGCCTCATAGATATGATTAAGCTATTGACCTAATGTGACACTAGCTGAATTTGTTCTCTTATATTTGAATGAGCAGTCGTCAAAATACAACATCGTGAGACAAACAGGAGCAGCAGAGCTTTGCTTGTGCTTTCCTGGAACCTGAACATGACTCGGCACTGCTCTCTGCTGGTGTCTTGCTTCTTTGCAGCGTACACTCTGCACGCATCTCTTTATGCACACGCAATAATATAAATTAATATTCCCCATTAGCTCATTTAGAATGGACACACTTGTGCAGTGCAGAGAAAATGAAGTGCAGGCTACGTTGGGTCTGATGAGGGAATCAGTTACTTGCGATATTGTTCTTTTTCTCTCAAAAATTATTTTAAGAGCAGAAAATGACTTTTTAAAAGGGGAATTTAAATGCAGAAAAATATTATCAGGACTATGCTGAAGGTCTTCCTTTAAAAATCTTTATTTGTGATTTTTTTTCTTGCATGACAGAACTGGGACATATAATAGGTAACATGATGCAGACTGGGATTGGACAAAGCAGCTGGTTCAGTGGGTTTACAGTGCTGCAACAGGTGGACACTGCACAACAGCACAGAAAGCGTAAAGGTCACGTTATGGGGAATGTGTATGTTTAAAAGTATGAGCCAGGGGATATATAAAATTTGACCTTTCGTGGGAAAAAAGGTGCAGCATCGTGGTGGCTGCAGTACAGTGTTGCTTCTTTGTTGTGAAGTTGTGTAACCCTTTTGTGATTTTTTTTTTTTTAGAAATTTATAAAACCTCTCAGTCAAACTCCAGCGAGCGACCTTACAAAGAAAACAGCACTGCTCGCTTCTTTGTTTTCTAACCGTTTCAAACACACCTAGAAAGAGTTCGGGCCCTACCCATCAATCCACTATTGTGCAGCTGCACACTCTGCTCTCTAATCAGCTCAGATTAAAGCTCTGCTGTTATTAAACTGGGGCATTCATCAATTTGCTGTCACACATAAACTGGATGCCACAATACACTGTTATACAACTCTCGATTTGCCTGGTCTTCTGTTCTTTGTTCAGACGTGCTGCTTTCCAAAATATAGTTTGAATCCAACCCCTCTCTTTGGTTCACATATAACTAAACCTCTTCATCACCTCTGCATCATAAATATTTCTGCCTCCAGCAAACAAAAACATCCTCGAGTGGTTACATGCGAGTGGTCCGGACTGAAGAGGATTTAGATGGTGTGGAATTTGGGGAATGGCCTCTTGATAGGATTAGGGGAAAGACTGGTGAAGCCGAGGAATCAAAAAAGTGATTTGAAAAGATGTTGGACTGGAAGGAGAGTCAAATTTTCCTTGTTGCAGGTCAGAAATACAGAAATGCGTTAGAGGAGGAGCTGCAGTACGTACAGTAGTCTGGATCTGCTTAAACACAAAGTTGTCAAATGATTAAAAATCCCGCAAAAAACCAACTCTCTCCTTTGTTTTCTGAATCAACATTTATTTCAGTCTCCAAATACAGGAAGTCCAGTTTTGGCAGAGTATATTATTCTGGCATTTACATTAAAACCAAGCTAATAACGTCATATAAACAAAGACAGGCACATGAAACACCAGCACAGGAAGTCATCCACTTCACCTAAGATGAGAGGATATAAAAGGCTAAAGATGTTGTTTTAGTACAAATTAACCACACTTCCTGCTACTGACAGGTTTGTTCTCTAAACACCGAACAGGTTTAATATAGGAGGGGAAATTTCGCACAGTGTGGCATGTGTGTCGCCATATACTCAATATGTTTGGTAGCAGCTGTGTGGGTGGTCTGACTATATTTCTCACACAGCATGCCCGACTGGGGATTCTGAATGTCATCAAATGACTATAAGCAAGTGTTTGAGGGCATTCCAAAAGCAATCCATAATGAAATTATCTCCAATTTAGATCTTAGCGGCTTCATTTACTTCATTGTTACTGAGAAAGTGTGTAAAATGAAAACTGTTTTTAACACAGCGCTGCTCTTATTTCGACTTTTTGAGGCGTGGTAAAGATCCTCGATGTTAGTGTTGGCGCTGAGATGAATCCTCGTGGTATAAGGAAGGCCTTTGACTGATACAAAGAGAGCAGTGTTGCAGAAACACACTGATGGTCCTTTGTGCTCGGATTGTTGCTGGGGGCTTGAAATGAAGAAGCTATGAAGCCTTAGTCTCTCTGATGAGCCTCATCTTTCATTTTACACGCATACAACTTTCAGACTTTCAAAATAAAAATGCAGGTTAGATCAATATTTCTAAAGATCATCTATGGAAAATGTTCTCTACAACAAGCACTCGTCTGATGCACACAATTTAACCCTTTTATCTCAGTCATTAAGTTAAGCAGTACATATGCGTCTCAGTATATAAATAGAGGTTAATGCAGTGAATGCTCTGTGTCTTTAAAGTGGCAGCTGAGGATCTTTACTACAGTGAGACATCAAAGGATGAAGGGTTTACAGGGAGCTTTAGGGGGCATTCTGTGGATTTGAAGGAACGGTGGGTCTGGCGCTGAGGTACTCCAAAACAAAAACCTGCAGGATCTTATTGAGGTTCTCAATAGTGGAACGGTCCAGGTTTTGCTCGTTGTCATCAAACGTGTGCCACACAGACGGAAAGGGGGAGGGGATAAGGTGAAGGACCCGAACACCTGGCAGAGAGGCACATTATGAGGATCACCAAAGAGAACAACACAGTAAGGGCAACTGCTGATTTAGTTGTTGTGTTGCTTGAGGGTCATACCTCTGTTTAGGAAAGGTATATGGTCATCCAGCACATGGCCCACGTGGTGATTTGGCCAGAAATACTGCACACTGTTAGGATGGTCCACCAGCTGGCTCATGGAGTGAAGACGCTTTTCTAAGTTTAGAAAAGGCAGAGCAGAAAATAAAAAGTTCAAAGGTTAGTGAAAACACCTCACATGTTAATTATTAATAGTAAAAATAAATAAATAAATAAACAAACAATTTGCTGTATTTTCTTCTTTCAGCTACTCATCTGCCTCTGTTTCCTCCTCAATTCAATTCAATTCAATTCAATTCAATTTTATTTATATAGCGCCAAATCACAACATAAGTCGCCTCAAGGCGCTTCATAGATACAGAGAAAAACCCAACAATCATATGACCCCCTATGAGCAAGCACTTTGGCAACAGTGGGAAGGAAAAACTCCCTTTTAACAGGAAGAAACCTCCGGCAGAACCAGGCTCAGGGAGGGGCGGCCATCTGCTGCGACCGGTTGGGGTGAGAGAAGGAAGACAGGATAAAAGACATGCTGTGGAAGAGAGACAGAGGTTAATAACAGATATGATTCAATGCAGAGAGGTCTGTTAATACATAGTGAGTGAGAAAGGTGACTGGAAAGGAAAAACTCAATGCATCATAGGAATCCCCCGGCAGCCTATGTCTATTGCAGCATAACTAAGGGAGGATTCAGGGTCACCTGGTCCAGCCCTAACTATATGCTTATCACACCAACCTATCACACCAACCCTCTGCATCTCCTCCTTCGATACCTCCTCTCAGGTCTTCCTCTTTTCCTCCTGCTCCATATTTAGCAACCTTTGTCTTTTATCTCTCCTCTGCACATGCCCAAACCATCTCAGCCTTGTCTCTCTAACTTTGTCTCTAACTCCTCTCTCCCTGCACCAATCAACATGGCTGTATCTGTCAAGGTACGGCTGCGTGGTGGCAGGATGTAGGACCCAAACACAGGATTTACAACACGGGAAGTTAACTGAAAACGGCAGCTTTATTGCTGGAAATAATTCTACACATTTACAGAAACCATCCCAAAAACAAGGAACTGGAAACCAGAGAACTAGGAATTTACTAGGAGCACAGCGGCAACACGCAGAAAAAAGGATTTATGACATGACAAAGACAGAAGAAAACACAGGGCTTAAATACACACGGGAGTAATGAGGGAAACAGGAGGGAAACACGGCTGGGACTAGTCAGACACAACGAACGGGGAGGAAGCAAAACTGAATACACTGAACACAGAACAAGAAACTATCAAAATAAAACAGGAAACATGAGATCTTCACTGTGACAAGGAGACATGACTGACAAGGGGAATCAGACATGAAACATGGAGACAAGAGTAACTAAACGTGGAACACAGGGCAGGCATAGCGACGGAAAACTAGAGACTAGAAACTGAGCATATAACACACACAGACACGACTTAAGGAGACACAGCTGACAGGGAAGACAGATGAGTAAACATGGAGACAGAACAAAACCTAAACTATAGACGTGGAAGGCAAAGAAACAAAACCTAAGAACTTGTAATCACAAAGAACTTTGGAAGCTAGAAACACAAAAGACTAAACCCCGGAAAGCTCTAAATCTAAACACTGGGTCACCAGGCCCAGGACCGTAACAGGATCCATGCAGGTTAACTAGTTTCCATTAACAACCCTTTAAGCCACAAACCCATGACTGTTATCACATTAATTTATTCATAATCTCATTGAAATGTTGCAATTAAAGGATAATGTGTTACAAAGGTGAATAGCTTCTATATGGTGATGACTAACAAGACTCATGTAGCTGCTAATGTTTGGTGATCACTCAACCTCGCTGCACCAAAGACAGCATATTATACATAAAGCATTAGTGAATGATTATTCACCGATGTGCTGAAGTCTGGAGAGCCAGGCTGTTGTGCTTGGAAACTGGTTGCCAAAGCGAGGACTGGGAGCGCCGATCAGATCCAACAACACAAACAGATCCTGGAGGAGCAGAGACAGGACGGGATGAATGATGCCCATCTCTCATGAGAAACTCTGTCTACACACCCCGGCGGTAATTCCCCGTTAAGCAGCTCATTCCCATAATAATCACACCTCAGCGGTGCTGCTTTGAGGTGATTACATCACGTGCTCCACGGTGCTGTACATAAAACACACCAATCTGTCTTTCTGTCTGTCTACACGCATGCACACACACGCTCACACACCAGCAATGTTGGGAAACTTTATCTCCCCAGTTTTTGGATAACAGTTATCTCTTTATAGCGTGGATACGGACATATATACCGGGTACAGTGACATCATACTTTTATAGAGCGTGTAATAACTTCTGCTCCATATAAAGCCCTCCGAGCCTCCCTGGTGATGAAATAAGTGGCCGTGTAATTCTTTCAAATACAAAACTATTTAAGAAATGCACTTCAGTTGTTCGAGTGTGTAAGAGGAGATCAGGGCTAAGCAGATTGTACTGAAATTGATGTTGGCTAACAAAAGGATGATCTTGAGTGTGCTTAAGTGATTATCCTAATCCTCCGTGATTTGGACAGAGAAGAATTAGGAGAAGTGATGTTTACAATGCCGTGCAGTTGGTTGGTGTCTGCGGCTCCTGGAGGATGCGCGGTGGCCTCCATCTTCTGGGCAAGGTGGCGAGAGCCATACAGGGAGTCTGTGGCGGTCCACTGAAAAAGAGCCTCCTCCCCATCAAAGAAGAGTAACTGCAGGGTCAGGTTGGAATTTAAGCTCTAAACAGAGTAAAAACAAAAACCAGTAGAATTACTTTTTATCCAAGAGTTTTGCTGCCATCTAGTGTTGTTTCATAGTACTTGACAGAAAACTAAGAAAAATGTTTTTCAAGGGAAATATTCATTTTATTCTTTTGCTTCATTGCTCTTTTCTAGAACAGATTTTTTAAACACACGATTTATCAGCTCTCATATTGATTATGTGTCCTCTCGTCCACAGAATGCATTTGAATTCAGTGTGCTTCCTATTTCCACCGTGACCTCTGTGACAGACAGTTGAGTGTGGAAAACACGTCCCCTGGCTGATCTCTCTGTCACAGACGATGTCACTGTCCGCCCAGCAGACAGGAGGCTGAGCTCAGCTGTGGAACAGGAAAAGGGCAGAGGAGCTAGCTGCATGAATGCTAATGTTTTTTTTCTTTTCTAATGTATTAATACTGAGCAGAACAATTAAAACGTGTATGTACTAATGAATTTAAAACATCCAGAATGTAACTTGAAATGTTGCTCTTATCCCGATCTTGAGTTGTAGTGTGGACGCCTGCAGGTTCACAAATGAATATAAAAAATATTTAGTGTTTGAAATGTGTAGGCTACATTTGAGCAACATTTAAATGCCTTTTTGACATCAGGCATAGAAAGCCAGCAGTGCTGGAGCAGTACCAATAGCTCTGGTCTCACCTAAATGGATTACAGCCTTCATCAATGCTGGTTAACTCAACGTGTCATATCTCTGCTGTGAAAAACGTCTGCATCCTCTTATTCCCTGACTCTGTGAAAGCTCTTAGCAGACGGCACTGGGCAAATTCTTATATTTCCATCATGTAAGGATCAATACGAGCAGTGAATTGATCTTAATAAGTGTAAAACATAGTGTAAAACATAGAGCCAAACTCTCGTATTTTCCTTTTTGCAAGAGATCCTAACTGGTGTTTAAAATGCACTGGTGTACTGGTGGGAGCTGTATTACCACACAATGATGGGCAGCTACGTCAAGTCCTGTGAAACAGGTTATAGCACCACCTGTGGCGGCAATAACATGAAGTCTGTGGACATTTATGCACAACTCACCGATGGTCCCACCGGAGCATTTCAGTCAGGCTGAGTTCTGGACTTTGACTCTGCCGTTGCACAACCTTGATTGTTTTCAGCCGTTCTGTTATAGATCTGCTGCTGTTCTTGGGATCATTGTCCTGATGTATGCCCTAGTTTTGGTTGAACCTTAACATTTTACATGATAACTGAGGCCTGTAGAGTCTGAGATAAAGCTCTGGGGTCTCTCTGGCCATTACACGGTCTGACCTCGGTTTGAATTCGGTGGGATGCTCCCTGCTGGGAGGACCGGCAGCTGTTTTGAATGTTTTCCGCTTGTCACTGATGTTTCTCTCTGGAGAATGATGGACTTCCAACTGTTTGGAAATGACCTTGTAACCCTTCCCAGATTGATGAGCAGCAACAGTTGCTTCTCAAAGCTCATCGCTGATGTCATTCATTCCTGGCATTGTGTTAATGCACACCTGAGTCGCTCACGCTGATGATGATCAGCCAATCAAGTGTGACTGATTAGCAGCGCCTGAGCACTTGTCTCTTAATTCCTATATGAGGACGTAGTTTAAATTGTTTTTCACAGTGGTGTGAAATCTTTTCCTAATAACTACAGAGCCTGGGTGTTTAAGATAAAAATATATTATATCAAAGTGCTGCAGGTAGGAAAATTGAATGCTCTTGGTGTTTTGTTACCTCTGGCCAGGTTTCCTTTCAGCTTTCATTTGTGTTGTTGTTGTGTGATGTTGTGTTGTTCATCGTGATTCATGACCACAGTCAAGTCAGTGCTGATCACAACCTCTAAAACACCAAACACATTACAGACTAGCACCAAAAGGCTTGGGTTTCAATGAAACGCCTGTTACTAATAATGTATAATGTACCATTTTAGCTTACTGTGCCCTGCAGCTGTAAATCATGACTTAGAATTATACCTTGTGAGCTTTCAGATCCAGATCCAGGGCTCTTGCCAGCTCCAACATCATGGCACAGGGAACGGCAGAATCCGTGGCTCCTTGGAACTCTCTTCCGTGCCATTGTGGTGGGTAGTACTTGGAGTCGTAGTGACAGGCTAGGACCAGGCGGCGTTTGGCTGATGGGTTCAGGGTGGCAATTAGGCTGGTGAAGGGCAGAGGTCCATATGGTGTTTGTGACACAAACTTGTCCTCTGTAACGTCCCACTGTGCTCCGAGCGAACCGAGGGTTGTTTTGATGTGCTGCGGACACACACGCAAAGGTTTTTATGTAATTTAGCCTCTCCTTCATCTTATCATCTCCTTACTACTTAGCTAAACCACTGAATATACTGACCTGATTCCTGTTTTGCAGAATTAAACAGCATTTTATTATTACCAGTGGAATTGCATTTACTACAAATGTGGAAAGTGTCCTCCCAGGTGTAAAACATTGTGTTTTTTTGGAGGAAATATAACATTATTTTTACATTTTTCC
This sequence comes from Astatotilapia calliptera, assembly GCF_964374335.1. Taxonomy (NCBI): domain Eukaryota; kingdom Metazoa; phylum Chordata; class Actinopteri; order Cichliformes; family Cichlidae; genus Astatotilapia; species Astatotilapia calliptera. The sequence continues at coordinate 12,259,108 of NC_137440.1, forward strand.
TGCCATCCAGACGTGTGCACACATGATGATAGTAAAGATGACTGTTCCTCTAGTTAAAGACACAGATCTGGTATCAGATCAACTTACGTCCTGCACAGCCTGGCTGCCAGCAGACCCTGGATACCTGGTAACGAGCAGTGGTCTCAGGTCCCTCTGCCACATTTGCTCTACATCAGTGTGCGACAGGGCAGCGCGCATCTCATCCTGTGTTAGCGTGACAGCTGTGTGGTACAACTGGACAGGACCAAAGAAGCAAGAGATAAAATGAATGGATTCAACTGATACTTAAAATAAGTGGTTGTCAGAAAAACAACAAAAAAGTATTGCTCAGCAGTCCTACGGCTTGTTTTTGTTCATCACTGCAGAGCATAGAACACAACAAGCAATTCATAAACATCTGTTTTCACACAGCGTGTGCAATGGTCCACTTTTTTCCTCAGCAGCTGTTTAATAGTAGCAGAGAAGCCTGTGATGGATTCAAGTTAAGTAACTGTGCGGGTGACGCATAGACTGCTGTTGTGTCATAATGATACGTTCATCCTGTCATGTTACAGGAAACAGCGCTAAGATTACAAACATGGGGAATTTGGATGTTTCATATATGCAGGAACTTTGGGGGAGGAAAGAATAAATGTAGCTTTTTTAACAGAAAAAATAAATATGAGCTATGAGTAACTTGATCATATGGTAAAGCTGTTAAATAAAAGACAGTGTCCTTAATAAGCTGTGAAAAAAGCCTGTCGGGACACAAGAGCTAATTAGAGCTTTGAGAAGAGACACAAGTTTACAGAGTGGCTCCTTTAAAAAAGCAAGCATCTAATGAATAGACAGGAGGCAAAGACAAGCATAGTTGTTAACATGGAATTACTCTTCTTTAGTAAAATGCCAGTTTGCTGTTTTGTGCAAACTATAAGAGTCAGTTCAATGACTGCTGATTCACAGTCGTGGCCTAAAAAACCGCATTGATCTTCCAATCAGTCCTGTTTCATTTGGTCACAAAGTTCACCTGCTGAGAAACACTGTTGTCCTGGTAACAAACAGGGAATCGGGGGGAAACAGCTGAGAGTAAATATCAGAGACCAATCAAAGCCCGCGTCTGTGTGCGGCTCCATTTTTTCTATTAGGCCCTCAGCTAGTACTTAATTGGGAATGTGGTGGAAACGAGCAGCACTCCAAGGTTATAAAATATTTATATAGATTCAGAGCTTAAAGGAATAATATTAAGGTTATTATCAGTTGATGTGGTCATTATTCACTTAATGAATTAGTCATTTATATTTATGTTATGTTTGTTGGAGTTGGAATAAATGGCCGAAGCAACAAACTGACAGATTAACTGACTCTTTGCTTCGGCACTGCTACATCTGCAGAACCAACAACAACATTTGCTCTTCTTTGCAGACAACAACAGAAGATACGTTCCCCAGGTCTGTTTATTTCAGCGGAGGCACAAATATTCACTTACAAAACCTGCTCCCAGTACGTCTTAAGCCCATAGTGGCTGACTCATACAGCAGGCCTGTGTTTGCAGAGGGAAAACTATAATTATGTGGTCACACAGACTGAATACAGCCCTTCAAAGAGCTGGGGCTCACTGAGCTCATAGAGGGTTAAAAGGGGGTCCACTTAAGGTCTATAAATACCAAGACCCACAATTGGAGGATCAATGATGATGGCTGTGCTGCCATAGCAACCAAGCACAGGGGAGAGGAGAAGAAGAATATAGATGAAGAAGATTTATGTCCAGGGATACCCTGGTGTACCTCAGGAGAATTACACAACAGTGTTAAAAGCGCAGGGGATTGTTCTACCGTCATGAACACATATTTCACTTAATTATAAAGATGTATCCGATTACTTGAGAGCCTCTCTTTTTCTCTTATGGAGTAATGTAACAGCAGTAACGGTGCAGGTAACCACAAACAATATAATCACAATATAAAGACATTAACATGCTAAAATTACTATTATTTTTTTTCTACATGGTTAATTATTAGTCCCAAAACGATCAAATCATTCAGCACAGATGCTTTTAAATGATAAAAGCATCACAAAGACAGGAAATAATGACAGTAAGCAGTCATGCTCGTGTCGAAAGCAGGTTACTGATGGTCAGAGTAAACACAGCACGTGGTAAGTTCTTATTTTAATGGATTCATATTTGGAGCAGATTTCTCTCAGCGTTTAAACACATGACTGTGAAGCAGTACCACGGTGCATTCAGGCCCAGAACGCGAGCAGATCCTTTGAATATATTTACCTTTTCTTCTGTCCATGGGATTCCGTTGGTGTAGTGGATGAGGGTCACGCAGACAGCCACAGTGTGAAATAAAGACATTGTGGAGGCAGCGTGGCTTCGATCAGCCACTGATGTAGTCGCTCCTTTGCACATTCCTGTCTCTCCTCTGTGAAAGCTTTCAGATCATGTGAAGAGCAGGAGGGAGGACTCTAAACCGCAGCGCGTCACCGTCTGTGTGTGTGTGTGTGTGTGTGTGTGTGTGTGTGTGTGTGTGTGTGTGTTTTCCACTCCCAGGAACCGCATGGGTGCCTGACACAGTGACCCCAGAGTCATTTGATAGGTGCTCATTTTGAGCAGCAAACCGCACATTCTGTATGTTCATAAGCTGCAGGTCACAGCGTAAAGCCCAGCCACGTGAACGGGAGCTTTACTCTGGTGCACCCTCCTTATTGTTTTATGCACACAATTTATCGTAAACACATAACAATGAAGTATATTTATGATGCTTAAATGATGTTTTAGTTTTCATCTTTTTTAATGCATTATTTTGTTGCTCTCTGTTTTTTGATGGGATTATGAAAGCATTGCCATTTAGAGATGCAGCTGCATTGTTCCAGTGCAACTCCTGATCTGTGTTTATGGAGTCACGAGCTCTGTGCGCATTAAAATCGTTAAACTCACGTGCTTGTGTTTGGGTTTTCTCTCTTGTAGATAGGATTTCCTGGGTTCCTATGAGCCCCTCTATAACCCCCCCCAATAGCACCCCAGTGAAAACCCGGTATGTTCAGGGACATATAGGAAATGAGTTATCAGCCACTTGTCACCGCACACTGGTACAGGGGTGTGTAGGATTAGCATAGTGAGCTCTCATAGCAACTTTACATTTTATTTTTCCTTCGCTTTCGAGAGGACACGTGAACCCAAACCATGACGGTAAATTGGCACTCACTGCATTAACAGATCCTTAGGCTCCCCCCCTCCCCAATAGGTTTCTATTTATTTTAATTAAATAAATGCATAATTTTTCACCTATAATGTTTTTAAGAATACGCCCTGGCAAAAACAAATAAACACAAAAATATTTGACGAATTTCCTGTTTATATTATATTAGTATTATTATTTCTTAATCTAATTAAAATGTTCTATTATTTAGCTACTTTTTGATATTTTTTCTGACCGGCGCTCCAGACGTCATCTACCACGTGGTGTCTTTACCACGTGACCAACCCGGAAGCCTGCACCGTGTGTTTGGCATGTCAACATGTCTGAGAGGAGTCTCCTGCTTTAGAGCTTCATTTTTCTAACCGTAGGGTTTTTTTCTTTGCACCATGGCGCAGGAGGTGTGCGGCCTGAAGGCGCAGCTGCGGGAGAAAGAGGAGGAGATCGCAGCTCTGAAGAACAAACTGGCGCAACTGGAAAAGGTGCGAAAGTGAATTCACGTCTGTGTATCGGTGTGTTTCGGTGTGTGTATGTGCCTGATTTCTTGTGTGGCATTAACGGTGCAGTTATAACGTGAGCATAATGGGAGCTTAGTTTAGTGACGATATCGGGGAAGGACGTTATGTTACTCCAACACCTCAGAGTTTATCCGGCTATCACAAGGTGTCGCCACAGCAACCAGCTGCATAATTAATATTAAATGCATCATTGAGACAAGAGTTCATATTCACCTGATCCTTACAATCTCAGAGTTTAAGATGAAAAGTTTGCATTAATTCTTATAAAATAAGATTCCCCATTGTAGGCGTCTAATTATTATATTATTACCTGACGTTTTTAAACCTTATTTTAAATAAAAAAATCCCTAATATATTCATTTATGTGAGCCTACAATTTGTTTTCTCCATCTAACCATGTTTATTGATCGTTTATCTTATCTTCTAAATATGTCACCTATTTGTGCTTTACTTTAGCCTGCCTGTTATTAATTATTATCTCTTTCTAACATTTAATCTTTGACCTTTGCTGGTCAAACCTTTTTATTTCCTCCTGTTTTCACATGTTTTGAGTTAATATCATTCAATCCAAAATCATCCATTTTTTAAGAACATTTTCTGTTCGCCCAGATGATCCAAAGTTTGGACATGATTTCTTTGACATTCCAGCTTCATGGATCAAATACTTTCCTGGATTTTTTTAAAGACTCATCCAACTCACTTTCTGACCTTTTTTCATAGACTGAAATCTTTTGAACATGAATAGCTGGAAAGCTGTCATGAAAAAGAGTGAAATGTTCAAGTGAACCAGAATCTGTAATTTAATATAAATGCATAAAACATGTCTGAGTACTGGCTCTTTAACATAAGGAAAAATCAAAGTAAAAATTCAATGAGAGTGGTCACATGGTGCAGCTGTAATCTGAGTGCAGCGATACATTTGTACATCAGAGTTTATCGAAAAACACAAAATACTTCAAAACCTTAAAAAACACATCTGGATTGATTTTAGAGGGAAACTGTGGAAGACTTTGGTGAATAAAAACTATGCAAATGTATTTGGTGTGACATCAGAGCCGAGCTGCATCGGTGGAGCTACATCAGAGAGTGACGCCCTTTACTCCGCTCACAGGCAAAGCGGCTCTCACCAACGAGGACATCATGCGGTACAGTCGACAGCTCCTCCTGCCCGAGCTTGGTGTGCAAGGTACGGATGGCTGCAGATTACACTCGTCTGATGTTCAGAGCATTGTACCAAGTGAGGACTGATTATCTGCAGGTCAGCTGAATCTGTCCAAGACATCCGTGCTGATTGTGGGCTGTGGAGGACTGGGCTGCCCCCTGGCGCAGTATCTTGCAGCAGCAGGTGTTGGTAGGTACGCTTGTTGATTAGAGGACATCACCACCAAAGTAATCAGCTCATTAAAAGTGGCGTTTACTTAAAATAATGTTGAGCCATAAAAAGTTAATTTTTGGTGAGTAAAACGATTAAAGCTGAAGAGACAAGAAAACGTACGGTATAACATTTAAGATTTAACATTTAGTGAATTGAAATAAGAGAGAGTTATACTACCTGTTTTCTCAGGTGGGGTGTCAGGCAAACTTTGGATGCATAATTTAAAAGTTTGTACCTTATGAGTATACTCATTGGTATTAGTGTTTGATGAGTTTTAAAGCCTTTCTTGCCTCCCCAGGTCGCCTCGGCCTGCTAGACTACGATGAAGTGGAGCTGAGTAACCTGCACAGACAGGTGCTTCATGGGGAGGAGAACCAGGGCCAGGCCAAGGCGCTCTCTGCTGCCAGTGCAGTTCAGAGGTACAGACTTGGTACTGTTTTATTGCTGCAATCAAGTGTCTGCATGTGAACAACTGCTAATATCTATGCAAGAAACCAGAGACTGGGTATTTCTCTTTTTAGTCCTGGTCACTTTAAGGAAGCCTTGGTTGCATGCAGGTAAGCGTGAAGGACTAAAACATAGTGCAGTGGCCACAAAACCACCGTCCTTCATCCCAGCACAGTTTAAACTCTTATTCTTCATTTAGTTCCTACATTCAACAACAGTAACGACATCTTACTTTGACATTTGCTGTCAGCCCTGCAGGCTCAGTCTGACACGATAGGCGACGGCTTCCCAGATTGCTCTCTGTGTACACTGCGTATAATTCGTGGTATGCAGATGTGTAGAGAATACCAAAATCATCTAGGACTTCAAGTATGAAAGATTTTTTGAGTATACTGTTACTAATCTGTCTAAAAATGCCCTCCCGCCCCGAACTGGAAACAGAGACCTTACTGTTTGGATATTATTAGTAGATGTTCAGTAACTGTGATAATTAGTGTATTTTATGCTTTGTGCAAACATTGGGCTGCGTTATAATGCACACCGGCGCTTTCCAGTCTCACCACAGGTTATATTTGGTTTTGTATTTCACCCCAGTCTACAAATATTTTGTAAACATGTTATTTTAGAGACAGCTGTTTTTGTGCCTTTTTGCCACACAGTAGGCCTTCTGTGGTTTCACGCACACGTCTTTAACCTACGGCCACACGAGGGCGTCAGTTCGCTGACTAGCAAAGAACTGAAACATCAATTTAATGCTGGGCTGCACTTGTTCCCCAGTTTTATTGAGCCTTGTTGTTAATAATTGCTCTTTAATGATCGTTTCTTGCATGCACGATGCAAATGACGTGCGACTGTAATGTTTGTCAGTGTTTTTCCTCTGCGTTGGAAGTCGAGATGGCAAAGATGGAGAAGGAAGGAAGCACGAGCAGGTTTCCGACAGGTCTGCTGCCACAGTCGGGACTCACATGTTGCGTTTTTTTTGCTTTCTTGGCTCTCGTGCTGCTGCAGGACAGTTAAGGTGTTTGTATTAAATGTGCTGTTTATGCAGGACACAGACTTTATAGGGAATTACTTGAATCTGCATTTATCTCTGCAGGTTAAATTCCACTGTGGAGTGCATTCCCTACCACCTGCAGCTCTCGCCGGAAAACGCTTTACAGCTTATTCAACAGTATCCTCTATTTCACAGACCTCTACTTGTAAAATCATGAATATGTCACATAGCTGCTATCTGCCAAGTCTCGTTCTGTGATTACTTATCAGCGCACATGAAGAGAAATTCAGAAGAAGCTGTAAGTAATGCGTGTCTGATAAACCGCGAGGACGCCTTGACTTCACTGACCTCATATATGACATTGTGGCTGATTGCTCAGACAACGTCCCCACTCGTTATCTGGTGAACGACGCCTGCGTGCTCAGCGGCAAACCTCTCGTGTCGGCGAGTGCCTTACGGATGGAAGGGCAGGTAAGGTAGAAGGCAGACCCCCGTTTTCCTCATCGGTGCAGTGGGTACAGTATGCGGTATCTCTTGTGTGTCTGCAGTTGACGGTGTATAACTACCGTGGAGGCCCCTGCTACAGATGTCTGTATCCAGTGCCTCCACCTCCAGAGACGGTGACCAACTGCTCTGATGGAGGAGTGTTAGGAGTGGGTGAGTCTTGTTCCCTCACCTTCCCAGAGGCCACAGTCGGTGTAAATGATCGTTCTTTATAATATTTCCCGCTTGTATTGAAGTTCCAGGGATAATGGGCTGCTTCCAAGCTTTGGAAGTCCTCAAGATTGCCTCTGGACAGGGCTGTATCCTTTTTTTCTTCACCTTCTTGTTATATATAGTTTAGTTATTGTGCTTCTTTGCATCTGAGCTCTTTTGCTTAGTCACCAGAATTGATTAACAATGAGCTGCTGAATGATAAGGAGGGGAAGGGAGATTTTTGTTTGCATTCTCTGAGTTGACTATTTATTTGCCATTGTCATGTTCTCGTGCTGGTACTGAGAGTCACGGGAGAGAATAGACGCACCCCGTCCTGCCTTCTGTATTGCATTGTTGTACTGATGCTAACACCTCCCGTGATGCGTCAGCCGGGAAAGTGTTGCACCATATTCCCAGCAAAATCCCCGAATGTTGCTATGGCTTTTAATGTACCAGTGGGAGACGTGCCAGACTCTGAACCTCTGAATCGAGCGACACGGTGCTTCTCAGAAGTAAGTAGCCTTGTTAGTAACCTTGACCGGGCGTGCCAGCTTCCTGCGGCCAGCAGCTGGTGATGTTTGACGCCCAAGATGCCAGGTTCAGGTCGATCAGGCTGCGGCCAAAGCAGGCCGGCTGTGCTGTATGTGGAGAAAACCCCAGCGTGACCCGGCTGGTGGACTATGAGGCTTTCTGTGGATCTGCTGCCACAGACAAGGTTGGTCATAAGAGAAACTCACGGAGTTCCTCATTTTCTGCAGTCACGCCCATTTACGGAGGAATGCTGGTTTTTGAAGGTTTCAAACGTGTTTCCTAAATCAACTTGATTTATATTAAAGTGACATTTTTAAAAGTGCAAATAATTATCCCTAATTCTCTGAAAATTCTCTTTTCAGTGCCGCAAACTAAACCTGCTGTCCAAAGAGCAGAGGATCACAGTGCAGGTGGGGATTATATAGTGCAGAGCGCTCGGTCATTGCGTGACTCCCTGTATTTAGTGCTGTTTATTATATGATTACTCACAATTTTCTCAGTTTTCATGCGCATTCATAAACTGATTGCATCTCGGTGCTGACCCAGCCCCAAATGGGAAATGACTTAAAATGCGCCTGTAAATTTTCTATGGGAAAGAATAACACGTTCTCTTTGGCACCGAGCGCAGGAGCGTGGATTGCATCTGTTTATGTTTCTGCAGAACTGCTGCTTTGAAACCCACTGAGTCATTTAGCACAGAGATGGGGATCATGATTGATTGGGGTGCAGCTGAGATTGTGCAAGAGGCTGCAGTTAGAAACAGTTTTGCTTCCTGTGAATTAAGGAAAAACTGTTAAAACGTTCATATTACTCTACAATTACGAGTCCAGGCACATGAGTAATTTTGGTTTCCCTGCTTACGTAGAAATCCACGCCTTTCCCCAAAAAGCGAAGCCGCACCTCTGTAATTGTAGCAGCTGGTAGTTTAAGTGTATTAAGGGCTGTTTTAATGTGATTCCAGGACTATAAATCGATAATGGACAGTGAAGAGCCCCATCTCCTGTTGGATGTACGCCCTCTGGTGGAGGTGGATATATGCCACTTAGCCTCCTCTCTCAGTATCCTTTAAGACACAAATCGTTCTGGCTGCACCATAATCGTGTATTTTCTCTTCGTGCGAGCCTCGTGTCTGTGTGGCTGTTCGCCTTACATTGCTGCCAGATATTCCACTCTCAAGTCTGGAGGAGAGGAAGAGGGAACATCTCCAGTTACTCCGGGAGAGAATCAGCCAGCTGAAGCACCAGATGGCAGGTGACTGCCAGCCGCCAGGTAACACAGCAAAAACACCATTTAGGGTGTGTTGTTTGAAATGAACGGGCACGTACAGTCACTTGTGCATATTCAGAGGCCACTGTGTAGTCTCACACTGCTGGGCCAGAGGCTTATTTTGGACAGCTAGAAACAGGTTGTAATGGGGTTGCTATGTGAGGCCTTTTCCAAAACAAATACAGTCAGCCTGTGCAGCTGGCCCGCTTTACAGAAATTAACATTCAAAACATTATTTTGGTGACGTTCTTTAATCAGTGAGATAAATTTAGCCTGGACTTTACTCTGTCTCGATTTTTAAATATTCACCTGCTTGTACCTGATGTTGTGTTTCAACCAATCAAACGTAATGAGTCCACCAGTCTCTCTTGACTTCTCTCTCCAGTTTACGTGATCTGCAAGCAGGGTAACGATTCTCAGAAGGCCGTGCAGATTCTGGAGAAGATGAGTGGATCAGAAGTGGACCGTGTCACCGTAAAAGACATCTGTGGGGGCCTCACGGCTTGGGCGAGGGGAATAGACTGCACTTTTCCGCAGTATTAATGCATTTATTATGTTTTTACTGTTAATAAAGGCTGCTTTCTGTTTGTTTCTCTGTTGTTCTTGGCTTTCTTTAAACTGAGCATCCTGATTAGAGAGAGGCTGTTTGTAATGTTCTCAAATGAAAAATCTCACAATGCAGTGGAACTGTTGGACAATTTCCTGAAATTTGTTCTGTAATATTCCGAGTATTAGTTAAATAACATATTAGCCCTTCAAAGTTAATCTATTCATAGACAACGTCCCTTTATCTTAAGCCGAGCGCACTTTAGGTAATAAACCTCGACTTGTATGAACTCCTTCAGTGTCCCCTTGCGACTCTTGCTTCCTACTTGGGAGAGCCATTTATTACAATTCGATCCGGGTCATGTGGAGTAAAGTTTTTTTTCTTTTTTTTTCTTTTGGCATGACCAAGTTGAAATAACGGAAAAGAAAAGGCACATGCGCACTGGTTCGAGCTCGAGCGGAGGCGCCATTGCTTCACATGGTGTGTAGTTCAAGTTTTCCTCCCCACTCATGGAAAGTCAGTTATGCGGACATAATAAAAAGACTCCAAGCCCCAGCGACGGTCGCTGCTCTTTTTCTCGTCGAGCAGGGGGAGTAGTCACAGCTGGAAGGATAATAAGATGCGCATGAATTTACAATCTGGAATAAAAGATAAGAGAAAATTAATGCACGGAGCGGCTCGTCTCAGCGAGACTCGCTGCAAAACTAAAGTTAGTATGTGTGAGCTGTGGGCTGTGCCGGAGTGCTTTCTGTGTGACTTGTAACAAAGTGCAGAAGAATAAAGTTCCGACTGTGCTTCCCTCACTTGATGGAGTCGAAAAGTTTCTTCAGCCCTCTCACAATGGATCGAAAAGCGCCCTGCGCCGAGAGCGAAGGTAAAGTATCCTGTAAGAAACGTTTAACTCGACGTTTGGCTTTAACCCGACTGTACCGGGAGAGAGAGTGTTCAGCGGCCAGGCTCAGAAAGCGCAGATTCGGGGCTTGTATAACTTGTTTTGCTGGCATTCTCGGCTCGGGTTGTGTTCTGCCAGCGAGCCAATCGAAAGTGGGAGGGGAGCAGATGTTCAGAAGCCTCGGTTCCAGATGTTTGTGGGGTTTGAATCCGTACAAACACACAAGTGATGCCCTTTATCGACGTTTGCGCGTCTTGTGGCCTGCTGTTTTGGCGTTTTACGCGCTCGCGTACAGTCGCCTACTTACAACTTTCTCACAGTTAGCACAAGTCGAGAAATGTAGCGAGAAAATTTAAAATAATTGAAATTATAGACAAGCCCCAAACTTTGGGGGCGTGCTTTGCTCCGAACCTTGCAGATAATAATAAATGACTTTATATTTGATTTGAAAAAGCCCTGAATAAAGATTTGTGACAAACGTAAAATGAAACGTCCTCTTAGTGAATCCAGCTCAGTGTCTTTACACTGTAAGAACAGCAGCTGATTCATTCATACACCCTGAATGCTTTTCACAACTGTTTTCAGATATGAGAATGCTTCTCGTTAAAAAGTAGTGTGTGTGTGTGTGTGTGTGTGTGTGTGTGTGTGTGTGCGTGTGTGTGGTGACAGGCTTCCTGTGGTCAGAGTGGATTACTGACTTCACTAAGGAGAAGGAACAAAACTCCAGGATATGAAGTGTGTTGCTGTGATTTCACTGCAGAGGCCTGCGTATTGTTCAGACACTTCTCCTCCATCACCTGTCAGTCTGGTGACAGAGCTCGGGCGGTGTGAGCTCCAGCGGGTGGATAGGCTGTTAGTTTGAAAAGGACAGTATCATTTTGACAATAAACTGACTGTTACTGATGAAGACCAAAGATTCCCCCTACCAGGAGTTCATCCACAGAAACCCAGCTGTGCTTTTTTCTGCCAGCCCTCACTGATTCCTCCACTGTTCAGACGTTTACGTTGCAACTGGAAGAAACCCAATGTCTGCCTCCTCTCCCCCATCCTTACCTCGAGCCTTCCTCCACTCTGTCCATCTGCACCACCCGTCCTTGCCATCCACCCCGTCTGGACCCATCTACACACGGCTGTCCAACGGCAGTCACAACGCCCCCAGCCCCACCAGCTCCCGCAGCTCTTTCCATGGGGTGTCCTTCCTGCTGCAGATCGGACTGACCAGAGAGACGGTGAACCTGGAGGCCAGTGACCTGTCGCTGTCTGCTGTGAAGGACCTGGTGTGCTCCATAGTGGATCAGAAGGTAGGGACGTCTTCATTCATTCTTTATTATACTTAACAGTCTATTTTCTGTCATAAAGGACGTGCTTCACCTTCATTGTTTTCTTTAATCTCTTCTGAAATGAAGTGTATTGCACAAAAACAAGCTCGCTATCTGCAGGGAGCTTGTTTTTCACAGTGCAGCCGTGATATCAGAGGCTCAAGAGGACCAACGTGACGAAGCACCAGCATGTGTTTTGCCATCTCCTACCATATTCATCTGTTTTGGTTTTGTTTTCCAAAGCAGACATCTGCGCCATGTGGCTCCCAATGAGTCAAACGCCGCAGAAGCATGCACACAACAGCATCGACGCTCCTCCAGTTACGGTCTACTAGCGCCTGTTATTTATGCTGCTGTGTAAGGTCACTGGACACGATGCAAGTGCAAGTACAAACTCATATGCACGCGCATATATGAAGTGGTTTTGTGCCCGCTGTGCATCTTGAAGCATTTTTTTTCACATGGTATTGGTGAAGGAGTTCAGCCTCAGCAGAAGAACCGGCTTTAAGCACAAGTATAGGTTGCATCTTTCAACAAACGAGTGCTGTGGCGCGTTTACCTCGCCTTACTTTCGATGTTCTTGTTGTTTTGTGGTGAAACTGGTCAGAAATTTATAGTCATACTGCATGTGCGTGTGTGGGCTCTTTTTATAATGTGTGAAGTAAGAATGAGGGTTAAACATTTTAATTTCCTTCATCTGAAACAACCTCATATAAGCACAGCAAAGCCGCAGTACCCCAGATGTTATGGCCGTCATGTGAAGTGGTTTTCTTGTCCATAATCATATAATAATTACAAAAAGGACAAAAATAGTATTTGGTATAAATTGGAAAGTTAAACACTGTATTTGCACAGTGAAAAAAATCGTAGTTCATATCTATCTGCTAAATGTGTGGCGTTTCTAACCATTTATAGGTGCTCTTATAGGTGCTGTACTTAACAGTTGTGAGGGATTAATAGTATGCAAAGCCTATTGGAATAATGAAATGGCTTCTGTGTGCATGCACATGTTTAACCTCTTGCAAATAATGATGATTACTCCATTTGTGTGTGTAATTATCATTGAGTGCATAAAAAGAGAGGGTGATTAAAAAAGCACTTTCATCAGCCACTAGAATCTGAACATTTATGTAGGTCAGAGCCGCGCTGGTCTTTGAAGTCATGATAATTACAATTAAAAAGGAAAAAAAAAGGAATTAGGAGCAAATTTGTGTGGAACAAATGGGAGACTGTGCGGGAGCTGTGTGCGCCGAGCCCGCGTCCTTTGCTTCGTGTTGTCCAAGTTGACATTCCAGAGGAGCAGGGTAATGTTGTTGTTCTTTACGAGGTCTGCTGATTCTCACTAGCTAGCTGGTTATGAACAGTTCTGGTTCACAGAGCAGAAAATCTCATCGCTGCACAAATTTGCATGGATCTCGTAACATATTGGTGCAGAATGTGCAACAGGAAAAGGTGAGGAAACACGATGCTTTAGAAACACACCTTAAAGAAAATCAGTGCAGCGCCTGCATTTTGAGTTGAGATCCAACCGAGATAAGGTCCGGCTTTATCTCTGTATCACATGCGTTCATTCAAAGATGGCGGGCAGTCTGATAAGATGTGCCAGGTGATTATAAAATTTATGGCCAGCAGTCATGCGAGCCTATAAACATCTGACCACGCTGTATATCTTTTCATCATAATATACTGTACATCATCACCACAGAACACATCCAGTCTGTTCATCCACATTAGTGTGCAGTGCTTCTATTAAACACTGCCAGAAGCAGTGCACTGCTTCAACTATTTCATGAAATCCAGCCATATGGCTTTGATATCAGTGGAAAATATGACTGTAGGCCTTGTGTGCTTTCAGTCCATCCCTGCCTTCTTTTCTAGAATATGCATGACAGCGGTGAGCGATACAGAGTCCGCTCATCCCGGCCAACTTTCCCAGCTGAGGATCTCTGACCTTAGCCGGTCTAGCCGTTGACAGCAGTCCCAGGATGTCTCCAGTCAGCACAACTTCAGGTGTCTGTCAGCGCGGCCGAGGCAGGAAAAAGCGTTCGACTTTATGTTGTAATATCTGCGCGGAGATGGAGTTTGGATGGAAGCGTATTCCCCCTCTGTGGTGCCGTTTCCTCCGCTGAGAGCTGGCCTGCTTCACCAAGTGACTCACCGCTCAGCCATGCAACAAACAGGGATGCTTATCCCAACTCAGATCTGTGCAGTTCAGTGTCAGCCTTTCTGCTGTGTCAGCTGTTGTGAGCTTTCAGTGTAGAATCTGGTTGCTTACAAACCACAGCGGATATAACATTGACGTCTTGTTAGTCGATACATTTGTATTCAAACGGCTGCACAGTCTGTCCACCTTTGTGCTGATCATCCAGGTCTGGCCGCTGTGCCAGCAGGGCGGGATGGCAACTTGGATCCACTTTTCTTTCTCAGCGGTGTCCTTGAGCTCTTTTGTTTAGATAGCATAAAGAAGTCGATGCCCTACTGTCTGCTGTCTGAGCCAGGGTTTTTTCCCTTTAGACAGCCAGCTCCTATCTCCCACTGACCGGCTTGATTAGTAAACCAGGACTTAATGAGTCCCACTAACAGAATATCTTTTGAATTATTGCTGTTATTACAGGTTGTTGTGAAGGTTTTATGTGATCTGCCTCTTTAGACACACATATTGTCTCTAATCGGTACGTTATGTGCTTTAATATTTAAGATAGAAAAATGCTTGCAGCGCATCGCTCTGCACAAACACTCTTCTGCTGCAGTTGCTCTAGGAGGGTATCGTGAAATCTGCAGTCACATTCCTTTGGTATCTCCTTAAAGCTTGTGATCATAGCTTAAGGATGAAAAACTTGTTTTCTGATCAGCAGAGTGCTTTACTTTGCTATAGTTTTCCTTTTGAGCTCACTTTTATCTGGAATATACTGTATTTCTAGTCCAGCTGTGGCTCTGAATCATGCCTCAAAGGTTAATATTTAGTAAACTATCCTTATAGTATTGAATGAGTCTCTCTGTTTCACATGGGGTCGTGCAACCTTTTATAATAGCTGCGCATTGTATAGTTTTTCTTCGGCTCATTCTTCTTCCTGCTAAACACCCGACCAACCACATGACTTGGCTGCTTCTACAGAATAGATTTTCTTTCTGTTCTCTGTGTTGATGTGAAGTTGGTTTTGATAGTAGCGGTTTGGCTCGTAATTACCAACTTATAGTGGTTAGGTCAACCTTATTCTTGCGCACCCTGACGCTGATAAGTTCAGTCTTTTAGAGCAGCTTTTGTGGTCACTGCTCTTGCGATCTGCTGAATGCTTAAAAGTGTAACTTTTTTATTGTCACCACTTGGCACAAGAGCATCAACCCTAAGCCAGGCTCCTTGAAGACTGTGAGAAAGGAGGAGGGGAGCCAGCCGTAGGGTGGAGGAGACCAACCCCTGTCAGGGTACGAAGAAGCCCAGATCTAACCCCGCGATGGCTCCCTGATCACAGCCTTGTTTCACCAGCCGGGTCCCGACTCCTCTGGTTTTGGGGGTTTGATGAATGGCGTGAGATAAACATCCAAAGCGTCCAGTTGTTGAATGCTTCCTGTTTGGTGTCGCCCAAGTCCTCTCTAGCAGCCAGCAAAGGGAGCAGCGTCGGGACAAAAGTTCACGACTCCCAGTTAGCCAGCTGGTCAGCCTGGTGAGCCAGTCAGCTACAGAGCATTCTTCTTTGCCCAGGCATTTTTGGAGGATGATGTGATGTTCCTGGGTATGGGTGGGATTCGAGTGTTATGAAACTCAGACGCGTGAGGCTAAATTCTTGCTGTGGTCGGAGTGAATATTTGACAAGTTGTAAGGAGCGCTGTAATGCCGATTTCACGGTTAACACAGATTAGTTTTCATTCCTGTTCAACTGTATTTAGTGCAACAATAGAATTTTCTGATGAATGTCGGCAGCAGCACGTTTGATATGTTTGAATTTACAGGGGAACTTGGCATCAGTTAAAAGTTTCTCTATCAAAGGCGACGATAAAGTTTAGCAGGAGGAAGGAAATTAGATTTTATTTGGCACTGGAGATGGAAAGAGAGCATGTTAGCTTTATGAATACTTTAATTTAGCCCTTAGGATGTTGATGCTTTTTCACTACAGCTGAAAATGCAATGAAAGGCCTCAGCCGCAGGTTCCCCCATTGGTTTTGTCAGCACTGTAACTCCCAGTCTCTGGTTCAGAGCTCTGCAGCTGCCTCTGTAATTAGCCAGACAAAGACCTTTTTGAGTCAGAAATGGGCCGTGTTGGACAACACACAGGAAAAAAGCAAAGTATTATAAAAACAGAAGGGTTTGGATCGCTCTAAACCTTTGAGTAATATCACTTACATGATGCAAGGTAACAGCTGGCGAAGAAAACAAGATCAGCTCAGAATTCTCCTCCAAGATTAATTAGACTGAGTTGCAACAGTGCAGAAGATTTGTGTTGGTCTGCATTCGTACGTGTACGGGACAGCGAGGCCTGGGAATGGAGCCATTTTAATACCCGCGGGCTCCGCGAGATATAGAATCTGTCCTGTGCTGAGCGCACAGGAGGCCCTGTAGGAAGCATGGGCACATTATAAAAATGCTGTGCAGTGAAAGATTTGAATAATGACTAAAACTGCTGTCAGCAAACTGAGCTGGAGCTTTACAAACAATAAACCGAGCTATTGAACGTAACATGACGCACTCATGACAGTGACAAAACACTGAACAGGTTCCTGCCTTGCACTTCCTGTCACCACTGCACAGATCTACAAACAGCTGTCTATGTAGCTCCCCCTGTTAATACTGAACTTTTTCTTTGACTGCCATTAATAATTAAGAATTTTTTAATAAATCATGCTTTGATAATTGTTTTTTTGGTGGTTTTTGTTTTAAAAACACCTTTTCCAAAGGAGCTGTTTTTTTTCTTGACCAAAAAATATATATTTGTGCTACAGAAGCTACAAAACGATCGTATTAATCTGCAGTTTTTACTTCCTTGTTTGTTACATATTTAAAAACTTTCAAATGAAAAGAAAAAAAACACTTTCTTTCTGTATCTTTCTGTCTTTGATACATTTAGGATTACAGCTACAGTAATAAAGTACAAATGTGAGACCTGTTTATTTTATTTGCTTGTATCACTAACTCATAAATACCCCTTCTGGAAGAAAAGCATTGACAGAAAGGCAGAGGAGACATAAACAGGTTATAAGGGGAAGGAAATAAGAGGTGAAAACAGCATCAAAGAAGTGCACAGATGGAAAATGGAGGCTGCAGTTCACATCGACCAGCGCTAACCGAAACACATGGGAAATAAATCACCACCGTCTCCCTCGCTGCTTTTCTTTGACGCTATAAGGCCACATGTAAATGTTCCTATGAAGCTAGCTGACATGTTTCGCCCCAGAGGACGTCTCGACATCACACGTGTGATCTGCATAGGGCCAGACGTTTCCTGGAAAGCACATTGAGCTTCTTCTCAAGGAAAAACGAGTCTCTCCAGTGTAAAGCAAACTTTTGGCTTTTAGCCTTTTCCCCAACATTTTGGTGTTCGTTTGAAGGCACGCTATCGTATTCCAAAGCCATAGAGCCAGCTAAATGGATATCAGGATGGGATTGCCGAAGAACAAAAGTCCTCCATGTACAAATCAAAAGCCAACGTGCACGAGGAATCTATCAATTTCCCCAGTCTTGGAGTAATTTGTGGAAAAGGGAGAGAGAGAAGAAAAAGGAAAAAAAATATCTCTGAAGTTAAGTGAGCTAAGTAATTTCTACCATCTGCAGTGCACATTTCTACCGCCTTGCTCTCCTTTAAATGTAAAGTGGCAAGGCAGAGCACGGGGCCTGGCCGCAAAAGTCAGTGAATGACAGAGTGGAGAAGCGTGGTCCTCTCTGGGGAGAGGGGGCAGGGGAGGCTGGGACAGCCCTTGGCAGTCCCTGCTTGGGGTGCAGAGGGGGTTGTGGGCACTGCGTGGCTGATGTTCTGTGCCAAAACCATCAGTAGAAGCCACTTCTGCCACCAATCACGGCTTCGCCTTGGGCTGTCTGTGCTTCTTGGTTGCTCAAATGTCCTTCATCATATTTTAGCCAATGGTGGGAGATAACGTGGCATCGCTCCAATCCCCGCTAATACGGACTCAAAGAGCTCCATCGCAATTATATTAACGTGGCACGCAGGAGCACCGCAGAGCTATTTAATGCTCGTACATGCTGGTGACTTTGTCTTTGCAAAGCCAACCACATGAAGTGATTTAGGAGCACTTCCCGAGAGATTCCTCGAGTTTCCATTCATAAATTTGTTACCGTGGCATAACGGATGTCTTACTTCACCTATTCATGTATTCATTAACAGGCCTTCCTCTGTTGACCAGCTTCTAACTTGACTGCACTTGCTGACAATGTCAGCATACTTAGAGGACTTCAAGCATGACAAATGCTGAAGAGAAACAGTTAAAGCCGGTGTAGTGACGAGGACTCTGCGCTACACCACATTTGTCCGCTCGACGCAGTTAACCACTAATGTCACTTCTCTGACTCGAGGAGCTCGTAAACTGAAAATGCAGAAAGTTGCTTGTTTGTGACCTTAGCAGTTAACATCAGAACCGTGTGCACGTCACTGACTGACATGCAGTGGCCGTACAGTCGTATCACTTTGGCGTTATTATCGATCCCTGCAGCACGAGCACGTCACAGAGTGTCTTGTTCGCTGCTGTTTTCTCAGCGCTCTTTGCCTTTCCTGTCTCAGTGCAGAGAGTGATCTGTCAGACTGATAGGAAGGTGGCAGAGGAAGTGAAATTACATGTTGATACAACAAGAATACAACAACAAGCTCTCCGACTTACAATTGGGAAACGTCTCAAGAAATGCACATCTATGAAAAAGCAGCACCCCAGGCAAAAGGGAAAGAAAAGTTTGGTTTGTTTGAACATTTCTGAATGCAAGGGGAGCAGTCAGCCACTTAATTTGGGCTCCTTTTGTCACTCTGTCTCGTTCTTCAGCCGTGCTTGCTGGTTAGTTCCCCTCAGAGCCGCTCCCTGTTTCCATATTCTCTCTGCTCCTGCTCTCCAATCTGCTGTGGTCGGCAGAGCAGCACAGCCCGTTCACTTTGTGTGCCTGCGTTCAAATGGCTTTTCTCTACCCTGCACTTGCTATTATTCTTGTCTGCGTGTTTAAACATTTAGAGAAATTGCCTCTCGGTGGCTGTTTTGAAGGAGGTGACAGCTAGAGTGTTGGAATTCGGCCGGACTGCTTATTTAGCTTTAGTTTTCCCTTTTCAGAGGTACATTTACGCGAAACTGTGTGAAACAAAGGCATGTCTGTAAAAGCAATTCTTCACTGTTACTCGAGAATAAAGTAAAGCTTATGCAGCTAGTCCTGAGCTACTTTCTGCTGCAGAGCCCACAGCAATTATTAATGCTTTTGTTGAGCAACAGCAGCCTGTTTCTACATCCTGCCATTATTGCACACCTTCTGACCTTTTGCTCTAGCAGAACAAGAGAAAGTGCAGTTGCCATCAATCTCACAAAAATCCCCCCCAGGTTCACCTGTTTATTTGCCCCCTGTGGAGGTGAATCTGGCGGCCCTCTCTCGCTTCTCCAGGTCACAGAGAGGAGATGGAGTATGTGCTGCAGTATATCTTTGGGGTGGAGGTGCTGGCTGAGGATCGCAACGGAGCAATAACTCATCAGTGGCGTGCGGGGGCCTGGCCAAGCATGTCTTAGATCACACTGCTGTCTTCCTGCGAGGCCTTAGATCCTGTGACTCAGCCTTCCTCTCCTATGCCTGGCCTCTGGGCGCTGTTGCATATAAAACCCGCACACAGAGATGCTTGCTGGCGCACACCCACACGTGTTGGAGATGCGTCACTGAAGAGGGATGAGGCAGGTTCTGTCATGCATGTATAAAAAAAACTTGGTGTTGTTCGGTTGGAAGCCGCCTGGCTCTCGTTGAGGATACAGTGGCTAGTAACCAAGCAGTGACCTCACCACCATTATCTCGACTTCATTGCAGCGCTTTTGTTCTTAAGGCCAAATAACGATAGAAGGGCATTGTTCCTCCACATCCAGAAGAGCCTGCTGAAATTACTATAGGATTTTCTTTGGAGTGCTTCACAGCTACGTTTGATAAAAGCAGGAGGACGTTCTGCTTTTGTGGTTGATGTAAATCGGGTAAGGGGTATAGCTTTCCCAGAGTCTCTTGGTGATTGAAAGAGGTCTAGAATGACAGGTGTAGAGTTTTCCACTGTGCTGTGGTCTGGAACAGGCAGCTGACCTAAACTCAGTGGTTAGACTTGCAATTCCTCCTAGTCCGGACCAGAAATGTAGATGCACACATGTTCACATAGATACACAGATATACGCACACAGCCTTCCACCTACAAAAACAAGAAAAGCAGCAGTGAATTAATTGCATCTGTACGTTTGGCACCAATTCAGACCCGTGCATTCATCATCTTGCAGAGCGTGTCAGCTACGGCTAAACCAGGCGCAGATTTATGTGAAAGTACACAGGGTGAAAAGCTGTTTAGTGTCCAGAGACGCTGGTCAAACTGCGGCCGCACAAAGAAGCAGAGTGAGTCTGTCTTCTGTGCAAAGTGGGGGCTGCGAGGGCTTTGAAGGAGCTGTGTTTCTGTGTCATGCATGCTGAAATTTGTCAGATATATTTAAACAAAATCAGGCATGTTTCTATTAATATGAAAAACTTGCTGCTGTGTTCCATGATGACACAGCCTCATGCAGTAAAAGCTATGAATGAACCATGAGTCGTATGCGACCACATGGAAGAAAACACGTTAGTCAGCCTCTAGAGTGAGAAAGTCACAGCTTCTCTTGCTGCTAATTCACCACGTGAGTTTCCTTTCCGTTGCATGCGGCTGCTTCTGTCGATTACCCCCAGTGAAGTCTTCCTTTTGCAGTAGAAAAGGAGCGGACGTCGCCAACACATCGTGAACATGTTATGGAGAGTGGTGGGATCCATTTGCTTAATCTGAAAAAAATGTGCAAAGATTCCTTCTTGAGTGTAAACCATTTGAGGGGAGTGCTTCTTCAGTCAGCTGCACGTACCTTTCAAATCCCTTCCAACCCACTTTTACTTCTGCCTCCAGCTGCAGCGTGTTGTTCTTGGCCTGTGCATGCAAACGGAGGAGCAAACAGTTTTGCTATAGAAATCAGGCATGCACTCGGACGGTTTCGTGCACTCGGACGGTTTCATGCACTCGGACGGTTTCGTGCACCGGCTGCAGAGCAGAAGCGAAGCACTTTCTGTGCATTCGCCTGATTCATCGTGGACCGTTTATTCGAGCTCAGTCGAGTCATGCTGGTTCTGTATAGATGACAGAGTCTCTGAAACATGTAGAAATAATCCTATATGAAAATGTTTTGCCTTATTAAATCGGTCGACTTTATACTCGGTCGTCTCCAGCTTTATTTTGAAGTTGCCTGAAAATCAGTGACGTTACAGCTTTAAGAGATGAAGCTCAGCCTGGACAGATCCAGGCTAGATTTTTCCACCTGATTCCGGTATTGAAAGTATCAGGATGGGATGTCGATCTGTTCCTTTAATACCGTGATATCAAAAGCGTCACGCCTCCTTTCGTGCAGCCATGTGGTTTTCATTCCACTGCACTTGCTCCTTGTGTGTGACATCACTCAGAGGTGCAATGCAACATGTGTCGTTCAGCATGTGAATTTCATTCATGTGTTTGTTTGTTTATGTATTGGTGGTTATGGGAACGCTCGAATTGACTCGCAAGATCTTTTCTTACTTCCTGCATTTAGTGGGATAGACTTTCTCTGCTGCATAAACCTGGTAAGAAGCACGTTACTTAATTAGCTTGATACTGTGAGGACATCTTCACCATCAAAGTGAATCCATTCAGCTAAAGTGAATGGAAACTGTTACTGGAGGAGCCAAAACACATAATGTTACAGAAGACAGTGGAAAGCCAGAGTGTTTCCAACATGCCCTCTTCTGACGCATCCGTCCAAGTGACAAATTCATTATTTGGCTGCCGTCGTTGCCCACATCTAGTGCTCTTGTAATTTGCAGTGCATGAGTGACTTGCGCCATGCTGTGTGGAAAAAAATTGCCTGGTATTACATTAATAATGTGCAATGAAAACAAATACAATTCCACTGTTGACTTTAATAAATGAACAAAGTTTCCACATCGCGTTTGATGTGACTCGAAGAAAGTAATTACACAGCTTTCCTCCAAGATTCGTGTGAGCACATAATTGGATTTTCCAATGCAGCCGTTGGACTAGTTGAAGTATTGAAGTGTATTTTCCTCTGTTGTGGGAGTTAAAAAGCACGTCAAAGTCAAACAATGGTTTCCCCATTGTTTTGACATGAAAACACTGTTGTCCTATTTGTGAAATCCTCACTACAGTCTGTCGGTTTCACAACAGACTGCGGAGCTCGTCGGCACAGCGCGCGCTGCCTTTTAAATGTGCAACGCATCAGAATGAATCAAGTCAGGATTGTAGCTGTTAACCCAGTTTGAACAGATGCCGTCTTTTCTTATTGGCCTCTCATTATGATGCTCGCTCAGATACAGAGCAACAGAAAACATCGTCTTGTGTCTTCTGGTTCGGTGTCTCTGGGCCACAGCGATCTGTGCCTTAGCACTGTTAAATAATTACAAGGTTATCAGTCAATAGATTTATTTATCTGCTGAATAAAAGCACCTTGTATCATGCCGATCTTGTGACAGTGTTTATCTTGCCACCTCGAGCAAAATAAACAAGAGTCTTTTACCTCCTGACTCTGGTTAAATGTTTCACAAGGATCCCGATGAAACGTTTTAGGTTGTGTTGGAGGTTAGATAATCTTTTACCCTTTGCTTCTGTAATGTTTTTACATATCTGTGGTTCAGTATAAGAAAATCCATTAGTTTTCACATTTACACCGGAGAACGCTGCCCTGGCCTTTAAGTACATATCTGCTCAAGGACATTGCAGAGGAAACATCTACAGTTTCCAAGCTTGATGTAAAGTTTTCCGTGCGCTCTAGCATTTTGTTTCTCTTAAGGTGACCATTTGATTGAAATGCTAAATAATAGTAACCGACTTCAGTCTCATATCTCATGTAGGGAGGTGAAGTTTGACTTTTAGAAAAGCAGTAAGAATCTGGACACCTGGAAGACCTGGGCTCTGTTTGCTTTTTCTAAACTATCCTGCTTCTGGCCATATCTGATTTAGTTATTTGCAGTGTTATAAGGAAAAATGGCACAATCGTTTGAGTCAGAGTATCCAGAAATATTCACATGACCATGGGATGCCAGATGTAACAGGACCTTTTTTTAAATTTTGGCATTTTATAATCCTTTTGCCAGGAAGACTATTTAGAAAGCTTCTCGTGTCGGTGCCCTGAAATGAGAATGAATGAAATTGGCTATAATAATTATAATGTCAGCTATTCTGTATTTTACAGTTCTACAGTTTTCCTGAGTATCCGTACATTTTGCAGCGTCGATGAGACAAATATGCGGTTTCACGTCAGCGTTGTCAAACTTTAGCCATACTTTTCTTACTTTCCATAAACCACAGCATCAAAGGATTAATCAAGAAAATGACAACTAGATGAAAATAACCGTGGTTTGCAGTTCTGCATTCTTGTGCAGTGCTGCGTGTTGCACACGAGCAGCATTGTTTCCATCGTCCAACTTTTATCTCCAGCGCTGCGATGATGAGCTGGACGTTTAACTGTCGCTGTCCTCCACGTCTGTCTGGCCCGCTGCCACACCAATAAAGGTGTTAGGCAGCCCGAGGTCAAGCTGCATGCTTTTCCTTACTGCGAACACGCGGCCATCTGTCAGAGCCTGCGCGATGCTCTTAGCGCCGCTTCACCCTCACATGCAGCGAAACACAAATGTTTAACCACATAATCAGGTGCACGCCATCCTGTTTCACAACAAACTCATTGTCCTCTGTGACTGAGGCCCTCGTGCAGGAATTGTACAGCAGCCGCACAGAATACATGAGCTACGACTTGTGATTCATTTCACTCATTTATCATTTTGTGTCTGATAGGAATAAGCATCAATATTCCTCAAAGCTACACCTTTTTTCTTTTTCCAGTCAGATCATTTTTTCTTGGCCGTCTTGAGATCATTTGTTTTTGGCTTCTAATAAAATGGGACCATATTTCAAATCTGTCCCGCTCTTTCCTTCATCTCCTGCCTCTTACCCTCTTTCCTTACAGCAGGATTTAGCATATCAATGGCGGATTAGTTCGTTTAACAAAAGCTTACTACTGCAAAGCCCCTTTCCACTTGTCTTTCCAGCCTGACTTGTGGACCTCACACAGCTTCTCCTCGCCGGGGTCTTTGGTGTACGTGTGTGGTCGCGGCTGCTCGGCTGAATGGACTCTCGTTCGAAGATGACAAAAGACGTGCTTAGTCACTACGGGCTTCGGAAATGTATGCAGCAGCATGTGTGGGTGATGGTGTGTAAGGACGTATATGTGCACAGGCACACGCTGGAGGTGAATGGTTTATTTTTACATGCGGGAAGGAGAGAATGTATAAATGCAGTGCTTTATACGTCCATCCACCCGCAGGTCGGCCTTCGGCTTTCCCTCTACGCCTGCGATCAGAACAACAAACTGTTAAAACGTTGTCCTAAACCTGCCAGTCTATTGTTCTTGTACCATAGGCTTCCTCTTACTTTAGTAGGGCATGGAAAAAAGTAATGTCCTCTGCCCTTGGAGCTGCTATGTTCTTGCCTGCAGATGCAGATGCTCTGGAATGGGACTCATTCTGTACAGTGGAAAGTGCTGCACGAGGAGCCAAGAGGAGGTGACTCAAGCTGGCTAGATATGGGCATCAACCTCAGCTTTTGTGTGTGCGTGTGTTTGTGTGTCCAAGTGCAGGCGTGTCAGGCGGGTGGAGGAAAACCTTACCGTGACACTGCAGCCGGCTCAGGAAGGATGCCCCCCTCCTCCCGCCTTTGGTGCTGATGGTTTGAGCCATACAGCATTAATCACCTGAAAGCATGACAGGATTAGGATGTAGATATGTCAGCCGAGGCATCGAGCTGGAAAGGTTTCGTTCTACAGTCGCGTGCCTTGTTTTTACACTCTGAGCAAAATCAGCTTCTCATGCAGTTTGAATATAACTGAAATAGTCTTCATATATGGATTATGTTGCCACGTAGTTGTTGTTGTGAGGTCAGTGCACAGGTTTACGTCATGACTGAGCAGGAGTAAGGATACAAATAGAAATACATTTTTCATTCATGGAGTCATGGGGAAAATTAGCCCAGCGTGCAATAAGGAGGGAGGCGTCTGTCCTGACAGGTAGTCAGCCAACGAGAGTGTTAACGTCTGAGCAGCAAGCATTTTGTGCAAAAGTGGAACATCTGGAGAACAGGAAGAGAACATCCAGGCTGTCGCTGCACATGCTACAACTTCTTTTGTTCTGATGATTCCCAGTTTGATCAGACAGGTTCCAGATGGTGCTGCATGCTGGATCAAAATCTAATGGTGCTTTTCTACGCTGATAAGCCCACCTCCAACACCACGGGATGAAATGCAGCCAGAAACCATGACAGCGCCTCCACCGTGCTTTACAGAAACTGACTGTTGTAGCTCTCTCCTGACCTCCCCTTCTACTGAGTCGTTTCCGATGAAAGTCTCATCTCTCAGGTCCCGTGTCTGGTCTTTACTGGGCTTTATTTTTATTTATTCATAAGCACATGACCTTCAGATACTGCTGAGCTGCTGTAGGTAGGTTTTTAAGCCTGCCTGCTGTTTCATCTTTTGTCCTCCACTTGTTGTTTCCTTTCATGTTTTTAAGGACACATTTCACACCATCCTGAGATACTCCAGGTTTTCAGCAAATAGCTCCAAAAACTATTTGTTTGACTTAAGTTGTGTTATCTTTATCATTTTCCATAGATTCAGATGAAGACATGAGAACAAATGATGCGTACTAAGTCCATTTCTTGATTTAGGCGCTCTTTTTATGCTCGAATGATTGTGTGGTGCTTTAACAAGGAAACCATAACGTTCCTGTGAAAATGGACTGAAAATGGGAGAAAAAGCAGCCAATGTCATAATAAAATGAAAGGGAATCAGGGGTGGCTCAAGACTTTTGCACACTACCATATTTGAAAATTTTTGTTATTAGAAGACATTTAATTTTTTTCTTGGAATGAGCCTGTTGAAAGTGCATGAATGCTTTTGTAAGCACCCCACTGTTGGGCCTTTCAGTGGAAAAAACCATTGCCGTATAATTTCCCCTGGGGGACACTGTTCCCCTCCACAGCGGGAGTTCCGAGTGCATGTTGGGGGCAGGGGTCCAGCTCCTTTATTACAATGCATCTGTATTCCACTGCTGACTGAAGCACCATCGGTTATCGGTTGCTTTGCAGAATTTACATTTTTACCTTTAGGCATTTCATCCTTCTGGCTTAGTTGACACAAGTCATGTGATACACTCGTGATTTCCCCAGGCCATCAATCTGTCTCGCTTTCTCTCTCTCTCTGTGTTTCTTGGCAGTTATAAGCCACCAGGTGTCTTATGTGTCCTGTGCCTAGACACTGTACCAACCCCTGGTACTCCCAGGACACAGTGGCATTGTTCTGTGTGGCCCATTGAATGTGACCCTGGTTCAGGGGGAAACAGCTGGTGGATTCTTCAGTACCAACCTACTTGGCATCAAGGCTGGGCTCTTGCCTTGGCGTTAAACTACAGCGTCACAGTTCCCAATCCGTGTAGGGACAGCTTTGAAAATTCATTGGGGGTCGCTGGACTTTTTCCGCCGTGTCAGGTGTGCAGATGTGTTGTTATGCTGCGCAGGTTCCTGGTATTCAAAGCGCATTTCTCCTTTGAGCTTTGAAAAGTCTGAGCAAAGAGGAGAGATCCTTGCCAAGTAGATGTTCAGTAAGTTTCACTTTGATTTGACCTTTGATGGCGTTTCCTCCTTTTAAACACGACAGACGTGCTGCGGAGCCACAGCACGACAACACTGGGCAAACTCTGCCGTTTCGCCGCATGGACAGTGGATATTTTCATTATAGGCCTATCCCTGTGACAAGAACATGGCTTTCTAAGAGGTTATGGGCTGCCCTCACCACAGGAAGTGACTCAGTATTGACTGGCGCTGCACTTCCTGTATGCTGATTCTTCTGAACTCCTCTCAGGATGTTTACCTTCTCCTTCTCCCCGTCTACCTCTCCCACCCTCTACCCCGCCCCTTTCCCTGGTCATGTGACTTTATGTCGCACACTCAGCTGCAGTTCACGACCAGCTTGTCAAGGTTTGTTTTGGTCAACACGCTGTGAGCGGTGATAGCTGCTGTTGGGCGTTTTAGACACGCTTGAATAATGGTGATTCATCTTATAGTAGAAAGCTGCTCAAATCCAGCGGAAACACTTCAACAGCTAAAGCAGACACATCATCGATTCGTCTTAATAGATGACTCAGAAAACTCAAAGTGCACAATGCAGAACACACGGGTTTAAATGCAAGCCACTCGTTTTGAATTAGTCTGTACTGAATTATTCCAAGTATATAGTGTCGATTACTCTGAGGGAGGAAAGGGGCTCTCTTCCTGAGCCACTGGGTTCACAATACTGCACACAAGCGGTGATGTAAGCTGCTGGAACTGACATAATGTGAGTGTGTGCGTGCTTGAAAAAGAATCAAGACAGCTGGCTGATCCATACCTTTTTAAATGCTCTGTATTAGATTTGAGCCACTGCAGAGCATAACCATAAATGTCCACGTACTGGGCATCGCGTCTCGGGACATTTAACTTTACCGGTATTCGTTATGCCTACAATTAAACTTGCTTATTTCTTTTTGTTGTATCTCCCTTTCTCTCCAGTTCCCGGAGTGCGGCTTCTTTGGCATGTACGACAAGATCCTGCTATTCCGCCACGACTTAAACGATGAGAACATCCTGCAGAGGCTGACTGCAGCTGAAGACATCCATGAAGGAGACCTCATTGAGGTGGTGCTTTCTGGTATGCAAAGCAGTCTGATGTCATTTCGCACCTCACCGTAAATGTGTTTGTACAGTGTATGCACATTTTCCATCCTCTAATTTAAGAGGTCAAAATAGCATTAAGTGAAATGTTAGTTGGCATATTTGTAAAGGAAAAAAAGACATTCTAGAGCTGCGCTGTTGAAGAGTAGAAAATAAAACTTCCCAGTTCAGATTAGTTATCCAGATAGTTTAGCTTACGGCCACATTCAGGTGAGAGCTACATGTGGACTGATTTTAATTAAATGCAGCTGCAGACAAAGAGTGTTACAGTTTGAGCCACTGATGATGACTTTATGCAAACACAGTTTTTTCATGCAAAAGCACAGATATTCGATGATTGGACTTCTGCTCTCAAACATAATTATTTTACTGCACTTCTTCTGTTCGTTGTCTATGCAGAATTAATGTATAATTATTGAGCTTGTGCCTGATTTGCATATTTAGTGATCGTATTTAGCCTTAATACGATGATGCTATCTGTTACTTACATTTTTTTTTTACCTTAAATACTGCTTTTAAGAAAAAATGTGTGTAATTTTACAGCTCATAACTCTAAATACAGAGGCTCATTATCCAAGGCAGATATCTCCCATCCATCCAAGCTCCGCAGCGTTATTTCTGTTTATATTCTCGGGATTTTGAAGGGTTTGTAGAGCTTTTATTCAGAGACGGATTCACTGAACATTCTGTTCCTAAAAACATGGTGGAAACTATTTTTCCTGCCTTTTGATATCATTTTTTATTTATGAGCGATAAAATGAGATTTTTTAAATCTTAAATTCAACAAAGGAAACAAAAAATTTTGAGCTTGGCTTCATCCAGTGTTCATATTTCTGTTTTAGGAAAATATCTAAACGTGTCTTGTTTGCAGCTTAGACATCAGCGTATTGAGTGGTTTTAATAGGACGGATGATTGTCTTAGCATACGTGATAAACTGCTTTACTTGTGGTATATGTTGGAAGTTGTGACCCATTTACCTGCAGTGACTCCCCTAATATAAACCCAGCAGCAGACTTGTTCATGTATTTAGAGGATTATACTATAAACCAAATTCTTCTAAATCTGGCAGCGCACTTCCTCCAATTTGCCCAGTTTTTTCAGTCTTTTCTTATATACAAACTGTGATACAGTGCAGTGTGTTTGCTGGCACAGTGTTGCTGCTGTTTTAGACTTCTAGACTTCCAAAACAGGAGAAAAATGAATATAAAACTCCTCCGAGCAGTATAAACCACGTGTTTGCAAAGTCTAAACAATTGTCTGAAAGTAATACGCTTCAAGTATTCGAGTCAGCTTATTTTTTTTAAATTTTGGGCCACACCTTCATAAACACGGTCTTTTGTGTCTTGTTCGGGGGTCCCGTTGGGGCTGAGATGCTTGTTGTGAGCGTCCGCTGTGCTCTCCCAAAATAAATATTAGTCTTGAGCAATTTTCTGTCATTAGTGAACGAATACAAGCAGACAGTCCTCTCAAACACTTGCTTTCTGTGTGACGTTTGAGTTTTTTCTTTCCATAATTTTCCACCTTTGCAAAACTACACAGGTGCTCGGTTTTTCTTTGTTATTTCCTGCGATGAATGAGCCGGCTTCCTCTGCGGTGTTGAGACCAACAAATGGCTTAGGATATCTGTTCTGCTCCAATCTGTGCTGCTGCTCCATCTGCCTCCACTGGGAAGCACCTGACACCACCTGTGCCGAGTTCCCCCCTCTCTCCTGGGCTGACAGTATTGTTTGCAGGGATTTAGTCAGGGGATGATTGTATAGTTTCAGGATCTGAGGATACTTCAGGCTGAGGAATGTAGACTAAAGACTGGAGAACTTCCTTCTTTTTGTTTCTGTCTGTGTTTGTCTTGTGCTCTCTTTTGTGTCAGTCTCTGTGGCTCGCAATTCCCTCCCCGCTTTCTCTCGTTCTAATCCCCCCCCTACCTGAACAAATCCGTCTGCAGGTGTTAGCGCCAACAGTGGAGCCAGGCGATTTATAACCTGAGACATACCTGCTGAAAACGGCTGTAGAAGATCTCAGATTTGCTACACATGGACACATGCTTCATCTCACAATCTGTGAACGCGACCTTCTTTTTGAGAGGCGCTTTGCATGTCGGACGCTTGATCTTTGCGTGTGAAACACAACCTTTTCCCACCGCGCAGTTTCTCTCTCGTCCTCGTCTCCATTCAGTTTTTCCTCGGCGAGCTTGTTTTTGGATTGCGCGGCTGTGGGAGAAGGACGGTCTGAATATCTCCTTCTCTGCAAGAAGCAGGCAGAAGTGGCTTTTTCTTGGCTGCAAGCTCAAAGAAAAAGGCTTGTTTTTCCTGCAGTAAGTGATTGTAGTAGACCCGCGGAGTGTAAACACGCTCTGATGTGCGGGGCGGCCCTATGCAGCGGACGCTGCGCAGGCCATCTCGGCCCATGAGGTTTGAGGTTTGGCCTGACCGAGTGTCCCTTTGTTCTGTTTCTCACTCCTCCTAAATTCCCACCCACTTTCACAAGCCCCTTATTCACCGCCACGGGCCGCGTGAAATTGATATTTTACAACACCTTCTGCTTGTCATAAATATAACTAACTTGTTTTTGTGAGATGGAAACTTTTGACTCCGAATGGAAACTCGGTGCCTCCGAGCGAACAGATAGCACATTCATGCGAGCCCCGCCGCTCGTGAGAAGCGCTCTGAAAAACAACGTGTCGAGTTTATGTTTGGAGTTGTTTGATACTTATTAGCACGATAACCATTACGTAACACTGTGACTGCTAAGAAGTGGCCAGTTGTTTTGCAGACGCGTGTGCAGAAAGCTCATGAAGGCTGCCTTTCATGTGTCTGTGTGAGAAAGCTGCGCGCCTCTCGACATGTGACCTCGCTGAGCTCTTTCTCCTCTTCTTCCCAAACTGCCAACATCACCCCACCAGCCGCTGTAGTTCTCAACAGCCGCCCCGAATTGTCTCAGATCTTTAATATTCCTGCAAATGTCTGTAAATATTTTCCATTCCAGGGATTATGACATCAAAATGTTTGCTTTCCCATTTGACCTGTCCTGCATTCTTTGCTCAAATTAAGAGATCGGAATCGTTTAACCAACTGCCTTTTTGTTTCCTCCCGTCTTTACTCATATCAGATGCTGCTTTTAAGCAAAGGACGTTTCACATTTGTTTTTTTAAGCTGAAAATGCCTTCATCGGCAAACACAACGAAATGGCGTTAGCACATTTGCTGCTTAACCCAAGAGTAAATATTAACCGTCCCCTCGCTGGTCACTGCTGCCACATAAGTGACTGCATAGGAACAGAGGAGGCACAGTCACACACTCAGGGATATTTGGCAGCATGAGCCTTATCTTACTCATCTTCACATCTTTGATGATTCACAGCCGTGATTAGCCAAGTCTTGTTGCGACAAACTCACTGTGTCTCATTTGACACAGAAATGTGGAAAAGATGAAGACAAATAAGAGAGAAACAGAAAGAGAGACATATTCACGGCTCTGCTGATTCGATATTCGGTTCTTAATAACAAACAGGAATAAAATGCATGTCTCTGGTGTCTTATGGGCGTGCCCTATCACTCGATCACGCTCGTGTGGTGCAGATGTGATGCCCTCTACTGCAGCAGTGAGACATAGCATCCGTGTTTATGTGCAGCAAGTGGAGCGTGTAGAGTAGATCTTCCCTGTGCAAGCTCACATGCACCTACTTACTTACATTAAAAAAATGTATTCAAAAATATTTATTCTTCATCTTTAATGATTTTCTTTAGATTAGAAGTTTCTTTGTGAACTTTTCTATTTTCTATCTTTACTCAAACAACCTCTGCTTTTTGTTTCTAGCTCAAGCCACAGTTGAAGATTTCCAGATCCGACCCCATGCCCTTTACGTCCACTCCTACAAGGCCCCCACCTTCTGCGACTACTGTGGCGAGATGCTATGGGGTCTCGTTCGGCAGGGGCTTAAATGTGAAGGTTAGACGCTCGCACACACAGTGGCACTCACACTTGGATCAATTCTACCAAATTCCCAAGAACTTGGCCTTTATCTGCACCTTCCTTTTTATTGCATCCGCACTCAAACACAGATCCAAAAACACACCACATATCTGACCTTGTAACTGTATCAGGGAGATATAGAGGCAAACAAGAACAATGTGGCGCAGGCACAGTAGCCGTTGAAATGCTTGACATTCAGATCCCAGTGGACTCATGTCGCGCTCGCTTTCCTTACATTTTTTCACATTGTTGAATCATACTTGAAATATGTTCTTGTGTTTTCGTGTCAAGTTCTCCGCTGACAGCGAATTAAGTTTAAAGAGAGAAGATTTATTCACCAGTGAAACATTCCTGGCCATAAATTCTCGTACTAAGCCTGTTTATCAGCAGGACCATCTTGTGGCTGATTTGCAAAATGAGACGTTTCTTCACTGCATTTCTTACGATGATGTCATCTTTCCATGAGTTCGGTAACTAATGTGATCTGTTTTTTTGCTTTATTAAGGATGTGGGCTAAACTACCACAAGCGCTGTGCCTTCAAGATCCCAAATAACTGTAGTGGTGTGAGGAAGAGGCGACTGTCCAATGTTTCACTGCCTGGACCATCTCTCTCTGTCCCCCGACCTTTACCTGCTGAAAATGCAGTGGTTGTCCTGGATGAGGTAAGCTCGGATTGCTGTGAGTGTGACTGGATGAAGGTGCTCGGATAGAGAAAGAGCAGCGTAGAGGAATTTTAGTAGCTGCGAATTCTCTGAACAGAAGGGAAAATGTGAGGATTACTGTTTTATCCATATGTAAAATGAACTCACTGAAGCGTTGTCTTAAATGGAAAAAATGAAGACAAATGAGGGAGAAGCAGGAAGAGAGACATATTCGGAGCAAGTATGTGTGGCAGGCAATCCACATGCAGCTCACAGGCTCTGCCTCCACTGTTAAATGTTTCTAAACTTATCAAATGTGGCTCTTTTCCACGAGTGAACCTCCTGGGCCCTGTTGTAGAATACCACTGATGCAGAAAATTGAATTGTGCTGCACAGAGCTCTGTGGAGAGATCCTCAGCGAGGTCTTACGAAACCGTTTTTGCATAAGCCCACACTGAGATATTCCCCTCTTGTCTTTGTCTCTCCAAAAGGTCACCAGGAAATGTAATTATGTTAATGACATTAAAAGTCCATAGAAGTCCAAGTTTATGTATCTGCTCACTTGTTGGCAAAAAGTGAAGAAAACTCCATTCCTGACAGATTCCAGACTGCTCCATTTATCCACCAAAAAATCACAACTAAACTCTAATGTGTGGCAAGAGTGACAAATCTGATCGTCTGTTTGGACCAATAGAAGCGCAGACACTACTCACTTTTTTCTTTGATGTCTTTTACTCACATGTCATTACTCACTCTCTTTGTCTGTCACTCACATACTCCCTCTGAGGCTCTTCTACCTCTGTTTTTATCTTATTTATTTATCTTTCCTCTTTCGCTTCCTTCCTGCATATGGTTTTTAATTCTTCCGAATACCCCCCGTCTTCCCCTTTTCCCATCCAACCCCAGCAGCAGAGGTCCCATCAGGAGGCAGGGAAGCGCATCCCGTCCTGGAGCGGCCGGCCTATTTGGATGGATAAGATGGAAAAGACACGGGTTAAGGTGCCACACACGTTCGCCATTCACACCTACACTCGTCCTACTATCTGCCAGTACTGCAAGCGTCTGCTCAAAGGTCTCTTCCGCCAGGGCATGCAGTGTAAAGGTAGGCTGACCAATGAAGATTCCGCTACAGAGGACGTGGAACAGCAGCGCTTTACCAAAACTATCATAACATTTTGTTTCCTAGACTGCAGATTCAACTGCCATAAGCGCTGTGCTTCAAAGGTACCAAGAGACTGTTTAGGTGAGGTGGACTTCAATGGAGGTAAGTTCTACATCATCTTTCAAACTGACAGTTGTTTATTTCTCATATTTGTAATTCTAATAAAAGTTCTTGTGCAGAGCCAGCGAGCCCTGGGCCGGACTCAGACACTACCATGGATACAATGGAGGTAGACAGTAATTACATGGATTGTGGCAGAGGGATGGATGATCCAGATGAACCATCCACTCCGGATGATAGGATGTTTGAAATGGACTCGCCGTTGCTGGACAGGGAGAAGGATGAAGAGCCCATCAAGACTATTAGGTATGAACATACTGGTTAATCCAGGCCAGCTGTAGCCCAAAACTGCAGTCGTTTACATTTGATGTTCCATGGAGACTAAGAGGCACCAGTGACACCAGGGACAAGGACGACTGCTTAACTCTTTCCTTCATAAACACGACATCTGGCGACCTCACCTGTACGCTGACCAGTTTTGCCACCTGAGTTCATGTCAGTAAAGTTGTTGTTTGGGGACCATTAGGATAGTTTGTGGGTTTTTTCAAGGGATAGAAATCAGCCTCACTAACTTCTTTGTTCTCTAGGCAGTCCTTACATAGAACAGACACCGCTCAGTTCAGAAAAGAGCTTCAAGGATTATTCCTAGAAGACAAGTCAGACACGGGATTAAAAAGAAGAGCTAGGGTGGATTGGCCAATCAGGTGGCTAATCTATCAGCTGATGTGGGATGAATGTCAGAGTTCATGCAAACTACCCAGTCCTGGTTTCTGATGTCATTTTTGTATTTTTGTTCTACTCTACTGTAATCGAACAATTGAGTAAAAAGGGATCAGAAACAAGAAGAGGAGGGGAAGACATTCAAGGTTGCTACTCTGATCTAAACTGGGGAATTTGGGGTTATTTTTTAACTACTAGGTCTAACGCTCCAACTCCTCTGTTTATTCTCCAGCTGCAGCAGCAGAGTCTGATGTTTCCTAGAGTGTTACGTAAAACATAAAAAAAGCGCTTCACTTCGTATGAGGGATGTCTCAGGAAGTACCTGCTGTGCTCTGAATAGTGTTTCGTTAATGAAATCATAACTCTGAGTTACGGTAATTGTGATAATCATCACTAAATAAAAAAAAACCTCCTTTTATGTTTGCAGCCCCTCCACTAGCACCAACATCCCTCTGATGCGGGTGGTCCAGTCCATCAAACACACCAAGAGGCGGAGCTCCACGGTGGTGAAGGAGGGCTGGATGGTTCATTACACGAGCAGGGACAACCTGGTAAGACTGATAACCCCAAAGCCCAACAGAGGAGCTTAGCCTGAAACGGCTCTGCCCTAAATGTATGCTGGGGAAACTGTTCACATGTGCTGAAATCAGCACACGAGGTATTTTCCTTGTGAAATAAAATTTTGAACTTCCGAAATATTGGTAGGTGGTCCATATTTTGCCACTAGGACTAACTCGGGGTTTCCATTTAACAGCGGAAGAGGCATTACTGGAGGCTGGACAGCAAAAGCCTGAGTCTCTTCCAGAACGACACCGGAGCCAAGTTCTACAAAGTAAGATTAAAACTATTATTTCTGCCGTGTTCTTGGAAAACCACGGCTTCAGCTCGATCTGGTGCGACGAACTATTATTCATAAGAATATCAGAAAAGCTGCAGCGTCCAGTCTGTGCAGAGTTATATCATGAAAATCCCCACAGTGCTTAGACAGAATTCACCCGCTCTACTGTCTTATGATTCAAACGTGTCATTTAGGAAAGATCTGTTTTCATATTCAGGTATAAAGGCTGTCTGTCATGCTTATGAGTGATATGTAAATAAAATCTACCCGGTGGCAGCCGCGTGACTCAGCTGAAGGCTGCCGCTTCACAACTGTAAACTACCCTGTGGTCACTTCGTCCCACTGAAATTCCCCCTGTGGTTTTTCACAATGCCGCCTGGTCTCTTCGCTGCTTGAAGTGAAAGGGTCGCAGTCTCGGAGTTTCTGCGTTTCATCATCCTCAGTATCACTAACAGCAGAGATGGGACATTTAAATGGGGTTTTGAAGAAAATGTCAGACTGCGTCTGTCACACAAAAGAGTTTTGATTAGCTCTTATTTTAGGGAAGGGAAAACATTTCTAAAAAGTCACGCTGCGAGCTGTTGAATGCTGGCTTTGATTCTTTTTCTAATCCTCAGTGTTCGCTTTGAGTGAAATGTGAATATTTAAACGTGTAAATGGAGTTGAGGCGAATATGTGTGACACTTCCCTCTCGGTGGCAGCGCCGTAGTCAGTCATTACGCCGCCACAGGGGCTTAATAGCACAGTAATTACACAGTGAGGCCTGGGGGAGGGAAGTACAGGCTGCAAGGTAAAGACTTCCACATGTGTGTCGTGTGTGCTGTGTAGGATGGAGTGTGTAATTATCTTATTGTTCTTCTCGCTTTGTGCGTTTTGAGACTTTAACACCTCTTCGAATTGTGGTCAGAGGTATGTTGCAACAGGGCGCTGAGTAGGACGCGGCAGAGTTTCCACTTCGGTTGAGCGAGTCTCAAACAGGTGGTCTCGCTCACAGCTCTGCTTATTGTCCTGCCTGCCTTCTTTTTGTTTTTTCTCCGTCCGCATTTGTTGTGAAGCAAGTTTTGGAAAAACTGTATTCCTTCCCCCTTCTCTCCCAATTATTCTGTCACACCCTGCGTCCCCGGCCACTAAATCCTCGGAGAGGAAACCTCAGCGGGGACCGACTCCTCGGGTGTGTTTACAGGGCAGCTTTATGTGGTTCTTTATTATCAACTTGGCACTCAGCTATGTTTAAAAGCTTCAGGAGGCTAATTGAAGGCTTGCTGTAAATCTCCTTTTTATGCTCCAAAGTTTGGTCTTTGCCTCTTGCTTCAGAGCAGAGGATTTTTATCTGGGACAGATAACATGAAATTATTTCCTGTAGTATTTTGGGGGGAGGGGGTCTTCTACCGAAACCACTGCTTCTCCATGAGCTCCGCTGGTATCCGGAAAGCCGTCTGCCTCGAGCTCTTTCCTTTCATTCCTCCCCAGTTTCTAGCCTGCTGCTCATCAGTGTGTGGCCGCCGTCCTCCCCACTCCCCTTTTCTTTATACCTCCAATCTGATTAGTGGTGGTCGCGTGGTGGCTCGCTCGCCAGGCATGGCAGCCATTTTCACCATTTGGAAGCCATAACAGCTCCTCGTTTGAAGATGAGACCCCTGTACTTGTGGCTTTCTCTGAAGAAGCTTTCATGGGGTGAGGGGGCTTCTCCCTGTCACAGTATCACACACGCCCACTCACAAACGACCCCGTGGAGGAACGGTAGTTGCTTGGTCTTTTGTCTTGGTGGCTAGTGGTAGCGCCAGCGCCTCGTGCTCAGATGGGGCCTCTTGCTGGCCCTGCCTTGTAATCAGGGAACCGCTTGAGCCGCCGCAGAGCGCGCTCACGTGACCAGGCCCTGCTAACCACAAGCACTTCATCTGATACTGTGTGGTGAGCCACGCAGAGCAGACGGCGTGCGCCTCTTTGAGCCCCCATTGGTTGGAAATTGTCTGTATTTGTAATTTCGGCCCTCCCTCCCACCTTTGATTTGACAGTGAGTTAGACGGGCGAGGGGGGGACTTTTAAAGTGTAGTGCGGCTCCACTTTCTGTTTGTGCTCACAAGTCAAGCGAAGAGGAAGGCAGAAAGTTAGAGCGGGGACGACTGAGTGCGGCGTGTGTGTGAGTGTTACTTCCTCTGTCTTTACCTTTTGTGTATCATTGCTTAATTGTGGATTTGCTCATTTAGTAGCATGATATGTTTTTGATTGAAGAAAGTATTTTTTCATATTCTTCTAGTTTACAGCCAGCATCGGCTATAAGAGATTTTTATTTCTCCACCACTCCATCCCAGCACTTTATATGTGCAGCACTGTGTGGAGGGGGAGTGTATCTGTTTGTTTTGGTTCCTTCAGAAGTTCATGTGCTCTTGGACTTGCATAAATTGTTTACTGGCTGAAACATTAAGAAAGACAGAAAAGAAGACTCTGATTCTTGCTTGAGCTTTCATTGAGAAATGCAGATTGTGCTCTTTTATGTTTCGTCTGCTTTTCTTATCAGTTCTCCTTCACTGCTTCCACAGGAAATCCCTCTGTCTGAGATCCTCCAGGTAGAGCAGTGCAGAGACTACAGCAATCTGGCTCAGGGCAGCAACCCTCACTGCTTTGAGATCATCACAGCCACCATGGTCTACTATGTAGGGGAGAACAACGGCAGTCACTACCACAGCCCTGCTCTGGCCGCCTCTGGAGTCGGCATGGAGGTGGCTCAAGG
This sequence comes from Astatotilapia calliptera, assembly GCF_964374335.1. Lineage (NCBI taxonomy): Eukaryota > Metazoa > Chordata > Actinopteri > Cichliformes > Cichlidae > Astatotilapia > Astatotilapia calliptera. The sequence continues at coordinate 12,296,968 of NC_137440.1, forward strand.
CTGGGAGAAGGCCATCAGACAGGCCCTGATGCCCGTCACGCCTCAGCCCAGTGTAGCCAGCGCTGCCGGCCAAGGCAAAGATCACAGTAAGTAGAATTTATCAGAACTTTCTTGTGCTAAAAATGCTGCTGATATGTCTCCGGATGAAAAACTTGTTTGTTTTTTTTATCTTGTGTTTGTAGGAATGAAATCAGCTTGCATGTGTCTTTGGTTAGCGCATGAAGCAGGCTTGTTACCTGTCGCGGCCGTGACAAACGAGAACTGTTTGCTCATATAGAAAGAAAAAGGCTCTCTGTGCCCCGTCGTAGGCGATTTTTAAACTACTTTGATGACCTTAAAGTTGATGTCCTCGGTTAACTTTTGCTAGCCTGGGAAAGCCCTGACTCAGGGTCTGTAGGCCAAAGGAAGTGGGGCTGTGAAGTCACTGTTTGGGGATGACAGTAGTGTAAGTAGTGAAGTGACATAACTGTATGGAAACTGAGCTTTTGATGGTCAGGGCAGCGATAATATCTCCCAGTCGCCGAAAAAAGAGAGAGAAATGAGAAATGTGCACAGTTTGAGGTTAACTGATAACGAGCGTGACATGAGAAAACCTGAGAAAAGACGCTAGAAGCCAACCTGATAAGATAACTCAAACTCACTACATAGATGTGAATTCATTTACTAATGAACTAAGCCGCACTTTACTATCAGTAGATGAAACGTTTAATCTGCAGATGACAGCGTGATGTACTGTATGTGTTTGTCTCTGTTAATTGAAAAATCAAAGCATTGTCTAAGAGTGAAATTCCATCTTTGTGTCGAGCATTACCTCACAGAAAGTTTTCTGCTGGCTTTTATCTCCGGCTTTCTGTCCAATGCCTAGTATGCAGAATTAGTTTCTGCGGCTGTCTGAATCCCCAGTTTTGAAATGCATTGCATACTTTCAGCATTCAGTCACAGATAGCTTTCCAGATCAATTTTATAGCCAATTCATTGTGTAATAAAATGCTTCATTATGTGGGGCTGTGAGTTATTGCGTGCAGCTGTGATAAGATTGCAGGTTTTAGAAAAGTAGAAATACTGGTATCTGAGAAAGCTCTGATTACAGTTGCTTAAGAATTTAGTGTCTGCTTTGTGCATTGGCAGAGTGATGTTGTGTTACTTGTTGAATGTGGAAATATCATGTGTTTCCCTCTGCAGAAGAGCTGTCTATTAGCATATCTGTGTCCAACTGCCAGGTCCAGGAGAATGTGGTAAGTGGAGCTTCTTTTTTCTCTTAGATGCTGTTGCACAATTTCCCAGCACAGCTCGCAAATTTATGCATTCATATGCTATTAAAATAGTTGCTGTGGTTAGATCAGAAACGGTATCCTAGTGCGCCTGTCGCCGAAACATCCAGTGGAAGCTTTTACGCTGCAGAAATGGGGAAGCTGCAGACTCATTTTTTGGTCATGGAGTTTTCGTCTCAGTTCCACTTCTGCATTTAGTGAAAGTTGCCTATTTGGCAATACCTGAAAAACATTTTGGAAGGGCAGCAGTTCTGCCAAAACCAAAGATGATGTAACTGTTGCAGCATGGAAAGTTCACTTGAATGTTTCCACAAGCAGAGGAAAATTAACGGTGTAAATTACGCCCGTGTAGGATATTGCCTCGGTGTACCAAATATTCTCCGATGAAGTGCTGGGATCGGGCCAGTTTGGCATTGTGTATGGAGGTATGTTTGTGCTTTAGTTAAAAGGAACATTTTATATTCAGTGTCTGTGCTGTGAATTGATGTTTTTTTCTGTTTGGCAAACACAGGCAAACACAGAAAGAGCGGCAGAGATGTGGCCATCAAGGTTATTGACAAGATGAGATTTCCTACCAAGCAGGAGAGTCAGCTGCGGAATGAGGTCGCCATATTACAGGTAATCACTGATAACAGTTAAGAGAAAATCCCGCTCATTACATTTGTCACTGGTTTACATTTACTCTTAGCGTATTCCTCGTTTGAAGCCTTTGATCTGTTTCTCTGTAGAATCTGCATCACCCGGGTATCGTTAACTTGGAGTGCATGTTTGAGACGCCTGAGCGGGTGTTTGTCGTCATGGAGAAGCTGCACGGCGACATGCTGGAGATGATCCTGTCGAGCGAGAAGAGCAAACTGCCTGAACGAATCACCAAGTTCCTCGTGACGCAGGTCTGCACCGCTGAAACACGGCTCTCTGCCCTTTCACGCAGCCTTCTTCACCCCTCAGTTCTCAAATCAAGATTCTGTCCTAACACTGAAATAGTCAGATAATGACAGTCACTGAGAATCGAGCAGCTTTGCTGCATGTTTCATCCTCTTAGTCCTCTTAGTGCTGTGTCTTCCTTCCCTTCTCTCTCTGTGCCCTATTTTGGGGGTGTAATGGGTCTGTGCTCCAGCTCTGGGGCCTGTTTATTCTTGTGGTGAGCTGATTGGAGGGAATTGTTTACGGGATTTGGTCTGTATGGCATCACGGCCTCCTCCCTGGCTGTGGATTACAGCCTTCAGTATACTGGTGGCTCTGTGGCCTGATTAGAGGAGCAGCAGGCTCCGTGGATCTCGGGTACCAAACGGGAGCGGGGCCACTAACAACAACCCCATTAGCTGCGGCAGGCTCGGCTCAGATGTGGCCAGGAGGGCCTCTGCTAAAGCCAGGGTCAGGATCGGCGAGCCAGGCCCTCTGTGGTCTTGGGGCAGGGCCATGGGCAGACATGCATGCAGCGCTCACTTACAATAGGCCTTGTGAATATAGATGAGATGATGAGATGAGATCATGTGTCCCTTATATGGCAGTGCTGGTAAAGATGCAAGTATTTAAGGGCATTAGTATGTTTATATTGCTACTATTTTTCCACATGGCAGCACCATAGAGTCTCCTCCATACATTACACAAACAGCACTCTGTTCATAGCGTACGGTTTACAGACTTTACAGTGTTTTGATCTTTTTAGCTGAATCTGTGCTTATGGGACTTGTGTGTTTGCAACAGATCCTTGTGGCCTTGAGACATCTGCACTTCAAAAACATTGTTCACTGTGACTTGAAGCCTGAGAATGTACTGCTGGCCTCTGCAGAGCCTTTCCCTCAGGTGAGAGCATATATATTTATGTGTTTTGCATGTGTGGAGCTGTGTGTCCGCAAGCGTGTGTACGTTAACACGCCGCTTTTCTTCTCCAGGTGAAGCTGTGTGATTTTGGCTTTGCCCGTATCATTGGGGAGAAGTCCTTCCGGCGGTCGGTGGTAGGAACTCCGGCTTACCTCGCTCCAGAAGTGCTGCGCAGCAAAGGCTACAACCGCTCCTTAGACATGTGGTCAGTGGGAGTGATCGTGTACGTCAGCTTGAGCGGCACGTTCCCGTTTAACGAGGACGAGGACATTAATGATCAGATCCAGAATGCGGCCTTCATGTACCCTCCTACGCCCTGGAAGGACATCTCTGCAGAGGGTATGAAGACAAAGAGCTACTTGTTTGTTTGCTTTCAGAAATGTTTGATCTAATCTGACCTTCTCGTCTGTGAGCCGTTGGCGGCCTGCTGCACCTGTAACTTAAATGATATTCACACATGTAGCTCCTCCCCACCCACACGTCTGGGTCATCTGAACTTTATGTCAGCTTTTTTATGTCTGTGGTTGAAATGAATCACTTTCAAATCTCCCCAACTGCCCAAGTTGCACCTCCTCCCACTCACTGTATATAGTATATTATGCGGTAAAAACACTGAATATATATATATATATTGATAGATATATCTTTTTGCAGGTCTTGTTCCCTTTAACTCAAAACCACCTCTGACTTATCTTGTTCACTTACACTTCTTGTACTCTTAATTCCTCCGCAGCCACAGATCTGATCAACAATCTCCTCCAAGTCAAAATGAGAAAGAGGTACAGCGTGGACAAGTGTCTCAGCCATCCCTGGTTACAGGTATGACTCATTTGCTTTTTCCTCTCTTTAAATTGCAATTCGAGCTAATTCTCGGAGTCATAATTCTGTCAAGTCATCAATTCCCTTCATTGAAAATAATCTACAGATGAGTTGTGTGAACATTAATAGTCAGAGCATGGAAAACATGAATAGAGTTAAAGGTTCCGCCCACTTGTGGTTATGTCACCATTAAACTTCCTGGTGGTGAACTAGAAGTCAAACAACCACAACAGCGCTGTCCCTGCACATCAGTACACTGTGTCAATAACAGCGTTTGGCTTACGTGGCCAAGACCTGGACCGGGAAGCCCGAAAAGTAAAGGGAGTGAAAACTGTGTATAAATGCTGTGAGCTGAATGCAGATTTATCTCTGAATCAGTTTATGTGAAGCCGCTTCTCCACAATGAGCCAGATTTACTGACAGTTTCATGTCTGTTTTGGTCAGGACTACCAGACGTGGTTGGACCTGAGGGAGTTTGAGACGCGGCGAGGCGAGCGCTATATCACTCACGAGAGCGACGACGCACGCTGGGAGGAGTACGCGGACGAGCACAGTCTTGTTTACCCTAAACATTTTATCATGGCTCCCAACCTGGACGACATGGAAGAGGACCCCTAGTGGAGTGGGAGACTTGCTACACCACATGTATCTCACAGAGTTTTCATGAAGCTTTGAAAGTGGCAGGTTTTCCCTCCAGAACTCTCGAAACAGAGATAAGCCAGTCGGGTGGAGAGGCTGGAAAAGTGGGAAAACCCAGCAGAGGTTGTAGTGTGAAGCACCGCTACAAGCAGGCGGAGATGCGTGTCACAGAAACGCATTAAGACACTGTCACAGGAGGCGAGTGCTCCCTCTTCCTTGGTGTATAATAATACGAAAACATTCCATGAATTTGTTCAATCTTGGTTCATTTTTTAAGGACTAGCAGAACAATGTTTATGAACACGCACAGTTCTGGATGAAGGCCGTGCTCGTGATGTAAGAGAGGAGTCGCGTGAAGCGCTTACGCCGGGATTAAAGGGCACTTTTCGCAAGGGATTTACAGCCTGAGAATTAAACACACGAGTTTGTTCTCATTTCTAAACTGTTTGTGAGACTGTCCTGTGGCATGAAACTGGAACTATCACGCAGATTTGTCTGGGTTTTTTAATGTATTTTAGTAATTGTGGTAGGTTTTTGCACTATATTACCAATTTCCATAGCAACTGAATAGAAAACACTATTCACTGCTACAGAACGCAAACTGTTTTTACATTTCCCGTCAATATTCAAAGTTAGAAACGGTGTCACGCAGTATTAGCTCCTTTGTCTCAGATCCCAGCAGGTGTTTTTAACCTACGTGTGTTCAGAGTGTGATCTGTTCATGGCAGCTAGTAGTGTGCAAGTTTTATCGGCTTGCTCTCGGAGAGAGAAACCAACAAACCCTGACCAAATATGTTACATTTCATTTCGCTGTTTCCTTTCAACTGTTTTCCTTTTTTGACTTTGTGAATCTTTTGTGAAGGCCGTAACCCTGAAGTGTAGTTGAATGCAATACAACAAGGAACGGACTCTTTGGTTCGGCATCACATTTTTGTACTTTCACTGTTTTCTTGAATGTGACCGTTGAAGCGCTCCAGTGCTGGGACCTGTTCTTTGATGTTCTCTGGGGTTGCGGTCGAATAGTCAAAAAGTCATGTCCTATGTTCTTGTTTCTCTAAGAAAACATCACAAGGTGAAGGAAAGGTGTGCACGAGAATTCACAGAGAACCTGGTGTGTCCACACTAGGCTGTTTAGCACTCGATGATGAATAATGTTGATTAAGATCAAGTTCACCCTTTGCTTTCATGCTGGCTGTATAAACATAGAAAATCTTTCCATCCATCCGCCCACTGGCTGCTCCTGTTCTGAGTTTGGGTTGTGGGGGGCAGTCTAAGGAGAGCCCAGACCTCTCTGTCACCAGCAAGCTCCTGTAAGGGCTGAGACATGCCAAAGCCAGCGGAGAGATACATTTCCCCCAGTGTGCCCAAAACACCTCTTCTAGTAGGCACTAAGAAAACATCTTAGTTAGAAGCACAAACCACCCCAACTAGCTCCTGAATGACCAAACTCCTCACCCATCTCAGGGAGAGTACAGCCTCCCTTTGGAGGAAGCTCATTTCTGCCATCTGCGATCTCATTCTTACCCAGCTCGTGGCCATGGGTGAGCGTAGGAAACGTAATCAACAGCTTCACTTTTACACTCAGATTTCTGTTCGTTACAGCAGATTGGTACAGCGTCCTCATCATTGCTGCTACCACGTCAGTCTGCTGTTTCAGCAACCAGAGATCGACCCTGTGGCGCCTCCTTCGGGCGGTAGGCTCACAGGGCGGCGAGTACACGGCCAGACCCCATGGGCTCAGGCCTGAGCCATGATGTTTGTTTCATAGGGGTAAATGTAAATCTGTGCTCTTACCAAGAACCTATTTGCCTTGGGAGACCCTACCAGTGCCAAATGCCCCTGACAACACAGCTCCTGAAATCACATTTGATGAATAATATTTAAAAAAAATCGCAGTTAAACATCGCAGTGAAAAACACGTTTGTCACGTTGAGAACGGTTACTCGTCCTGTTCTCCTTTTTATTTGTTCTTCAAACTAAACAGATGTTCCAGTTTACCTGAGCTGTCTTCAGCTGTGAAAGCATTAACGCTCAGTCTGATGATACACAGTTAATAATTTTAGTCTATTCTTTATTTTCAACAAACGCTTCAAACTCACGTTAAAAAGTGCTTTACCTCTCAGCTTTAGCTTTAATATATTCTTAAAGATTCAAAACATATAAACATATTAGGATGTTATGGCATAAGATGATTTTTGATCTAATGATGCAACGCTTTGAATTATGGGAAGCCGCCGTGTCCCCACATTTCTTAAATGAAGGTCAGCGTGTGTCCTAAACGTCACCTTTCCTCAGCAGAGAATTCAACCAACACTTATCACACCCTCCTTGAAAAAAACGACTATTCGACCTCAACCCAGCTATCTGAAATGTTTCATCACCAACGTGGGCGAAACTGGCTTTTAAACAGAACAAATTATCAGGAGTTCCACGTTCATTATGTTGTCCGATCATTTCACACGGGAGCGAGTTTATATTTGCTCCGTCGGTGTGTTTGGGAGTATGTTCCAGTTTCCTTTCTCTGTCTTTGTTGCCGCTGGATTGGCAGGTGTCAGTGTTTTGTATATTTCAGTACATACCAATGAAATAAAAAAAACCTAAATGAAACATTTGGTAAATTTCTGAAATCCTCTCTGTTCACACTGCTTTCTTTAGTGGTGTATTATGTTATATACCTGCTGTCTGGAGATCACGGCTCCAGGTGCAATAAAAGATAAAGACGGGCTTTGGATGTGTGCGCAGAGGCAGCAGTGGCTCGTAGTTTTCTGTGTGATTCATCAAGATGTGCGCGTGCGTCGTGCTTTCACATGTCGGATCCCGTTCACAGCAGCTGGATGTGATTGTTGCACCACACCGAGCAGTTTACTGAGCCAGCCACTCGCCACAAGAGAGTAATGACATAGTTAAAGAGGGTGGTAGTGAGGAAGGGGGTTGTGGAAAACTCTGAAAACACTCGGGATGAAAGCTATCACAGATCCCTTCGAGTATCAGCTCCAGTGTAATGGATGGGCCTATTGTAAGGTAGGCCCACAATAAACTGCTACAGGGAACAGACAGCTGTCAATAATTTAGAAAAGTGTTTGAAGTTTCCTTCACTGGATATAGACTGTGAAGTAATCACAACTATCCCTGCTGCAGCTCTTTTTTCCTCTCTCTCTAAGGATACATGATACTGCTCACCTCTATCTATTAGCATGAATGCTTTCAAGATGTGCACTTCCTTTGCAGTCCTTATGACCCCGTTAACCTCTGAGGGGGGGACACGGAGGCTCTGATACGCTGAACAGGCCCGAATACAACAGGACCGTTTAAATCTATTCTCTTTCAAAACGCATACCGTACCTCATAATAAAGTGTAGCTCGTCTTCGTTAAATTAGAGGATACAGCGTAAGAAGAATCAGGCAAAAAACAGGCAATGTCTCCCTCGTCTGGTTGCCCAGAGGTGTAAAGGTTTCAGTCATTCATGCGTTCCTTTAACCTGTCGTGGCCCCATGCAGCACCAGCAAACCTTTGCTCTTATCTAAACACATTTTACTTTTTCAACCCTAACATTTAACCGTGTTACTCCTTTTTCTGAGCTCAACTTCATTATTTTGTAGAAGCCATTCATGGCCCTGTGTGTAGCTTACAGAGGTGTAATAAGGAAAGTACATTAAACTTTTTACAGAAGCTGGATTTTTTTGAAAGTTTTACACTGTGCTTTTGAATTTTTGTTGGAAAAATCAAACCAGAAACAAATCATTTACTCAAGAGCGACGTGCCTATAAAGTGTCTTTAAACACTTGCTGTCATATTTATTGTGAAACTGTAAGATGATTTTAGCATCAGTTGCACAGTTCTGATGGGTTTTCTCCAGGACACAGAAGTTACGTGGATGACGTTACTGAGTATAGAGTGCTAATCATACAGGGCGGTGTTATGAGACGTTATCAGAATGGAAGAACAAGACTGTTAGATAGTCTTAAGCAGTGTCAGTATTTTTACTTTGTCTGTATCCAAAGAGAAAACTGTTCTCTTTGCTGCCAGGAGGTGTCACTCTCTGTTGGTTTATCCACTCAAATTTGAAAGGAAGGCTGGTTGTGGCTATTACTGAAAACAGATGATCCTGGAACCAGCAGATTATTATTTCTTTACAAATGAGAGAAATATATAATCAATGTATTACAGTCTATAACATTAAGAATTTGCCTTTGCATATACTGAAAACTACAGTGTTATCAGTCACATATCACAGCTGAATAGAAGCTTCTTTTGGAGACTATGACACACATCTGAAAGGCTGATATAAAATTTACACATGAAGACCGAGCTACAAGATCCCTCACAGAAATAACATCTGCTGAAGGATCAGAGACAGCGATCTGTCTTTGTTGCCTTGATCCTAGCGTCTGTGTGTATTTGTTGAGCAGCTTTGCCTGGTAGCTTCTCGGCAGGTCTCTCGTCACCTCGAGGGGAGGTCCGCGTGTCACGCACCCTCGCAACCCCCATCCACGGCCGCTTCTTCTCGCTTCTGCTCCGTGTCATCCGTTCCTCCGCTTCTCCTCTCCGCTCCATGCTGGGTATCCATGAGCTTCAGACCAAACAAGCAAACAAACAGAACAACAGAAAAACCCATCACCCGGATGAGGTCGGGCTGGGCTTGGGGGGAGAGATGGGGATGGCTCTTGTTTGCTCTCTGGGCCAGTTCTATTTCACTGTGATGGCAGAAAAGGCCTCCCAGGACACTACTACCCACACTTGTGTTTGACTTCCAACGGGGATCAAGGTGGTCTTCACTCTGCACTGACACATCATCTTCTGATCCAATACACAGCTGGCTGCAGCCACAGGCCTGTAGCCTTTACCTAGGCTGGTCCTGTACTCGTTAGCTGTGGTCTTGGCCTTTATCTGAGGGACTTGTTGGTGTGGCATTTCGTCCTCACACAGCTGTTTTTCAGCCATGGCCAGCAAATAATGAACTTTAAGTAAATGTTGACTGTGATAAATAATCTAAAACACAAATGCCAAAGAAATGATCAAGATAGGTGTTTAATATTAAACTGATTAAAGTGAAATCTTTTCCTGTTTCTGCATTATGTTCTTTGTCGTATTATCAGTCAAGTGCACTCTGCCTGGAAGAGGCTGTAACCCACACGTTAGCCACGCTGCTCCGGTTTTCTTCCCGTGTCCTCTGTAAAGGGCATCACTCCCAAAAAGCACTCTTCCCTCTTCTTTTCACATTAAGACCCAGGTGGTAAATGAATGCCTCCGCAGAGAGCTTTTTACCTTGAGGCCGGTGTGTATTGGAGACACGGGTGGGGAGTGCTTCACAAGATCAACTGCATGTTTACCGTTTGACTAATAATTGAAATTTACCGAAAGGTTGTATAATACGTTAATTAAATGCTTTGGCATCACTTTAGACTGTATATTGGAGAAAAAAAAGGAGGTGAAAGCCGTGTGTGTGGTGGCTTGTAAGGACATCCAGTCATCCTTTTGTTGTAAAAGCTGTGGAGAGGAAATGAAAGCCGGGAATGGTTTCCTCGTCTGGGAAAATGCAGATGAGCTATGTAGGTATGTTTGATTTGCTGACTCCAGCTGTGCCTGGAGAATTCCCCTGACCCATCCTAAGATCTGGTTGTTGTGTGAGGCAAAATGTAGGCTGCCCCTGTTGCAAAGCAGGCAGGCGCAATACGCAACCCCCCTGAAAGGAACGGTCATTGAACTCTCAGGCAAGTGGCAATATTTGCTCACCTGAAATACTCACATCATAGCAATTGGGGTAGGGGTGGGCTCAGGGGCTGGGCAGGGCCTCCTCGAAGCAGCTGTGGCCAGACCGGGAAGTTTTGTGGCTGGAGAGGGGAAGGGGCTTTCTTGTTGGGGGGTTGTTCAGATGTGGCCGCCTTATTATGTCCTTAAGGAGGCAGGCACCATATTTGTTCGAAGCTGCAGGAGGCTGATGAGGTGCTAATCTGTTGAGTGGCTGTGTCATTGGGGCCCTGTTCCCAATGGCCTGTTAGCTGTCAGAGCCTGTAAAAAAGGCAAAATTTATTGGCCCCAGGCCAGGGCTCAGCCATCGGTGTCCACGGGTAAGCAAACACAGATTGGACACTTATGCTGTTGCTCTGGTAGAGCTGGCTTTAACACCAGGCTCCTGGGGTGACACGAAGGCAGCTCTTTCAGACCTCTTCATGAGTTGTCAGCCCCCTCTATGCTCCTCTGTAAACACTACAAATTAGCCATCTGCATATGGATGGGCCCTTAGTCCATACAGGAAGCAGACAACTGCCTGCAAGAAGGCTGAAGATATCGACTCTCTAACAAATAACCCCCCGGCCCCCCAACGCCAGCTTTTAATTTCTCATGTATGCAAAACAAAGCGTGCACAGTCAGTGTTTTAGATATGCTGGTAACGATTTCTTGCTCGAGAGAAAGATTTTGTTGTACGGAGCCTTGGAGCGTGAAGATAATGAAAGCGCTCGGCTGGCCGGTTGCTTGTGATGGGTTCGGGTCAGCAGTCAGAGGTAATCCCAAACTTGAATTTCCCCATCAGCCTGGAATACAGATAAGACTGCAGCAGATCTGAACCTCACTCTGACTGACTGAGTGATTGATGGAAAAAGGAAATGGACCACTCAGATTCAGAGATGTGTTTTCTCGAGAGGTCTCCCAGCAACAACTGCAGTGCTGCAGGTTTGAACATCATTCACAAATCAACGCGAGATTAAAATAGTTGATGAATTCATTTAACTGTCACGGAAAGGACGATACCAGAGGTCTGTCCCCTGTGAGACGCTGAGGGCACTTAGGATTAAAAAGACCATTACTGATACGCAACTTTTTAATCACGAGGCCAGGTTTGCCCTCTTGTCCACACTGACAGGGATCTGACAGCATGGCGGCCGCGTGTGAACAGCAAGCTCTTGCACGGGCTTGATTGTAGTGATATTTAGACACAGTGCTTCCCATGGGAGCCTGGCACTTTAATTAACATAGCACCAGTGGCTCTCCTCCTGTTCTAATTGCCTTCAGTCTGTGATTAAATGTGTATTGACTCTGCAGTTGGTCCACTAATGAATAACAATGTGCTGATTTGGTGATATTAAATCTTCTGGCTCTAATACACAACCCATCCACGTTTTGTAGAAAGTTCAGAAAGCACAAGGAGTCGTGGCATCTGATCAGAGTGTGGGTATATATCCCCCCCCTCCCCCCTCAAAATAAGTATTTTAGCCTTTAACCTGCAGCTTTATATCCAGCAACCCTGTAAAGCCTGAGCAATTAAATAATTGCCAAAAAATGCAAATTTATTTTGAAAATTAAGTTTTTATTGAACCTTCTGACAAATTCAATATCTATTTGCATATATGAGTTTTAATTTATATTATATTTTTGTTCATCTGGCACTTTTTGTTTGTCAGTTTATTACTTAAAATAATTTGATCAATTTATTTTGGTTGGGGAAAAATAAAATATCACACTGATGATGTAGAAGTCTGAAAAGCTCTGAAAAGACATACTTGGTGTTACAGGGTTCAGCCTGTACTTCTTTCAGTTGAGATTAAATTGGGTTCATTTAAATAACATAATTTAAGCCCACGTGTGTCTCAGTCTTATATGACCCACTAAGTGTGCGGCTATAAGAACTAAAAACACTTAATACAGCAGTAAGTTTGTATTATTTTGCTGCTCTCACAACCTGAAAACCAAATATAATCTAGAAGGTTTTTGCAAATCATGTATTAATTACAAATAAAGCAGCTTTTTTTCTCGGTCAAATTAATTTCCAGACCTGTCAAAAGAATAAACTGCAGCAACATTAACACTCAAAATTCTATTTCAGTGCATTGGATCCTTCCATCTCTCAGGATTTCATTTTCCTCATTCTACTCCTGTGGTCCAATAGATAAACTGTCACCTTGGTTGACAGATGAAGGCCAGAGGTAAACATAGGTTCTTTTTTTAACATGACAAGAGGAAAGTATTGCATCTACAATGCCTTGGATACAGTCAACATAAAACATATCGAATGGCATTCCTCACTGCATTCCTCTCAATATCAAAAGGTGCGTGTTTGAGGACAGCCTTGCTGCGTTTACGCCTGTGTTTGCGCCCTGACCCACTGGGGCCAGTGCAATAACTTTGGACTGCCTCCCACTGCATCTCGTTGCAATGACCACTCTCAGTTTTTATTTAGCTAGGTTGTGTGCCTTCCCAGTCCGGCCGCTTTTCAGATTCATTTCCAGGTAAACACAGTGTGGCCAGCCACAAACCTGCAGCCAACAGGCGTTGTCACAGCTGTGGCAGATAATGGCAGGTCCAAACTCCAGCCCGGCTCTGGAATGTTTACTGTCACCACAGGCAAGTTGGCTGCAAACATTTTTTTTCCAGCACTTTCCAAGAGGAAGACTCTCTTGTTATTAATTTTATTTTGATGAATCACATGCTTAACCCTTTGCCCTGTGCCGTTTTGTGTGGCTCGGTGTACTCAGGAGGGTAGAAAGGCACAAAAAGGTGCATTCTTCAGCAGAGCTTTTAATTTCAGTTGAGAAAGAAATCCTTACTTTGAAAGCCGAAACCTAAAGCTAGCACATAACTGCCAACAGCTCCTGGGTGTTTGAAGGAATGTTCCACCTTCCTCTCACCGAGCAGAGATCTATCCGTTTCCATCCCCCTGCCCTGCACCCAAGAAAACTTCCTGGTGTCATTTTGGGGCCACGTGTGTGCTTTGCTTTCACCTCTTTAACTCAGTCATTACTATTTTCACCACTTAGTGGATTCCCTTATCATAACGAGTAAATGAATAACACCCAAATGTGTGAAATGTAACACCCATCATTCTAAAGGCTAATTAATCAAGAGTGTGGCAAATCTAACTGGAGGAGAAAGAGGGCTACACTGCTGCTTCAGGTGCCTCAAGTAAATTTTCACTGGAAATATATAAATTTTATAACAACACACTGAGCTGTGTTCTGACTCAATCTCATGAGTACAAGTCAATGCAGTCCTGGCCTCATTTTCAGTGCACGCCGGATTGTGAAAGCTTCAGCTGGGAACAGAAAAACTGCCAAGAAACGCGGCAGCGGTTTGTACATATTGCAGCAATGACCGTCAGGTCATTAGATTCCCTGCTCAGTGTGTTGAAGTGAACTATTAAAGTGCATATTTAAAGCTGGTGTCAATGGAATAAACCAGAGGTTAAACTGAAGGGAACACACTGCCTGTATTTGACCCAAAGGTTTACATGGTCTGAACCTCAATCATAAGCAAAATGCATTACAGTATTACTTTAATTTGAGTGTGAAACAACACAAAGACTCTGAAATCTTTGGATAAAGATTTTCATTTTATATTGCGGCTTTTTTTTAGTCCCGTTTTACATAATTACGCTAGAAGAATGGATACTTGGCATATTTTTTATTCACTAACAGACCAGCTTACAAGTATATACATGCACGTGTAATTAACCTTCTGAATTTAAGCCGAGTGTAACGCAACGCAAGATTTTCAGTCTTTGGTGATTCAATCATCTTTTCTGTACCAACCATAAAGAGGCAGTGATTAACTACTCTGGCTTTTAAAATTCAAATTAAAGCTACCACGGGAGGAACTTGTTCTGATTCTCTGGAACATTTAAACTTTGTTTCGGAGCTCACATTTCTGAAATTCTCCACATTTTGTCACTACTTTGCTGACACTTTTTCTTTACTTGTTTTTTGTGTGTGTTCTGTTTCTAAAAACTGAAGTCAGCCACCATATATTAAATTTACCGTGTGATTTCTTTGGCTACCTCATTCCACTGACACAGTCAGAGTGGGTCATAAATAAAAATGTTGCAGTTGTACAGCGTGTGAGATAGAGTCAGAGTGATATGTAGTGTCTGCTGTGGAGAGGAGGTAACATTTTTTTTGTGAAAAGGCCAGTTATTGTTCTGGGGTGAGGATGCAAACACTACACCAAAGAATAATGAAGAAAAACAAAATACACTGAATAGAAAATACATCTGCATAAAGCCCTGCACGAGTTTTTTGTTTTTCCAAAATGTGACCTTCACTCATGTCAGAGGACTCTGGAAAGTTGATGATTAACCATGGATTTAGCTTCACGTCTCGTTCAGGAACATAATGTTACACAGGTCAAGGACCCTTTTAAAACGCTCACGGTTTTTTGTTTCTGTAATTTTATAATAAGCACTTCATGAAATAATATTTTTGACTCATATATAATGGATTTAGCGGTACCAGAACCAATCCAGGTCCTTTTTAAATCCGTTTTCATACTTTTTTAAAGAAAATATGCAACATTTTTCACATTCAGCGTCACCACATCGTTGCGTAACACACACAAACATACCTGCTGGCCATGCAAGCATTCACGATCAGATTTTTTAGCACATTTATGCAACAGAAATGCGTCAGAATATTTGTAAAACTCTTTAAAAATTATATTTTAACATCTACGAAAAATGTCTTCTCTGAAATCCAGTTACTCCATAATGAGCTCACACCGAAAATATTCAACGCGCCTAATCTTCCGCCCTCAACACTTTATAAAGGCCCTATTATATACAAATATTACATGGCTGTTTGTTTGAAGCGTTTTGTGATTTTGCAGCGACTGTCCCTTTCAAAAATAACATTTCACAAAACTTATTGTTGTTAACTCAGTCGAGCCGGGAGAGCGCAGATTTGACCATCTCCAGCTTTCTCCATTTCCACCTCTCCGCCGGTGCAATCCCAAATCCTCAAACACACAGAGCTTTTTCTCATGATCTCATTTCCAAGTTAAGCAGACTGTGTTAGTCCCTCGTCAACACGACAGGTTTACTCGCCTTTACTAATGGGGCTCTATACTGATAGTTATGCTCTTGCGTAAATATGCAGTCAAATAGATGTACAACTACTGACACGTGGCTGGCATCGCTCTGCAGCCTCACCTTGATGTTTGTGTCATACAAATACTGTACGGGTTGCGAAAATGAGAGGCCCTCAACACACAGGCCTGCACGTCTGATGAAAAACAGGAGTTTCGTGCTTTAAAGGTCCCCCAACAAGCAAAATCAAAAAAGCTGTCTGCCTATACACCCACGCGCACTCTCAAACGACCTATTTAAATAAAAGAATGTGGGCTGTAACGTCATCACTTCCGTGTTTTTCTTGATTTCGGTTATTTTTCATCTCTTCTTTTGAGTCAACCTAAAGAAAAAACACGCAGCTTTCTTTTTTAACGGGCGTTTGAGTTCAAAGGATGACTTTACGTGCCACAGACAGTAGAGCCAGTCGGAGGTGGCATCCGAGAGAGGGCGCTCTGAAGCTGTGCCTGGCGTATTCGACACTAATTAAAACATTTAGAAACAGTAATTCGGTCTCCCAGGTTAAGAAATCAGGTTAAACTGTGCCTTTGTGCAAATATCACCTACATTAGTTGGGAAAGAGGTAAGGACTTTAGTACTGACAAAATGTAAACTTTAGCTTGTAGGAAGTTTTGATATTGTTTAAAATGACCAATTATATCAAACATGCTGCGGTCATTTACACGGATCTCGCTGCTTTTTCTGTGGACTAAGCAAAGCTGAAAGAGAAATCCTCTTCAGGTGAACATCAGAAAGGTTTAAAACTGTGTCTTATCATTTATGTAAGCCATAAACACGTGTTCTTGGATTTATATAGCAACAGAGCTATGGCAGAATAATATTTAATCCTGTATCAGTTAATGGTTTAATCTGCCTTAAATCTCTGTAGAGATTTTTGCTGAAACGAGATTTTACTTCATTTCTAAACGTTTTCGTGTTCTTTGGTGTTCTCGGTGTAAAATAGTCAAAATTTATATGTAGGCTTAGGCAATAAATTCCTTGAATGCAACGCAATAAAATGGATTATGATTTGAGCTCAGCTGAAGTGGAATAAGCACTTTGGAGTATGTGCGTAATGAAAAGCGCACCAAGGAAGAGCGCCAAACATTCCTTTTATAGTTCTCCCCCCCCTTTTTCTGCCCCAACCAAAATACAATAAGATTAGTTTATAATGAAGCTTTTCATATGAAACTGTTCTTTTCAGTTAGCGCAGGTGTACAATTGGGGTGGGGGGATGCTCGAGGAGTCTCACGCCTAGGTGCGAGGAGATTATTCAAATAGGGCCCAAGGCGTAGAAGTAGGGATTGGAGGCTTGCCTAGAGCACAGAGCTATATCACAGCGTTAACAAGCAGCACGGAGCGTCATTTGAACTCCAGTCACTGACAGACGCATTTCACGGCTGGCTCCATAAGACACACATGCTCCAGTCTTCGACGAAGGGACAGACCGACGACCTAAATACACTCAGTGGTCCCCAGTTACCTGCTATTAGAGAGACTTTCGGCTTTCCCTCTGCTGGGAGACGCTTTGTAAAAGTCCTCCATGATGCTTGGAGCAGTTAAAATGGAAGGACACGAACACACCGACTGGAGCACCTACTACGGAGAGCCCGAGGTGGGTACCTTAAATATATATTTTTTTCTGTCTAAAGCCGATCCCATTTTATACAACTCAATATTAGCCCTGAGATAATATTAACTTTGTGATCAAATATTGACTTGAGGCGCCTCCAAATCCTCCCCCATCTCCACGCAGCGCACTATCCTAACAAAGTTGCTTGACATGTAGGGGAAGAAACTTTTCGCTCGGATTATAATTTCATAAGTCTCTACGTGTTTCTACTAAATCGGGTTATTGTTGGTCAGGTTTCCACCCAATAAACACGGGTGCTGTTTGATTTCGGGGAGATTTTTCAGTGGACACACGCACACCGAGTAGTATTTTCATCTAGGCTGCACATTTTAAGAGGAATAGTCACCTCAATTTTATTTATTTATGTTTTGTTGTAATACTGGCGTTAAATATATTGTTAAATATACACACCCCTGTTTTTCATTTTTAGGAAATACTTCGCGCGAGAGCAAACGCCTACAATGCCACTTCACACTTACGAAACCGGGAAGCTTTAAAATATAAAGTATTATTTATGGAGATGAATAAGGCGATTTTTATCAGGCTCAAATAATAACGATTCGCCGTGTTTAGAAATCACTGTGCCGCTTTATTCCTCGCTGCAATGCCAGATGAAACTCACGAATGCCTCTTTCCCTCACTGACAGTGTTACACCTCGGTTGGCAACATGAACGCGGGCCTGGGAATGAACTCTATGAATACCTACATGAGCATGTCCGGCATGAGCACCACTGCCAACATGACGGCCAACTCCATGAATATGTCATACGTCAACACGGGCATGAGCCCCTCCATGACCGGCATGTCACCTGGAACCGGCGCCATGAACGGCATGGGCGCAGGGATGACGGCAATGAGCGCAGCCCTGAGCCCCAGCATGAGTCCCATGACCGCACAGCCCGCGTCTATGAACGCCCTCACGTCGTACTCAAACATGAACGCCATGAGCCCGATATACGGACAGTCTAACATCAACAGGTCCAGAGACCCTAAGACCTACCGCAGGAGCTACACGCACGCCAAACCCCCGTACTCCTACATTTCTCTTATCACCATGGCCATCCAGCAGTCCCCGAGCAAGATGCTGACACTAGCCGAGATCTACCAGTGGATAATGGACCTCTTCCCGTTTTACCGACAGAACCAGCAGCGCTGGCAGAACTCCATTCGCCACTCTTTGTCTTTCAATGACTGTTTCGTCAAAGTGCCCAGGTCGCCGGATAAACCGGGGAAAGGCTCGTTTTGGACTCTGCACCCGGACTCCGGGAACATGTTCGAGAACGGCTGCTACCTGAGGAGGCAGAAACGCTTTAAGTGCGACAAGAAGATGAAGGAACCGGGCCGCAAGTCAGGGGACGGCGGCTCCTCCAACAGCAGCTCGGAGAGCTGCAACGGCAACGAGTCCCCGCTCTCCAACTCCTCCTCCAGCGACCACAAAAGGTCCCTGTCGGACATGAAGACGAGCCAGGCCCTGAGCCCGGAGCACACCGCTGCTAGCCCGGTGACGCAGGGGCAGCACCTCATGTCTCAGCATCACTCGGTTCTTGCGCACGAAGCCCACCTGAAGCCGGAGCACCACTACTCCTTCAACCACCCTTTCTCCATAAATAACCTCATGTCCTCGGAGCAGCAGCATCACAAAATGGACTTAAAGACTTACGAGCAGGTGATGCATTACTCCGGCTATGGCTCCCCCATGGCGGGACCTCTTTCCATGGGCTCCATGGCGGGGAAAGCCGGTCTGGATTCTTCATCCATACCTGACACAACTTACTACCAAGGTGTCTATTCCAGACCAATTATGAACTCCTCATAAACTCTTTTATTCCCTCATGTAATGTGGACTTTCTTCCCATTCACTTTGTACATTTGTAAAAGAAAAAGTATAGACTTTGTGTACAATATGTATTTCAGATATTTTTGACGTTTCCCACAGTTTTAGTTGTCGAGTTTGTTAGTAGCCTAATTATTTTGAGAGGATGCTGATATTAATGATTAAAAACACTGATAATGTGACGGAAATCTGCTCAGAAGTTGGTTTCAGGACTGGACCCAAAGACAACCAACAACAACTTGCTGTAAAATAGCCTGCGTCCGCATAACTGGACTCGTAAATGACTCGAAATGCCTCGCTGGATTTGTTCAATCATTTGTGTAATTCCTATTTATGGCTTGTATATGTGTATTCTTGTAGTGACAAGAACAGAATCTATATTAAAGTGTTATTGGTTTTGTTTTCTGAATGTCACGGTGTTGGGCCATTTATTATTACTATCATTCTTACTATTATTATTATTATTATTACTAATATTATTATAGGAAAAATTAGATTTTATCCAAAAAACGAACTTCAAACGGAGAATTTGCAGGAGAAAGATACAATTTGAGGCGGCATTAATTTAGTCCAATTTTGGTTTATATTATCATAACAAAAACGAATCCATTCATCCATCTTTGGGATCATAAAATACGTTTCTCACGATGTATTTATTTATTTAATTCAAATTCTGGAATTTATTCTTACCCACGTAAGGCTCACAGTCAGCTTGGATTAATAGCTTTGCTGGATAAAACCGGGAACAATGCTCCCAATTTGTCATTCAGGAAATGTAAACAACACACATATATGCTCATTAATCCCAACCACAAATTCAAATATTTATATGAAAAAAGGAGATGTAGCCAGTGCGCCACATTCTATAATATTTTTAAACTAAAGTGAGGTAAAAGGAGGTTTGAAAGAAAAAAAGCGGCAGGATAATTAAAAAATATATATATTAAAATGTTTTTTTAATTAATTATTTTTTTTTTTTTAGCAAAATTGACCCACACAGTCGATCCAAAGGCAGAAATGCACACGTTCCCATTTAATCTCGCAATCTTCAGCTGCAGTTGGTGAGATTATATGCAGCCTACATGCATGCATTATGCCAGCTATTAAATTCCCACACATACACATACTCTCTCTCTCACACACATACACTGGCGCGCGCGCACGCACGCGCACAGTGCAAAGTTTGGATCACTGAATAAGATTAGTGTCATTGTCACATAAAACAGCCTCCCGTGGCGCAGCAGAATAGTTGCAAAAGGGGCCTGATTTGGGAACAGAGCCGGCTCAATGCGATGCTCTAACTTTTCTCCCCACAATCTGGGGGACCATTGTCTTCTCCCTATTTTTAAAGTAGTGGGACCCTCCCCACTTGTTAGATAAGATAGGCTAGTTGTCATCCAAATGACTCCAAGTCCCCTCCTGAGCTCAAATCCAAGGCCAGGGAGTTTGGGAGCATTTCTGCTCCTCTTATAACCAAATGACACCCCTTCGACTTCTGAACACGTAGGGCCTAAAGTGTGCGTTTATTCTCCAGGCCCTCTTTACAGATCGTACTTTAAACAGCGTGATCTGCGAATAAACAAAGCCAGTAAACAATAGAGTGTAGGCTATGCTCACATATAGGAAGAGTACACACACAAACCAAATTGCACAAGTGTAAACTTTGAATAGGACGCCGCAGCTCTGTAAATTTACACAGACATTAAATTTCGTTCTATTCATTTTAGACATATAATGCTAAGCTGATTTTTTTATAGCACACTGATCGATATCTCTGTAAAATAATCATTTTTTTAACTAGCGGGGCAGTGAAATCTTTGCTTTGTGCTAAAGTCAACAGTGACAGAGTTTGAGCTCAAATAAATGCCGTGATGTCTGGAGCCCTTTGCAGAAGGCAGAAGGCGAGCTTCTACAATGGGCTCCTGTGTGGCCTGCCAACAACAAGCAGCGGCTATTTTGCGCAGGTATGAAGCTTTTATTTTTATAAATCTGTCTTCTTACATCGTTTTTTTCCTTTTACTTGGAGGGATAGACGGTTTGACAGCCGTTCCCGGGGGTGCATGGGGTGGAGGGGGCAGAGGCTGATTTCCTAAATTCAGTCGAAACGAGACATATTTGATTTCACGACAGGGTGGTGCAAAGCTGAGAGGATATGCAGGTTGTGTGATTGCTGCAAGTTTCCCTGTCTCTGAGTTGCATGTTGGAGAGACCTTAGCGCACTGCAAAAAACTGCCACGGACACACTAGGTTGGCTTTACTCTTTCAACTGCGTAATTTTTGTTTTTAATTAAAAGTTTTCAGTTGATTAGATAATTTCTCTCGCCTCAATTGGTGGTTATTTCGCAAAAGTAAATCATCCAAATAGATGAACTCTGTCCACAATTGTAACTTGTAGCACATTAGAGAAAAGCGACTGTTTAAACTGGAGGAAACACACGAAACCAGCGGAACTCTTTCCTTGTTCAGAGACATGTGAGACTGAGTGCAGATATTTTTTGCAGTGTGCGGCTGATTGGTATCAGTGTGGCTGCTCTTACGTCCTGAAAGCGAGCTTTCCTGCAACACTGACTCTACGGCTTTTATTATTTGGTACCGGTATGTAAATACACTGAATCGATTTTTATTTTCCAGCACCAGTTTTAATCAAAAGTAAAATAATATATGAAAATAAAACGCGTTTAATAAAATATTTTAAGAAAATTAGGATAATACGTACTTTATCTTATTCCCCCCCCCCTTTTTTTCCTGGATTCAAAAACCGGAAGTCTTAATTTTAAAGCTAGAATCTTTACCGTTTTATTAAACACAAACATGTAATAATAATAATAATAATAATAATAATAATAATAATAATAATGACGATGATGTTCAAGACACTGCATCCAAAATACTGATTCTTTAAAATCTGAAGTAGATGGAGAGCCCTTCAAATTGTTCCTCGGCCAATATATAACAGTTATATTCCAACGCTGCTCTCCTCCGACCCTCAGAAGGCGCGGTAACCCCAGTCAAGCCCCTCTCGCGCGCACTGAGCCGGGAATGGCCTTGTGGAGCTTTGCCGGTTCAAAGGTAACCAACCTCAATCTGTACCGGCACACAAAAGTGCGCCGGGGCTCATGCATCTCCTAACTTTATTCAGGTTTTTCCATCGGGGAGGATACCTCTGGAGCTCCTGGCCGCGCCATCATAGACGAGCACATCTGTTGTTATAGCAACTGAATAAAGGATGGCCCGGCCTGTTGATCCTTTTTTTTTCTTAGCCCGCTAACCTGATTTCTCTGCTTTTTTTGTGAGCGTATTTGCATATTTCTTGATTAGGGCCTGAAAACAGGACCCCCTTTTTCTCAGAGGCACTCATCTCTGGCAGGCATTCTGACTCTCACTGCAGGTCGTCGATGGGAAATCATATATCTTTAAAAAAAATCAGCGTAGCTGGAAACAATAGACCAAATATCATTGTACTATAAAGTCTTCTGCTGTTTAATTCAGTCTTTTTTTTGGGGGGGGGGGGGGGGGGGGGGAGGATATATTTACTGCAACAATAGACGATTTACCTCCTTTTCTTTTTATCACTTTAAATAGCGTCTAATACCAGACCTCCAAAGTGAGACATTTTCCCTACAGCGACGTATTTTAATGCCTAGGCGAGTTTGGGCCTCTGTCTTCAATGAATGACTCAGTACCCTATAAGCCATATGCGCATCCACCCATGGGCGTCAACTGAATAGGCTATATCAGCCTGATGGGGCTCCATTTACACCATCGGTTTACGCATAAAAGAATTGAAATAATATCAACAAATTATTGGAATTATCGTATGAACACTGGCCTCGGAAGGGAAGAACAATAAGAAGTGTGTGCGCGTGTGTGTGAGAGTGGGTAGTTTTGTGATCAATCCTCCAATCGGCCTTCTAATACAGCCTCTTCGATTCTTGCCCAGTTCATCAGCCTGTGTCTGTAGGCTATATTAAATCTGGAGCAGTGTTCTTTCAAGAGTCAGATGTGTTATATACACAGAAAGGTGTCTGGCGCACCTATAGGCTCTCCATGCGCTGCAGCCCGCGGACTGGAACACCCAAGTAGATCCGTCTCCATGACGACGGCGGGACACCGGTCCAACAAGCTGTAATTCTGTCTCAGCCTTTTTCAGGGGAGGGACCGTCCACACTAGCCCGACTTAACTCCTCTTTCACCAGAAATACTCCTAATCCCATATCTTAGCAAGGCAAACTGCCGTCCCTCAGTATATTAAAGAGGCCACAAAGTCAAAACTTAAAGCCACCCATGGTTTCCCAGCAGGCGGCCCATCCCGGTGTGAGCGTCGCTGCCCCGTCCCGTCCCGTCCGGCCAGCCACTGTACGTGTCTTCAGTTTTCTCAGCGCCTATTTACAGAAAATTAATACTTGTAATCATAACTTTTTATTATGTGATTTCGACAAATTTGCGCAAATAAACCCAGAAGATTTAAATATTAATTCAACTTTAAATAAAAGAATAAATAAATAAATTGTAGAAAATAAATTCTGTTATGTTGATAAATTAATAAACATTTTACGGCTTATTTTTTCCAGAGGCGGCACTGCGGTTCGGTTTGCGTTATTGTCATTTCTGAACGTCTGCTATTTTCTATCGTTGTTAAACATTTGATTTAACAGGAATTTAAAATGAGCTCATAACCAAAATATACATTTAGAGTGTCCGAAATTTGAAATATTAAAATGTATCGAAATCACATCTATAAGTTAACCAGCTAATTTGCAATTGAAAATGCATTCCTTCTGTTGCCGTTTCATAGGCTGCCCACACGTTTGTATTTAAAAGGATATTTGCACATAAATACGCACTTCTGCAAACATATTACGGATTTCTAGCACAAAAAGGTAGAAATGAAAACAGGATTACTGCAGGGAAGAATGATTTATTAATAAATTACATTTTAATTCCACATAAGTTTGCGTTGCAGCTGTTGAAAACATTGTTCTATTGTGTGTTTGGCTTTCTAAAATGACTTTTGAGCTTCGTTCTTTCCTGTGGAATATTTGTTTTTAATAAGACAAACTTGAAATATTAAAAAGTAAAATCATAAAATGAATCTCAGGCAGACCTTCAAGCAAGGAATTAACTATTTGGCTTTTATAAATAATTTTCCTATTAAAACAGTGCAGTTAAAGTAAATGGAGTTTCAATAATTGCAAATGTTCCTTATTTTTAAAAATATATATATCAGCAAAAAAAAAAATTGGCTTTTTAAAAATGTTTCTTTATGTAATTTGGGGGGTTGTGGATAATTCGTACAAACTGCATGAGACAGCAGGCAGAAACTATTTTATAGAAAAGCCTGTTTTTCTCCTCCTGACCTGGAATATAATAATATCATGAGGAATTTACAAGATGTACATGTAAGTGAAACCTCAACTTTTATCATTTCTGACTAAAATTTGGCTTTAATTTTGCTCTGTCCCTTTTTAAAAAAATCTTTACGTATACAGATTATTTGATAAGGCAAAGCAGATTTATTCTATATTTACAAATCACTTTATTGTCATTTGTAATGCTGACATGTTTCATCTTAATTTTTTGCAAAGTCTCAGAGTTACAGACGCAGATATTATTTGGTGACTGTAGATGAACGCAGATTTGTTACAAAGATGATGAAGAGCTGGGTGTGTGAGAGCGAGCGAGAGGCAGAAAGAGAGAGGAAGGGATGGAGGCTGAGAATGCGGACGCTAACTGTGATGTGTCCGCACTTTCCTGACAAGACTGTGTGACATTCCAGCGCAGGACTCCATCATGTTCTCAGAGAGAAGGAGAGAGAGAGAGAGGGGTCCGTCAACAATGCCCATTGAGCACTGTGAGGCAGCAGCTGGTGGGACATGCAGTGACCTAAAGGCAATCTATTCAGTCCAGAACGGGGTGCCTCTCACTACCCTCCTGCTTTTATAAGGCTGGAAGTGGATGGATGGTCAGTGTTTATCCTTAAATAGTATCGCAGCACAGGTCTGTCATCATGAAAATGGAAGAGAAGCAGTCCGCACCTCACCAAACCAATCAAGTTCTCGTATGGGAACCGCTAAATATCAAGAGTGTGGAAGGTGATGTAAATTTCTGAAGAGGAGCTTTCCGTCTTATGTCGGTGGAATCGAGATAAAATTGAGATGACCATCAAAGCTTTTGTTTCTCTTGAGCGCTGACGTGAGGCTCAGCCCAGCAGCGGAGGGGAAGATTAGGTTTTCAAAGAGAAACAGAAAAAAGAAACAGCAACCCTCCACATAAGATAATAGAAGTGTGATCATCCAGGCAGAAAAAAATCATATTGGTTGGAGATTAGAGATGCTTACAATGTGAAGTTAGATATCAGTCAGGCTGACTGCTGATGTATTTGTGTACATGCACACAGTCGTGCTTTTAGCCCTTGTTGGTAATTCCTCAGACATTTCCCAGCAGATCTTTTAGCTCAAACCTTGTTGGCAAAGCCGCCATGGGCGATGTGTCGGTCAGCAGTGGTAAAGGGATGCTTGCTTGGCTGTGATTGATCTGGTGTGGAGTCTTTATTCCCCTTGAGACCATGCACCTCAATATTTTAGACCCAGCTCTTGCAGTGTTGATGGGAGGTATCGCATATAGTGCCATGTTACATCCCCTTTTCTGAACCACTTCCACACACTGTGGCATATTTAGCCATCGCACGGCCATAACATGGAAGCCAGGATGCTGCAATATCTCCTCACTTCCCCCTGAGCTCCAGTTCCAGGAAGTGAAGGCAGAGCTTTGCCAGCCAATCGCAACGAAGGACACCTAACTCATTAAAAGTTAATGAAACCTATAAACGTGGTGCGCCAGCGATTCATTTAAACCCCCAATCCAATCTCCTCTCCCAGCAAAGGCAAACAAGCCTGTGTGCCCCCAGCGCTGTCCTCGGAATAACAAACTATGGAATATTTTGTCCTGCATATGTTCTCCTATGCAGACATGTGCACATTGATAGGCTATCTTACAATGGGACTTGTCCAATTTAGAGAATGCCAGGATGGTGTTCTGCAGGGGCGAATTCTGTAATGGGCATCCGAGTTGAATTTAATGCCTTTACTTTACACTGCATAGCTTGTCGGGAATGGCTGTTATAGATATGCCATTTCAACATTCATGAGAATCACTGACATTCAAATAATGTGCTCATTTTAATACCATGTGAGTGAGAGCCAAGTCTGTGTGAGAAAACCTCTATATTCTTCTTCACGGTCAAGCGAGTGTCAAAAACTACTCTTGATCCACGCAGACAGACAAGGTGAAATCTGAGCCCTTTCCTCCAGATAAACCCGTCTCTTGCTGTCCAGTATGCTCTATCTGTTTCAGTGCCATCTCAGCTAACAGCAGTGCTGCTCTCAATTTGATAACAAACCATCAACAGCAATAAAGTGCCACCTTACAAGTGTCCAAATCTAAAGAACAATATCCCTCCTTGTCTTTCAGACCTCCATTTCAACACAGCTCCAGCGCCTCACAGTGCTTCCCTTGGGGGATTCAAATTAAATTCTCCCCGTGTATAGTGCCACTGTCAGCCCGTTAATGAATTCCCATACCCTGACTTGAATCAAATTAATCCCCAATTTAATCCATATAAATGGCTGTGTTATTTATAATGGAAAGACGGATGCTCCGTTGAAGGATTGAGGAAAGCTGGGAAGTGTCTATAGGGCTGTTGAGCAGATTATTGTGAAGGATGAGGCCTGTATGTTCCCCCACTGCAGAGTAGTCCCCTGATACACACTATTTAACCCTCGCCTGCTTGATGCTGACAGCAACATCATGGTGTTTGTCACTTAATATCCTTTTAGATTAAGGAGTCAACTGGCAGATTTATTGGTCAGAGTCGGGTTATCATGGTGGAGTCTCAGCAGAAAGAGGTGTCGTAAAGCATTTGTGAAGGGCCATGGTTACAGTTAAATTTGCTGTGGGTTCAGACTTGTTACAAGCAACCACTGTTTGAGGTCACTGAGTCAGAGACAGCTGTATTTATGCGCTGATGCAAATTTCCCACTGAGATCCCGTCATATGCAAATGTTTCTTTGGGAACAGCTCCCTATCAGCATGTAGATCAGACGACGCAATCCTTGATGTAGACAGTGAGGGATAGATGACAGGTAATTTGTCAAAGGGCTTATTTATACAAATAGTTTAATATCATGCAGCAAAGTGAAAAAGGACTAATGCCTTTTTGGACGCAAATACAGTGGGTGACGACTGGTAAAAAGAAAAACAACACGCACACAGTGGATCCAGGTTCAGTTATTGGTGTGTAACTCCAAGGACTGGAAGTGTCGGATTTCCCGTTGCTGTGTTGTTTTTGGCCCCAAAAAGTGAAAACGCAACATCCAGATACGCCAACATTGTGTGTTCATAAATACCACAGCATTTTTTTTAATTCCAAAAATTATGCATAGAATAATTGGGATAATTGAGATAGATACACCAGATTTAAAACAGTGAACGGAGCCAAATGTATCAACTGTATCAAGTGTTAGCTACGAATGCATTCATTGCAGGCAAAATTCATTTTAAAAAGTGGTTCTTTGAAATGAGCAGTTTCTACATGCTGCTCGGTTGGATATACGGCTTGTGGTCACTCATAGGAGTTTTTCACCTCCAAATCTATGATATACAGTGTACAGTTATTTAGCTAGCAGTATCATGGGATGGATATGAGGATGACAGACGGTTCCGAAGTCAGTTTGGCAGTTCATGGGACAGTTTGGAGCCTTTAAAGCTCGGTCCACCAAATGTCTGAGCAGCTATGTTTTATTGAGGCATCTGTAAGCTTACTAATTTTATTGCCAAGCTTGGCTCGTGCACCTACCGTCATGGAGAGGGAGAAAACACACACACACACACACACACACACACACACACACACACACACACACACACACACACACACACACACACACACACACACACACACACACACACAAAAGTTTTCTGTTTGCCTTCATTCCACCAAATCCTTGACAGCCGTGCTATAGCCCATCACTATTCACACCATTGTGCTGTCACAACAACTAAACACATCATTTGTGTTGCAGAAACTCATCCTGTATGTATCCAATACCAAATGTTTGGCGACTGAGCGAGGAAACGGTGGGGAGGGGGCCGCATAATTTGCTAGGAAACATTTTACCGAACATTTGGTGATAAAAACGCCGGCGTCGGCCCCAAGGCTTAAAGCAATTAATTCAGGATCCTGACATAAACTCTCCAATCCTTTGACAGCTTGGAGCTGAAATAAAAATGCTAGTTCTCCTGGGAACGGCAGGAGATAGCTGGCTCTTTTCTGGACTGTTTGCTCACTGGCCCTGAGAGCAATCTTCCCCAGTCAGAATGAAATGCAAGGACACAAACAATGTACCAGCGAGAGAATGGGAGATGGGGAATGAACAGTTTGGACTATTTGCTCAGCAGAAGGGCAGCCACAATGGCTGGCCCATGGCTTTCCCATGCATCAAGCCTCTTAGTCTTAGGCCTCCCTTTGTTGCCTGGTTTCTTCTACCACAGCCAGATAAGAGCACAGCTGCCCTATACTTTTAATTCCCATTGTACGCCATACTGTATGGTCATTTATCTGTCCGCATTCTGCCTGCCTTAATGGTGTTGTCTAATTGAATGAGGTATCACTCGTGTATCTCTGTTCACCTTAGCATGTGTACTCATTTTGGCCTCGATTTGCTCTCTCTTTACCATAAAAGGCAGCTGAGGCCTGTGGGAGGGGGATAACGGGTGACCCCTCTTCTCGTATTAGAGAAGGAAGCACAAGTCAAGCACCGACTGTGATAACGGCGCTTAGATGGTTTTAGCAGGAGGCCTAGTTTAAATAATTTTTGGGGATCTAGATTTATGGCGCAAGGAAAGCTCTAAGACAGGAGTCGTGCTTGTAGCGCCCAACAAAAAGTCCTTTTCCAGTCAAAGGCAGGAAGCTGCTGAGGGCACTTGATGCTGCCATTATATGACCTAATGGCGACTCCAACCAGAAAAGAGGGCAAATAGAGCAAGTGTAGGGGCTCTGGCAGAGAGAAGCATATTGTGCTCCTTTGTTTTGGTGTGTCGGTTGGTGTTTGCATTTACATTGACCAGTTCTCTGCTGAATGTGTATTCACACACACTCGGCCCGTGTAATGCTGCCGGGGTGGCAGGAAATGGAAGTAGCGTGCTTCCCCGCGGAATCTGCAGGGAATAAAGTAACAATGGTAAATGAATCTGAAACGCACACAAACAAACAAACAAACAAACAGAAAAGAGCAGGAGTGGGATGTCACCGGAGGATCAATACACATAAGATGAAGCAGCATATTCATGCATGTGAGCAGACACTTGCCTAAACACAAACACACACACACACACTGAGCCCCTCCCCCTCTGTAAAGGTTGTGATGTCAGGGACCCCCTGGGTGGTCAGACGGAGGATAATTTCAACACAATTTGACATTGTGAAGGAAACGTTTAAGAAAGCTTTTCACTGGCTGTGTTTGTAAGGCCACTTTTATACAAGTGTGTGCATCTTTCTATACAGTCTGCACCCAAAGATATGGCATGAAAACTGTTCTTTTCTTCAGCCGAGTGAAAACCCAGCCCACGACGATTCCACAATGGTTTATTCTAATGGATAAGCTCTTAATCTATCAGATCAGATTTCAAAGTGCCAGTAGCTGTGCCAAGACAGGCCCCAGGAAGGAAAACCCTTTTGTTTAGGCCAGAAATTTTAAATTCAAGACCTGACTTTATTCACAACAATAAAAAGGGTATCACCTGTTACGGAAGCAATACCTCAAAGAGCAACACCATTAAGAAACAGTAAGTGCTTGTTTTCACATCCACCTTTGGTGCACCACCAGCGTTCTGCCAGCATGTCAGACCTCAGGTATGGCAAGATAAATAGCTGTCTTATTTGTGGTTGTGAGAGCCAGGCTCCTTGTGGGGTGGTGCTCTCAGCTTCACGCTCCAGCAACGCTGAAATAAAGCTCTGTTCGAGGCATTTCAACACTGCTTAAGGTTGTCCGTTACCGTGTAATTTATGAGTTGAGAGGACTTCGTTTTTAAGTTAACTACGACCTACAATCTTCCAGCATTCATGGGTGGAGAAAAGAGCCTTGTGAGTCATAGGAAACTTACAACACTCCTCCAATTACCTTAAACAATGCCAGTCTGAGCGAAGTCTGCAGCTTTCTCGCGTGTGGTTCAGTTACTAGACGTGGACGCGATGTGACCTAAAGTAATTGGGTGTACAGGCACTATAACAGGTTAGCCATTTTGTCACCTGTGGGTCAGTGTGGCGAGCTGGTAGGACACGGTTAAAGTCATTCGCTTCATGCCCCAAAGCACTCGGTGGGTGGTCACACGGACAGACAGAGAGGACTTACTGAGTGTTTGCTCATGGGCACGTCTTTGACATTTGTATTTGAGACACAGAGTAAAAGACCTTTTCCAAATTTAGTATTTTCAAAAAGACGTCAGACAAAAATACAAAACATTATACAAAGAATAAAAAAAAGTTAATTTTCTATTATTTTCAAAATAAACTCTGTTCTTCATTCAGTCTCCATTTATCTGTTATAAATAAAAGTGTTAACAACCCATATCTCACCAACACGTTAATTAAAAGAGCTGGTGTTAAAATATAAATAGCATTTTTTTAAACTGTGGAAATATGATTCATAATCACACAGTTTTAAATCACTAAACATTTAGATTCACATATCTTGTGTTTGCCTTGTGTTACAGCGGCTGGATATATGACTGCATAATTGGGTTTTATTGCCGGGGAATCAAATAAGGGGAAATTAAACCACATATTATCAAGTTCGTTTTATTAGCAGATCAACATGTTACTTAATCATAAAATTTACTACTAGAGTAATTATACCTTGTTCATATTTTAACCACACACATATTAAAAAAAAAAGCAAACAAAAACATAATTTAAATGGAAAATGGAAAACACCCCCCCCCCCCCGCCCCCTGCCCCCCACTTTTGAAAAGACAAATGTAAAACAATAAGAACATAAATTGAACAAAATTAAAATGAATATGCCATGACTTTGGAATAAAAAGATGATGCTTAATTATGATTATGTAGAATAGAACAACTAATATTAATATAAATTAAAAAAAAGAGAATTGTTTCATCATCTTTGGCTGCACTAAAAATCTTTAATTTTAAACAAATATATTTAATTATTTAATTTATCCTATAAATTAAAAAATGACACGAGAAATATTCAAATATGTTTTTGTGTCACTGCATCACTGAGTTAAAAATGTATCCAGCGTGGGGTCAGTGCGATCCAATACTGGGTGAACCAGTACCGAGCAGCTGCGGTGACACCGCGCTGATGATATTTACATGCTGGATTAATGTTGGACTGCTGGATCAAAACAATCTTTTGCGCTGACCATTTTTTACCTTTGAGAACGGGGTCGCATTTTTGTGCTTCTGCCTTATCGAGTCAGTGCTGTGTCAGTTTTTATTTACTGAATTTTAGCATTAATTCAAATATATCTGAAAGAATAAATGAATTAAATATCAGGATAGAATTTCGAGCAAAAATAAATATAAAAATATGACATTATATAAATGTAATTTATTATTTAATCTCATGATTTTTTTAATGAAATTAATAACTTGTATTTAAGGCTTTTTGGTGAAAAGGCTGCTGTGCTAACGATTGCAGTTCCTTTGCATTTGTATTTCATTTTATTAAAAATAATTGTTTTTCTCTCTTAATTCATATGCAGCTGTTTGTTTTGGGAACATTTTTCCTCCAGATCTCTTTTATTACTTCTGTTAAAGATTCAGTTCAGCCACACACGGCTGTTTCACTGACAACACTTCTCTTCCAGTGTGTGAATGTCAGCACCCTGTAAACACCTTTGACACACATGCTTGAATGCGACGGGTGAGTTAACTAAACATTCCTGGGTGTTCCCCGTAAAGGTTCACCACTCATCCACCAGACTGCACTGACCCATTTCCAATGCTCCAAATTGCACTCATGGAAAAAGGATTTGGAATATTTGCCCCCCTTTTCCTTTTATTTATTTACTTATTTTTTTGGTCTTTTTCACATTTTCCCATCACACACACTAACACACTAAATTACAGAAAACAGCAGTTGCAGTCATTCACGATCCTATACCATATGGCAGTTTTTCTTTCTATGTAAGTGCTTTAAAATGCGATGAAACAATGCTCTATATGGATTTGGGAATTTGGGAGTATAATTCCAGCCCCGTGCTTATCTGTGCACCCAGACTATTTGAGTGTTTTGAGATGCGGGCTCCCTGAGGACGGATCGAAGGCGTCCTAGTAGAACTGCACATCAAATAAATAGGAGGATGGGATTTATATGGAGGCTGAGTCTCTGTCAAACAGGGCTCTGCTGACTGAAGTGATCCCCACGGCCTGAGAGGAGAAGAGGAGGGAGAGGAAGCCTCAGAGGGAAGGCTGTAGAAGAGCTACACTGATGCGCTCACACACTCAAACACTCGCACAATGTCCCTCTCAGTCCTGGGTTTTGACCGGCCCATGGCATTGGCCAGGTATGTCAACTATGTTTGCCAAGCCATCTATCAGCCGTGCACCTTCCCTCCTAAAACAGGAACTTTTGTTTGAAACATGCACTTGTTAAGCCCATCCTTTGACTGTAGTCAACCTGATTTATTTCCTTATAGCTGAGACAGAGGATTTATTAGCGCCTCTGTGTTTTTCCTTATTGTGTGTTGTGCCGTGCAAATGAGTTAAAAACATGGGTGTGTTGTTACTGTGTTTGTAGCAGAGATTGCGAGCTACAGTTTGGGGACATCAGTACCTCTTATCGCCGGTGACCAGGGTTTGCAAATAAACACGCTGTAGTGAGGTCAAGCTGCACCCAAGGAAGGGAACAATTTATGGCTGCGTGACGCTCACACATGCCAAAGGAATTGTTTTTACTTTCTGCTGGCGTCTCTGCATCATGCTGCAGTCATACTAGTTCCATACACCTGAGTTCAAATAGTTTTTGTGTAGACGGAGAACGGTTTCAGGCAGGTCATTAATAACAGAACAGGGAAGTTTAAACTGCATGATAATGGAAAGGCTGAGAGGTTTCCATTAGAGATTTCAGGAAGTGTTTTAGTGATATTAACACAAACATAAACCTGAGTCATTTCGCTTTTGGTGGCCAGCTATGGAACATATTATCTAAGAGAGGCATGAAAACCATCCACAAATATCTCAAAAGAAACCTGCTATGTTTGCCAAACAACCCAAGTTGGTACGCTGGAGCCTTACATCATTCCCTGAAACACCACCTCCATTTATCTTTTGACTTCTACTTTGTGAGAGAGAGCAGATATCGCTAAAAGTGCCACGTTAATGATTGACTCTCAGCACACCAAGCATCCTGCATTGAGTGGCCACTTTGCCTGCTCTTGTGCTGCATTTTCAGCCGTAAATGTTTGTGGCCCCACTATGCTCTCCAAGTCCCATACAGTATTATTAGCACCGGGGGGGTTAAGGTGGGGTAGGCTCTAACTTTCAATAAAGGACTGTTGGCATGCTGAGGTAAATGGAAGATAAGAGTTTGTTTCTGACCCTTTTAGGGATTTATAAGAACGTGGGTGTGCAGACCTAATCTCTCCTCAAGATAAATTTGGCCTTGCTTTGTGAAAGCAAGTTCACGCATTGCGTTTTTCTTCTATTCTAAAGCCCACTTTGACAGGCATGAAATGAGCCCAGGACTTTTCATTGACAGTTCGAGATGGTGAGCAAACTGAGATTAGGGCATGTTAATTAATTGTGGGGTTGGTAAAACAGCCTTCAGTTCTATAAAAGACCCGTTCTATTAATTGCATTCCTGACGATCACCGACAGAGCCGTAATCATGAAGCTTGTGGCCCTTACTTGATTTTTTGTTGGCAGTACTCACTAATTGAGCTCAATAGCATTTGCTAAGCTGCTTTACAATTACTGTGCAGTTAATTAAATAGTAAAAAAAAAATCCTACAGTGTTATATAAAACTGACTTATATGTTCTCCTTGTCCTTTACAGATCCTTTTTCTTTGTAAGGAAACTCTTACCGTCATCAAGCGGCCTGAAAGCGCTTTCCTGTCCATGTACTTGGCGATATCTACGACTGACCTGTCTGCTATATGTAATATCAAAGCCTCTGTCAGCGTGGAACTGAATGGGGACAAAAGAGAGGCCTCCATTAATGATTAACTGTTCTAAAAGCCCTGGCTTTTGTATTCCCATGGTGCCCAGGCTATCTGGCCACCATGTGACATGCTCACAGCATTTTTCGAGCAGATTGGGGGAAAGCTAGTGAGCAAACACAGGTGCTTTGGAGCAGCGTTGCCGACGCTGTCAGGGACAACCACAAACAAGAGCAGCTATGCCTGGCTAAATGAATCCCCACTCCTCCCTGCACCATCACCACCCCCCTCTGTTCTGTCGCTAGCTTGTTTGCTAGCTCCCTATAGCTTTCTCCCTGCAAAGCCTTCCTTTTGGACGGTCACCACACCCCCTTGCACAAGTCCAATGTCTGCTACAGCTGGGCTCCACAACTTCTGACACCCTCCAAAGAAACAAACAAATAAAAGTGAGGACGGCCGACCACTTCTTTGAGGTGATGGCATTTGCTGCGGTCATGACTAGTGGGAGAGCAAACAAATTAACGGTGTCCGAGTTTTCACTTTCCAAACCAAACTAAAAGTCTTTTAGTTCAAGTGGGGCAATTCCACTGACCCTGGTGTCAAACGCTGCATAAGGGTTGCACACTCTTGCACTTGAAATCTTGAGAGGAGGCTGTAAGAAATTAAACAGGCTTTGAGTATTGGCCTACACGAGCCTGATGTGGTGAGGTACCTGAAAGCGGGAGAGAAAAGCAACAGAAAACATCTTGAATAAGTTGTGTTTTTAAATGCTTTTCTATCCAAGTATTGTGGCCTTTTTAACAAGATGTGTCTACAGAACTTAACCTTTTCATCCAGCTCGACTGATTGTTCAGAGTGTCTGGAGGTGCTGTGTCGCTCAACTTTGATAAGACAATCAGATGATAGGATGGCGTTATCTTAACACAGCTTTCCGGCCGGGAGACAAATGAACAGCGTGTGATAACAGGAACAAAAGCTTGGCTCTTATTGGCCGGCTCCTCCAAAGAAAGGAAAAATTATCAGAGTGGAAAATTTGCAACAGGCGCAGTTTATTTCATTTTCAATTTTCTGCAGAGGCCGGGTCACAGGAAACGCTCTTTTTTTAATCACTCAAATATTTATATTGTCTCTTATGGGCATTTTGGTTTGACAGTCTGCAATTACCTGAGCCCGTAAAGCAGTTATCACTGGAAAGATGATAAAAATATTTTAAAACAAACACTTAAATCAGCAGGAGAGGAAATTAAGTTGTAAAAGTGAGAAGCTCAGACAGGAAAAAAAAAAGGTCAGACAGGAGGTGCGAAAGAAATCGAGAGAAATTGGAGAAAGGAAAGCGTGGTGCTAATGTCTGTGTGAGGAGGGAAATAATGGGTAAAGCAAAAAAAATAAATAAAAAAAGGTCAAAAGTAGTTTTCTACTGATCCATAAAACGCCACTTCTGTCAGTATTTTCTGACTTTTGCAGCCCAATTCTCAGAGCCAGAGAGGGGCGTGTATACTCAAGGATTCACTCAAGGCTTTGTTTGCTCTATTCCTCAAAAAAATGATTGGAAAAAATATTGGTGCCCTGCTATGACATTTTTGTTAGAAGTAAAAAAAAATGTTGGAGCTGTTTAGAAACCGCATGAATAAAATATTTTTAAGGAAAGGTGTCGTGCTTCATTACAAATATAATTGTCTATTAAAGGATTTTCATTCCGACAGTGCTTTGGATATTTAAGCCTGCTAAAACTTGCATATTTAAAAAGTTACATTTAACCTCTTCAAGCCATTTTTCCAGACATTATCACAAAGGGGTTTAAAATGAAATGGGCAGGGGATGCATTTGGAGAAGCTCGTCTCATCTTCTTCTCCGACACTGGTACCCTGCGGGGATTTAGCCTCTACTGGTCGTGAGCTGAGTTTGATCAGAGGAGTTACAAATCCTTATTTTTAGGGATCTTACTGTAATTCACCGGCTTTTTGGCCACAGTAAAGCGTGGAGGCCCAGCATCTCAAGAGGGATTTGAGACAACATCTTTGTTGCCTCCTCATTGTATTATGGTGAAAGTCGTCCAGGCCTATTGTCTGGCCAAACTCAGCTCAGACCTCGGCTCAATCAAAGAAAAGTTTTCCAGTAATGAGGTAAGACATGAAAGCTCACTGACAACAGCAACATGTTGAAAGGGCCGCTTTGATCTCACCGGGCACAATGACTAAATTTGAAAAGAGCAAAGTGTGCTTTAAGCAGCAGTGCACTGCATTAACCTCCTGCCTTTTGACAAGCCCACACCTAGAAAGACGTAATATCCAACTCTATGGAGGATGTACTTGATGAGTAATGACCTCCTAATTCTACCTGCTGCCTTAGTGATAGGCAGAAAAAGAAGAAAAATTAGACTTTTTGGCAATATAGCAACATTTCTGTCTGTTCTTTAAGTTTTATGTATTTAACTCTTTTCTGTAAATATTTCTTAGGTCTGATAATAAATGTGATGGCCACAAAGCATCATAGAAATGAAGGCAGCCTTTAATAATGACATCACAGTACTTAAAAATTAACAGCAGTGAGGGCAATGCAGGGCCACGACGGCACAAACGCTGCCCATTAGCCAGCCTGACTCCTTAAAGTAAAAGAAGAAAGAAAAACAATATATACATATATAAGTGTGATGGCTCTGTTCTACTGAGTGGGAATCTATTGACATCTGTCTGTTAAAACACTGTAATACACCATAGTTTAGAAATCTTTGGTGGGTTGATGATTTTCAGGTAACATCTCTGATAGGATCAGAAACCACAGTGTTTGTTGGATTTAAAAGGATAAAATTAAAAACATTCTCAGCTTTTAGCCCCCCCCAAACGCACACATACAAACAATGCTCGCGATGCCTGGTGACCTGAACCGTTTCAGCTTGTATTCATTTTCCACATGGAGCTGTAAGACAAAGGAGGCTCGCTCAGGTAATGGAGCGACTCAGAACAAAATGCTGCTCAGGTGGAAGACCTCTGTCCTGCCGTGGTCATGCCTGAACTGCAGTCAATGACAGACATACAACCTGACGCTTCTCTCAAAGCAAAAAAGCGTGTCGATCGCGCTGCCAGGAGCTTCTCACGACCGTTCGGATAACCCGGATTCACCGAGTCTCCCTGCTTCTTTTATGAATACAGATCGTGTCCCTCGTGTTCAATTACCTGAGTCAATACGAAAGTATTGAACCCCAACATATGAGTCAAATCATAAAGTGTATATACAAGCACAGGGATGTTATGGCCATCTCAGTGGGGAAGTGGAAATTACACTGGTGATTTGCAGCCCAGGAAGTAAACAAAGCACTCATATACGAGGGTAATAATGCACAAATATGGATCCAGAATGAAGAGCATCTGGCCAGTCGTTGCTTTTCACCGGCTGTGTCGAGTTTCTTTGCACCATCCTCTAAACGGCTGTTGTGAATCAAAAGTGCAATAAAATAAAAATCTATATGCCACAATAATGCCCGAGTGAAAGGGTTCACATGAGAGTGCATTGCGTGTATGAGACAGCTGCTGCTTTTTGGCACACACACACACACACACACACACACACACACACACACACACACACACACACACACACACACACACACACACACACACACACACACACACACACACACACACACACACACACACACACACAGAGACACACAAATACGCACACACGCACACAAACAGATGCACTCAGGTAGCAGCTGGGCAGGCTCACCTGTCATATTAATAAAACTAGACAATGCCTTCCATCAGCAGTGCAGCGGCGGCAGAGGCCGAAGCAGAAAGAGAGACAGAACAAAAGAGCAGAGAGGCGGAGAGCCGTGAGGGAGAAAATGAGCAGGGTGAGAGGAGGAGTTTACATTTTCTGCGAAGCCTATCTTTAAAACGCTGTCTATGTAACCATTAAAAGAGCTGCTTTAATATCAACAAAAACAACACAATGTTATGTCTAATAGTTAATTATGGGGAGGTGGGTGAATATTTAAGGGTTTTTTTTCCAACAGTGGCCTCTCATGTTATCACAGCAGTATGTTTGTATACGGGTGATACACCTGGAATTTGCTTGGATTTTAAATCCATGGCATCTGCTTTAACTATGAATGCAAAAATATGAGGATATCAATAAGAGAAATTTGTGCAAAATGAACATGCGTCTTATTATTACCAATGAGTATATTGCTCACACATGTGATGATTTAGTAGTGGAGGGAACCCACAGGCCTCACAGCATATCACAAAAGAATAAACTCATGTTTTTACATATTGTATCATTTGTAAGGACTGCCAAATCAAATATGCAGAGCTACCCGCTGCGGTGACCCCTCAGCTAAACGTAGAGCAAAAATAAAACTCGCGCATTAGAATAAGTTTAAACACTCCTATAGATTTGTTCTTTCATAAACAACTTAAAGGCCTTCTTGTGCGCCTGCTTTGATTACAAATGGTGACTTCTGCATTTTTGAAAAAAAAAAAAAACCCAAACAAACAAAAAAATGTTTTCTTCGTTTCTGCAAACTAATCTTTGATTTAGTGAAATTTCAAAGGTTTGGCTTATTTCAAACCTTCTAAGTATAAATTGCATCCATTGTTTGGGAATCACTAGGCAATGAGACAAAAGGACCGGCTGTGGATGATAGAGCGATGACAGTACTGATAAGATAAGAAGGCCATTTATTGACTTTCTGTTTGTGTGAGTCTTCTGTGTCTTGGACTGCTTCTGTCTCTGTCTTTATGAGAGTGTGTCAGTGTGAGGGTGCATGTTGCTGCTTGCTTGTGTGTGTTTTCTTGGCATCAGAAAAGGCCTTGGACAGAGTGAAGAGAGGGCCCAGGGGAGAAAGAAAAAGAGAGAGAGAGTCGGAGACGGAGACGGGGGTGGAACAATAAGGGCTGGTGGAAAATGACAAGCCTGGTAAAGGAGGTCTTCCTGAAAGCACCACATCTAACACAGGCGGCTATGCCATACAGACAAGACTGTCCGCCTCCACTTCCATTAACCCATAGAGTGCCTGGTTGCACAGGTAGAGCTGATTCATTGAAGCCACTGACAGCTGCTCCATGGGTGGGATCCTGTGTGTTTACTTTTACCTGTAGGCTCAGAGGACTGATCCTAAAGCCAATGATAGCTCCAATGTGTCATAACTGACAGCAAAATGAAAACACTCTCACGGGTCTGCACGATCATCTGGCAGCCAGGTGAGGTTAATTAAGTTTGATTAATCAAAATATATTCCCGCCATCGAAAATAAAAAGGCATTTTTATTCTTTCCCCTGTTATTGCAATAAAAGAAACGCACGGAGCTTCCGCCGTGCACCGTCCTAGAAACTTGAGCTTCACAATCACCTACAAAACGCATCCAGGGAAAGAAGTAGGAAATGCCCCATAAAGAATCTTTTGAGACAGACTGACACGGCCCAGTGAGTTAGCAGCGATTTATGGATGAAGGCACAATAAAGAAAGTTCCCACTGTTCATCGGAGGCCAGTGAATCCAAAATGAACTCTTTTTATGAGGCTGACTTTGCCTCCGTGATGGTGCTTGCACAAAGCAGCCAACAAAGGGTGGCAGTAAAGGGGGAGTTGTGACAAGATCGGCGCACAATGAGAGAATCAACTTTCACGTGGCTGAATGCAGGCAGAAGCCCAGCCCAGCTGTTTTTAATGGCAATACATTGACAGGAGGGCAGGCTATTTTTAATTGTATGCACTTCTTTCAGACATGCTCACAAAACGCCCCTTTCACCAAGCTTTGTCAGTAACCTGCAGTGACCTGCATTCAAGGCTACGTCGGGGTCCCCAGAACAAAAGGCACTGGGAGACAGGGGAGTCTGCAGCTGGATGTCCAGTCCTGAGTCTGGAATTCCTCAGTAGACCCTCACAGACCTCTGGGATGGACAATACTTTGAAATCAAGGAAATATTGCAGTAAAAATAAATAGGTGACATACGATTACGTACAGAGGCATGCAAAGCAGCACTAACTTTGTTACATTTAACGCTAAATGATTGTCTGTTACCTCTCTGCAAACATGCACTTACACTACCGTTCACGTGCGCGCACAAGCGTGCGCAAAGAATGTACAAACAAGTCAGAAAACAAAGGGCTCTTGTAACAGGGCTTGGGATCTTGATGAAAAATTCAAACAATATTAAATGGGGAGAGTCAACAGCAGACACACTTCTGCTGAGGGCCCTTCAAACAGACAGAGTAACTCGGCACACACATTATGCCACCACAGTTCAGCCTCTTAGTGTAATGATGATGGCAGCTTTAGCTGGGGCACAGCTTTTAAAACGCCTCTCTTGCAAACACTCGCCTGGAATGGGGAGGGAGTAAAAGGAGTCAAGGCATGCCATTTCCTTCAGATTTACCTGCCGGTGAACGTCACGGGCCACCTGGATTCCCTGCACCTCCTCCCTCCCACTTTAGTGACCACTTCATCAGGAGTCGCACTTCTGAAAGACATAGATTAAGATATCAGTGTTGAAGGATTCCAACTGTCCTCCTGCACAACACGGAGCAGTAATGCCTCCTGACAGGAGAGCTTTAGCGCCGGGCTTCAGATTCTCACATCCATCGGTGATCCTTCACCAAACAGCTCACCTAAATATGTGAGGAAAATTTCATGACGCATTGGGAAACTAAAACTCTCACAGATTCCACCTATCCAGTTGAGTTTAGCTTTCCTTCTTACATCCATTTTATTTTTCTGCAATTACTTTATTGCATTTCAGGATTTACAGTTTATATTTATTTTTTTGTGCAAAATGAGCAAAAAAGGCAACTAATTTAGAGCACCACTTAAGAAAACAAGACGAGTTCATCGTACTCTTCAGGGTCATTTGCCAGAGCATGAAGTCTGGCATTACTTAACTGTTCTCACAGGCTGAGTTCCCCTTTAAGGCAGTAAATGGAATCGGTTCCTTATTCTTGGATTGGAAGGGGAATAGAAACAGTTAATCCTGAGTAAAGAACATGGCCATTATGAGAGCTGTTGGTAATTGTGTGTATCCGGCACCACTGCAGGGTCAGCAGCTCCACCACCACCTGTAGGCAGACAACTGTGCTGACTAGGAGTGGCTTGCCTTGCTGTGGTCAGACACAGGAAGCAGAGACAGCAGGTGCACTGTTATCACCTCCATAGAAAGGTAATGAAACCACACCACAATCAGCAGGAAATGAAGGGCACAGCTGAGCTTGATTGCCTACTCTGCTGCGCCGAACAATATTTTAGTCATGTACACGGGTCTACATACGATGGGGCGATCGATAGCGCACAAGACGACTCCCACGTCGAACTGTTTGAAGCCAACGCTAGGCACTTAACTTTCTCAATAAAGGAAATTTTCCTTAACCCTGTTCCCTGGCTGTAGTATCCCTTTTGTTTATGAGCTCTCCCTAGACTCAAAGTGGTGTGACATTTACGGGTGCCTGCTTTGAAGAGAGGCCAACTGCTCTCCGTGCTGTAAAAGAGCCACCTGCCTCCGCTCACCTGCCCTTCTGTGAGAGCTTAGAGAATAAAAAAACGCCAGAGTTGCAGTGACAGCTAGACCCTGCCTAGTAGCTACTGTACAGCGCAGCAAACCCCCACCCCCAATTTTGGCTCTTGCAGGAGACAGAAAAGAAGATATAAAGAAGGAGAGCTGTTTTCTTTTCAGTATCTCCCCTCGGCTAAGTCTGGGGTAAGCCCGCTAATCCTTCTTGGTGTGATGACTCACAACGGGTGTGTCCAATGTGTTCCCAAAGATATCTTTTCCACAGTGTGAATATCAATAGGAATGTTTATGTTGGCTTTGTGAATCATGTTGTGTGGCATTTAATAGTTTCTAATGGTGGATGAACACCTTCTCTCGTGTGTATATTTATATACCTGACCCAC
The DNA here is from genome assembly GCF_964374335.1 of Astatotilapia calliptera. Lineage (NCBI taxonomy): Eukaryota > Metazoa > Chordata > Actinopteri > Cichliformes > Cichlidae > Astatotilapia > Astatotilapia calliptera. The sequence goes on from NC_137440.1 coordinate 12,338,888, forward strand.
AGAAAACAACATTTGAATTAGTGATATGATTTTTATTATATTTCTTTTCTTTTTTTGTGCTGTATGAGTGTGTGTTTGTGTGTGTGAGTGAGAGAATTGGCCCAGTGTCCCACCTAATTGTTATTGCGTCTGTGTTTGGCCTGGAGACAGTCGATAGGAATCAGCAGTGAGCCTGGTGGTGGGGTTATGGAGAGCTGTGTCTCCCACTTCCCAGTGTCTTAGTTGTAATGCATCCCTCCACTAACAGGGATCAAGGTATTAGGGATTCAGGTTATTTGTATTGATTTTATGTGCTGTCATGCTGGGCTCGAGGACGCCCTCATATTTGTGGAAATTGCAAATTCCACCTCGGAAATGTCACCAGCGTTTAATCTTTTCTTGAGTGGTCAATATCGGACCCTCGCTCCTCGTCCGACCACGTTTATTAAACAGAGCCCAAGCGTTCCCACGGTTGCCATGACACCGAGCAGCACAGAGTGGGATTTGTCCAGACTAGATGGTAACTTGGGAGTGAGGAAGCACAACTTCAACATGAATACTTTTTGATAAGATTTGTGTCGATGGAGAGCCGACTCTGGATTAGCGCAGAGAGGACTGTTCATAGACGGGTGTAATCAGAGGTAAAGCTGGAAACTGAAAGTCAGGGTTATTCACAGTATTCTGCATTACCAGGCCTTGGATGTCTAGAAAATTTGAAAAAATAAAATTGCACAACTGCAGATTACCAGGAGCGCTAAGGTCAGTGTCAATATTCTATGAGGGCTCTTCAAGGTCCGTAAAAGCAAACTGCTTTGTTACATCTGCCAACATTTGCATGCTATTATCATCTTTGCTTTATCCGTGTCATAGCAAATGTTTCTCTTTCTCCTGTGTTTACAGGAATGGCCGAAATCACCCCTCCTCTCTCCAGTCGCCACAATCAAATTTACTCTGGCTTGAGTACACGTTTAGTGGGGACCATTTGTTTGAGGCAAACACTTAGGGCCCTCGTATGTCATTGACCGGTGTCCGCAAATATAATCCTATCAAGTTCAATCTTAGGATGTCCTGTGCCATTGTTTTCCTAATGCAATAAATGAAAATAATCCCATCTGTCTTGTTTTAATGTTCAATTAACTCCTTTTTGTGAGTGCGTTATGAACTTCGGGAAGTCTTTTTGCCTACTTGTTTGAGCCGGTATAGCAAAACACGTCAATGACATTGTGATTGTTTCACAGAAATACTGCTGTTGACATCCACGGCACTCCAAGTATTTGTAGTAGAAGTAAGGGAACGGCACAGCTAACAAACACGAACCTGTCGGGGTGGACGGCATGCGTGAAAGCACCCTTTCTTGCTTGTTGATAAACCCCTGCTTCTTCCAGAAGCCCTCGGTTGACATGTACCTACAGAGAAAGCCTTAACAAAACAAGCTGGACCCTTGTAAATATGCAGTGCCCAACAGTGGCACACGCAGTGTTGGCTTACATACTGCTAGTGGTGTTTTTCTTTTTACCTCCAAATTTGCTCGGAAAACTAATCATGGTCTGATAAAGCCCACGGTAAATACGGGAGAGATTGACACCCACATGTCAAAGTTTACATAGCCAGACCAAGTGTACATATAGGGCAGGGGAACTGTGGGGCCAACTGGGACTGAACTAGGCTGACCTCCGTGAGTCTGGACTGGGGAAAAAGACACTTTGTGACCGAAGCCACAGAAGAGGAAGATTGCTTAAAAACGTGGGTCAAAAAGGAAGGGTGGCTGACTATAAATATAATACTTGCATGATGTGGAAAGTGTATGCACAGCATCTGTGGCACATATAGTGTAGGGTGAATTTTTAAAAAAAAGTATTTTGACATCTCTTTTAATATGCTGATAGTGCTTGTGCCATTTCCCTTCACCCCTCGCTTGAAATGCGTTAAAACAAAGAAGAGGGATCGCTTCCTTCCTGCAAGCCGCTGTCAGCTTTCCAAATGCTTTATAATCCACAGCAAAGACAGTGCAGGAAACAGAAAAGGTTAACCCCTGACTGATGTGTCTGATGTTAATCTATAGATCAATTAGGTAGAGGCACACTGGGTCAAGCTACAGATATTGCAGTGGCTATTAGTTCCTCTATCTAGCCATTATTACACAGTCACATGCTCAAACATTGCGCTGGGTTGGTATGCTAGGCACAGATGCCTAGGGTAAACAGACAGGCCTACAAGGCTTGCACAAAATATTGATCTGACAGCAGATGGGAACCTTGATATCAGCCATTCACTTTTCCTGTGTCTGTACTCTTAGAGCTGGAACTCTTGTGTTTAGGAAAATATTTAAAACCATATTTTGTGTGTTTGTTTTGCCTGAAGTTAATCCAGAATATCTCACATCCAATTTCAGTCTTTCCATACAGTCTTTGTCCTTCCATCAGCAGTGCAGATGAATGCAGATGGGCTGACAGTTTACAACATTTCATTTGAAATAAAATGATTTGCAAGCTTTGGTGGAAACTTCCTTTTTGTCAGTGCTGAGATTAAATCACTAATAATATTATAGGTCATATATCAATATTTTCTGCTCGCTGCTTCAACTTGCAGAGTACAAGTTTGATTTATTATTAATTTATTTTTGCAGCCTTGTAACCCTAAAAAGCTCCTATAGTTAGATAAAATGACATTCTTGGACTGAGACTGAATTTGAACTTTGGCTCTCACAGTAATCCAAACCTGGAGGCATTTTGTCTTCTGAAAAATACCAAACAAAGCATGAAACACATGCATGAGCTTCTTTTGTTGCATTAAGCTGCATTTAAAGGAGGGAAGGGTTGTCAGCGAGAAAAGATGGATTGAAATTTTCCATTACTTCATTCAAAGCTTCTCTTTCAGTTTCAGTGAATTACCTGACGGCAAAATGACGGGAGATGAACTGATCAGCAGAATGAAAGAAAATTTTCCTAAATCCCCTTTCTTGGGAACTGAAATATTTTGGGTGATCAAAATGGCTCACGCTGGGAAAAATGTCAACAGGGCTGACCCGTTTATTGGCAAGGGATGGTTCTTTCTTTTCTAAAGCTGGCAGTAAGATTGAAGCATCACGTCATAATGAAGAAATGCAAGTGCTCTCAGTGGTTATGAATAGCCAATCCCCGTATATGAAATATTGATTTCTCGATAGGGTTAGGCTGGGTCACATATTTTTTCGGACTATCCCTGTGCACCACAATGCAGCCAACTTGTCCAAATAGTGCCGATGGGTAATCCAACATTCCTCAATCCTAAAATCTCAGGATCATCACAGCAGGGGTATGGAGGCATATTCATGACTAATTATGTTTCTATATCTTTCTTCTCCGCCTCTCTGTGTTCGGAGCTCTGTGGGGATCAATCACTCTGAGCTGCCTAGCCAAACACCGTTGACAAGGCAGACGCAACGTAAAGCTGGTCCAGCGCCTCCATGGCATGCCACCATTCAATTAGTCTTGGTCAGTAGGAGGCATGATTATTCCAAAATTAGTGATTATTTCCCTGAGTAAACAGGCCAGATTGGGGTGTGTCATCCCTTGTGATCCTTGCTGGTCACTGGGCTTCCACAAAGGGGGCTGAGGCCTAGAAGAGAGGCCAGGGTACAGAAGACCGCTTCCCCTGAAAGAGCAACCCGCTCCCCCTTTCTCATTGCTAGAGCCTGCAGCTCGACACAGCCCTCCCTGATAAAGTGGTATTTCCCGCATACAAAGGAGGCATCGGGCTTAATCCTCAAGCAACCCACACCCCCTTCTTTCTTCCCAGCAAGAGAGCACAATGAGCACGGACCTTTTCTTAATCCAAAGGTGGGTTATCACAGTAATCTGATAATACATGCAGATCAAAGTCCATTCAATGCTAATCAGGACAACAGATCAGCTTTATGATCTAATTAGGGGACGCCTATGTGCCACTGAAGTGACACGGGAGACCATTGTAAACACTAAAGGTTGGCACTGAAATCAAACCGAAAAAGGCTGAACGTGATGAAGGGGCATCTTGGTTTGACCCTACAAAAAATACCAGGAAATACCAGTGTGTTTGAAGCCTGTTAAACATTGTAGATCAAGCAATATTTTACAAGCAGTTTTACAAATGAAAAAACGTTTATTGATACTGGTTGTATTTTATTTGCATGTAGTTTGGTGCAAAGGCGGTGAAAAGGCAAGAACTGAACTAACGGCCCTCTTGACAGTGTTCAGCATTCTGTACTTGATTTTGCCACTCATGGTATGCTTAATTAGTCATGAGCTATTAACAAAGCACCAAATCAATTACCCACTTGCCCTTCGGAAGTTGTTGTTCTCCTCTGGGAGGCGCATCAGTCACGCCTTGCCTGCAAAGTCATCCCCTGAAACTCCAGAAATCTGGGTGGCCACGGTGCTTTCAAAACAGCACAATACAGCTCCTACATTTGGATAAACTAAGTCTACTACAACAAGGCTCCTAGCAATGGTTAATCCTATCAAAATGGACTCCTTTTAGAAAAACAATAAAAGCAAGTGCCCACTAACAACAGTGATATGTTACGCACGGAATGCAGGAAAGACAGAAATCAGCGTGCAATGAAAATTCCTCTTTGCGGCAACCAACATCCCTTCCACCTGGGACTAAAACAACAAAGCCGTTTTCGGATTCAGACCTGTTTAGATACTCCTTAGCTACGAAAATAAAAGCCAGATGTGCAGGCAGGAGCCTCGTGTGGCTACATGCAGGATACTTGTGTGTGACGACGCAAAGGCAGCCTTGTCGACAGCCACTGCTTTGCAAGCCGACTTTCCCTTTCACTGTACAAAGAAAGGTTTAAACCAACAGTCCTAACAAAATGTACAAACATCGCTGACAGTGTGGGAGCTGAACCTGGCAGAACTTCAGATAGACGCTGTGTTTATGTGTTTGATAATAAACAATATCTATTACATTTTTCAAAACATCAAATTTGCAGCTTGGTATTTTGGGATGGCATGTCTAGACAACAAAGCAGATTAACTGGATTAGCCATTGTAAAATCTAAATGAGTAAAAAAGAAAAAGTGTCATGACGACTAAGAGACGGCCCAGCATTTCAGTTTAACCCCTAAGCAGCTTCTTGAAGTTTAAATTTTGTCCTGTGCGGGTCAGCTCAAAGCACTGCCCCCACCCCCAGCTGTAGCTCAACTCCCACACACAGGCAGGAACAAAAAGACCCACCTCAGTGTGGCCCTATCAATGTCACAGCTTTGTGTAGCAGTCTTTCAGGGTACATGAAGTGTCTTTAGCCACAATGAGATCAATAGCGCGGCCAACTGTGCAGCAGCTAGTGGCAGCAGCAGCCGCTCAGGAGCTGCAAGACAGAGAAGATCGGGCACATTGTCTGATCTGGATCTTTGATCTGCTTGCACGCACTTTGCCTTCACACGGAACTTTTTTCATCGCATTTGTTTCGCTGAATATGAAACACTGCAGTCGAGGTGCAGTATCGACGCACCATATCGCCATTTAGACGAAAGCGTCCCAGAGGACCTTCTGAAGTTTTCTGTGTACTTTGCTGAGCCAGATCTTTCCTAACAGTGACCTCTGTCAGCTTATAGGTACACTGGCTTGGACAGGTCAGTGCCATTGATTTCCCATTGCCTCTTGGCACAATAAAGACTGTCAACGAACCACCGAGACGTGTCCTTGACTAAAGTGTAACCCACGCCGTTATATAATGTCTGCTTTGATGCTTTTAACTCAATAAAGGCCCGTTCGCGGTGCAATAACGTACAGAGTGAAACGCAGCCTTAACTGTCCGTGGCTTTTGCTTTGATCGTTCCCTTCTGTAATCACGTAAACTGTAGGTGAATATATCATTATGAATAAATGGAGACCACCAAGTTAGACTTTAGAGGTTTCTCCTCTTTTTCCCCAACAGAAAGCCTGAGCCTAATTTGCCATCATCAGCTTCTTTTGTTCAAACAGGGGCTGGTATTTGAGAATAATCCTCCTTCCATAGATGAAATAGTGTCTCGACAGGCAGCGGCAAGACTCTGTCAAAACCTTTTTGAGGGGTGAATCTTTGGAGGATCTGCAATGTTGGAGGCTGAAAAAATGTCTCTTTAATGACAAAACAAGTGATGTAAATGTGCCACCTGGCTTTGAACACAGGAAATGTGAAATTAAGCAGAATTGTAGGCAATCTTTGCTCTACTGCGAAAACCTAGTTTGCATTTGTCTAAATGACTAATGTATATAATTGCTTTCGTTTTTTTGGTTGCCTTTATTTTATATTCAGTGTATAGTTATCCTTGCAAAATGCCATGTGTAATGTCATGCAATATCTGACAAAATGACCTTAATTTAAAGGGCTGCCATTGATGTCAACAGCAGGTAAATACCAAGTTGCAAATGTGCATTGATTGTTTAGATGCTCTAGGTGACACCGTGCCAGCAGAGAGAACTTTTGTTTACATCTCAAATTTCACAGAATGTTGAAATGGCACTAAAAAATTATTGACATATTGCTAAAGTGTCTGCGCTGATAAATAAAAATTAGAGTCAAGCGCACTTGATGTATAAATTTTAACGTTTAAATAAATGATGTACTTGAAATAAAAATATCTATCTGTGCATCTCTTGCTTTACGTATCACCGATGTCTAAACGGGCCCGAGTGTACAGAGTTTACGGTGCGATTCAATGAGGAAATTAGATGCAAATTACTCCATACATCTACAGCATATTTTAGGACTGTTAGTGGTTTGATCTAGACTATCCCTTTGTTAGTTAAAATGTGCAAACTATTCAAAAGATTTCTTTTGTTCTTAACCTTTGTAAGAAAGTGGAGGAAATATTTGGAATGCATTAAGTTCTGAAAACCGCCTGTCATGGCTGACAATAAAGGGTGGCCTAATAGATGTTAGCATTGGTGGTAAAGAGGACAAAAAGAAGCGTCTCTCTGTTGTGCACAAACTGCCTGGTGCAACTAAAAATGAATCCATTTACTTCACTCTGTTTACTTTGTACTTTTGGCAAAGAAAAAAAAACACAATTCATGAGGTGCAGGAGCCAAGGCTTCAACTTCTCTTTCACGGGCCACGTTTTTTCAGCTTTTTAAAACCTCACACGCCAAGCGCCCTGGCAGCCAGCTCTGACAAGATGCGGGGGAGAGGGAAAAGACGGAGCGAGGAGACAAAACCAAACACAAAAACAGTAACATCTGCAGCCGCTTCCAACCAGACAGTTTGATGTGAATAACTCAGCACTTTGTGCCCTGACCTTGGCGAACAAAGGGGGGGGGGGGGGGGGGGGGATGCCTCAGGAGTGAAGTGCGACGCCCTGGGAGGCGAGCGTCCAGTGAGCACCCCTGCTCGTTTCGCTGAGTTGGACTTATTGTCCTTCGGCGGGGCAGAGAGGTGCCACTGGGGCACCCAGGCACTGCATGCCACTTGGACTGTCATAGTTTCAGCACAGAGGTGGCTTCTTGACAAATGAAGCTGAGCAGTGCCTGAATAAAATGTAATTTTCCGAGTGGTTCACCGCTGAGGTCCCCATGCCATATGAATGCAGATCAGGGTCAGGCAAATAACTACAGAAGTGCCTTTAAAGCGACTGGTAAATGTAGAGATAAATCAGTCCAAAGGGGACTAGATGAATATTTATCAATCCTAGCAGAGGATGCTAATATCCACACAGATTTATTTCACCTCAGTCCAAAGTTAGAAAAGGCAAATTCCTCCCCATCGAATCAAAGAGAAACACAACAAAGCAACTGTGTACTTCAAGACTTAAATCTTACAAGTTCCTAATCCTACTGAAGTCCACACGGGACCTGTGGTCTCCATGGCAATGGCAGGGCATTCAACCAAGTGATTGCCTCCAATGAATTTCAGATAAGACAAAATGGAAGTGAATTGATGTGATTTTAATGCAGAAGTGAGCGCTGAAGGGGAGGTCCACTCGGTTCATATTTGAATAAAGCAAACAGAGCAGACAAAAGGCTGACAGCCGTAAATGACATTGTCAGAACAAAAATTATCAGCCAGTTTACAATCTGTTTGCTCATGTAGAACAAACAGAATGTGTGTGGCATCCCTGGCTTTGTGAACGGCAGGGCCGGCAGCCGGCGGCAAGAGAAAAGCAGATATCAGCTCCCCCTGCAGCCCTGCAACAATTAGATAGCAATTTGACAGGCACACTCAAAATGTGAGGTTTGTTGTTCACTTCCAAGGGCACCTCATCTTTTCTTTTTAAATCGAAAAGGAAATACATAATTGAGGCATTGAAAACAAAGATAAATTGTGTGACCTATGGCCAGTGGACTCGCAGGGTGGCGTATCACACGCACAGGGGGACACATTCCAAACACGAGACCCTCAGTTACCTAGCAAGGACTCGAATCAAGGTCTGCTTTTCTACCCTGCCTTCCTTTGGTGGTAGGGGACCAACAGGGAGCTCCTCCTTACAGACAGCCCTGTTCACTCCTTGGTGTTCTTTGTTGCATCTTGTCACTTGTTTTTGGTGGGAGATTGTTAGCTTCTCTATAGCCACACGGACAAGCGGCAGCTGGTGATCTTGCAGTGGCTGCGAGACATCAATTTTACCCGTGGGACAAAGCCAGAAAACAAGCCAGGCAGGACCTTGAACCTCCTCCCTGCAATACTATCTGTCCAGATTTCTATGCAGCGATAAGTCCAGCTTACATTTGTGACCAGAGAGATGTGCAAAGGTGCCACACGACCACAACAAGTGTCACCGGCCTGGGCAACTTAATATACTGACATTTATTTGCACTAAACCTTACATGCTGATAACGGTTCACTGGAAGGTTCTGACCAATCCGACTCAGTGTGGAAACACGACAGCAGCGTGGTCCTCGAAGCACCAGGCTGAATTCAACTGCAGCCAATAAAGCAGTTCTGGAAGACGTCATTTGAGCCGAAAAGTCAAATCCGGCTAAGCTGAATGTTTTCTTGCTGATGAGCAGTAAGCAGCCCAATTTGAAGAGGCTGTGGCCCTGTGAGTCACAGCTTGCTTGACAGATCTGAAAGCAGCAAACAAAGTCAGCTGACTGCTCTTGATACTGTGTCAAACTTTTCAGTGCAGAAAAACAGCATGTCAGAGTGTTAATTGATATTCATCCCGAGATTCTCCTCGCTGTTCTGTGAAGCCCCGCTCTGTTCTCCGGCTGCGGAGATGCCGTTTGGTCTTATTAAAAAGTTGTTTGATTAGCCGGCCCTGGAATGGAGGCAGTGGAAAGGTCTGGCAGCAGCAGATAAAAGGGGAATGATAAATAGGCGAAAAGCCAGCCGATTGCCAGTCAGCCACTAGAGCATCAAAACACATCCATTTCTCTGCAAAGTTGATCCAATTATTGTCAGCCACTCACAGATAGCTACTATGCTTTACTCCTTTCATTCCGGGCTAAATTGCTCTTCCCCTTTTTTGCCGATACGGCAATCGGTCATAAAGGGCCAGCCATCATTAGTGCTGTTTGAATTGGAGCCCTGTAGTGTTTGGTTAAGAGGGTAAATGCAAATTTGATGAAAGAATAAGGCTGCATTTACATATCAGCCTCAGCTCACATGGGGAGGGTAAACATTCTGTTTATCTCAAGTGTCATTTTATGATTTCGCTCGAATATAAAACCGACCTTGGCCCAGTCGGAGCAAAAGACCAAGGAAATTTACTGTTGTTTAAACACAATTTATTCAAGTAGAACTTGTCAACAAATCTTCTTCAACTCAGCAAATACGAGAAGAATATCAGGACGTTTCAGTCAAAAAGCAGCAGAGATTACCTCATCAAGTACAATAGGTGATTTTATTATTTAAGTAGTAATTTAACAGTAAAAAAAAATAAAAATATTTAGGCAATAATCCCGTAAATGGGAAAATTAAAAATGCGGCACCTCTAGACAGACAGCTGAGTTTTATAATGTGTTTCCCTCTTTTCTGTTTATGTACAGTAAATAAGAAAACTGTTGCAGTCATTTTAAAAAGTACATTAGAAAATGGAAACAAAAAAAGAAACAAAAATATGGGAAAAGCTTTAGGCAAAGTGCAAATTTTAAAGGTGATTGTAACAATATGCCACCTGGAACTTTATATCATAAAGGATTTGCTTAAATCTAGAGATTCATCTCCAGTTCAGGAACAGATCAGCCAAAAGTATTCTGTGTATACATAAATGTATTATATATATATATACTGCCACCAGGAAGCATATTACACAGAAACAAAATTTAATTTCTGCACAGCCACAGAACTCAGTGGGCTGTTAAAAATAAGGCAAAACACTGCCATCTATGGCTATGTTCCTAGGACTGCTGAGGTCCTGTGCACCCAGCACAAAGGCAGTCATGTATTGCTAGGAGAAAAAAAAAGTATGGCTTGTTATTTGTAAATAAGATTAATAAAATATAATTGTAATCATCAAATTGCAAACAAATGTCTGACAATTCTCAATCTAGTAAAGTAAAGAAGTGCTCTGGAACAGTGTTAACAGCAAAGTTTCTCGCATTGCTCATGAAGCTGACACGTTTTTGGCTTCTGAAATTGACAGATTAGACTGAAACCTAGATTTTCATCCAAATGGGCATCTGGTGGCCATATCCTTTAAGCAACACAATTCTGCACAAATCAGGGGTTCTGTCAGAGCTTTTCGTACCACCTGCTGTGTATCTTCCCTTCAAAATGATTGAGCCTGCCTTTATTGTCTCATCATAATTTTATCTTTACAGTTTGTTGGCCAAAATGCAACACACATTGCACATTTGTACATAAATGGGCAGCATAAAGATACTGCCAATGTCATATACTGCATGCTGTTGTAACTCACCATATATCTTATGGTAGATACTTCATATAAAGTAGATTTTTATTGGCAATAAAGACACATATCAGGACTAAATTTTGACTGTGATTCAAGAGTGCATTAAGGCACAATAATGAAGTGCATATAGCTGCCAGACTGGGGTAGCAGGTTGGCGGTGAAACATAGAAGAAAGCCAGATGTCAGGGCTTCTATAGCTTAGGCCTTGACCAGGCCTTCGTCTGCGGCGGCCCTTTATGTAGCTCTCTGTGTGATGCACCGGTCCCCTATGGGAGCCCCGAGGCTTTACTGGTGATGAGACGCGATCTGTCCCGTCTGTCACCTCTCTCCAACTTATTCATACACCATCCATACAGTCAGTCCTCCAAGGCCTCTAATCCCCGTCTCCCGAGGTGGCGTACAGACAGGGAAGCAGACAGGCGGGCAGGTTGCAAGTCTGTTCATAAGATGTTTAACACGCTGAGCATGACAACGCGTTTCACATTTACAAAATTTCAGAAATGTTATCAGCATGAGGATGCAAAACAGTGGGTTATTTCTGCAAGCAGAATTTGTGATTCATACAAAAATGTGGAAATGCATCAGTTAGAGAATGGCACAGAGAGCGCCACCTGCCCGATTTTACAGATGCTGTGAAACAAGTTAGGACTAGGTCGTTACTTCACATTTGGACTCAACGACCAAATTTTCTTTGGGCTGTTTTTCCCCCTTTTTGAAAAAAGTACAATTCTATATTTACAATTTTAATCCCTCCAGAAAAGTTGGATTTTATTTTGTTGAAAATGTGCTGATCCATATAGTTTTTTCATGTCTTCAGTTTATGAAAACTGAGATTTAGGGAAAGCTGGAAATGGTAATATTCGGGCTGTTGGGTGGCATTATGAATTGGAGCTACTTCAGCACCCCTGTGACCACACACGAGAGTAAATTTGCTCAGCACGTCATCTCCTGATGTTTACAAACAAATACAGAAAGAGTTTATGTAATGCATTTATTTAAACAAGACCTAAGAAATGAGCAAATAGATCATTCTTAGGGATTCTTTGCTTTGCAAACACACCTATTATAGATTAAAGTTTGACAGTATGCCAAAGTTATCAAGGTAAACTAGAGCTGTGACTGACAACTGAAAGTGGTTTCTCTTTGTTCTCGTATGTGAGCGAGCGAGCGAGAGAGACACACACACACACACACACACACACATACACACACACACACACACAGTATAAAGAGGTTCAGCAAGTCTTTCTATGTGGCACTTGTTTCACCTTCCTCCTTTTGGGAAGCACCATCAATTTGCCACAACTTGACCACTCCCTTCAAGGATCAGCACAAAAAGACTGATCTGGGACAGCCTTGTAGAGTTCAGCTCGGAGCCCATTAATCAAGTGTCGTGCTTGTGTGTGGATGAGGTCAGATCCTGGCATGTCGTGTCGCAACTGCTAGGTCATGTACGGGGCACTGGATAAGACGCACAATATCTTAAAGATGCGAACCCCCCCCAGAAAGTATGATTTGTGTTCCTGTTTTCCAGTTGAATATTGATTCACTATGTGTGATCAGGAATGTTTGTCAAACTCAAATAGTATTGTTTTTCCTGCAGAGATTAACCTGTTTAATGCAGAGAGCAATCATCCATTGAGGTTGCACTGCAGTGCGTTTGTGCATTTAGAGTGGCTGAGTGTGTTGTGGCGTGCGTGCGTGTGCATGCGTGAGACAAAGACCACCTGTGCAGTGGAGGGAGCCAGTGAATCTGGAGCCAGAGTGCGCTCTGTCAATTGGCATTTGATTTGTCACTCAGCAGACCGGCTGACTCACTTAGCAGGCCACACCCGCTGTTCTCCATCTTTCTCTCTGCCTTTCCCTTTTCTTCCCCCTTCACACAAGGTGTATCTAAGAGTTCACCTCCAGGCCAGCGCTGTTGACACACATACCTTATTGCGCGTGGCTCACACCCATGTCTTTCAGTGGCTGGTGTTAAGCAGCAGTGAGAAAAAAAAATCATCATGTAAACTGTTGACTGTCGCGATTAGATGTTGATGATTTCTTTGGATAATTTGAGTGCAGGAATATATCTGAGAAACTTTGAACTGCCTTCAACCAGATCACAAAGGTGTATCGTATGTTGCTGCGTGCCGCCATCTCATCACCTGTACTCTGAAATGTGCTGAGACTAAAATATTTATATTGTGTACAAATCACGAGAGATTGCATGGTCCAAAGCGGGCTTTTAGTTTTAATGCACACCTACCGACGTAATGCACGTCTGAGTCTGAAATGAGAGGACCATAGCACAGGTATTAGGAAAAGCCACATCTGAGTGGCACCACAGGGAAGCAGGTGGCAGACAGTAGCACGCTCAAAAAGAGAGCTGCATGGATAGCACCGCCAAAAAAAGATCAGATGCACATGGAAGCCTTCTTATTGTCCACACTGTGCCTCTGAGATCACTCTCTAAATAATCTGAAGGCAGAGGTAGATAACCTAGTGTATGTTACTTGAACTAATAAAACACATTTGTCCCTTTATGAACACTGAAACACTTTTTCTTGTTGTAACAATGAACCCTGTCCATATTAGCCTTTAAAAAGGTCCTAAAAGATTCCTAGTCTGCCTTAATCGGAAACAAAATGCACAGAGCTTGCATAAGAGTATTGGCATTTTAAATATGAAATATTCTTGTTGTTCTGGATCACTAAAGGTGACAAGTTTTGTGTGAAAAAGCTGGGAACTTTCATCTAGTTTAAGGAAAGAACTGTGAATTTTGTTCACTTTCATTTTAATGCACTAGAAAGGATCATATGATAGTCAGTTTGAACTATGAGTGCTTTTTAAAAAAAAAAAAAAGCAACAAACACTTGTGCTTTTCCATATTTTATGACATCACAGCTAAAACAGCAGTGCAAATATATTAATCTTTGCAAAGACAACAGAACGGATTTCAGAAAATTCTTGACTGAAGCTACATTTTCAATTTGCTTCAACAGGTTCATTCATGAAGCCTCTGAGAGGGTGTGGAGCAGAGCATGAGGCCAACCACATCAAACACCTGATTAACTGACAGTGCAATGCCAGAGGGTGTGCAACAATTGTTACTGCGAAACTTCTCGCTCGGTGACTCCTCTTCTCCTGAATTCTGTCTGAAAACCTTCATCCCACACAGGGATGCATCAAAACCGAATTCCAGCTCATAGTACAACACTAACAAATAGCCCACCACTCCCTGTGGTAACAAAGCATATCTGTCTACAGAGCTGTGTGACAAAAGGGACAAAGCTGCTCGGCACTGTAGCGATGGAAGTCAGAGGCGATTGCTGAAAGAACTGAAACCTCCCAAGTCAGGTGAGTTTGGTTTCCCATGACAGAGAAGTCTTTGAAGACAAGTTTGGAAGCTTTAGACAAAAGTGTGAGGATTTTTTGCTTGTTGCTTGAGCTCGAAAAGCACAAGATGCAAGACAGAAAATCTTTTGCATGCAAAGCTCTGGAGGAAAAAGCAGGTCATTTTCCATTTGTGGAGCGATACGTGCGGAAAGGTGTCCACTGCGATAAGCAGCTAATTGATACGCTGGCTCAGACAATAGGAGGGTGCCACCCGGTCACATTCCTCACATGCCAGTCAGTCTGTCAGTGACCCTGAAACTGAGCCCACTTTCCCAATTAGGGTCATTAGTGTGAGCCACTAAGTGCCCCAGTCACACATGGCTGCAAACCAGGCCCACTTTGGCACCAGTGAAACACCACAAGCAAAACAGCATGGAAAAAAAGGCCGTCTCAGGACATCTTAGACAAGCAAGTGGTGCCTAAGATGTCCATCAAGGCCATTAGATGTTTTTAATGTAAATGCTAAATTTGATCTGCAATTCAAGGGGATCCACACAGTCCTGAGCTGCTCAAAAAAGTAAGTGGCTGTGGCTATTCCTTCAGAAAGGAAGGAATAATTCAGTCGAATCTAATCGAGCTTGTAAAGAATGAAAATGAAATAGATGCTGGCAGTTGTAAAGCTGCTTAACAGCTGACTTAAAGGCAATAGACTGGCAGTTGTGGCAGTTGCTTAATTTCTCAGTGATGTAGAAAATAGCAGACCACATGATTCACTTATGTGTTTCTATGGATGTGAATAAGTGAAACACCTCCTAACCACCTTTCTTTTTTGGACTATCTGTATGAGCTTGTTGGCCTATTATCATTCTCATGTCATATGGAAATAGATATTGATTCCGTGAATGATATTTTCCTATTCCTTACAATAGTCTTTCTAATGTCGGACCAATTTTAAATCCCAGAACTGAAAAGAAAAGGGAGGCATTTGAATCTGCGGTCACGTCTTTTTTTGTGTTGTCTCTGGAAAATGTTTCGACGTTAACGTATAGCAGATGTTGTTGCTCATTTGACTTCTAATTTGGCTAAACAGTTTAGATGCTGCTTCGAAATATCCGTTTATGGATATGAGAACAACGACGTTAATGGGCCAGCATCATCACATGTGACTGACTGTGAGACAGCTGCGGTGCCTCTTGTTTGGCCTTCTGACAGCTACAATTGGTGCTCGTTTTGAAATAAATAAATACAGAACAGTGCACCCTGGAAGAAAGTGTTTTAATGATAATGCTGGAGCATCATATTATTTGTCTGGCAGTCAGGACTGCTTTTCCCTTTGCTTTGATTTCTGTAGTGGCAGTTTTCATAGAGCATTTCACATATTGGCTGCTCGGGCTAATTTAGTTGTAATTAGCAGATTGTCCCATGTTAAAAAATAAAAAAAACATTTTATTTTGTTAGGCTGCATTTCTTTAAAGTGCACAGCTCGATATCTCCTTGGTTTTAAGGATTTAGCATACACGCTTCGCTTCTCTCCGCTATAATTTGAGCACTAAGTGCACCTGCATTCAATTCAACCATTTACAGGCACTGGGGTTTTATCTCGAGATAAGGTACGCTGAGAGATTTGAAAGGTGGCAGAACAGTAAAAAAATCAGTCATCAGCTTTCACATTCAAGAAACAATAAAGCAAAATGAAAGAGAAAACAGAGAGCGAGAGAGATTAGTGCTAAAGCTGTTGCTAGGCTGGAGAAAAGAAGCCTCTCAGCTGTGCAGCAGGGAGTTGTGCAGATTCATCAGGTGAGCCTGCTAGCAAGGTGCTGAAAGGTGCTAAAGCTCACGCAGAAAAGATGGTACCTTTCAGTGTGCTGTAAAAACACAATGCTTCTTAATGCCACGAGTGTGAAGAAAGGAATAAAGGCGGCAACTTAGATCTTCTGTCATAACTGAGGAGATGATGCTGAATGTATATTAGCACCAAACAGCAGGGTGGTGAAATGCAGGCAGGTTTCAGAAAACACAAAAATATTGCTGTAAGGTGAAGATTATGTGCAGCACAACACACAAAGCAACTACATCAGCACTGTATTTATTTGTGCCAAGCTGTAATATTATACTAATGTCAATAAATTCTCTAATAACACAAACGAGATGGTACACAGTGAGTGTACTCAGTGCCTCTAGTGTGTTTGTTTGATGAGTTGTCTGGCTTGTAGTGTCTGAAGCCGCTCACCTTGCTCTCTGTCATAAAGAGGCTGTTTGCACAGCGATCCTCAGACTTACTGCACATCACACTGAAAAGTAGAGCACTCAAAAAGCTGGCTGTTGATCTGCTGATCTCAATGGCATGTTGGTAAAGCAAAGCAAAAATAATCAGAAAACCCTGTTTGTACAATTGCTAAGCCAACCACCCTGTGCAAGTGGCTGAGTGTTGTCCACAGCTCCAGCTGTGGTACCATTCAGATAATCTTGCAAAACAAAAAGAAAAAAAAAGTGAGCCATATTTGTTTATTGCAACCATGTGCTGCAAGAGAGAAGCTGTTCTTTGCAGTTCAGAGCTCCTTTGTTTAAATAGTACCTTTAAAAAGTGTCTGTTCCTTTGAAAAAAACTAAAATAAATGTGGAAAATATTAAAAGTAGAAATCAAACCAGTTTTTAAGTATGGAAAAAGGGTTTGCTGTTATAGTGAGCACCATTGCCCTCTAGTGGACAGCTTTGGCTTCAGCACAGACAGAAGGTCTTGCAAGGTTCAAGAAATTCACAATGTATCTCTCTCTCTCTCTCTCTCTCTCTCTCTCTCACCCACACGCACAAAAACACACACTGCACTAAACCAACATGGCCATAGTCATCAAAATATTGCACTTTACTATTATCACAGCCAAAGCCAGAGCCTGGCAGGCTATCGCTGCATACAATCCCTCTTATTGTCTTATCGTTGTTCCGACAGGTGGTCCTACCTGGCTGCGGCTGGGAAGTACACAGATATGAAGGGGATGTGTAGGGCAATAAAACCATAACTGCTTGGTTGTACTGAGGGGACGTTACGTACAGAGCACCACCTGCTAGATGTGAGTGCTCTTTATCACCAGCTGGCCAGTGTTTTATTGCACTTGTTTTTACAGTGGCTGTGATTAGCAGAAAAGGTCAGGAGGAAAATGGAGAAGCTGTCTTTTCATCTGGATGTGTGAAACAGAGTTCATATCTGTTAAACCATGTTTTAATCTACGTGAGATAAGAAAGTCGATAAATTCTCCTTTTGTTTTCCAGCACGTCTTCCATTGACTAAATGAAACAGGGCAGCATCAAATCTTATTCTGCAGCTCCACCTTGTGTGTGATGTAGTGCACTGCAGGAGTCCCCCTTAGGATCTGAGTCCTATTACAAGCTCAATCAGAGAGAAATATATGCACGTATATGTTTTTATGTACCAGACTGCAGTTAAATAACAGCAGATAACCTGTGGAGATAACGGATCCAGTTTAAAGTAATAGAGTAGCAAACCTACTTAGATCAGAGCAACTGCCAGAATTAAAGTGCACAAGAAGCACTAAATGTAAAAAGGCTAATTTACACCATTAAGCTCTACTCTCAAAGACTGACATACAGTAACCAGGGGAGGATCTGCTGTGGTGGCATAAAAACTCCAGTGCCACCCTAGTTTTGCATATGACAATGTTGTTTATTAAAATAAGCTAGCATTAACTTTGAGCCTAGCTACAATTCACACTGAATATAAATTCTAAAACTAAATATACTGCGTAGTGTTAAACCCCAACCCCCAAATCAAAACACAGTTCAGCTCATAGCACTGACGGCTTTATTTCTTGCTGTCATCAGCAGCTGATGCCTATGAATGTGCCAGAGCACATTTTGAATCAACCCAATGGGCATTTCAACACATGTGAGTGTTATTAACCCAAAAAAATCAGGTTTGAAATTTTAGTGAAACATTTGTTCATGACTTTCTAACATTTTCTTTAAATTTAAGTAACAATTTGATTATTTTTAATAAAAAGGGCTTGAAACGTAAGTTAGACTTGTGTTTCAAACTGATACCCTCATGTTGTGTAGTTTTCTGGATTTTATACATGCTACATGCTTATCCATTATAACTACATATACACTACAAAAAAAAAAAATCAAAATTCACATTTTTCTTATATAACTGAACTGTTTAGTTATTTGGGTTAAAACCGATAAGAAAGTTACAGACTATGTTTATATAAAACATGTGTACACTTACTGCATTTGATCTATTTGAACCATATATAACACATATTACAGAATGCAACACCTGCATATGTGTGAAATAAAGTGGCTTTAATTTTGCCACCATACTTGATTACTTTAAAGCCACCCTAAGAACATTTCTCTGGATCCGCCCTTGGATGTAACTGGGTTTATGAAATGAACGCTTAAAGCTTTAAAAACATGTTTAGCGCCATCTTCTGGCAACACAGAACATTACGTCACTGGGTTAATTAAATAGACTTATACTAGTTTACCTTAACCAGCTAGTACCAGAACCAATAACGCGGGAAAATAAGAAGGCTAAAAGTAAAAATCAGTTGGGGGTCACTTCTGTGCTGTCCTTGGCTGTAACAACGAGTTTTATGTTAAAACAGAGGGTATACTGCCCACTTTCACTGTCTGTAGCAGTCAGTGGTTCTTTGTTGTTTGGCTAGCTGCACTGACTGGGGTTTGTAAAGCACTTTATGAATGAAAACTGTGCGAGTCTGAAACTCCAGCCTTCCCGCAACAGGCCAACCAGCTGACAAAGCACATGTTTGTAAAATGGCATCAGCTATTTAATGCAATAAATAAAATATTCTGGCGTTTCCTAAGTGCAAACAAACAGTCTACAACATCACAGGTACTACATGCCAATCACACCACAAATATAACAAAAAGAAAAAAGAAAATCACTTACATTTGGGCTTCGCTTTTCCTCACTTCTAATCCATCACTGAGATGACGTGAGAGGGAAAAGTGTGCCATCTCTTCCTCGGTGTCTTTCTTTTCCCTTAGTTTCACCTAGTCCACCTAGAGTCCCTGCAGGCGTGCTCCGGTAAGAAACACGGTTCCCGCCTATGGTGTGATGTGAAAGTGGACAGAACAGCCTAAGTTTTCACATAAAAGTCGTTGTTATAGCGAGGAGCAAAAAAGTGAAGCCCTTAAACTGATTCTTACTTTTAGTGACCTTATGTCCCCGAGTTATTGGTAATTTCTTTATCAAGTTAAGCTAATTGTTTACAAATGGTAACATAATGACATGCCAGTATTATTACACACTGTAATTCTTATATAAACTGGAAGAGAAACAAAAATGACCTAAAATGAGAACAGACTTGACAACTTATTAAAATATAACCATTTAATCATGATTTTAATCCAGGGTCAATGTGAGCCTCTCCCAGATTGCCAAATGTTAGATTTGGTGTATACCAAAGACAGGTGACCTGGACCTGTCCATCACAGAGAGACAAAATTGAATCAACAGTTAACCAAGCACGGGACCTTCTCTGCCTGAGGTAACAGTGCAACATGCTGCAAAGTGTTTCGGTATAAAGAAACCATCCAAAGAAGCCTCTGTTTTCCATTAGAACATGGATCAGTCTGCAATCATTATTAATGGAATTGTTTTGCAGGCCCTCTTGTAGCACTACAGTACGACTGGTCACAGTTAGGTTGTGGAAATCACTGCAGGGAGTTATGAACTTTCTGAGACCCCATGTTAGGGAGCATAGTTGGTGGATCCATGAATGCAAGTTAAATTATTCACCTTATTTCATCTACCAAATCATGCAGGAGAGGGATGATCTGGAGTGTTATCGGCACACATTTCAAAGTCAGCATCTGTACTGAGGTGCTTTAGTGAACGTGACATACAGTGCTCACTTAAAACAATGCAGTAATTCTTGCAGTGCAGTAAATGGCTCCAAAGCCACATTTTTGGCCCCACTACTTCCCATGCAGCTCAGCTACACCCTTGCAAAGTTTTGTGACTATTTTTTTCACAGGTACAACACCATCACACTGTCAAAATCTGTACACATATGAAAGATAAACACCACTGTGGTGCCTCTGCAGATGTCTCTAGGACAACATTTTCAGATGACACATGGACTCACAAGGGGACACAAGAGAATATTAAATATTTTTTGCTTCTTCGACAGGCGTTTTCAGTGTGATGAATTAGATCTTCTCCAGAGTTGACTAGCTCCAACTCTACAGAGGATTTGTTAATGCAAACAAAAAGAACCACTTAAATCAAACACGGTTGTGTACTGAAAAATACGTCTGAACAAATGTGAGCAAGAAACAGTAACATAATCCCAGTTAGCTGTTATAGTCTGTGTTATAGGCTGTACTTATATTAGCCGGGCCTTTGCTCAGCTGTCTGTCTCCCCCTGCTACAGCTTTATTGAAGTGGTTTCAGTCATACCTCTCCAACAGATCTTTTAGTGTTTTTGCGAATCGGTTTATGTCACATTCTAAGGATCTGACATGTGGGGTACCGCAGGGTTCAGTTCTGGGTCCTATTCTTTTTCTTTTGTACATGTTACCTCTAGGACTTATAATTAAGCAGTTCCCTGAGGTGTGTTATCACTTCTATGCTGATGATATTCAGCTCTATTGCTCTTTTAAGCCGATGGAAGTCCATAAACTGTCCTCTTTAATTAAATGTTTAGCTTCCATTGAACAGTGGCTTGGTGACAACTACTTACAGTTGAACTCTGAGAAGTCAGAAACATTAACTATTGCCCCCGATAACCAGATATCTCTAATCAAACAGCATCTTGGCTCTCTTGGCTCATCTGTTCACCCGAGCCTCAGGTACCTTGGTGTGATCTTTGATTCTGCCATGTCCCTAGAACAACACTCTCGCCAGTTGATTAGGAATTGCCTTTTTCAGCTAAGAAACATCTCCAAACTGCGAACTTTGCTGTCTGAATCTGAGTTAGAAATGGTTATTCATGCTTTTATTTCTTCTCGCTTAGATTATTGTAACAGCCTTTTTCTTTGTTTGAGCAAAAGGAATCTTGACCGTCTCCAGTTAGTCCAGAATGCTGCTGCAAGGCTTTTAACTAAGACACGAAAAAGAGAGCACATTACACCAGTGTTAAGCTCATTACACTGGCTTCCAGTACATTTCAGAATTCATTTTAAAACCTTGGTACTGACTTTTAAAGCTTTGAATTGTGATGCCCCTGCCTACATTTCTGATCTTTTAGAACCCCACGCTCCCTCTCGCAGCCTGAGATCATCTAATCAAAGGCTGTTGGTAGTCCCACGAACACGTTTAAAGACTAGAGGTGATAGATCTTTTAGAGCGGTGGCCCCCAGGTTGTGGAATGCTCTAACTCCATCATTACGATGCCTTGATTGTATTTATTCTTTTAAAAAGCAGCTTAAGACTCATTTATTTAGATAGGCTTTTAATTAGATTTGTGCTGTATGTTTTGATAATTAATGTATTTTATGTATTTCTGTTTTATATTACTGTGAAGCACTTTGTGGTTTTTATCCTGTGTAAAGTGCTATATAAATAAATTGATTTGATTTATCCTTTCTGCTTAGGTCTGTGTGTTTGTTTACTTTACATCAAACATTCTTTTTCACTCCTTCACCCTGAAGGGCGGAGTATGAAGCAGGGTTAAGGAGCGTGAGAGCCAGATCAAGCTTAAAGCCAGAGTTGTCACCGTCACAAAGGTGGCTCTCTTTTTACCCTAGCTATATCACCATGGAAACATATGCTGAAGACATAACCTGGTCGGGAGCAGATTATGTTCAGGTTTTCAGTTTAAAGTCATGTTTCCACACTTTATTTAAAACACATTTTAAGCGTGACATAGACTCTTTGGTGGGTGAATATGTTTTATTTGTGCAATTTTTGAAGCTATACTTTACTAACATCATGAATGAAGTCAACTGCAACAATGCAATGCACTGGTAAAATTTTGCACCACTTTAGGATTGCTGAAATTTATTTAAAAAGACCAGAGGACAAATATTATAATGAGTGGATTTACTGGCTTGATGTTATCACTGCAAAGCATAAAGTTTGCAGTGCCATCGGCCATCATGGGGTGTATCTGGGATGATCAGGAAGAGGAGTACAGAAGTCTGGTGAGGAACTTTGTCGCATGGAGTCACACAAACCACCTGCAACTCAACACCTCAAAGACTAAGGAACTGGTTGTGGACTTCGGGAGGTCCAGAGAAGGTCCACTGCCGGTTCAGATAGAGGGGGAGGAGGTGGTCAACAAGTACAAGTACCTCGGGCTGTGGGTGGACAACAAACTGGACTGGTCATGCAACACAGAGCACCTGTATAAAAAAGCCCAAAGCCGACTGTACTTCCTCAGGAGGCTGAGGTCTTTTAACATCTGCAGGAAGCTCCTGAGGATGTTTTACCAGCCGGTGGTTGCTGGAGTACTTTTCTATGCTGTGGTGTGCTGGGGGAGCAGCACAGCAAAGAAGGACCCTGAATATCACTGCACAAGCAGGATTCACTGCACTGCTAATGTTAGCTATATTATATTGCTGCCTCTGTTCGGTGGTGTCGAGCCAAACGGACTTTAACGTGTGTTTGAACGAGCTGACGATGCTTTAATCACAGGAGTCACACATGTCTCCACTGTACCATCTTGTTCAGCACTCGTAATAACGCAGCTTATCACATTTGATTTTTCATGTGTGACAAGTGTCCAGAGTGAGGACAGACTGAGGGACCCACTGTGAGGCTTTGCACCCCTGATGATCCACCAGGACAAACTCGGCAGTTTGTGAGGAAGAGGAGGAGGAAGAGCCAGCAGCAGCTGACAGATGGAGAGAATAGACCAGGGGTGAGCAACTCCAGGCCTTGAGTACCTGCGTCTTGCAGGTTTTAGATATCACCTTGGGTCAACACTCAATGTGAAGGACTGCTAGAAAAGTTTAAAATGACTAATTGTCTGTCCTTAATCAGTCTTATTAGGTAATGTTAAAATAATTTTATCATTAAAGTGTTTTCAGTACTCTAACACTATGAAAACTCTATGAAAGGCAGTAACAAGTTTTATATTCAGAAACCTAAAGTATGTATCAGCAGCAGAATGGAGCTAAAAATAAATGTTTGTTTCAGTTCTATGAAGCTTTGAGTATTTTGGATCAGTAGTACTGCTGTGTTTGTTGCATCATATTGCTGTAATGGTTTATATGCTTTATATATTCTGAGGTAAGTTGATGAATATGTTACATCATATTCTATAAGGATGTTATGTGTTTGTATACTTTCTGCCCAGTTTGACCCATTTAGCAGAAGTCAGCCTGTTCAAGGCTCTGATATCTATTCTGTATGACTTAAAGCAGTTATGACATGGTCTGATTTTCCCACCCAGTAAAAGAATATTTAATATATCAGTCTACTCTTCATTCTATCATAAACGGTTATCACAGCTCATACATTGTCTTTGTACACATGTAAGCATTGAGCCAAGTTTAGTAATGCCAACATAATAAAATAACGTGTGTGTGTGTGTGTATACAGATGTTGTGTGTAAAGATGCTTGTCTTTGAGTGAAGATTCAAGGTGATAGGAATAATAAACAACTGCCCCTCAAGATTTGACACAGACTTCAGGCTCACTGCTGTAATAACTAATAATGATAAATATAATGCTGACTTTAATATTGGCCATATTATATTTACATGACCAAAGTGAAAAGCGGGGCAGCCGAGTAAAAACAGATGATCAAAAAAAATGTCTCCTTCATTTCTGTCAAAGCTGTATGAAACGTTTCCAGCGGTTAGTATCATGGTTGCTAGGCAACCTGAGCAGCGCTACGGAGGCTAGACTGTCCCATTTCGGAAGCCTCGTACTTCCGGCCTTCTCGGTTTTCGGATGACGCGGACTGCCACGGCCGGGTCCTCCGAAGGATGCAGACCCTGAATTGGGATACAGCCAATGAGATGTGCACACCTGAAGGGTGAAAAACCCAGGCAGAGAAAAATGACCCCAAATCACGCCCTTATGACAGGATGGTACCTTTTGATGTGATCCATCATTGACTGTGAACATCACAGCCAACTTTACTACCGGTCATGGTCCCTGGGTTTCTGTTTTCTTTTGGATTTTATGATTATTTGGAGCTCTTGGTATTTTTTTTTTAAAGACTGTATAAGTTTTCCCAATATTCCCACTAGTGTAAAATTGTTGTGTATGTGTTTGTCTTAGCTTTGTCTTTGGTAGTTAGTTCCTGTTTTATTTTCACACTCATTTGTATCCTGTGTCTTGCATATAGTTATAATTTCCTTGTGTTTTAGTCTTAATGGTTTCATCTCCATCTCGCTACCCTCCTTCGTTCAATTCCCCTGATGGCCCTCGTGTATATAAATAATGGTGGTGTCCCTGAAGTCCTTGCCTCAGAGCCTGTTTACCTCCCCAGTGTGTCACCTGTCTGCCTTAGTTTGCCTCTTTGTCTGCAGGTTCTTTGTTTTTGTTGAATTCTTGAATCAGCCAAAATAACGGCTCACCTTTTGTTACCTTTTGCATTTGAATCCACTTCCTGCAGTCCATAATCGCAGTACAAATTACAACAAATTAAACAGTTTAACCTGTGGTATCTATACCTACCTGCCAAGTATAGTATTTTCATGCAACCTTTGCATAACATTAAAAAAAAATAATTAATTTCTCACTGACCACTATTTCACTGAGTCACGACCTTCCAGTCAAACTAACCTTCATCAACCGGGTACAAAACATTGTTGTGTATAGCTGAAGGATAGTTGTACCAAACATTGTTTTGTACCCGGTCAAACTGAACTTCAGCAGGTACAAAACAATGTTTATATGACGGACCTTTTTGTACAATGGAAGGTCAGTCGGAAGATCAGTAGTCTAGCATACCCCCAACCTGTTGCTGAGCCTGGTTCTGCTGGTGGTTTGTCCTCTTTAAAGGGAGTTTTTCCTTCCCACTTTCACCAAGGGCTTGCCTGTTTGGAGCTATGGGATTGTTGGGTTTTCTTTGTAATAAGTCTTTACCTTATATGTTATTTTTTTTGTGCTTTCTGTGAAATATACCAGCTGTAGACAAAGATACAGTTGATGTATTTTATATTATTTGCAGTGTTTGAAATGTTGTATTTTACAATATACTTAAAATGCAGTAAAGTGTGGTGACTTTAAGAGAAAGGAAAGGAGAGATTATCCCTACACAGAGAAACAAAAAAGATCTTCCTCCACTATTTAGCAATAATTGGACAAAAAATGGATCAGATTAAAATAAATTTGTGCTGCCCCCAAATCTTCTAAATACCATATTTTATTTGCAATAAAAAGGCAATAAAACATTACGAAAACACGTCATCACACATAAAACTGTATTATTTGAAAATTGAGCATAAAGAATCGAATTAAACCGATTATTCTCCAAAAAAAATGCTCCCCATCAGCGTCAAATGTATTAATATAACTGCTGCATATGCTCCACCATTTTCTGCTTTACTAAACATCTTCTCCACATCACACATGTTCGCCAAGATGTTTTGCAAGATGAAACTCTTTGGGCATGATGATAAATCACTGAAGCTCATTTATTTGCTAATGCTAGCTGTGTTTCCATATGAAGCACAAATCCTAACTTGTCTCAGAGCATTGAAAGCGGAGCCAGTGGCAGCTTGCTTTACATGCTGGTCTCCCATCAGTTTGCTGTGAAACCAGAGGTTTATCCACATGCAGAAATCCTCCCCCCGACAAAAAAGCTGCTGTCCTCTCAGCTTGCTCATCTCCAGCCACTGCTAACGGGAGAGACTCATATGACAGAGAGAGCTACGGTTTCCTATGATTGTGAAGCAAGCGTATCTTTCAGTGAAAATAGCTGACCGTGGCCACAAGATGGCAGTAATATAGGGGATGTATTACAAGCTTTATGGTGGATGTCTGAGATGAAATGAGAGAGACCAATTTACGGTGGTACCACTGATTTTATGTCTACTTTTCGATTTGCAGGCACTGCTTGCCTTGCTTGTCTTAATGGAACACCACTATTTAAATGTTATTGCTTGCTTCTCCTCTGTTGTGCCAGCTATATGCTGGAGTACTGCAACCGCAGCTTTATTTACAAATGTACCATGAACACACTAGTATGTTGAGGCTGTAAGCAGCGCGTGGGACACTTTCTAATTACCAAGCAAATATCTCCATGCTCTCACTGACAGAAAAAAGCACGCGAAAAATCAACTCATTCCACAATACTAGCTATTAACCAACCCATCGGATTTAATATCTAATTAATTGAAGGTGCTAATACAACACTGGTCCACTTAAACAGTAGCAAAGAAATGCACATAATGTTCAAAGGAAGCTCTTACAAAGTCACATTACTCCCATGCAGGTACTTTCAGATTGGACCTATCATTCGGGCCCCTCCCATACGTACCGTCCAGTCCTGAGATGATGTGTTTAACCAGACTTTAATTTCAGTCTGTTCATTTTCCCTTCCTAGTCACATTCACTACATATATTTTTATTCATGAACAAAAATATGAAGCACCCCAAAAACACTTGCTTCCTAAAAAGTCCCCATATCATATTTTTCTTTCTTTTTATTAGATTTTCAAGACCACATTATTCGCTAAAACCTGTCAGCTGAAGTGTGAATACAATCATTTGTTAAGGAGCATCTGTGAATTACAATCAGTAGGATGCAATTAAAAAGCTCTTTAGCTCTCCTCCCATCATTTTTCCAACAGCCATGTTCTGCTAATAGCTTTGGATCATGGCTAAGCCTTACTGCAAATGGCTCCTAATCCAGTGGGCCTGCGTTTGGTTACCTGAGGGAAATACTATCCAGGCTTGCTGCTACCCCCACTGCAAGCTTCCAGATTAGTCCAATATATATTAATCCCTCCATTTATCTTTGTCAACTAAGGACCAAAAATAATTTAAGAGTGAGTAAATAAAAGCCACTGCAATAAAAGAGGCATGCCTCAGACAGAAGGCAGGTGCTTGCCACCTCATGCACCTCATCCCTGCCACTGACTCTCTAATGAGCTTCTCCGTATGGTAAATATGGCTCTGCTCATTTTCCTCATCAACATTTCATGGGTTAGGTGATTATCCTTTTCAAGCAAACAGGGGATGTTTCAGAGTTTCTAAAATGGAAAAATAGTCATCAAAAACACATGACGCCTCACAGCCTTCGTGTTTGTTTAGAAGATGAAAAGAATGAAGAATTTTAGAGAAAAAAAATGTGATTTCGAATACGCTCGAAACTTGTTTAGAAGAAAATGGAGGCGACACTTAATGACCTGTTTAAAAATAGAAGTAACATCACACGTTTTCAGCGGTTAAACCTTTAGGTTGCCTAAATTATTCTCATGTGCTTGTAGACACTGATCAGCTGAACCCTGGAGAACACGTCCAAAGTTTGACATTTACTGTCAGGTGGGCGACTAATAAATACAAGAGCAAGGGTGTACCACAGAAGGAATGTGTCTGAAGTTTTTTCTGAAGGTCCAAACATGATTTCAGTCTGATTTCAGGAGGCTACTAGTCCCAAATACTTTTTAAAAGAAGCAGTAAACTTTGGAAATAGGAGGGACAGTCATCATGACATTTTTTTTTTTTTTTTTTTTACAAGAGAGTGACTCAGCAGAAATAAAAGTCTGAATCGATCTGTAGATTGTCCTTATGTCCTGCTAGTGGAACTCATTACAAGTGGCACAGACCAACAGGCATGCTGTGCAGCCCCACCGTTTCATAATAGGGTGCAGATACACCATCAAAGGTAGGGTTACCTGTGTAAAAGACCTCATGAGGATCACGAATGGTGGTGGAGTCTGCTTTTAACGTTTCATGGGCTTCAAGATTTTTTTAAAGGAAAAAAATTGAAAGTTTTTTTTTCTTCTTTAGCAGATGTTGCTTAATGGTTAAAACAAATATACAGGAAAGAAAGAAAAAGAAAGACGGAGCTTGTAGGACTTGATTACAGGAGGATGCAGACTGAAAGAGACTAACAGTGATATATCAGTGAAAGTGTGTGGTTACTGGGCTGATCTGCTGGTAACTTTGAAGTGCTGTGAATGTCAACACAAATATAGACAAACGTCATGTGTACACAAGGACACACTCGGTTTGCAATAGCAAAAGTGATCTGGCTCTTACGACTTGGCACTGGTCAGTGGTTACGATTGTGAAGGGGGGTGTTTTATCCCCCAAATCATGATCTTTTTCTAAACCCAACCAGGCGAAAGTAAAAACTGAGTGAAAAAATCTAAACAGAGTAAAAATTAGATTTGACTGATAGATTTTCACAAAGTGTTTATATACACTCAACAAAAATATAAACGCAACACCTTTGTTACTGCTCCCATTCCCCATGGGATGGACGTAGAGACCTAAAATTCATTCCAGATACACAATATAACCATCCCTCCCAAACAGTGGTCACAAATCAGTCCAAATGTGTGGTAGTGGGCACATCTGCTATATTGAGATAATCCATCCCACCTCACAGGTGTGCCACATCAGGATGCTGATCTGACATCATGAGTAGTGCACAGGTGTACCTCAGACTGCCCACAACAAAAGGCCACCCTGGAATGTGCAGTTTTTTGCGCTATTGGGGGTCTGGGGACCCAGATCCGGTCAGTATCTGGTGTGACCACCATTTGCCTCATGCAGTGCAACACATCGTCGCATGGAGTCTATCAGACTGTCAATTGTGGCCTGTGGAATGTTGGTCCACTCCACTTCAATGGCTGTGCGAGGTTGTTGGATATTCGTGGGAACTGGTACACGCTGTCGTATACGCCGGTCAAGCACATCCCGAACATGCTCAATGGGTGACATGTCCGGTGAGTATGCTGGCCATGCAAGAACTGGGACATTCTCAGCTGCCATCTGCCCTGAACAATGTGAACCACGATTCATCCGTGAAGCGCACACCTCTCCAACGTGCCAGACGCCATCGAATGTGAGCATTTGCCCACACAAGTCTGTTACGGCGACGAGCTGGAGTCAGGTCAAGACCCCGATGAGGACGACGGGCATGCAGTTGAGCGTCCCTGAGACGGTTTCTGACAGTTTGTGCAGAAATTGTTTGGTTGTGCAAACCAATTGTTCCAGCAGCTGTCTGGGTGGCTGGTCTCAGACGATCTTGGAGGTGAACCTGCTGGATGTGGAGGTCCTGGGCTGGTGTGGTTACACGAGGTCTGCGGTTGTGAGGCCGGTTGGATGTGCTGCCATATTCTCTGAAACGCCTGTGGAGACGGCTTATGGTTGAGAAATGAACATTCAATGCACGGGCGACAGATCTGGTTGACATTCCTGCTGTCAGCATGCCAATTGCACGCTCCGTCATTGCTTGTGGCATCTGTGGCATTTTGCTGTGAGACAAAACTGCACATTCCAGGGTGGCCTTTTGTTGTGGGCAGTCTGAGGTACACCTGTGCACTACTCATGATGTCAGATCAGCATCCTGATGTGGCACACCTGTGAGGTGGGATGGATTATCTCAATATAGCAGATGTGCCCACTACCACACATTTGGACTGATTTGTGACCACTGTTTGGGAGGGATGGTTATATTGTGTATCTGGAATGAATTTTAGGTCTCTACGTCCATCCCATGGGGAATGGGAGCAGTAACAAAGGTGTTGCGTTTATATTTTTGTTGAGTGTATATAGGTTGTATAACTAAATAAATTAATAAATAAATAATCACATTTTCATTCTTTTCATGAATTCAAGCTACCACTGAATTTTTCCCCTCACATTACCAAAAAGTGAACATTACACCACCGTGGCAAATAAATCCCAAAAAGCTATTTTTTGTTTGCTTGCTTCAAAAACTATTTATTTTTCGATCCAGGATTTATAATCTACCATCTGGAAAGCTCAACTGGATTATTTACCCACAGAAAATATGCTGGTGAAAAATTCATGTCTGTGTGTCAGTCTGACCCTTGGTCATCTTCTGTCTCTCCCAGAAAAGCCTCTCGGTGCTGTTGAGTGAAAGATTTTGGAGAGGAGGGTGGCCATGCTGTCATCTCTCTGCAGCCTGTGCCTCTCCTCTCCTCCCACTCCTCTTTTTCTCCACATGAGAAAGAAGGACAGCTGCTGACAGCTAAACTTGTAGCCTCTGTAACACGCAGGAGCTCAAATGACCTTTAGTGGCAATATTTAATTAGGGTCAATATGTATAGCTATTTCCCTCCGTCTGTACATCCATCCATGGAGCCTAGCAGCTGCCATATTGTGAAAGTAGCTATGTAATTTAAAATAATTAGATATAAAAACAATTGATGGAAAAAAAATCTGCTTTTGAACACGATGAGTAGTTGAATTTCCCTTCTGAATTGTAACACCTGTCAAAAATCAAGTGACTACCCCATGTTATTGATCTCATCCCAGGAGGAAGGCTCTATTTTAGGTTCTTTGACATCAGTTGATCATAAAAAGATGTTTTTCTTCATAGAACAATAAACGGCATTCATGTGGATCCACCGTTTTTCTCTATAGTGGAGACAGATGACATGCAGAAAACCTTGGGACCTCCAACTAACATTAACTGTCAAGTTCATAAGGAAGTCAAATATTCAGTGTGAGGATTGAAACGTAGCCTTATCCATCTGCCTAGCTGAAGGGGACATTTCAAGCTGCCAACAGATTTAAGTGGTCACCGAAGCCCGCATGAGGTGCTCTGTGTATTACATATGACAGCAGTATTTCCATAATCCTACATCTCTGTTAAACACTTGTCTAAATAGTTATAAATCATCACAGGATTCCAGGCTTTATTTGGAAGGACGTAGATTTCCACCCTATAGGCCAGAAACAGTTCACTAAAAGATCTGCTTTGAAGCAAAAACCTTTCAATCAAGTAAACAACAAATGACCACAATATGATTTTAATAATTACAAAGTCCAACTGTCTTGTTTATCACTATGTAATGTCTTGGTACACATCAAACATGTGCATGTGCATACAAAGACAGAGAGCAGAGGATTCTGTAAGAGAACTTACAGTTCTAGAGTAACTGTTAATTTCCTTTGGGGAGGAAATCGGCCACCGGTTAGAAGAGGACTTAGTGAGTGATCCATTTTCCCTCCCACAGATGAGAAAGTTAATAGGTTATATCCTCATCCTCAGCTGGGATTGTCATTTCCTCTGCTGTTGACCTGTACATCAGATGGTAGACTCTTACAGGAATCAAGGTGAAGAAGAACAAACATGAACGCTGGACTCTGGAAGGCTAGGGCTTGCCTGAGGTCTGGGGCTGTGTGCTCTGCTCCACTCTGCCTGCCAGCCTGTGAGGAAAGATTGGAAAAGTCATCAGCACGCCGGGGCCCTGCTTAAACACGGGTGGCCACCACACAAAGTCTCCAAACAAATGGCTTTACATGATGGGATCGGTGTATTATGTGCTGCAAGGGGAGGGGGAAACGCAACATAAATGGCACTTTCTTGTTGAAAGAAAAGTTATGGATGATGTAAGAACGCTGTGTTTGAGGGTGGCCAAAGAAACAGATGAACAGGGCTCTATTTGTCTGCTGCTCGGCCTGGGTAGCTTTTCTATGTCCACAAAGTCAGCCATAAAAATCTGAGCGAGGTGAAAGAAGTGACTTTGGTGCTTTCTTCATGCATACTGACTAAAAGGGTCAGCTAGTGTAAGGGGGTGCAGGGCACATCTGTCAAACTAAACTGCAGCATGCTGCAGAATAAATATGAAGCCCATCCACTATACATTATGTCATTCTGCCATTTGGAACAAAAAAAGCACATTTAACAAACTAATTTATGCAATTGGATCATTTGTCATCTGCATGAATGATGCCAGGGAAACAAGGAGCAGCTTGAATATGACTGTAATAAATATAATGTGTACTACTGGCTCCAGCTCACTCCCTTTCAATATGACCCCCGCTACAAGCTTGACACAGTTCCCTACAAAATCTAACAGTGACGTTGGCTTTGTGCTACAAACTTTGACATCGCACGATTTGTAAGCAGGGGTTGCCACAACTCGTGCACAGCATGCCCAGTATCATGTGGTGCTGCATATTTAACCACTGGTGTAAACCAGTTCCATATGGCAATGTAGTATGAATAGCGACCACTAGAGGTCGCCATAGTCACACCACTGATCACATGATGCGTGAGCAGCAGACGGGCCTGCACAGTGTACTCCGTTTTTATCCAAGAGCAGTGATTTCACCATGTGAACAAAACACACACAGACACACAAAAGTTTATTTCAGTGAGTATTGATGTAGATTAAAACATTTAAAATTAAATAAAAATATCTGTGGTTTTCCCTCCTCTGAGAGGAACCCACATCTTTCACCTTCATAGACATGTTACCCCCTCCCCTACAGCTCAGTCCCTCTATAAAGTCACAGCCTGCTCTTTGTGGTTCACATCCTTGACTTTGGGTCCACAGGTCAGACCACCAGTCCCTCAGGAGGAGTGTCCTAACCTCTTTCTCTTTAAAATAACAGCAGTGACTGGGTCAAGCCCACGTCTTCTTCTTCTTCTTTTTCTTCTTTTTCTTCTTCTTCTTTTTTTGAGTAATATTTCCTCAAGATGGCCACCAGCAGAAACAGCTGCAGGTAGAGAATTAACCACAGCTGGCGAAATGTTAACACCATCACGTTCTTAAACATTTGTAAAAGTATATTTTATCCCTTTATCCCCTCTTAACATCTAAAAAGGCTTTACTAAGCCCATGTGTTACAGCCTGTATGGTCAATATAAAAGCTTAATGAGAGGGCTGGATGACTTGACTCCAATTTGTATGTTCTGTTAAGTTGGCGAGTTGGTTTACAGTGAAAGGCTCATTTGTATTTTTAGTTATTAGTGTTACTGAACAAATACGGCTTGCTGTATCTGTCTGACCACACACACACACACACACACACACACACACACACACACACACACACACACACACACACACACACACACACACACACACACACACACACACACAGACAAATATGCTCACCCTGTTCTTTCTTATTTTTGGAGGCCCAGTGAGGTCTTTAGCCAAATACAGCTTCATACTGCCTGGTCTCCAGTCCAAATGGCTCAGTAACAGTTAAGAAACCTCCTGGGCCCACACAGACCAAAAAGAAACAGAGGAAAAAGTGAAATTGGCAGCCAACCCCACATATTCACTGAGCTCATCCCACCAGGCAGCAGTAAATCATTATGAAAGCAAAAGACATTGTGGTTGATGCTATCATCTAAGACCAATAAAGCAAGCATTTGTAGGAACAACCTCCTCGCAAATGACGGTCAATGTTATGTCAGTAGCATTTCACTCTGTGGCTTTTCACTGGATAACAGAGTTTCAGAAAATGTCTCAAAGGTGCGAAAGGGTTAGAACAATCCTCATGTACATGATGGGGAAAAAAGATTCTGGTTTGTCTCTAAGGTCTGTCTAAGCTTTGTGGCACTGCTTGACAGGAACTGGCCTGGAGGACAGTTTCAGTGTTCCCACAAAGAGATGATTCATTTTTCCTAACAAATCGGGAACCGGACTCCTAATAGTGGTAATAATCAGCCTTACAGTTTCACAGAGTGAAAATACTGAGCTGCTGTTGGTAGAACACAAATGTGGTTTTCAAAGACCTCCTGTAAGAGGCCAATTGGCTTGCTCTTTTCCATGCTCCTGGGATATTATTCCCCCTTGAAAGGTTTGATGTCCAAATAGCCCAAATAAACAAAAAGAGAGGATATGATTAAGGAGCTCTGGTATGTAGGACACAAGAGATTTGCTTGTTAGTTTACTTGTTTCGATTCAGTATTTTTACGCAGATTCTCTCAGACTACTTGAGAAGGAATCACTTGATTCAGAAAGGATTATCTGAACATGTGGTACTCTCCCAGGATGAACTCTGCCTGATGTCCTGCATGAAAGGGAAGAAAACCAAGGGCGTCATCCTGTGACAGGAGCATCTGTTGGCACCTCATTCCTTCTGGGCCTTGCTTTGTGTTTGGCTCCATAGTGGCATAAGTCTTGTCTTGAAAGACGCGGTGCTCTGCCAAGTTCAACCCAGCCCGTAGACATTGGCCACTATTAGCTGGCTTCCTTAGCGGGACAGGGAGGGCAGATAGTGGGGGATTCACAGCAAGACTAGAGGCTGGTGTGATTGCTTTGAATGTCTTCAGCCTCTGCCCTATAATCTGGAGACAAGCTGAGATAGCAGAGCCATGCCATTTGACCACAGTTTATTCTATGAGGGAGGGGAACGTGGCCGTGCAACAGTATTTACTTCATCACTGACTTCATGTGGGTGGTCCCCCCCCCCCTTGCTGGAATACAATAGCTGAACCAGACACTGCTCACTCACATACTGTCCTGCCTCATTGGAAAAGCCATAAAACACGAGTCATCCAGGGCTCCCAGGCTAAGTTTTCTTTCCTCACCGGTTACCATACATGTCTTGGCTTTCTGACATTTTATCGCTATCTTTTTTTAACAGTAAGTATTTTTTTCTACAAGTGTGGTCTGACAAAACAGCTCAATATCGCAGTTCATAAGTAGATGTCTATCATTTAAAAAGCACTAATTGGACATTTTAGCAGCAGCTTGTCATTACTCCAGTTGACTGCTACATTAACCTAAATGATGATGAGGCACAGAGGATGATACTGAGAGTGTGTCTGATGTGATTAGAACAGAGAAACTCTGTTGAGCGGTCTATCTATGATCTTGCTACATGACCTGCGGCCCTGGAAATGAAGCAGGCCGACTTTGTAATTCATTTAAATTGACATCTGACCAGAGAGGAAATCTGGTGAAGTATGGCTTAAATTATTTCATTTCCATTTTTTATGCCTCACTGGAGATAGGAAGCAGCAAAATAAACCAAAGACAAATGATTAAAGTGTTTGCTCATAAATGTTAAACATGTCGGAGTGACTTGCTGTCACTTGCATGTTAGATAAGCAATAAAAAAAGGCAGTGCACACGTAATAAATTACACTACTGATTATAATGTTGATGGATGCTCAACAAGATTCTTTATTCAACAAACGTCAACATAAAATCTAATTTTTTACAGGCTTCTACCTCCTTTATTCTTCAACTTCACAAGTCAAACATAGAAGCATGTGCATGTAGTCGTTGCGCGCACACAGACACACGCAGTAATAGAGATATAACTGGAAGAGTTCTAGCAGCATATGGATGCCATTTGCAAGCTGCGCTGAGAATGTATAGGTCAGTCTTACCCTTTGGTATCTCTCTATCCATCTGTTTTCACATTACTTGCAAATTATAGTGTCCTCCAGACCCAAATGAACATAAATCAGGCCGGTGAAAGTGCAGAAGTTTTCCCATCTGTCATAAAACAATGATTTAATGTACGGGTTGTCAAAATATGGCGCTGTGAATTCGCCCCGCTCCCCAGCAGTAGGAACACAAAGGACCATCTCATCGGAGTAATTTATGGCCTCTGAGGGAACAGTGGGTGATTAGGGCTTAGGCCACCAACAGCCAGAAAAACAGTAGGAGCTCCAGTAAGGATGGTTGGAAAACCTAGACCAAATTTATCAAACAATTCAGCAAAATCTATTTCTGTTTGGAGAAGAGAGCAAGATATATGGCCTGTTTAGTATACTGGTACATCTTTGGAACGTTTGGTTGCACTGCATTTGTGAGTTTTGGAGATTCTACATTAAATAGTTGCAGACCAGACGTGATGTATTGGTCAGCTGAGGGGCCTGAGGCCAAATCAAATATACAAAAGACCTTGTTGGATTTTGAACAACGTATTCGTGTAAATGATGTCACTGCGTCGCTATAAAATTATTTCTTCTTGAAGGTGGAGTTTTAGGGTGAACGCGGCTCTGTTCAGCAGCGGGTGCTGGCATCCAACAACAACTGGACTAGTTTGAAAATGCTTGCGTGAACTGCCTTTACCTTAAATGGCCTTTAAAGCCTGAAAGACATACATGGTAACTATAACTGCACAGAGGGAAATGGCTTCCTGTATGGTCAGTTAATATATTATGATTAGCTCCCTACCCCAGTCAGGTTGAGGAAATGCAGGGGTATGGCGGCTGGAATAACAGAGTAACTGTTGAGGGGAGGCTCGTTGGCTCCCAGTTACTACTTAGGGTTATTATAGGATTATTGGTACTCACATCTGCCTGTAAATAAATACAGATTTCCTGTGAACCTTAAATGGGAGCAATAAAATCAGCCTAGGTGGTCATGCTGCTATTAGGTAGCTTCATATCAACACAGTCGTTTTTTCATCTCAGAGATGCGAGAAAAGACATTCAGGCTTCAGCAGCTGCAGTTTGATTGCTTGATCTTTTGCAGATATTTAGAATTTCATATTTACCCACTCAACTAAAAAACTAGTTCATCTGCAAGGATCCATTCAGCCCACGTCACATCGATTCATTTTCACCTGTTTTTTCTTCATGTGCGAGGGAGACTTCTTTCATTTCTGGGCAGGTATTTTGTTTTCATCTGTTTTTACAACTGTTGTTTTTGGTCCCTGGTCAGTCGTTGGCTCTGTGTGGGAAGATTCATGCTTCTGGCCCCCACACGGTGAACAAAGTTCAGGGCAGGTGTTTGCTTGAACCTGATTCAGAAATGAAACTGTTGTCATTATATTCCCACTACGAGCAGCAGCCAGGAGTTTTTTATAGCACTTGTAGCATCTATCATTCATATCACGTTGATGTGAAATATTGTAAATATTGTTTGTGGTATTGAAGAGACTGTGAAAGTGAGGCTGTAGGGAGTTGGGGGCGGGACACTAATGTGCATCTCTTGTGAACTGCTGCAACAGTAGATGTTCTCTGTAGTTTGTATACTCAGCAAGGGCCTGACACACATTAAGTAATTCTCCACAAAGCTTATTTGAGTTAATTGCGCGGCTGCCTGGCAATCTCCTGAACCACCCAAGCATCCGCTCCCTGGAGAATGTTCTGCATGTCTGCTAACCAATCAGCAAAAGGGTTCTGCATCGCCGCTGGCGGTCCATCCCGGGATCCAAAGGCTGTTCTGGCCAGATAGTTCGTTATTTCTCAGGAGAACTGCCAAAGCCCTCGCTGGGACTTTTAAACATCAGAAGTGGAGCGAAGTTCAGGGGCCTTTCCAGCCTCGGCCACACAGGCCCGCTATCTGTTTAAACAGCAGGTAGTCCCCAACTCTCCTCTGTTTGTGTCCGTGGCTTCCTCCACCAGTTAGGGGGGATTTTCCCATGCAGTCCAGGGCCCTTGAAGTATATCTCTTTTCCAGGATGGAGCTTGATTGAAAGAAAAACACAATTTACAAATTGCACAAGAATATAAATTTCACTTATACCCTTCCCCCATCGCCTTTTTTCTTTTAGCAGAAATAGTTCACAGAAATTCTGTGTTGTGTTAAAAAAAACAAAACCAAACTCCAAAACCCTCCTTATGATGTGTTTTCCCATGTATTGTCGACTCAAGCAAAGTCAGTCCTATTGATCTTACATTGCTTAGGTCTTTTTTTGCCAGTGAAGTAAACAAAATAAGACTGTAGTACTGTAATACTGTAGGAACTGGCTGGATTTGGCAGGAATGTCTCTCAGAAGCTTTATTTGACCAGCAGACACATATGACTTTTACTGGAGGTCAACTTGCAATCTAACATATTTGAAGGTAAAAAGTTTAGCATTTGATAACAAGTCTCGCAGGATATCTTTTAGCACAGTAGTGCACTGAGCTAACTAGCAAGTCAACACATTAAAGGAGCGACTTTGAGGTCTCAGTCTCCAAAAGGCAGCTGGTGGTATTAGAAGATTAAACATTAAAGAAAACAAGATGAATTTTGGCTTCTAATACTTTCCATAGCTTCAACTCTGGAGATTAAAAATGCAGCGCCCCTCATGCCACCTTTGTACTATAATCTATACAGAAAGATGGAAAAATTGCATAAGTTTGTGCTCTAGCACCTTGATGGACTGCCAGTGGCTATAATGGATAATGAGCTGTTTTATTTGCTCTTGGTCTTAATAATGGTTAGGGTTGCATTGAATCTGTTTACAATCCTGCATATAAAAAAAAAAAATAGTACTGACTGTGTTTAAGTGCAAGGTGTCCAGCCTATTTGTTCTTATATGAGGAGTGTAGAGTGACACCAGGCTCTAGTATTGAGTGGGATGTGTAAAAGATGGGGGCTAATAATAAGTCATTCATTTAAAACAGATTTGGTCACAGAACTGCAAGTATTTACTGCAGGTATGTAGGTGATGTAGGAGTCTGACAATATTTGGGTCTATATTGATAATTTTGTTACATGACAGTAAAATGAGGAAGAGATGGAGAAGAAAAAAACAGAGTGAAAGACATGAGTGGGAGTTGCTGTCCACACTTTAAAAATAATCTGAATGAATGCACCATATTTCCATCTAAAAACTTAAACAAAATACATCAACCAAACTTAAGTTCTATGAACATGACACACATTTGTTGGTTAAATTTCAGTCAATTAGCTTTTTTGTAGCTTTAATTTATTGACCTTTTTTAACCTTTCATTCCAAATACTTGGATTTAGTAAATCAAAAAGTTTTTACATTCATTTACTCATAAATCAAACACATCAGAGCAACAAAATGTTGCCTTGTTATATAAAACTATTATGTACTTTGTGTAACTAGTGTGTGTTGTTGAATGAACTAATACATGGTTAGAAAATATTGTGAATATTAAGCTTATTGTTTCAATTCAAATTCATTTATTTAGATAACAAAGTTTACCACAGATAAATTACATTATTAACACATCCAAAGAAATGTAACTTTTTTCTGTAACTGGCAGCAATTAACTACTGTTACTGTTGTAACTAGTTCTTCCTCCTTCTTTTATGCTAAACTTTCTTTAGGTCTGTGTACATCCCCACAAACATGTGACACATGGCTTCATCGCCTGTTATCTTCATCGTGCCTTTAGCCATGTGTGTATGCTCTTTGATTAAAAACATAAATCTACTGTTAAAAGAAGAAGCACATTATAAGAGTAAAGACATTTCAACAAACACTTGAAGGCAAGACAAAGTTTTCCTATGAATTCTCCAGAATCCCACAAATGAAAATACAGCTTTAAAAATAAAAAATACAGTTTTAACATCATAAGCAATATAATAAATTTAAAAATTGCACTGCAAGAACACAATTCCCTTATGAACACTCACACTCACACAAACACATATATATTATACTGTACGTAAACATGTCATCCAGTTTGGTTACTAACATAGATCTAACCAGACTAATACACCCGACCAATTTGAACCAAATGAAACTCTCTATTCATATCTTTGATTGGTTTACTCAAGCTATACCGTTACATCGGTATATCATGTAAATGCATAGTAATTATGTATTAGTTATTGCATATGTTATTGTCACTATGCATTGTGTACAATATCCATCCAGGAATAATAATAAGAAGCTTACTCTAAGCCTTAGTACATACATGTGCATCGTCTTAGAAATGTGTAAAAACGTACTGTGGATTAAAGAAGATGGGCCCACGAGCAGATGAAGGGGGCTGTTTTATTTTGTGATGTGCTTCTAGTAAAGACAAGAATATTACAACACATTCTACTTACATTTCCACTGTAAAACACACACAAAGAACCCTAATTTTAAACTGGTTGCATCAGTTGTTTAGTTATTAACCAGTCAGAGGAGAGAAAATCAGAATATTTTCACGAATATAAAACATTTAGAGCAAGATATCAACTACCATTAAAGGTAATTAATGATGGTAAAATGTCGACAGCAAAACTAATGTGCTAACGCAAGGCTGAATACCCCCAAAACAAAACCACTACTGCCTTCTAAAGTTTTCAATATAAGAGTAAAAATGTGCAAATGTCTTCAACTAAACAGACATGTTCTAATATTTTCTAGTTGTGTTTGCATTGTTAGATAAGAAGTGTAAATTTGTGTCAGTGTGGCAGAAAACTTGGACAGGAATGACAAAAATTCACTGCCTTCTGAGACCTGAAATTGGCTGTTTTATATTGATGGAAAGAAGATGTCAGAAATACATATAATCAGGTCTACTTTTTTGCATCTGTTCTGCAACTGTTAGCTCTGAAGATGTGTTAGTTTAACAGCCTTCTGACATTTTTTCCCACTTGCTTGGATTTGAACGTTTTCCAGGTGTGGAACATGCACTTGAAATTGTCACTGCTTTGAAGTAATTAATTGTCATTGGATGAACACATATAGATATAGTTGATCTGAGTTTTCTTAAGATACAACCAACAAGAAGGAATCATTTAATAACCATGAACACAATATATTTATATTCATTAAGCATTTTTATATCTAAGCAATCAAACAAGTGCCTTAGTTGACTTTTCTGAGTGTACACTGCAAAGCCAAGCATGTCTCCTACATCAAGGTGGCCATAGCTGGGTTTCTATTGCATCCCACGTCAACACCACTGACAGCAAAAAGCACTCAGGGGCCGACAGATCACTTTACCATTCCTGCAGCAGGAAGAGGAGCCTGGAGGCGGGTGGTGGGGGGTTGAGAAAAAGGGCAAAAGGACTGCAGGGGTGTACACTAATAAGCATTGGCCAGTAGGTGGGAGTATTGATGCTGGTTTTGCAGTTCCAACAGGGGGGAGGATAGAGGAACATTAGCAGCTAGAGGAAGGGAGTCATTGACCTTTATTGATTTATTCCCACTGCTGAAAACCTTCTGCTGAATATGATAATTATGATTGTGTGAAATGCTTCTCTGTGATCGATGACAGTGTGTGTGGTACACATTTAACTTCAGCTTTTAAAGTAGGTTGCACTTTTGTTCATCTACCAGCATTTCTTTTCTTCTGGCATCTTCCAAGTGAACAATTTAATTTCTAAAATTGTAGGTTATTGTAGGACACAAGTGGAAGATATTATTTAATTTTAATGCTTAATTTGCTACAAGATAAATACAAAAACAGCAATTAAAATATTTCCAGGCATGTAAAAATTTGGGTTCGAGTGAAGCAGGAGTTTCCTGGAACGGGACATTAAATTTACCAGGAAAAAAGTTTGTTTGCACATATGCATATGTATCTTTAGACAAAAAGGTTCTGAATGACAATTTGTTCAGTTGCAGTTCTCCTAAACTGATTATTAAAAGCCAAAAATATAGTGTGCCAAAATGTAATAAAGTTTGGATATTACTGCACTGCTAAATACACACTGTAGTGCAATAAAGCAGCATTCTTGCCAGAGCAAGTCAATTAAACCAAATCAAGCTAAGAATTTCCTGAACTTTAAATATTTATTGGATTATTTGGATCCTGCTCTTCTACCAAATCCTATTTGTGTGTTTGCCTTCAGCAAGCAGGGTCACCCTCAGTTGATCTGACCACGCTGTATAATTCTAACAACAGCTGGCCAAAGTCAGTGGCCCGCAGCCCACCACTCCCTCCCTTTGTGGGTTAGCAATGGCAAGCATACTCCCTGTGGTAGGGCACATATACTGTACATGCACAAATACAATACAGAGTACAGTATATACTACCCCTACAATCAAATACTGCATGGAAAATATGGAACATGGGAATATAATAATTGTATTATTGATGCCTATACACTGAATTATAAATTAGAATCAGACTTATAAGTGGATTATACTGGCAGCTTTAAATTTATCACAAATAACACAGGGTGTTGAGGGACTTTGGCACTGAGCAAACTGCTGAGCTGATGGAATATATTTCCTGATGCTCAAATATACAGTAATTGTGTGTATTTAGCTACAGAGATTGCTGACCTGACGCTGGTGAGGTTATGCACTCAGGTGAAGCCAGGCGCCAGTCGAAGTGACACAGTCTCACCTCTGAAGACGTCTTTTATCGTGGGGAAATGTGGCCATTCATGGCCAGCCGAGCGTTTCAATGAGCCACATTAGCTGTTGCACCATTGTTTTTCAAAAAGGCAGCTCTGAACTTGCTTTGATGGCGGGGTAGCGGGCCCGTGTTTCACTTTGTCATTCTGATGAGTGTCTCGTCATTCGGATCTGCTGAGTCTTGCAACCTTCATGATATTGTAAGATGAACCAGGACAGGATGTGATTACTCAGTTTTAGTGAAGGTGTTTTAATTGGCTTTAGCTGAAGGCTGCTGTAAATGATCTTTAAGC